>NC_053171.1:22783087-23421420 GCF_016835505.1 Polypterus senegalus | reverse complement strand
TTTGTGTAATTTACACAGTCTTCCTGCGTTTGTGAGGATTTTCGTTTGGATACTCCAGTCTTCCTCCCACATTCCAAATACGTATAGTAGTGAGCTGGTATGAAAGTGTATATGAGTGTACCCTTGTGCCCAGTGTTGTGGGTTTCTGAGCTGAATACCAAATGAATGGCTAAATGAATATTCAGTTCATCTTATTCTTATAAAATGTATTTCCACATATATGTTTACTGCACTATAGTATTACAAATCCATCCATTTAATAATTCTTTTTTTTTTTCTCAAACCCTCTTAATCTATTTCTGGGTGGCTGGGATTTTAAAAATATAGCACAGCTAAATAACGTGAATTAATTTTAATGTACAGTAATCCCTCGCTATATCGCGCTTCGACTTTCACGGCTTCACTCTGTCGTGGATTTTAAATGTAAGCACATCTAAATATATATCATGGATTTTTCGCTGGTTCGCCGCTTTCTGCGGATAATGGGTCTTTTAATTTAGGTTACATGCTTCCTCAGTTTGATTGCCCAGTTGATTTCATACAAGGGACGCTATTGGCGGATGGCTTAGAAGCTGCCCAATCAGAGCATGTATTACATATTAACTAAAACTCCTCAATGCTATAAGATATGCTTCCCGCGCTGTGCTTGTTTGCTTCTCTCTATCTTTCTCGCTCTCTCTGCCTGACGGAGGGGGTGTGAGCAGAGGGGCTGTTTGCCTAGAAGATAGGACGCTCCTCTACAAAATGCCGCTTTATCACGGTGCTTCTGTATACTTAAAAGCACGTATTGATTTTTTGATTGTTTGCTTTTCTTAGCGAGCGCTCTCTCTGACATTCTCTGCTCCTGATGGTGCTCTTTTGAAGATAAGATATGTTTGCATTCTTTTAATTGTGAGAAAGAACTGTCATCTCTGTCTTGTCACGGAGCACAGTTTAAACGTTTGGCTAAAGGGTGTTATTTCATGTCTAGAGGGCTCTAATAATGTTAACAGGGTGGGAGAGTTTATAAGGGCTTAAAATATATAAAAATAACCATACAAACATATGGTTTCTACTTCGAGGATTTTCACCTATCGCGGGGGGGTCTGGAACGCAACCCCCGCGATCGAGGAGGGATTACTGTATACCTTAATAATTGTCTTTCCACTTTATGCAACATATGATAAATTATTATTATTATAAGGTTAATTATTGTACATTAAAAATAATTACAGGAATTCAATGCTTAATATATATAATCATTTGAGGAATTAAATATTAAGTTTATGATGGAATATGTACAAATACTCACTTGTGCAACTCTTTATTTTAATGAGCACACATTTAGCAAAGACTCTCAGGACATGCTATGTTATGTAGAACTAATGCCAAGTGCCATCCACTTGATGTGAGGAAGAGCACATTTACATTTCCAGTTCTGATTTTCTGATCTATCCAGCATAGATTACTATTAGAAACACAAATGGAATCTGAAGTTGAAATGATTTAAAGTTATGCCATCCTCCATACAATCAGTAGTATCAGTGTCATTAAACTGCACTTAAAGCAAAAAGATATTAACAGATCTCAACTCCGATTTACTGGGATGATTGTATTTTTGAGTGGATTCATTTTCTTTTGTTTATAACAATGTGGATTTGGATGCTGTATTATAACTCTTCTATTGTAATGTACATCTGAATAAAATTTAAAATTTCTAAATTTAAATAAGAAGGCTGAAAAAATACAAAATTTGAATAAACAGGCTGCTGAACAACATGGGGTGGGGAAATAATTTCACTTTGCGGAGAATAATCGATTCAGTTTATTTTTGTAAAACTGTATACAATGAGTGTAGTCACAGAGCATTGTAACGGGTTCTTCGGTAAAATGCAAGTATAAATTTTACAAATTACTAATTACATAATGAATACACATAAAAACACAGGAAAACAAAAGAGTAGTTTGAAACCAATTTATATAAATGGAACTCGTCAATATTTGTCCTAAATACAAAGAGGACTGATCATTTATGCTAGAGGGGAGCTGGGTGGTCTCATACTCTGGAACCCCTGCAGATTTTATTTTTTTCTCCAGCCGTCTGGAGTTTTTTTTTGTTTTTTCTGTCCTCCCTGACCATTGAATCTTACTTTTATTCTATGTTAATTAGTGTTGTCTTATTTTAATTCTTACTTTGTCTTTTTTTCTCTTTTCTTCATAATGTAAAGCACTTTGAGCTACATTAATTGTATGAAAATGTGCTATATAAATAAATGTTGTTGTTGTTAATTAATTGTTGAACTATAGCCATTTGACAATGGGGGAGATGAAAACAAAAACTCCAAACAGTAGCACCTCTGGAAAAAAATTAACCTCGGTGTGTTTCCATGGTCAATTATAACACAAAACACCAGACACAGTCACAGTCCGGGAGATCTGGGCAACTGGCTACCCAGCCCATCCTTGACATGTCGCCATAAATGCAAAATACAGTGGATGTTTTAAAATGAATTAGTATTTGAAGAAATATTTGCTCGGCATTGCAAATAAGGGCTACATTAGTACACATATGCAATGCCAACAACAATTTTACGTAGATTTCTGTTTAAAAGGGTAACTAACATTTACTCTATATTTAAAGAGATTTCACAATTCCAAAAAAATGTTAAAGTGATATTTTATGATAATTTTAGAAAAGGATGCACTTTTTGTATGTGCCAATAAATGTCATTGCTATAGCTTTGGCCTAAGCTTTTAAAAAGAGTGCAAAGACAGATTATCTTGTCACAGTCTGCTTCTGGCAAAATGGTTGTAGAGACCTGCTGATTACTATGGGCTAAATATTCTACATTAAGTTTATTATTATAACTGTGACTATCTCATCAGTTGGCTTTAACCATATGATTGTTCTCTTTATTGACTCCTGGGCACAACTTCATTCTTTAACAATGCTGCCTCTTCTAGCTATGAAAAATGTCTTTACAAACAGTGTCAAACAGCTGGACTTACTCTAGCTCCTCACAAATTGTCATTCAGTCTTTGATACAATTTTGTTAGTGCATTGTTATAATGTCCAAGAAATTTTCCATGGCCTATAAACTTACATCTGTAGAAGTTTCCCTTTGTACAAGAATGGAATGGGCAAAGTGTTTAATTTTCGGCAGGATTTGTGTAATGCTTAGGTTTTTTGTTTTGCTCTGTTAATACCATGTCCTGTGAATTTATAACTAGCTACTTTTGAACGTTTAAGATTTTCTCTTTACAGTTATATAATTCTGTGTCTACTAATCCATTACAAGCTCTGTATGAAGTAATTAAGGAATATGTTACTTTATAAAAAACACATTGCAACTGAAGTTTTATTCTGCAGGTTATCAGCAATGCTATTAAAATGACAAATATACTGAGTTTATAATAGTTATTTAAAGACAACCAAAACCCTAGTCAGCAAAATGTGTGACTCTTTTCTTCACTAAGGTATAACTGTAATTCGTAACAAGAAGATTCCAATTCATATTATGTGTTAAGTAGGGGGATTATGGATAGTAAACTTAACTATTAAAGCCTACAAAAGCATGTGACATATAAATCCTTTTAATGCTGATCAGTAGATGCAGGTATCATGGCTGGAAAGCATATTCATCAATATGCACACATACATATATAAAAGAAGATACAATTATACAACTTTGTCTCCAGATTATGTAAATGACTTCAAATGACAGCAACTATCATCTTATGGACAGGAACCAATCACACCTTTACATTCACTCTACCAACTACTCTACAGTCTTTGTAATAATTATGTAAGCAACAGGATTGGCCTCTTTAATCTTTAAGGCTCATATATGTTCTCACCTTTTCTATGCATTAATGACTGATGAATGTGATCTGGTGCAAATGGTGACAGCAACACTTGTAATAACCTGTAAGTAGACAAAATAGGGAAATCAATTCCATATAAAAGTACTTTCTCCTTTTATAAAAATCTTTAAACAAAAAATAACTTTTAATCAGCAATACATAAAGAAAATTTCTAAAGTTTTAAATGTGGGTGTCTGAAGAAAAGAAAAAGTCCTCTGGAGAGTGACAAGCTCAAATGGCATGACTGGGACCCAAGGAATCAGTTCCCAATTTTCCAGAGGGAATCAACTCTACCTAAAAGAAGAGTTGTCTCATCAGAGAAAGGAGATTGTGGAATGCCAGAGGCACATTCCAAACACATGGACCTTATGTCACTGAGGGCGGGAGTCCCAAGTATCTTGCATGAAGATGAACATGCTAGGGGGAAGTAGCTCCATCACTGATGTGATATATTTCAGAATCAGAGTGCAAGGGGTAACAGGATTTAGAGAGTTACAAAAATAAACAGTTACTAGGTACACAGGATGCTCACAGCTGATGGTCAAATTGGGAGAAGATGCACCTTGCTTTGTGCAATTTAAGGTTATCCCCCTGGCTATGTGGCAGCAGAAAGCAAAGTTAATGAGCCCAAGCATCTTTCTGTATGCATGATACTTTAAACATTCTTAGCACCCGACGATTCAGGATTAGCAAAAAAAAAAACCAGTGGCACATGGAGCATGGACCCAAGAAGAAGGAAATACACAGTTCTACACTCTCTGGAAAGAAGTAATGTCATCACTGTTTGGACGCAGGTCCATTTAAGGCTAATATGCATTTATTATATATGGTTTCCGTGTTGTCAGTCTTGCTCTCCCTGGGTTGATCTTACTTATGCCCTCAGTGTGAACCATAATCTGTATCACTCAGTTCCATAGTTGAGAGATGAGGTGAGGTCACATCCTAATAGCTCTTATATATAATAAAATAAAAAAAAGAAGTTTGTCTGAAATCACACCGTTCTTTCACTTTGACAGAGTGAAGATTTGCCCTTATTGTAAGGGTGCAAGTGGTGAACTCAAAAGTCTTCCTGCTTCCAACAGCCTAGGCACCTATCTATCGCAAAGCATTACTGAGCGATCAAAGGACCTTTGGGCTCATTATTATTATTGCTTATGTATATTTGGTAGGAGCCACTACACAGTTTTGTTAGCATACTGTTACAATTCCTGAGAGAGTTTAGATGTTTAAAATAATAACACAGACTAACATAGCAACAGTTCACGGCTGAATCAATTCATCTGTTTTAAGCACTTTTGAATCACTCCTAATGTCTCCCGACAACCTTGGGTTTCCGTGAATAAATCATTTTCTGAAATGTTTTTCACTGCATGAGAACCATCCACTTCTACTATTCTTTCTGAAAACAGCCGAAGAACGTGAGTTTTGACTACATTAATTTTCATATTATAGTTGCCATTGTTTAACTTTATTTATAAGAAATGCAATTATCACTAAAAACGACAGACATCACATAACAACAAAACTACATAATGTATTTGGTACCAAATATATTATTTTGAAAAGAAAACAAGAATGTGCCGGACTTCTTTTCTTTCATTGGCTGCTGTCCCATATATTGAACAGAGTCATTTTTACTTACAGTACTCCTATGATACAATGGAAATTCAGTGCAGAGTTCTTGTGGGGTAAAGTGACTCTATATATTTTACAGCCAGTATTCAATATGCATAAATTTGCTGTTTTCCAGTAGGTTCCTGCTTTATTCTCACCTTAAAATGCAAATGTACTGTTTTCACTATGCAGCATATGGCAAAAACAAGAAAACTATGAACTTTGGTAAATGAGTTGTTTCGGTTTGATTGATGGCCTGCAAACTTGTTGATTTTTTTTTTCTTTTCATTAACATTTTTACATATATTTGCTTAGCAGACACATTAATCCATCAGAAAGAGGGAATGTTTGAGAATATGAGCTACAGGACACGTTTACGAAATTGATCATCACAAGCGCTTCTTAAACACGTTGAGGGAGTCAGAATTTCAAATGGAGTTTGGGAGTTATTGCACCAGGTAGGAACAACACATGAAAAAAATCTGGAGTGAGATTTGATACTACACCGAGGTGGCATCACTAGAACTGTTCAACAGCAGACCTGAATAGGTGGTTAAGAATATATATACATACACACACTGACTATTCTGTAGGCAAGCATCAATAAGTCGTCATTATCCAACTTGCTATATCCTAACACAAGGCCACGGGGGGTCTGCTGGAGCCAATCCCAGCCAACACAGGGTGCAAGGCAGGAACAAATCCATGCAGAAACATCAATAATTTGAAATTAATATATGCTGCTACAGAAAGCCAGAGAAGTGACATGTGCCGGCCTCGGTTGGTTGAATACCAGATGTGTTGCTGCATTTTGAATCACCAGCAGCAGCTTGCTGATGCATGCCAATGCTCCTGCAAGCAGCGAGTCCAAACATGGCAAGACCAAAGCGAGGACTAGGAATTGTGCTGCATATTCTGTCAGATATGTTCTGATTTTGTAGATATCGTGCAGAGTAAATCTACAAGACCAAGAGGCCATAGCAACATGGTCCCTGAGGGACAGTCGATCATCAAACACCATTCCAAGGTTGTGAACTGACTTGGCAGGAGTTAGAGATAGTGAGCTATCTGTACAGAGCTGTACAGAGAAAAGGAACCGAGTATGTGTATAAGCTCGAATAACAAGGTGTGTCTTTGCCAGGATGAGCTGATGCTGATGTTACTTCACTCAGGTTTTAAATATGAACCAGTACAGTAATCATCCATCCATCCATTATCCAACCTGCTATATCCTAACTACAGGGTCACGGGGGTCTGCTGGAGCCAGTCCCAGCCAACACAGGGCACAAGGCAGGAAACAAACCCCAGAAAGGGTGCCAGCCCACCGCAGTACAGTAATCAATGAAAATTAATTTTATAGATTGTTACATATGAAACTCATTGGAGATCATCAGTACAAAAAGAAGATCTAGACCTTCTGGGCCTATTATTTTCAGGGAGAACAGCAGCATAAAAAAGAGGTTTCATACTGAAAAAAATGAGGTACTGAAATCACTTACAGAGCCACAAAAGCTTTATTTATGTATTTATTTATTATTGCTCTTTTTTCCCCCCCCCCCCTTCTCTTCATACTTAAGATCTGATGCCATTTCACATTCATTCAATTTGTTAGGAAAACTAAATGAAGTGGTAATTGAGAAAATTGCATTATTCAAGAATTGAAAATGTAAGCAATCAATCAAAATAAATAAATAAAAATTAATAAACTCAAATATATAAGTAGGATGGAAACTTCCTGTCCCATGTACTGTAGTCTTATGTAGCAGGAAAAGGGAAAAACTAGAGGAAAGTATACCTTTTTTTCACATTCTTAGAGCAGCAAAAGCACACATTTAATTGTTTACAAATTCTTGGTATATTTTCTTCTAATAACAAAATTCAACAACAAAATTACATTGATCTGTAAAAGAAGATCATATCAATAAAATATGAATAATATGAACCTAGTTACATCAGTACCGCAGGAAACATTGCAATTTCCCCTTGGGATTAATAAAGTATCTATCTATCTGTCTATCTATCTATCCATCTATCAATGTTTTGAACACAGCAGGTCTTTTTTGTGTAGTTAAAATTGAATAAAGCAAAGTACAAAAGCAATGGCACATATAGCTAAAGGCTGCTAGTGCACTCAATCCATATCCATGTCAGCAGAATGGACATTTGCTGTTCTAACCACAATTAAACAGGTTGTAGTCAACCCACTTTGCTAGAATATTTAGTTAGCAAGTGAAACAACCTGCAAGGTTGGTAAGTCTCCATTATAGTTCCTAAAATAGCATCTTTACTCCTTCACATTTTCAAAAGGATATTAAACAAATAATAATTGGCAAAGTACTGTACATAAGAAAAATCATGGCAATAAAGAAATTAGTGATAGTATATATGAGGTAAGATCTTACTAGTTCTTATAAATATTTTGGGGATTTGCCATTTACTTCCATACACAAAAGAGAACAAAAGCCTTTATTCTCACAGACTTATTTTATGGGAAAACACAACCTCTTTTGTCAGTCTGGCTCTTCTTTGCAGGCTGGAACTGTGCTTGAGGCTTAAAATGACACTAAACCTTAACCTCAGATGTAGTCAAATCTTTAGTCAGCTGTTGCACAAAACCAGCAATAATTCAGCTTTCATCAGGAAACTAGACAGCTTTACAGATAGTAAAGAGCATCACATGAGTGGATGCTGCCTTAAAAGCCCAATGATTGGGCAGCATGTGATCCAGTATTAATTGGACACATTACATGGGATTGGAGGAGGAAATAAAAGACAAAATCAAAACACACTGTGGGGACATAGGACATACAGTACCTGATATATGACTTTGATAACTGAGTATTCATTGTTATATGAGATTTAGGATGAATGAATAACACACTGACTATTGATATAAATTAACATTAATTCACTAAGGTTACCAAGTTTGATCAATCTAACAAAGCAACTTGGATAAACTGAAAAGCACTCTCCAAACATTATATTACCTCAGTACATAGTAAGACAAATGAATAATTTGTGAATTTCTAATCATTTTTTGTTTTCTTGCAAAAAAAATAATTATAATTTTAAAGTCAAGTATCTCATAAGTTATAATTTGTTCATACACAAACAGTATAGCCAATGAGGTTTTCTCTGCACAATCATCAACAGCATGCTGAACTTAGTACACCTATTTATTTAAAAAAAAAACAAAAAAACAAAAAAAAAAAAAGCATAAAGGCAAGCAGATACAAGATCTTGCTTTAAAATGCCCCAACACACTCACCTAGATCGACATTGATTGAAAGTGGAAATAAGGCCATTTCGGAAGAGAAACTTGGACATTATGTAGGGTTTCAGAGACATATGAAATGGAGATCTTGTTTCCTGTCTTTCAAATAAGTCAGGATGATTGCACACCTGGAGGCAAAGTAAAACAAGCTGTCATTAAGCTGGAAAAAACTCCTTACTATTTTGCTCTAAGAAAGATAAGTAACTCTAAGGACAGAGCTAAATGAGGACAAATTACAACAAAATGGGCACTCCAATTCAGTTAATCTGCTTTGTTTAACTTATTACTTACAAAACTTACATTTTGCCTTATTTATTTATTTATAATAAATAATTTGTATGTTCTGGATTCACTTTTATGAAGCTAATTAATCTCAATATAGAGAGTATGTTTATAGGGTTCTTGCGTGTAATTCAGTCTTTACGACTAGTTAAAATAGCTGCCTTACCTCAAAACTTCTGTCTTCTTTACCTTAAATGACGTGTTGGATGTTGATTAGCATGTGGAAATAAGAACCCTATAAATCTATAGATTGACTTAGAATTTTGGATAAAATAGAAGAATCTTTACTAAAAGGAAAAAAAAACTAATAAGAACACGGTTTATAATCTTTCTATTTCTTATTCAAGAAAACTGTCAAAAACTGCAATGACCACCATAACATGTTCTCCGTTCATTTTTCTGATGATTTGTCCAGGTGATTATGTCTTCTCAGTTTTTAACAATTTTTTTTCCCCAATTTCAGCTGCATAAGTGGCTTTAACCAAAAATTCTTCAGAACTTCAGCTGCAAATTCAATAACAGATTTAAAGCCAACAGTGCAGTGTTTTATGTGTTTCTCCAGTATCAGTGGTGAAAAAAACTAAACCTTTGAGGTTGTTAAACTGAAATAGCGATATTAGTTTCACTACTTAATCATCAATGACTTTAGCTCTCACAGATCTAGAAATGCATCAGTTTGTTGTGAGCAGAAGAACAAAAAAGCCCTGTCTCAAAATGTTTAACTCACCTTTCGAAATTGCATGACAAGGTTCATTAAACTACTTGTTGTGTTTTGGGCCTGTTGTGTTGTTCCCATGGAAGACTGCAAAAGGTCCTCAATTGAAATTTTGTTCTTTAAGGCTTGATACAAAAGCTTCTGCCGGCTTGTCAGTTGGCAATACATCAGAATTTCAATCTGTAACAGAGGTGCTCAGCGATGTAATAGGCTATTAAGTAAGCAGCCATAAAGATAATTTCATACCATATATAGAATTAATTTTTACTTTGGTAATGCAGTATTATTTATTCTCTACTATAATTACACATTAATTAAGTCATTTACCCTTTAACAAGTGTTCAAGGAATCTATCCTATTGCACGATTATCACAAAAAGGAAGATATTACTACTCCCCAAGAGGAAAAATGTCAAGAGAAGTGTAGTGTATGTGAATCCATACCTTATCAGAAAGCTCATTTTCTACATCTTTTTTGATTCGTCTCAGCATGAATGGTTTTAAAATCATGTGCAACCGAGACAGCTGGTCTGAAGAAATAAATAAATACAAAATGAAAGTTGTACTTGTTAGTATCCATTAGTCACCTTTATACATTAACATTACACAGAATAACAATAATACTTTAGGTTTTAGTGGGTACGTGAAAGGATATAAAATTCAACTAATGAGAATCCCTGACCAGAATGGTAAATCATTAAGTTAGAATAAGCTTTTTTGAAAATGCAGGAATAGGTGAGCATAACTCAGTAATTCATAGTTTCACACATAACAAAAATACTCAAAAACAAAAATAATGTATTGTTCCTCTTTTAGCTTGACTAATGCTTACTCTCATCAATGGCAGACTTGTTCTCTGCGTGACTTTCAATATCCCGTGAAAACCATTCATTGAATTCTTCATGGGAGTCAAACAACGTAGGCATGATGAAGTGCAGAAGGGCCCAGAGCTGTAACAACAAAGCATCCCAGCATGAGTGTTCATATTCCCTGACAGAAATCCAATTTGATCTCCAAAAAATAACCAGCAACAACATAAATGTTCTTTGAGTGATGAAGTCTATGATATCATTAAACCAAGTATAATGTTAATTTAAGCCAATTAACATTTGTGCTCAATAATTTGGAGCTGGACTACTAAACGTTTCTCTCTAATAGTAGTCTTATGTGAAGGACACCGCTATAACATATAACTGTTTTATTTTATTATTCATTGCCAAACTCCTGACAAAATTCGTTCATCCAGTTAATAATCAGATTAGGATCAGTTCCCATGAAATATATTATTTAATCAATCTACTAGTCTAACATTAAGTTTGAATATCAAAGCATACTTCCATTTAAGAGAATGTGAAATTATTACCATTTTGCTCACTTCATCACCAATGAAGCAGACAGTTTTAAACATTTATAGTTATTTTGGAATGGAGTAATCCAATACCAGTAGATCAGCTTTAAAATAATGCAAATATTAAATGTACATAAAGGTGTGCCCCCTAAAAACACTTTATATGTCTTGCTGTTAAGAATTTAATGTATGTCTGATGACTATATTAAGCTACTGTACCTCAGCCATTGTGTTTTGTATTGGGGTTCCAGTCAACAGAAGACGATTACGACACTGAAACTGCAACAAAATCTTCCATCGAACACTAAAACAATGATAAATACTCAAGGTTAATGAAGTAATGCAGAAAACATGTATTTTTGAGCATGTGTATTTATCAGCAGGCATCAAAACACTAAAGCATAGCTAGATAATTACCATGCATCACAATATATTTCATAACATTACATTGTTACTTCTTAAGGACAAAACATTATTTATACAATATAATTTGTACATAGGATTAAAAGGTCATTATTGATGGTGTAACAGTTATTTAATATTTTTATACATCAGTAGAGGTCCAGCAACTGTGCTTCCCCACATAACTTACTGTATGGCACCTACTATACTCAGTGCCTTAGGCACTGGGTAACATATGTGTTTGGATCAACAGTAAAATAACATTTTCCATTTTCAAAAGGAGGCCAAGAATTTCATGACTATACTTAAGATTTTCAAAGCAGTAATTATGATTATTTGTAAAATGCCATAACCTATGGTACTTTTTCCCCATTTGTCTAAAATCATGACAGATTATAGTGTCAACATTGTGATGAAGATTATTCTAATAACAATGTGTTAACATTAACATTTCTTCTTCAGTTTAGCAAGCCATATAAAGTGTAGCAAACCTGAACTTATAAAAGTGGGATGCGTCAGGGTGAAAATGCATGAAGTATATAGTTATTAAGATGTTTGTATAAAGTTCCTTTTCAACTCTAGGACAGACATTTCTGACTAGTAAAGTGTGCACTGGACTTTAAACCACAAGGTTACCATTTTAATCGTCAACTCATTGTGCAGCCTTGAGCAGAGTACCTAACTCGTATGAAATTATATCCAAAATGTAAAAAATCTGAAGTGGCCTGCACATGATGTTCTCCATATTTACAACACAATATACAGTGTGAATTTAGCAAAATATAGGTAAGATGCAATATCACCAGTGCTTTTGAAAAGTTGTAACTTTAAAGACTCATAATTCCCAAAAATTCTTTCTTTTAGAGTAATAATTGCATATGACATACTTTGTGAACTTTTGAGAAATGGAATGGCTGTTGCTGGTATCCGCTTCAAAAACTTTGAACTTTTAAAGGTTAAAGCAAAACAATTGAAATTCACTCAAAACACAGTTAGTTCTTAAGACTAACAAGTAATCCACAACATTTTTATACAAAATTGTTCCATTCGTTCTCGAGTTACAGTATCCACAACTTTTTACTACTGTCACACAGATACACAGACACAAATTTCTCCAAAAATGCTCAAAATATGTTTCAAGGAAATCACAATGTGTTTTTCATTAAAGCCCAAAGTTGTTTTTTTTTTACCATGTGAAATGGGCAGAAATCAAAAATCTGTGTAAGTAATAATAATGAACCCTGATCTTGTAAGTTGTTTTGAGTACATATGCTGTGTTAACACTCAATAATAACTATAAAAAAATAGTAGTATTACCTGGCACTGCTTTTTAGTGCTTGGGCTTCATCCAGTACCATGTACTGCCACTTTACACGCTGAAAATACTTCACGTCTTGTACAACAAGTTGATAGCTGGTTATAACCACATGAAAGGGGGCATCTTGAGTATAAAGAGTTTTCTGAGGAGATAAAAAAGACCATTGTCATAAATTACTTTATTAAATTATTAATTTTCTGCTATAAATTTAAAGACATAAAAGTCCATATAAAAATTTTAAAATGTTAACTATTATTATTTTATACCAGATGGTGGACATGATTTACAAAGTTAATCTTTTATAAAGAAAATTCATGAAAACCAATGTAGGAAAAAAACATAATGGAAAACTACAGCAAAATAAAATCATATTTCACATAAAGTTTACAGTGGTGTATCATCCCCCAAATCAGTGCAAATTATTTGTTGAAATACACAGGAAGACAGAATGCAAAATATTTGAGCACTGGCACTGCAGAAAACAAAAGGCTTGGTGACAGACAACTAGAGAATTGAGACAACGGCTGCTGAAAAGCTACAGAGTGGTCGAAAATATCACAAAATTGAACAATTGGTTTTAAAATTTTCACATGATGCTGATAGTTCTTACAATACGCATTTTAAAAAGGAAATTAAATAATATTTCCAATTTTTAAAATAAAAATATCACGCCTTTCATCTATATGCTTTTACAAGCTGCTTATTGCTAAGGGTTGTCGATTGAAATGAGGAAAAAGACACAGAAAAACATCCTTCTTCATTCTTACCTGACTCCAAAATTTACGAATTACCTTCCTGTCATGGGGATTTCCCCAATAAGGTAATACCTGAAACAAATATAAAAAGAACAGTCTTAAACATTTGCTTGAAATTAGGGTGTTACTTTTTGGACTGTTTAAAAGGGATTTGCTGACATCTGTTGGCCATTTTTGGGAATTCACAAAGTTCTTGGTATTAAACTAAAGATTGTATTTAAGGAAGCAAGAAACAAAAAAAATGTTCACATATTTTTTTTAAATAATTTGCAGAGTTCACATTTTCTTTCTCACATGTGGCCAGTACATTGGAATTCTTTGCACTTGCACTCAATACAACAAAAAGTACCTAAACAAAGAAGTACATGTGGTGAAGCAGTGCCTGAGGTACTACTTCATATGAAACAGAACATTAGTGTTATACAATATACAATAATAAGAAAAAGATGACAAAGACATTTAGTCATGCTGGATGTACTGTTCTGATAAAAGAACATCAAAACATAAGCAATACATCCTTGCCAAAAAGATGAAAGGCACAATTGACAATGCACACTAGCAGATCCTTTAATGCTTTTGCTAATATAAAGCTTCTTTTTGAATTTTGTGAGATTTTTACTTTTACAAACAGATAACAAGCAAGCAGCACATTCATGCAGCAATTAACTCTGTGTTTGTGTTTTTTAGGGCTATTTCAGGTTTCTTTCCACAACCTGAAAATATGCGTTAGTGTGAGTGAAATTCTAACTTGGCTCCGTGTGAGCATGGGCATGTGCAAGAGTGGAACCTGAGACAGACCCCATCCCATTCCTTCTATGTGCACAGTGCTACCAGGATAGACGCTGGTAGCAGTGAGCACAAGACCATGACTTTGAATTAGGTTAGGCAGGTTTGTGAATGTTAGATTTTATAGTACATTAAAAAAAATAGCTATTTATTGATGCAAGAATTAAAATAAAAACAACCATTTATTTTACTATGTTACAGTAAGTCTCTATTTTAAAAATCCCTTAGTTTGCATATGGGTGTTCTTGTTATAAGATACAGTATATATTACAAGTTTTATTTTACTATAATCAGCTTAAAAAAAAATTTAATTTGGGTTTACCGATGGCTGGATACTTGCACTCAAAACTCCTTTACTTCACTTGCTAATACATAATTCTGCTTGTGCCATCCACCGACACTTCCAAATTTTCTACCTCCAATTTAATGACTAGGTACAGAGGTGCAGTTTTAATATCTCCATTATAAAACAGTCTGACCTGTCATTGTTTACACATGTCTTAAACAACTATTATCATACACTGAGTCAGGCAGCCATTACTGTATTACCTCATAGTATCTATTATTTATTTATTATATTACATATTTATTGAATATATTGTATATGTATCTAGATTGCACAATACCATATCAATGTTCATATTGCTTACTACAAGTCTTATTACTGCTAATTCTTTGTCTTTGTCTTCTTGTCTTGTTTGTGTTTTAATTTTAATTTTTATTTGCACTTCATGTTGTTACACTGTGGACCCTGAGCTTCGCAAATTTGTTTATATGTATACTTGTATATGGTTGAGATGACAATAAAGTTTGCTTTGATAAAGGCTGGGTACAGAGGTGTATTTTCTGTTCAAACAGCAATGCCCCGTTCGTTCTCATCAAACAGGTTATCATCTCCACACCAGTCTTCTTGCTCAGGCTCAGTATTCATCTTGTTTTCCCATAGAAAAACTTTGCTCATCAACCTAGTAATTCAAATTGTGCTTTCACTGCACATAATCTCACTCTATTACCCCACTGAGCTTCTAATATAGTGTTTATAAAGTTTTCAACTTAGTTCCAGAGAAGCCTTATTAAAAGTGACAATAAGAAAAAAAAGCCCATTGAAATTCACTTATACCTTATCCTTGATAGCACCAATCATAGAGTCCTTCACCATTCAAATTGTCAACCTAAGTAACAGATATTGCTCTTTGCTAAAATCCATACCACAGAAAATTTTATTTAATTATTTAATTTTACCATATTATTCATCTTAAATATAATAACAGAGTCTGTCCTTATTCCTGGAACACAACAAATTAAATGCATTAATACTAAATTCAACCCTGTCAGGCTTACTATGAGATAAGCTATAAAGAGTAATTTAATGAGATAAGCTGAATGGCTGGTTTATTGGCTAAATCAAATCTTTTTCAAGTGTTAAGGGTGACCTCACCATTACATAAAATGTCAATTGTTCTGTTACAAAATAATGTAAACAGAGACTCAAATTCAGTTACCCAAGATGTATGACATGCATGCAAGACTCTCTAAGCTCAGAGAGTCCACGAACAAAATGCTGTTTATACAGACATTTTGCTGACATAAGGTATATATTCCTAATAAAAAGAAACAGACCAAGTAGCATACAGCAATTCAACATTACCAAGCAAGAGTTTGCAGAATTTTTCCTGTTCATTTTGCATAATTTTAAACATGTCTTTTTCCAAAAGGTTTTCCTACCTTAAAACTTGTTATATGTATCTTTTTTAAATAATGTAATAAGGTTACCTTAAATTTTGGAACAAATCTTGTAAACTCTTGATGCCAGTTGTTTAGTGTAGAAGCAGGAGATATTATTAGAAATGGCCCCCAGATGTTGTCACGCTAAAACAAAACACAGGGAGATGTATTTTAAAACTTTACATTTTTAAGAGCAGGTGGCAAAAAGGAAAGAAAACAGGAAACTGACTACAAATTGTAGACTTGTACAGTTCCTTTCCCCGATAACACAAAAAAAAAACATCATAGATCCAGTACTATAACTTAGTAAGGACTCAGAAAATGCTTGTACTTGTCTAGGATATTTCTCTTAGTGTTGTAACAATACTTTTTAAATTTCTTCAAATCTTGTTATTACTTTCCCATATTTTAAGCACCAATTTCACATATTCCACATTCAGTAAATGAAGACAAAGTCACCTCGTGATTCTGCCAAGACTCTCTTCTGTTTTTACAGCTTTTAGTAATTTCTACGTAACTTATTATGGAATGCTTTAAATAACAGCAACGCTCTTAATTAAGCTTGTGTGCATGAAAACCAGACAAAATGAAATATTTTTTGCCAATTTAATTTTTTGATTTGAAACTGATTATGGGAAATATTTATTTTATGTCTTAGACTTGAGTCAGTTCTGTTTAATGTTTATGTATGTGAAGCTACTGTAATATGTGTACTTTTATAACACTGCTATAAAATATTTATCAATTAAATATTATATTTCATGCCGATCCATCAATTACATTGCACTCATAAATTAATCTTTCTACATAAAATTTATCCTATCCATCAATTTTACATTGCTTTTATGTCTATCTATTTATCATTAGTAATGTATACAATTAATGTAAAATTAAAACACATCCATCCTTTACGATAAGTAACTATAATTTTCTAAAATTAATAATTAAATGTTCATTATTTGATTTAGCATTGATGAAAAATATCAGATTAACAATCAATGACAAGGCAAAAAATACTTACTTCAGCTAAGTGTGCCAAAAGTGCAATGCTTTGTACAGTTTTGCCCAACCCCATTTCATCAGCTAAGATGCCATTAATACCCTGCAAAAAAGAAAAAACTCAATTCAGTCACTGTACATTAAGTTACTGCTCCTAACATATAATGTCCAAAGTAACATTAAACAAATTGAGTATGTTGAAGGTGAATTATTATAACAGAGGACAGAGGGATTTGTCAAGCCATAAAGAGAAAATAAACAGAAGACATCCTGCTTTGGCCATTTAATGTCATATGCATATAGTATCTTTCAAATATGTGCAGAATAGTTTTCAGGATACACATTCTGCTTTATCATATCCAGGCCGATCCTTATTTAGATTTAGGAGCTTGTAGCAAAACTGATACAAAATTATCCTGAAAGCGTCCCACTTTGTACAAAATGCTCCATTTCATTTCTTTTACAGCAGGACACTTTGCACACATATCAACAAAAGGCATGCCCCCACGCATATTAACCCGTGTTACACGTTTGAACACATTTAAACCTTGGTCTCAGCCAACTTGCAAACTGCAGAAGAATCTGTTCAAAATCAAGAGAAAATCTTCTAAAATTATATGGTATACTATATTTCTTACTAAACTGTATAAACTTTTCCATATTTTAACATTTATATATGATTCAATTTCTTCCATTGATTTTGCTTTAGAAGGATCGATTAAACACTAGTTTAAGTAAAGCATTTCTGATTTGTTGACACCACCCAACTAGAAGTAAAACTGATCAATCAAAGTTCAGTATTTCCTGGAAAACTGGCTTATGGGCGATTTTCCTTTGTCAAAATCTTGTGTTGAAATTGCAGGTGCAGATAGCCTGATGTGCCGGCAACACCCAGTGAATAAACAACAAAGTACTTTAAAGACATGAAGTGCAGCTGAATTTTTCACTTACAAATTATCAAATTAAAGTAGATGTATCTGATTGCTTTATTAATATTATTGGGCAACCACTTTTTCTTTGCCTGTCTGTATCACTCTTAACAATGATTCTGAAGCTGTACCTCCAAGTAACCATTTTGTAGCCAACTTATGAAAACAAAGTATGGTAACTACTGATACTACCTTCTCATCGATGCTAATTTGGAAAATCAAAGACAATTAATTGTGAAGAAATCATGAAACAGAAATGGAAATGCAGGAAGGCAGCAAACTTTTCTTTGCTTAATTTCTGCTAACTCAAGTTTCCTTATACACTACATTGAGGCCTACTAAATGTAACACATTACAAATCCTTGTTCACTTGTTACTGCTCACCTGTTCATAGAGATTAGCAAGCCAGTTCATACCCTTCAGCTGGTAGCCTTTTAGCTTGCCATGAAAGATAGTTGGCTGAGGAATGTCTTCTCCAGCACGAATGGATGGGTTGGCTAGACTGTAACTCTCTCCAAAACCTGTTCCTGTATTATTTGCTACTTGCAAAGATGCTGATCGACTGTCTTTGGCTTCTTCATCAAACATTCTTGTCTAATATAAAAAGTATGGAAAATGATGTTACTGTGTAAATTGAATATTAAATAAAATTTTCAGTGACACAGGAATAACAGACATACACATATTTTGCATCAGACTTTCTTCCTAAAAATCATGTACATTAGCAATATTATCCTATGAGAATTTATTAAATGGGTTAATTTGCTTGTTGCACTTAATATCATTTTAAATAATGGATTTAATGAAGAAGACATAATATAAAGCAACGATTGACAGGAATAAGATCAGAATAATTGGGAGGATATGCAGAGATCAAGACAAGTTTAAGGTTTACAGAAAGAACTGCTGAAGAAAGGAGAAATGATCTAAGATGATTTGGGGATGCAGTAAAATAAGGCAGAGAATGAATAATAAAGGTCAAAGAAATAATAAAGTGCAACACCCACATCCTATAAACACAAATAAAGAGAAGCTGCATGGCAAAATTTTATAACAACTAAGCACAGTACAAGATGTGACAAATGTTACTGAAAATAACAAATCATTGTCAAGTCTTTCTACTAAATATCGCATGCAATTTTAGTTTATGACAACTTACCCTGGCCTGGTGAATCTGGTATGCGTCCTCTGCATTCTTCAGAGCTTGAGACTTATAATATTCACTGTCTGGAAAATAATGAAAATAATGAATGCAAAGAACAACAGGATTATAAATTTTCAGCATGTTTTCAAGTCGTTTATTGACAAATAAATACTGTATGTTGTTCAGGGGGCCATGCACCAGAAGTTTTTACAGGTTAATGAAGTCAAGTACTGGATGTTAGAACAAATCTAACAAATGCATTTAGCAAGTTATACAAGTGTTACATGCTAGTGATTATTTTGTTTATTTTTGCTATAATGCAATAATGCAAATAGCCCTCTTAATGCAATTTATTAAACCAAATGGTAGGTTGGTTTCATAATGAAGTGAACTTTCTTATTTAAAAACTTGGTGGTTCTGCCCCCTGCTCACTTTGCTCGCCAATCCCCGTGCGGGCGCTACACGCTAGCCACTTTGCAGATCTGCTGCTCGCATATGGGAAAGCAGATGTACAATTTAAACGGATTTTTATTTTAATGGGAATTGTTACATATTGATAATAGACCTAACTATTTTACATTACAGGGAGTAATTCCCATAGTTAAAAAAAAAATAGTAAAACATAAAAAATTGAAAGAAAATTATGTGTTAGAGGTATTTGTTGCGTTTAGCATTTTAGTTCTGTTTGGCTTTGAAATTACAATGAAAATACTTCTTAAACTTACACTTTACTGGAAAACTTCAGTAAAACAATATCTGGAATTAACTTTTCGTCAATATTGCACTGAATTTTGATTCCGTGATTGGAGTTACATCGTGACAATGCAACGTATAACTGCCCGTGAGTGAATATTACTTCTTTCTTCCTAATAAATAAACCGACTTTTTCAAATGTTTGTCCCTGTTATTTGTTAATTGTCATAGCAAAAGCTATTGTAATGGAAAATTGTAAATGTTTTAAAGAATGGCATATCAAGATCTCCTTTGGTGTCTAATGTTATCCACGTAAGATGTACTACATTACCTTTCTTGTCGCCTGTTAAAATTTTACGTCAGAATATTTTGACCAATTTTGAATACAAATAATCTTGTCTTATTGCATAGCCCATCACTCTGACATAAATTATCCAATAACATCACAATACATCTTTCTTTCAAAAGTAATTCAGCCAGTGGAAGACCGGACGGTGTTAATGGTTGTAGATATTCTACGAGATATTGTAAGGTGATTTTTTTCATCTTCCGCACGATCACCACAAACTGTTCCAGCATAGTCTATTGATACAAATTTAACCAATTTGGCGTGTAACCAATCAACAATTTTCTCATTAATTTGTTTGATTTCATTGTTTCTTGGTTCTAGGATTGCCCATGTACTCATTTCTTCAATTAATAACCCTTCGGAATGAAATTCTTCAATAAGATATGGACATAACAAGTCTTCTTTTATTGGGAACTTAAAGTAAGGAAAACACAAAAATTTATAAGAGCTGAGAGTGCAGGAACTATGTCTGACAAAAGCATTCACAGAAATGAGGGATGAGAGGACCGCGGGCGTGGGCCTTTAACCATAAATGGTAGAGAGGAGGGCGGGACTTAAAAATATCTCTTGGCAATAATCTCGTCTCGCGGAACTTGAACAAATCTCTTGGCAATAGTCTCGTCTCAAGATTTTCTTTTATAATAGAGGGTATTATTATTATTAAGTATAATCTATCATCTATTTATCTATAAACATAATATTCTTAACCCCACTTAATCTATAGTAATAAAGAAAAGAATTATTAAGAACATTATTTGATGAACAGCATTAGTAAAATAGGGAACTGTTCTGTATTTTTCTTAAATTTTAGGTGTGACACTGGGGCAAAATAGTTACCACTACTGCCTCACAGCATCAGGTTTCAGGGTTCAGTCTGCTATCCAGTCACTATCAGTTTATCCCAATGCTTTTGTTGGTGACTCCATCTTTTTTTTTCCCCCAAAAACATTCCAAAGACATTAATTTTGTCTTTAAATTGTCCAGTCTGAGAGTGTGCCCTCTACTGAACTGACATTCCATCAATAGTTAGTTTCTGCACTGTATCTCTTGATAATAGGGTACATTTAAACCTCATCTTGACACTCCAGTTGAGTTAAGAAGATTGATGGATGACTTAAATGTTTTTTTGGTTTACAAATGTGGGGTAAGTCTCAACAGCATTGCAGTTTATTCATTTGAAAAATTAAAGTTTCTAAAAAAACATGTTTAATCTTGTTGAATGGATGTAACAGAGCACCAACAGCACATAAACTACACAGCATTAGAAATCAAAACAAAATGGTCTGGCATTCAAACTAAAAAAAAAGATGACTTTCATCAATCAGATAAAATAACAATCATTTAAATAAAAAAAAAAAAAACCTTGGACACAAGGACACTGCACCTGACAGCTGGAGACCAAGCCATCCAAATGCTATTAACAGAATCACAATAAGTAGGTAACACTGCCAACATTTCAAATGCTCTGTAGGCCAAAGAGTAGGAAACAATTTTAACATTACAAGACTAATGTCACTGAACAGCATGCTGGCACTTCAACACTCAAGGGAGTCTTATAGCACTGAAAGCCAATGAACTACCAAATGGTGGTACAAATACAAGTGTGGTTTCCAGTACTGCAACTGTTCTTTTGTTGTAATGAAAACTGAATAAATCTGAATTTATCTATCTGTAGTCTATTGCAGACTCTATTCTGCCTGCAGAGGGATGAATGTATTTATTTATACTGAAGTTCATGATACATCTGGAAGCCTAGTAGCTGGTGAAAGCAGAGCAATATAAGGCCAATTTCCATTAACCCGGACAACAGCTTTTAAAGCTAAGGAAATAAAGAGAACTTTTTATGGGTGTCCAACATATCAATGTCTATCACTGAACAGCAAAATCATAAAAGGTTACTCCAAATATTTTGAACAACGTTTAATATTTTATTACCAATTAAAACTACTGTGGTAACATAAAAAAATATTTTTGGGATGCCAAGTAGGATCATATCATGTAAATCAGTGTAAGTACTCACATCCTAAAGCCACTTAAAAGCAAAAATGCATAATTTTTTGATATACTAAAGGAAGTGATGTAGTTATTCTAAAGATTTAAATTGTTTACCGCAACAAATTAATCTTCTGTAGAACAAGTAGCTATTAATGAGTTACAAGGTCGCTGGGACATTACTTGGGTTAATCTCAGTCGTTCTACCTTCTATAGACAGACCATTTCATTCTTGTGTTTTACCATCAATAAGAATGACTGTCAGCTGAGTCTTGATTTATGGATGCCTAGCCTTTTGAAAGAGGTACTGTAAGTGGTGATGGGGTGGCCTTAATACTAATGCTGTATGAAACCAAACCTTAGATCTGTGAATTCCAAAAGGTATAAATAGCTGCTATTAACACAAGTTCAACACATTTTTGAGTGTTAAGGTAAATTTAATCCTTGGCTTCTTTATGGGAGGAACTTACTTTTGAACACAAATGTGCCAGTGCTATTAATTCATTCTTAAATTTTAATTACAAGCCAAAAGCACATTTGCAAACATTTGCCCTCACAGTGACCCTCTATACCTAGAACAATGCCAAGGTGCTCAAAGCTATATTAAAACAGTGTTGCTTTTGACAGAACATAAAGTAAACAAAAGAAAACAAAAACTGTGCTGCCATTCTCTCCCAAATGACACCCCGAAGTACCAACAAGTATACCCTTTCTTACCTACCATATCTCCCTTGATTCTTCCTCCCACAAACAAGCCTCTGTCTCAGCACTCTCAGATACAATTATCAATATGTCATGAGGTACGGTATCTTTCAGACCTCTGCTGGGGTCACATTACCTGCTTTTACTATAGGGACACATGGCTAAAACTACCTTTAATAGCTTCTGGCAACATCCTGACAATGGTATAAGATTAGATGAGGATCAACAAACCTTGCCATATTGCTTTCCCATGTGTTCTTTATTGAAGTGTGGTAACATTGCACTTATTGCACTTCGGACTGAACTTTTTGGCAATTGTCCTTCCAGGACCTTCTTGCCTCAATGCAGGGCTTACCCTTCGTATGCAGCGTCTGCTTTCTAATAATGATATCTGTAGCATCTCCTCTACTGCTAATGCTGCTTTCTCCTGCTTGCTACTCTGTACAATCCTGTGGGATTTCTGTACGTGGTAACCAGTTTCTAGCAAGAAGGGGTACCAAAGTATATAGACTTTTTTGGATTTAAAATAGGTTACTGATACATTTAAACATGACTTCAATAATCCACTCATTAATTTCTTATGCCTGTGCAATCCAATTTGGGTTTATGGGGAGCAAAAGATGGTTATATGGTGCAAGAACATGAGAAGCCACTATACAGAATTCTAGTCTGGCATCTTTGTACCAAAATTAGGGCCATCCTGACCTCACAAATGTGACTGTGGCAGAGGTGTTAAAGCCACCCCTATGAAAGACCAAACAAACATTTCATGGAAGCAGAAGTCCATCATAAGGTACACTCATTCCTAAATCCAACAGACAATAACCAAGCTGTTTTGGAACAGTGCACTGACATTGCTAAGCAATATGTCACCGTGCTGATTAAACTAAGACTAATTCAGCAATTTATTTAAATAATTTGGAGTTTTCAGTAATCCCAATGCACACATCTTTGAGATGTCGGATGAAATCAAAGTACCCAGAAAAAAGAAATTAAGACATTGGAAGAATGTATAAAGTCTACGGAGACAGTGACATAATCCTGAATCAAACCCTGTATTTTTGAGGGAGAAGTATTAACCATGGGGGTGCCAAACTGAAATCATAAAATACAACAAGGCCGCACACATTTAAACACACAACTGTGAAATGATTTACTTGTAAAATCATGTACTCCCTGAATTAAAACAAAACCCATACCTATATATTTAAAAAGCCAAAAAGATCGCCACCAAAGAATAATTGTGAGTGTTATGAATTAAAGGAAAGAACCAGAGAGTCAAAAATTACACAAGAAAAATCCCAATACAGAACACCATTTTAAAATCAGCTATCTTGGTTTTGGGGACGGCACAGTGGCACAGTGGTAGCACCGTTGCCTCACAATAAGGAAACCCGGATTCACGTCCCAGGTCCTTCCTGCAGGGAGTTTAGCTGTTCTGTACAAGTCGGTGTGGGTTTCCTCTGGGTGCTCTGGTTTTCTCTCACAGTCCAAAGACATGCAAGTTATGCGGATTTGCAATACTAAATATTCTCTAGTGTGTGGGTAGGGTGTGTGTGTGTGTGTGTATGTGTATATTTGTGTTTGCCTTAAAATGGACTGGTGCCCTGTTCAGGGTTTGTGCCTGCCTTATACCCTATGCTGGCTGAGACAGGCTCCAGCACCCCCTGTGACCCCGTTCAGGTCAAAGCAGATTAGAAAATGAATGACTGACTGACTATCTTGCCTTTGCATCTGCAAATGTGCGTTTGAGTGCTGACACTTACTTTGTTAATTTAGATCACAGCAAAAACATGTTTTTATTATATATATTTTTTTAATTGATTTTTTTTTAATTCAAGAGTTCAAAAATGTAATCTGTCAGTTTTCATCCATGGTACTTTTAACAGAATAGGCTTTGTCATGTTAGGGCAAACATTAAAGTGTTTCAACCAAATACCATAGTCCTCATGGCTGACATTGACCATCACGCCACCACCAATGTCAATCTGCCGAAGCATCGAGTTGTCCTCCAGTTTCCTAAGGATCTCTTCCTGCATTCCATCGCTCCCCATATTGCGCTTCCGACTCATGAAATGTGCATAAAGCTCTGTCTGAGTAATCAGAAAGTTCAGCTTTCTTTGTTGCCTCTTTGCCTACAAGCAAAAAAGTAAGAATAAAATATTTAATTATGGACCTTTAACTGATGTCCACAGTAAAACAATGTTTTATCTAAAATGAAAAAGGTATGGCCTAGTGGCACTTGATGCCCCATGACTTTTGACTGAAATAAACAGCTTCCAGAATGTTATTTTATTAGCTAATGTTACAACTAAAATGCAAAAAAGAATGTTATTTATATTTAAGTGAAGGGAAAATGTGTAAAGAGAGATTTAAGAAGAAATGTTGATACCATTTAATTTAAATGATTTTCCAGGTTTTGCTAAAACTTAGTATATCAAATATTTTAAAAGAATTAACTCCATATTATTAAATTATTACATTAAAATGAGAAGGCTTCAAAAAGACAATATATAATTTTAAAAATTCACTTATCTACTTGTTTAGGTGACATTTATTTGTCACCTAAAGTACTTCTTTGCAACAAAGGCATAGAACAAATGTCATGAAAGATGTATGAATCTTTAGTTACTTTTCATTCTATCTGAATAAATTAATATAGTTTAAAAATAATTATCAGAGTAAACTGAGTGGCAAATACTGCAAATTAGTGCACACCATTCCTTTCAAATGAAATAGGTCTGGTTTAATAACCCTAATACTTTATTTATATATTTATCTATAACTTGGTACTAGGGGTCAGTTTAAGAATAGCTGTCAGAAATCGATTAACTGACACCATATGTCAATAAAAAAACCTCACTCTCCTTCCTATAAATATATATATATATATATATATATATATATATATATATATATATATATATATATATATACTGTATATATATATATATATATATACACACACAGTGCATCCGGAAAGTATTCACAGCGCATCACTTTTTTCCACATTTTGTTATGTTACAGTCTTATTCCAAAATGGATTAAATTCATTTTTTTCCTTAGAATTCTACGCACAACACCCTATAATGACAATGTGAAAAAGTTTACTTGAGATTTTTGCAAATTTATTAAAAATAAAAAAAATTGAGCAAGCACGTGTACATAAGTATTCACAGCCTTTGCCATGAAGCTCAAAATTGAGCTCAGGTGCATCCTGTTTCCCCTGATCATCCTTGAGATGTTTCTGCAGGTTAATTGGAGTCCACTTGTGGTAAATTCAGTTGATTGGACATGATTTGGAAAGGCACACACCTGTCTATATAAGGTCCCACAGTTGACAGTTCATATCAGATCACAAACCAAGCATGAAGTCAAAGGAATTGTCTGTAGACCTCCAAGACAGGATTGTCTCGAGGCACAAATCTGGGGAAGGTTACAGAAAAATGTATGCTGCTTTGAAGGTCCCATTGAGCACAGTGGCCTCCATCATCTGTAAGTGGAAGAAGTTCATAACCACCAGGACTCTTCCTAGAACTGACCGGCCATTTAAACTGAGCAAGCGGGGGAGAAGAGTCTTAGTCAGGGAGGTGACCAAGAACCCGATGGTCACTCTGTCAGAGCTCCAGAGGTCCTCTGTGGAGAGAGGAGAACCTTCCAGAAGGACAACCATCTCTGCAGCAATCCACCAATCAGGCCTGTATGGTAGAGTGGCCAGACGGAAGCCACTCCTTAGTAAAAGGCACATGGCAGCCCGCCTGGAGTTTGCCAAAAGGCACCTGAAGGACTCTCAGACCATGAGAAACAAAATTATCTGGTCTGATGAGACAAAGATTGAACTCTTTGGTGTGAATGGCAGGCATCACGTTTGGAGGAAACCAGGCACCTCTCATCACCAGGCCAATACCATCCCTACAGTGAAGCATGGTGGTGGCAGCAACATGCTGTGGGAATGTTTTTCAGCGGCAGGAACTGGGAGACTAGTCAGGATAAAGGGAAAGATGATTGCAGCGATGTACAGAGACATCCTGGATGAAAACCTGCTCCAGAGTGCTCTTGACCTCAGACTGGGGTGACGGTTCATCTTTCAGCAGGACAATGACCCTAAGCACACAGCCAAGATATCAAAGGAGTGGCTTCAAGACAACTCTGTGAATGTCCTTGAGTGGCCCAACCAGAGCCCAGACTTGAATCCAATTGAACATCTCTGGAGAGATCTTAAAATGGCTGTGCCCCGACACTTCCCATCCAACCTGATGGAGCTTGAGAGGTGCTGCAAAGAGGAATGGGCGAAACTGACCAAGGATAGGTGTGCCAAGCTTGTGGCATCATATTCAAAAAGACTTGAGGCTGTAATTGCTGCCAAAGGTGCATCGACAAAGTATTGAGGAAAGGCTGTGAAATTTAACTTTTGCGTTTATGATGCCTGTCTTTTGCTGATAAATCCATTTTTAATTATTTTACAGAACATGGCTATTAAGTAGAAGTGCAGTTAATAAGAATACATTGATTTGAATTGAATGAAGAATAAAGTAGATATAAAATTAAGAAATGGATTGCAACAGCCTGCACCCTACCCTGCTTTTAAGCCATAGTCGTGTGTGGTTAAAGAACATCATAATCCTTAAGACAGATATAAGACAAACATGATGATTACTTCTACTATAAACTAAAGTTCAAAAAACCTCCACACAAAACTATAAATCTTGCAAAGGGGCATATCATTACTACATTTTATGACACTGTAAAGAAAAGAAGCATTAAAAGGCAACCTCCCATGATTTACCATTAAAGACTCATTGAATGCCAAATTCAGGACCCACCTCCCTCATTTCTTCATCTAGCTTTCGTTGCTCCAAAGCCTCTTTTTCTGCTCGCTTACGATGCTCCTTCTCAACCTTCTCATACTTCTTCCAGTAAAGCAGCATCTCCTTGGTTAGCCGTCTGGCTCGTGGCAAGGTTTCCTTGCAGTTTTTCTGAGCCTGGATGGCTGCCCTGCGAACTTCTCGCATACACTGGTGGGCCAACTACCATCAAAGAAATAGGAAGAGAGAGCTGAAGGACTACCACAAGGCAAAGGTAGTGATATACACTGCTAACAGGATATATAAAATATTGTATTGTATCAAAAAAATTGGAAATTGCAAATATTTTAATGGCCAGCTAAGTGTAACAAAATGTATTGCTATGCAAATAGCATTTTTATGAATTCTTGCTTCTATTTTGGCAATGCTCCTAAAAAGTGAAAACTAAAATTCAGAATATTTTTAATAAGGGAAATAATAATACCTTTTTTGCATTTGTTAGAACAAGATTTCTAGCTGAAACTTTCTGCTTGAATGCCTGTTAAATGCAAAGTAAACAGAACATATAGATAGTTAATAGCATAGAAACGTAATAAACTGCCACAATGATATAACCTTAAAATTAAAAAATAGGCAAAAATGAAAGGTGAGCTGATATTGTTTTAATAATTAACTCTTTAAAACAATGATCCTCCCAATGAATATTAAACAAGCTAGAGTAATTATTATTAAAAGGTTTATAATTCTGCTCAGCTTGTACCACTACTTATGCAACAAAACAGACAGAGGATAATAATCAGAATAGCAGACATGGCAAACGGATGAGAAGAAGAATAATAAAGAGAAACATTCAACTCATCCCTGCCTCTTGACATAAAAACCACCAAAAACATCACTCAAAAAAGAATGTCTCCTGTCAGTTTTTTTTACAGTGTTTATAACAGTTTTGTATAAATGCTAATTATATGTTTTATAAGTTACACTTGCTTGCTTTACTGTGGGCGAGCATAAATAAGACTTCCAATCTCCTAGTGACGTACAGCAAATAAAGCAGCTAACTAAACAATTTAATATTAATGCTAAATAAGCTTCCATTCAGACTTTACTTAAAACACGCCAGCTTTTATGTTGCTGGGTAAAAATGTAGTCTGTTTGGCTCTCAGCCAAACCTTTGCAAGATAATTGCAAGTGAAACACTGATTTGCAATTGGGCATACTTATACGACAATGGGTAAAATAAAGGAAAATAACTGAATTTGGAAACATTTGACTTTTTGAAAAATACAGTTTCTCCCAAGTTCATATTTCAAAGCACTCAAAACACATTTAACAAGTGACATCTACTTTTAAATAAAAATATGACAAACACGGTTTACTGTTTGAAACACTTGACTGTCAAAAACAGTAATTGAGACTTTTAGGCGGGCAGAATGAGCCAACTAAACATTAAAAAAATAGACATATGTAAGTATTAACTGTGCAATCAGACCTGCAGTTCCACTTTTAGTCGCTCCTTTTTTTTTTTGACGTCAGCAGTAGGGAGCTCCTCACTGTCTTGTTTTTTTTACTACTACGCATTTGGAGCCATGGGGGGTGGCTAGTGTATAGATATCTTCCATAGTAGAAAGCACTTAATTGTACAGGGTCTGTTTAAAAATAGTTTCTTTTTATCTTTAATTTGATTGACAATTTCATGTTAAAAAGTTATTTTAATTATTATATAAAAAACCTGCTAATATTTGTGCAAATTGGTATGCCTGGGTGGCAGTGCACAATACTCATTAACAACTTCATAACTTTTTGCTCAAAATCATGGCATGAAATTGACTTAATATGTATATATTTATTTTGATACTTTACTCTTGTCATTTTATTTTCATTTCTTGTGTTACTGTATTGAGCACCCAAACATAAATGACTAAGTGATATCATTCAGGTTCACTTCCTAAAATAAAATAAATAAAAATATATATGCAAAACAGGCCAAGTATTTGGTTCAAATACAAACTTTTAAAATAAAAAGTTAAAGTATACATTTGTGGATATAAGCAAAATTTAACCACAACTTTTACCAACAGTAATTTTGAATGACTTTGGCCAACCCAGCAGCACTGGCTCCAGGAAGCAATTTCTAATGTCTGCTGGTTCACTGTGGTCACAAAATAAATTACAGTAAGCCCCACAGGGACAAAGTCATTTGCAAGCCCAACTAACATTTTAAGAACTGCCTGATTATGTCAAAAAACCCGACCAGAAAGGAAACTGTATTAATGGACAGAATAACAAAAAAGAAGTAGGCAGTAATGACAGAGCAAAGGTGGCAACAACAATAAGATAAAACATGGCACTGGAAGAGAATGGGCCTAGATGCAGGAACGTTACAATGGAAGCATCCATGAATTTTCTGTGTATAAATCATGGCAAAATTGTTTTTGCCTTTCCATATGCTTATCACTTTGTCGAGACATGCACAGTGTCTTATTGTGTGCCTAAGAATTAGTTGCGAACGTTTTGAAATCACTTTAGTGTTTTTGTCCGGTGCCTCCTGAATCACGGGTATGAGAAAACCTCCACATTTATATGGACTATTTGACATACAAGTATCTTGATGTGTAAATATGTAAGACATCCAGTTAGACCAACAAAAACCTTCATTTTTAGGTAATTTTTTGACTATATTTTGTGCAGGAAATTACACCTGTATGAGAAAAGTAAACCAATAGGCGACTTTAGCAAAAATAATCAGAAGGACTTAAAGTTGTGCATGACACATCATCCAACTCCAGGGGTTCATTCTCTAATGGGATAACAATGGTCAAAGTCATTCCTTTTCACAAAACTTAAAAAAAATGATGATCAGTAATAAAGGCATGTGAAGTGCCATTTTATGCTATTTTAAAGTTGATGGTCATGAATATTATAATATTTTTGATATTTGATTCTTTACCAGTGGCATTAGCACTTCTAAGAGCCACTCCCAGATGGTCAAAATAACAAATTTAAAGCATGTAGGTTATTGTTTTAGACCACTGGTTTCCAAAGTCAATCCTGGGGACCCACTGAGGCTGCAGGTTTTTGTCCCAACCAACTTCTGTTTTTCATTGGACACTTGTGTTTTAGGGTCAATATAGAAATTACAAAACTTAGTTTGGTAAATTGTTATTAAAAAGTTCTAAGCAGTTATGTGGAGATAATATAGATTGTTTTTTTAACCTTTTGACAATATTTTCATTCCGACTTTCATTCTGCTTTTCTAGGTGTTCTGCTGTTTAATCCATTATTTACTATTTAGTGGTTCTGACTGTGACTTAGTTTCAGCCTTTCATTATTCAGTGTTGTTTGCGAGGGTGACTGCTCAGCTTGTTTTCAATTGCAATTACTGGGATACAATGAAGGGAGCAAACTACACAGAAAAAGGGGAAAATAATAGGAAAACAACAAAAGATTATTAAGCATTTGAAGCTATAGCAAAAATAGAAATACTTCCTAGTGTCTTATTAATGTAAAAAGCATACCTCTGGGCTTTTGTGAATGTAGAATGAGAGAAGATAGAAAAATAACAGCCAATTAACTTAGGTCAATTATTACCACTGGTTGTGAATCTCGTTGGAACAAAAACCTGCAGCCACGGTGGGCTCTCAGGACTGAGAATGGAAGTCACTGTTTTAGATTGTTTCAAGGTCAATGATTACAAATATGATATTATTTTTGATCCTTTACTAAGGACCTAGCCCTTTATGGACCTCTATCGAAAGGGTGAAAAATGACTTGGAGATTAACAAAGTATATAAAAAAACTATTAAAATTCATAATACTTAGACTTTAAAAATTTACAGTGAACAGCACATTTGAACATTTCAAATATTTTATGCACAAATTCTTGTTTATTATGTACTTCTACCTCATGAAGTAAATCCTTACATTTTGTTATGAATACTGCAAATTAGGGCGACTTATGCTAATTCAGACTTTTTCTTGTTATTTATCATAGTATTAATTTCTCATTCTGCAAAGAGAAATAACTGGAGTAACATATACCAGAAAAAAGTCAACAAGCTTCTGCTAGCAAAATAGCAAAAAAAGTAAACTCATATAAACCTATGTTCGGAATTTAGGTATATAATAAAGCTTCCCTCAGCGCCTATGACAGTCATGAAACCCTAACTTGTTGAACCCCAACAGAGAGCCCACCAGGATAGATATTTGGTATTACTTTCAGGTTTACAGTGGGGGGTGCCTTTGTAGACTACATTTCCCAACAAAACTTCACTTTGAAAACTGCTGTAAGGATTAAGTTTACATTCAAGGAAATGAATCTGAATCTAAGACAAGCAATTAATACCAATTTTCATAAATGGAAGACAGGTTATACTGAACAGTATATTGAGGATCATTGCTCTAGGATGAGTCATTCGCACTTAAACGTTGATGACAGAAATGCAACAAATGCATATATTTTATTTCGGTGAGTTGTTTGTGCAGATGCAAATCCATCCATCTATTATCCAACCTGCTATATCCTAACTACAGGGTCACGGGGGTCTGCTGGAGCCAATCCCAGCCAACACAGGGCGCAAGGCAGGAAGCAAACCCTGGGCAGGGCACCAGCCCACCGCAGGCAAATGCAAATTTGAACCAAAACATCTGTATAGCTTTGAAAATAGTAATAGAAAGCTTTGTGGCATTCTCTAAGATCAAATATCAGACCAGATATATAACACATTTATATTACATGGTTTTGTTTAAACCAAATGCATACATAACACTAACAGTTTAGTGTAAACAACCACATTTAATATTATGGACTTGGCATGCAGGATTCACTAACATAAAATCAAACAAGGGTGATGGCTATGAAGTAATACAAAAACAGAATAATTCATTTACCAGGTTTATTACTAGGGGTTCCAGGTCACGTGCAAGCTCACGTAAGAAAGATGATAGAAAGCAAGTTCTACTCAGCTTCAACTTAATGCATTAACAAAATAGTCATTTCCAAGCTAAACAGTTAATAACATTGGTGCAGTGTGAACAGTAGAAAGGGGTACATCCTTGCTCCCAAAATTCATTAACAACAGACACATTAATAAAAAAAAAATGAAAAAATTTTTCAAAAGAATGCAAAAAACAAAAAAAATCAGGATACAAGTATGAAAAAGTGCACTATAACCAAGGCCTGTATAAATGTAAGCATCAGTTTACATTGGATTGAAAATAAGACAAATTTAGATACATTTACATGAATATCTTTGTTTGTGTTGTTGCTTTCATTCTTTGAAAACTACCCACTTTATATTTATTTATATCATTCATTTTTAAATGTATTTTGGTATATAACCCATCTAAATAAAACCTGAAATTAGTATATTTGTACCTGTATTTGTATTAATAATTCATTTCCACAACTTCCCAGTAGTAAAATAAACATATTTTCCTTCTTTACTAATCAAACACTTACCTTCGGATTTTCTTTTTTGGCAATAGTTAGCCAGACTTTCTTTCTCCTTGCCATTAGCTGTTCAATTGTCAAGTGTTTCTTTTTAGACACAGGAGTCGGACTATCTTGGGAAAACTTTGCAAATATTTTTGTTGGATACTGCCATCCTTCAGCAGCATAGTCTTCATCACGTTTCTTTTTCTTTTTCACTTTCTTTAATTTTGCTGAAATAGAAGCAACTTGTGTTAGTGATCAATAACACTGAAATAAAGAAATCCTGAAGCCAGATGGAAATGTCATTATAAAAGTACTGTATAATCAATTTTATGTGAGTTAATGTAGGTGAAGATTGAGGAACAGTGACAGTAACTATACAAACACCACAAATAAAGCAGAACTCTAATTATAGTCAGGGTACCTGACTGACCAACATCCAATGTCCACTCCTGCTCAGACATGGCCTTTTTTGATAATGGCATTGCCTGCTTTACCTTATATTGGTCTTGAAATATTATAGTTTGACCTATTATTTCTCCAGTTTTTGTATCCTCTTGCTCTACTACATACAAATTCCATTTGTGTTCAAACATTGCCTTTTTGATAATAACTTTGCCTGCTTCACCTTATACTGGCCTGGACCAAATAATATACTGGCCGTTTTCTCTCCTGTTTTAGTATCCTCTTCCTGCACAACACATGTTTACCAGTTTAACCTAAATAATATCTGTAGTGAATTTCACCTCTGAATTTTGACATTACTGTAGGTTCAAATACCCAATCAAATGGAAGAGACTACATTCGAGAGCAGATATTTTTCCTACTCTCTTCTGGCCAATCTGTACCTCAGAAGACTGCTAACGCTATACACATTACTTCTGGTTAGTGATAAGTAAAACAATTCATGCAAAAAAATTAACAAATGTTTTACCACAAGAGAAATCTGTGCTATTAGCACATATATTTTTATCTTATCTACAGTTATCCTCTACAAGTGCAAAAGCATGGCAAAACTTACCCGGGTGTAGAGTGTGAAAAGTGAGCCACAGCTAAAATGCACTGTCCCAGGTTTATGGCTGTTACTAAGCCTCTGGAAGGATCCTGGTTTGGATCAGCTTATGGAGTTGGGCAAGGTGAGCACAGAAGTGTTACCTCTGACCTCTTATGTGCGTTGAAAGGTGGGACAGGAAGCATGAATGTGCAGGAGGGCAATGTAGAAGGCAGATGAGAGCTACAGAAAATCTGAGCAGCATTGGAGGGCAGCCAAGAAAGGACACACTGGTTTCGGCTGTAGAATAACCCTTAGGGAGTAACATTCCCTGCTTTCCTCACAAAGAAAACTTCAGAAACTGCCAAAAGTCTAACTTTAGTTGTTTTTGTGTGTCTCATTTGTGAAACTGGATGCAAATTGATTTTTTTATGGTCAATTTAACTGCTTCACTCATCACCTGTTATTGTACTATACTGCTCCTGAAAACCACAGCCATTATTTTCTTCTACAATAAAATGTTTTTAATTTTTGATATAGGGACTGTGAGATACAACTTCAGCTTTTGAGTCAAATGGAAAGAAGCATCTTAAAGAAAACTGCAGATTTATTTATTTTTTTTTAGCTCTGCAGCACTTTTATGAATATTTTGGAGACATGACAAGAACATTGGTGCCCAAGCCTGGAAAAAGAGCATGACCTCATTCTAAGCCCACCACTTAAGGACATATTTTCATTTTAGTTTAGGGCCACTAACTAGTGGCTTATGCTTCAAACTAATGGAAGAACTTTCCCTGGCTTACAGTCAGTCCATATTCTGGACCTTTTTTGAATTCCAAAAGAGGTTGGTGCTAGATCCTCAGACTGATTCGAGAAGCAATCTGCATTTTAGGCATTCGAATTATCTAAGAACCTTAACTCACCTTTTAATTTCTTCTCCTCCTTAATTTTCTTTTTCCTGGGCCCCAGTAAGTGCCGCTGTTGTTCATAGAAAGGATCATGAGTGGAGAGAACACCAACACTGTAGTACTGATACTGCTGTAACTGTAAAAGAAAGAACAGCTCAACAGAAATCCAGAACCACATGCATACAAGTTTTTCATATAAGGTTTAATTACTGAAAGATCCAGTATTCTTGGTTCAGTTTCTGTGCTCAACTGTTGTTTATGTAGTGTCTATCCTGTTCAATGATACCAGGGTATGCTTCAGCCCCCATGAAGTCTGAATTGCACGGAGTGGATTTGAGAATGTTATGTTTGGGTTAGCAACTTCCAGCATGACTAATCTACACTTTTCAGGCTGAGAGTTAAATTATTTCCAAGTGAACACCTATGCATAAACAAAAGCTATCTCAGTTGGTCACAAGACAAAAAAGACATGTTGATGTGCTAAAAACCTTGTGCTAAAAACTCCTACCGAGTCTTTGGATACAAGACATTTGTTGAATTCATGTCTAAAGCATACTATAATGTATCTTTAAAACGAATCTCAGTAAATTAAAACCCAGACTGCCATGGGAATTATAAATGAGTATATCAATCTAAAGTGCTATACATGTTATGCTAAGATTTTAAAACTTAAATTGATTTCTGGATCAGAGTCAATGAAAGGTTTCAAAAAGAAAGTACATTTGTGCCCCAGTGGAACTGTTACAGTTTTCCAGTGCACATGTGTAATAAAATACAACACCATAAATAAAATGCTTTTATTTTTAGCAATCAATGCCAGACATGTAATTCATATGCCAGTTATGTCCCAGGTTAACCTTTTCTAGACCAACAAAGCCAAAAGGAATTGTAATTATTATTACAAATTACATGGAACATGGTAAAGGAATAAACAGAAATACTAAAAATACAAAGAAAGAGAAGCATTTTAACTAGGAAACAACTTACAATATATTACATCTAAGAGTATATTATTATCAGATTTACTCCTGCATCCCAAAGATTGATTGTCATGTTAATTGGTTACCTTAATCTTGCCTCATGTAACTGTGAGCATGTGCCCTTATCAGGATTGATTCCTGATGCTACCAGAATAAGCCCTTGCTTTCAGCAACTCTAAATTAGACTAGAAAGGAATTTGTGGAGGGATGGAAGGGTGTAGGGCGGCACTGATGGTGCAGTGTCAGTGTTGCTGCCTCGCAGTAAGGAGATTAGGGTTTGCATCCCGGGCCCTCCCTGTCTGGAGTCTGCATTTTCTCCCCATATCTGTGTGGGTTTCCTCTGGATTCCTCCCATAGTCCAAAGACAAGCAGGTTAGGTGGATACTAAGTTGATCCTAATGTGTGGTTGAGGTGTGTGTGTGTTTGTGTTTGCCCTGTGATGGAGTGGCATCATGTCCAGGGTTTGTTCCTGCCTTGCACCCTACGGTAGCTGGAAGAGGTTCCTGCACTCCCAGTGACCCTGTTCAGGGCTGTGCTGGTTAACAAATGACTGAAATGGATAGGTATACATAACTGTACTGATGATCTGTTTTATAAATAAGTCTTTATAAAGTTTTTGCAAAAAAAAAAAAACGGGATTTTTCTTTCTCACATCATTCTGAAGACTGAATTTTCAAACAAAACATTATCTAAAGTCTTATGTCTTGTTCAGAATGTGTAATTATTGAACTGTTTTTGGTAAATAAAGAAGTTACTTGTGATGAATCATAGTAAACACAAACTACGGAACAGAAAGAAAGTCAAGTTGCAGGTGATAAGCATATTAAAAAGATGAATCAGTATAATGAAACTAGTACACTGAGGTACTGTATGAGGTATGAGCTCAGACATGTACAAGTGGCTTCAAGTTCAGAAGGCACAAAAATCACAGAATGTTGCCAAGAAATATGGAAAAACATAACTATTTTATATTAAGTAAATAAACACATTATCTTGTATTAAGGAATCGGAAACATAGCATCTTAGTACTTACGTAACTCAATGAGCCTAGATCACTTGATTAATTCGTAAACAGAGTTTCATCTGCTCTAACTCAAGAAGACAGGTTTGAAAAGTTAAAGTACACTAGCTGTTCTACCAAGCTTCAGCTGAAACAGTGATAAAATAAGTAAAAAGCAGATATGACCCTTCTGACATCCTCATCATGGCAGTAAAGACATGTATTTTTTTATTATTATTTAGCATCTAGTGCTTCTGAGCTTAGTGAACCCTTGTGGAATTTTATTGTGAAATTAAGTATAAGAGCTATAGAAAAAAAAATTGCAGAAAAGAACAATTATCTCAACTGTTCATTAATAACATTAAAATGTTACATACAATTTGGTCATTGATTGAGCTCCGAGGCCAAGGATCTGTGCTGGTATCTGGAAGGTTGACGGTTCAAAATCCCATTATTGTCAAAAGAGTTCCTGCTCTGCTGGGCCCTTGAGCAAGGCCCTTAACCTGAAGTTGCTCCAGGAGCGCTGTACAATAGTAAGACTCTGCGTTCTACCCACAAGGGGTATGCGAAAACTAACAAATTCCTAATATAAGAAATTATGTAAGGCCTCTCTCATCTCTACAGAATTTTGTTACATGAGCTGAAGCACAGATCTCATCACAAAAAGGTCACTTGCTCACTTATTATTTGCCATGGAATAAAAATCGAATAATACCTTTTTCTTTGTCATGAAAGTAGCTTTTTGAAAAGAGGAAACAGATTTTTTAACCATTACAGATCTATTGAGTGGCAATCATAAAAATCCTTAACACTTAAACTTTTAAAAATTCCCAATAATAATTATGGCCAGAATAAACACCTGAAATTAGCAAATGTTTTTTAGGCAATCATGCTGATATCATGTTGTATTCGGGAGATATTCAGGTTAAAAGGTGCAACGGTCCAGCAAAAATTGCAACTTTCAGTGAGGTTTTCTCCATTTTTTTTTCAAAATATTTATACTGTACATAGAAAATGTAAAATATTATTAGCCTATACTCTATATTAGATTATACTGAAAATAACTGCAAAGGTTTGGTAAAAATAGGTGCAGTGGCCTTCGCATGATGATTTAAATTTGCCATATATAGGTAGTATAATGTCCTTCCTCAGAATATTTTACATATACATTTACCCAAGTTATTTTTAAAAATGGCTAAATGCTTACTTTTTTTAAATTGTAATATTTTACATAAATTTTATTACTACCTTCCTTTCAAGCAGGTGTCTTGACATCCTGAATAGCAAAAAAAGAATCCCGAGGATCTACAGGAACCAAGATTAATAAAATCCTTGCAGTAGAGGGCAACATGCATTTAGCTTTACCCGTTTACATGTACTAAAATTATTTTTCCAACCAGGTATATTAGCAATGTTTCAATAAATGGGGATTTGTTAGGCTATTTACCTCTTTGTCAAGACTGAACTTGTTCTGATGCAGCTTTTTGAATTTGTGCAACCTAAGCATATCCTGCAACTCTTCCTTGGATAAAGTGAACTCCTCATCATCTGTATCAGAGTCAGTATCAGTTGTGTCATCACTCAATAAAATACCCTTAAACACAAAAATAAATAGAGAAATAATAACAACAACTTATTGGTTACATTTAAAAAGCTAAAGAAAATCATATTAAACCACTGTAAATGTGTTTGCTAGATACCACGTAAAAATATGGCACAATATATTTTAAAACAGAAGGCCTTGTGTAACTTAAAGAAAGAGCTTCAGAATGAAGGTCAAAGGGGTTGCAAGTAAGGGCAAAAAGAGCAAAAGAGAAGTGAAGGTGCAAGGAGCAGTAAGGAAAATATAGAAAGTTTTACTGTTTGTATGGTGTTCATGTGGCCTTTCTGATGATTTGCAATACAAAACAAATATTAAACACTATAACTGCACAAGAATACATTTTGTAATGTTAAATTTCATGCTAATTTCTAGAAAACACTTGTAAATTAAATTAACTTAAAATTGTACCTTCAGCCATTTTCTTGTTTTCTTTAACTTTGAAAAGTTGTATAAACTTCCTTTATCTATTTTGTGATCTATAGAAAGAAAATAAATATTGTATAATTGTTTTTTTACAAAGAAACTTTGAGATAACTATCATTAAATTCTCACCTTGCATGAGAGCTCCATTGAGCGAATTAGATTCTGGCATAGTTTGTGATTCCCCGGTTCTACAAGACTGATCTTCATCTTGTCCTAATGTTTTCTCTTTCACCAGCAGTAAAGAAGAGCAGGATTCTGAGTTCACCAAGGAGGAGTCATGCTCTAAACCATCGTCACTGTCTTCACTAAAAAGCCAACATATATTTCATTAGTGCTCAGGTTAACACAAGACCAAACCAAAGTTACTATGAATGTACACATGTTTATTTTACAGACGTTACCATTTTCTATTATGCATTGCCCAATTACAAAGTAAATAAGCAATAATGCATTCAACTGTGCTGCAGTTCTGCTTGGCTGATTTGTGAAAACTGATTAAAAAAATGCAGTGATGTACTATGGCTGACTATTGTGAAAGATCAAGGAGTGTTGTAGTCTTTGTTGGCACTGTGATGAAGCTGCTAACAAAATTCTTTCTATTATTTTCAGATCATTTTAATATTACTGCATTCAAAAATAAACTTTGTACAATACCTCAAATATCTAAAACAGAAAATACTGTATGTATGTATGCTTGTAGGTATACTCTATCAATGGTATCATATATAATTTTTTTCAAGTTTTAAAATCTAAGTCAGGAAATGATTCCAGTGGACGTTATTAAAATAATAAATAACTTACTAATAATAATAAATATGTTACTTAAATAGTTAAATTCATTTTTTGAGGCTAACGACCCAGGAAGACATAGAAATTTTTAGAATATCCAAAACAAATGTTGTCCTTGACTAGAAAGACATTTAAATAAAACAGAATTTATTATCTGTTTAGCACAAAATTAAAATTAAGCAAATTTAAAGGCCAATTTTATTTATACATGTTGGATGTTCTGTTCTATTTTTTCTGAGGAAAATCTAAGATTATACACGATGACAGGCTTAAAAGTATTACATACAGAGGGTATAGAAAAGAATCACTGCCTTTGAAAATATTCACATTTTGTTGCTTTACAGCCTAAAATAAAAATACACATACATATTTTTTAGCTTTCTTTACTCAATGCAGCCTATATCATCCAAGTCAAAGATATAATAGCAACAGTGAAAACAGGGAAAAATTATAATAAATAAAAAACAAGAATCGCTGAGACTGACAAAGGATCACCCCATTTCTTTTCTATATCCACTGTACCTATGGAGTGCTAAGTCGTAGTGTTCATAGTGTTGGTATAATGCCAGTGCTGGACAAGGGGCTGGTCAAATGGGGGCAGATTATTTGTTATGCAGCTGCACCAGTTAGATTAACTTGGATTTTTGCAGCTAGTCCCTAGGGACCTTTAAAGTCTCAATTTGATGTTATTTTGGAGAATCTAGGTGAAAAGAATTGGCAAGTTCATTGTTGGGCTGAATGGCCTGTACGCATCACAATGGTTCTAATGTTCTATTCTCATGTCCGACTGGTGGCCAATGGTAACATGACCAACCTGCCAGATGGAACATGGCTGCAGAGGAAGGGTTATGGTCCTCCTGCATGGGTTTGGGCTAAAAATTCCAGCCCACAAAAACTATGTTGTTTCAAAACCAAATTACATAAGAAATTAGGCAAACCCCTGATCTACATATCAAGAGCAGACAAACAATTCAATCCTAGCAACATGGAACATATAAAGTCTACTTATAATATGAGCATTTAAACACCTAAAAACACAAGCAGAAAAACACCATATGCGTGCAAATGAAAGAAGCCATTGTACATTGGGGGTGAACTGGGGTGTGAAGTAAACCACCTACAACAGAGATGGAAAATCCAGCATCTTTAGTACAGTATTTGACATTAGGAGTGATAAAGGAATTAGTGAAGGAGCTCACCATTGTTAATAAGAAAATCTGTGGCCTGAAAGTGAAAGGGAGGATGTTTAGTATCAGCCAACAAGCACCACCCAAAGAAACATACCATGAATACAAAGATATATTTTTGCCTTTCTAGTCATGGCCTTAAATTCATCTCAGAAGACTTCAATGCAAAGATTGTACAGGAGAGGTCTTCTAGTAAACCATCAGAAAGCACAGCCTCAGTTATGAAACAAAAAAACAAATGGTGAGCTTTGCCACAACCAAGGTCCTGACCATTAAGCAGCATCCGCTTTCCTCAGAAAACAAATGCATTATATGGCGCTGTACTATAATACTAGAGTGGATAATGCATAGTTCACATTTTGCCGACATGAGAAGCTGTAGGGTGCCAATTACAACAATGATAGGTTTATGGAGAGGAAAAATATAGGCAATGGATACTGATGGCTCAGTTAACTCAGAGAAGTGAAAGAATACAAATATAGCTGGCAGCCAGAAACAGGATGAGAGACAGGTTGAAGAATATCAAAAGAGAACTATAGGACAGATAGAAGGGACACAGCAATAATAAACCAAGCAAAAAAAAAGAACAACTGGCTTGATGAAAACTATTTGAGACTAATAGGGCAACGATGGCTGGACTGAAAATAATCAAGAAAGAGAACATGAACAACAGTAGTGAAATCTGTAAGGAAATGAGAGGCTGAAAAAATCTGTTTTGCACTTGGAACAGAGTGTGGAGAAAGAAGACTACTTAGGAAACAGATGATATGGTACAAAGGAAACAAGTGTGACAAATGCAAAAACAGGACAGATCAAACACTTCCATCCAAGAATACATTCCTGTAAGACCAAAGGAGGTGAGCTGTTAGAAGGAAGTTAGGAAATCCAAAACTGACGTGGTAATACTTTGAGGCACTCTTTAAGTTGGAGAGCAGTGATAAAGAAGAGAAATGAGTGAGGATCATTCCTCAATCCCTGAACTAAAATGCAGCCCATAAATAGAATGAACCATATTATGGAGTAGAAAATATACAGTACATACTATCAAACTGCAATCAGTCCACTTTTATTTTATACAGCACCATTCTACAGCCCAGCACTACCAAGCACACAAAGACAGTTTCAAATAATTAGACCAAAATGTTCAAAGCAAGCCAAGGCCAATGTTCGCCAAAAAAATATAATTATATATATAAATAAATATTACAGATGAAACCTTATTTTCTAGTATACCTTGAAGCATTTTTATTGAAGAAAGCAGCAGTCTGTCGCAAGAAAGTGTCAAGTTTTAAGGCGCGTTCCAGATACTGCATATGAAGAGGTCTAGCCAGTTCAGTATAGCCACCATCTTCAGCTTCATCAAGCTCTGAGGCCATAGGAGGCTCCTCTCAAACCCAATCGTGGGCTTTGAATTTCACAGCTGGAAGAAAAAGATTTCAAAATAGTTACTCTTACAATGTTTGAAAGTTTTTTTTTAATAAAAACAAAAATGCTTAAATAAAATTTAAAGAAAGGTACTTTCTTATCAATATAATATTAGTAACAGTAAATTCCAAATATAAATAAAGTATTCTTTAGAATAAAGAGGGCCTTACTGCTAAATTTGGTCAAAACATAACAACATTTACTTGAAAGCTTCATGCAATCAGTGAGTACAAATAACTGTGTTTAACTCTGTGTGACACAATACTGGCATAAAAAATAGACAAATTTGCCAATGAGCTGAGAGATGAGGTCTGGGAATGTGGCATGCATAAAATTAGTTTAGAAAATGTTTAAAGAATCAAGAATTTTCTAAATGACCCAAACCTGAAAGTAAAATTGTTTCATTTTGGAAAGCAATTGGCAGGGTGGTCTAGTGATAAGGTGCTCGAATTAGACTCAATCTCTGCCACTCATATTGGATTCCTGCAAATATTCAGATTAACAAGTTGAAGCATGAGAGGACAAAGCTGAAGTTAAATAACTTGAAAAACAGAGCCCAGCAGTTTCCCTGACATAGTAGCATTCTGATAAATGTGTCTGGTTTTCTTATGTGTAAAAAAAACAGCTAATAGAGTGACATATTCGTGTTGCTTGAGGGTCCTAGTCTTAAGAGGCTCAGGACATTTTTTTTCCATAGAAGTTTGTTAAGTAGTTGTAAAATATTTACAATTTGAATTAATTCTGAGTGGCTGTTAAATGAAGAGGATAGCACATGGTGCTCTTAGGAAGCAGGAGAATAGCAGTGAAATTTTGAGGGGACAGTGACAATGTGTACAAGTGCTTTTTCTCACTTTCTATTCTATAGTGATACACATGTTCCAAGTGCACCTTGGTGGTCTGAGTATGCACCACCTATTTTAATAACCAACCCAAAAATTTCCTTTACACAAACACATGTATTGGGGGCATTCTTCACATCTTTTGAAATCTCTCCTTCCTTATAAATAATATTTTGGTAAGGAAAATGACCAGGTATTCTAATATTTGTGAATGAGGAAATACAAATAAATATTTGGAATGGTTAACTAATGTAAGTATAGGGGGGAATGTACTAAGGAACCAAACCAATCATGAAATCTGACAGAATTTCAATTATTTAAATATGGAAGCAACTGTTTTCATTCATCCATCAATTCATTTTCTAACCCACTGTTCAAAGCAGTGAAGATCCTGGGAGCAATAAACACAAGGCAATAACAAGTCCATTACAAGGCATGCTCACTCACACTCCACTAACACATTCTCTGTTTTATCTTAGATTAAAAAACTAATAATAATAAAAACAGATGCAATGTGTTGTTAGGTTTTTAGGCAAAGAGGTCCCCTACTGATTAAGGTGCTGGGCTAAAAAGTACATAATCCTGATAAAAAAGAAAGAAATACACAGGCTACATTTTAAGATCTGCAAAAAAAACTGGGATTAGTGTATACGTTCCAAATTGGAACCAGTTGTCCTACTGTCCCAAACTAGGTGTCTCAGAGATTAGCCATCTGACATCACACAAATAATCTTGAGATGCACCATTCTATTTTTAAGCAAATGGCAATGAAGAAGACACAGATGTCAAAGGTGTCCATGGAAAAAGGAAAAAAAATCTCACAATAATCGTCTCACATATTCAACATGTCACTTATCCAGTCCTTACCTCTGAATGACTTTTTGAACTAAAGACCCACCTCTCCCCCTCATTCACTGGTCAATAGTGCTGTCTTCGATTCAAAAAGTGACTTCCTTCAAGCTTTCTGTTTTGGATGTGCACTGATTATTCCAGAAGTAGCAATTTAATAGCATTTTGGCAAAACACCATGCGTTTTGGACATTTTGAGAATACAACTGGATAATTGACATGTGGGATCATGCAACATGAGTTAACGTGGTATTTTTTTCCTCTTTCTTCCATGTACATTTTTCACATTGTTTGGAATTGTATAGCGTTCGTCACCATTGGCTTGTATTATATTAGAAACTTTTTTTTCTCCCTTCTACATCAAAACACTAGATTATTTTTTTTTTCTCAGTCACCACTACAAAGTACATACGCCAATTAATATATAAACAAAAAACATAATTTCTGGGTATAGTATTCCTTTGTGTAGCTCATTTCTCCACTGATCACGAATGCATTCTTGGTGCCAGGAATGAAGGACAGGCCAAAAGAAGGATTCATACCCAGCCAGGAGGTCATAATGTTAGGACCAAGCGAACGAGCTTACCAGGAGTCGATAATTCTCCCACACAACAGGTGGCAGTGTTCCTCAGAGCCGAACCCAATTAGGACACCCTCAGGGTGGCATGGAAGTTGGAGTCTGGAAATGCAGCCTTGTCAGGGTCTTTGGAGACCGCTAGAGACTGCTGCTAGGAGATTTTCCATACAAACCCAAAGTGCTCCACACAACATGGGCAGGATACCAGAAGCCGGTCCCAGGTCAACGTTAACAGAGAGCCCGCCACCTCACTTAAATGTGTCAGGAGACAGTGGGCAACACTCACTTGGTAATTGCATATAGTGTATTTTGCTGGTGTTCAGATGAAGAAGGTGTTACTTTAATCAAATAAAATCCTTTATTTGAACCTGGAACCGTGTTAAGTATTACCGTGTCTGGGGTTTGGGGCTTAGTGGTGCCTTCATGTGGATACAGCATACAGTGAGTCGTAATCAAAGTTAAACTTCTCTCCCAGCATGGTCATCCTCCTTTTCTGTGATGTATTTTTTATTTAACCAAAAGTCTATTCATTATGACAAGGATTGCATTTGACATGCAACTCCTGAATACCAATACAAGTCCAGTTGACTGAATGTATTGTTCTTTTCTATTTGTGTCGTTCATAGTTCTGTTTGCTATTTTAATTGTTTCTAGCTAGCTTACTTTTCAAGCAATAAGTTCTATCTGATAATCTTTCCTGAAACTTATATTAGAAGATCCATACAAATGCACACAGTTGGTGATGGTTTAATATATCTTAATAGGATTTGTTCTCTCTCCAAACTTGGCTTTCTCCCATCCCATAAAACTCATGAGGTGCACATGTGCCTAATTATTTTAGCTCAGTAATGCTTCATGTTTCTTTAATGTTCAAAGTTCCCACCCACTAAAGCTCCTCATACAGCTTGTTTAAAACTTCTCCCTTCCATTGCAGAATATAATCATACTCGAGCACAGCTCCAGAATTTCCTTTAGTCACATTTTACCTTTACCATGTTCGTGGTATCTATACCTTCACCCACATTAAATACATCACTTAAACAGCAGGGAGTGGCAGCTCTGAGGCTAGGGGTTTGCACTGGCAATCGGAAGGTTGCCAGTTCAGATCTCGTAAATGCCAAAAATGACTCTACTTCGTTGGGCCCTTAACCTGCAATTGCTCTGGCCTGGGTATGACATTAATCTGCATCCAGCCCTGCATATAGGCCCTCCAACCTGCAGGGAAAAAACCTGGAGGTTGGTGACAGAATTGGCACTCTAGCCAACATACAAAAACTCATACTGTTACACTCCATCTGAACTTGTGTGGTGCTGAGGTGTCTGTCACCCATTGCGTGGCTGCACTCGGGTCCTAATCTGGGATCCTGAGTTGGTTTGTCATGTGGTGGGTGCGACAATGCACTGTATCAGTGCAGGCTCCTAAACAATCTCTCTCTCTTAAACAGCAGAACTTCCCCACTTTATCCAAATTAATTTATTAACAGTATAAAGTGAAATTTACTGTATCAACATGATGAACTCCTCTGAGAAACTACAATAAAGCATTCAAGCTAAAAAAAAAAAAAAACTCCTAAAAATGACCAGCACTAAATTATAAAACAACTATCAACTTACTGTATAGAAGTTGTTTTATAGTATTTATGTATATGCTTGCATTGTTTGTTTATTTATATTAATGGTCCAGGTTATTGCTTATTTTTTCAACTTTATCTTTTTGAAATTTGATTGACTAACAATCTTACCATTTTCTTTGTTACATACTGTATAATATTATTGCCTATCTTGTTTATGTTTTATATACTGTATTAACTTCCTTTTTATTTCATCTTGTAAAGCACTTTGAGCTACATTGTTTGTATGAAAATGTGCCATATAAATACATGTTGTTGTTGTGTTGCATATAAGTTGATAAATATTTTGTATATCTTTATTTGACATGACATTCTTTTCATGGCATCCATAATGGCTAACATGGTATAACACCCTAGTACTATGTCTTTATTTATAAAATTAGCATTTTACTTGTTATAATGTTTAAAGAGCAAGGAAAATGGACAAACCATTTTTATGACTGAATTTGCTGGTGCCCTTTGATGGAGAGGGCTAGATCAATTGCATAATGACTTGCATTTCCTTTCTTGGTTGGTTGTTTGGAGGACACTGACAAGAAGCAAAAGTATTTGAGATGTGGGGGGCACTGTGTCTGAGCCACTCCATTGGCCCAGGAATGTGTGTGTTTGTCAGGAGCTACAGAAGGATAATAAAGAGTCAGGCTTGAAAAAGCATAGTCTCTCTCTCTGCCATGTTGCATCCTGACAAGATGATGACCTGAAGAAAGCAGGCTGGCTGGGACTGTGCAGAAGATGAGCTGACCAGGAAGAATCAAAAGCAACTGTAAGTTATTGTGCCACTTGAGATTACACATTTAGCATCATCAGGATGCATGGTCTTGGTTTACAAAGCCAGATTCTATTTGCTTGTATGGCACTAGTTATAATAAAATGTATTATCTATAATGTTAAAAATGTAGCTGTTCCTCCTGCCTGTTCTTTAACTCTGTCTAATTGACCAAGGTGAAAGACAAAGAAAGAAGAGAAGGAGAAAGAAGTGCTGAACTGAAGTAGTTTATTTGACCACAGAGTGACTTTGGTTAAGTCTACACAATAAAGAATATAAAACAGGAAAACAAGGTCAACATAAGACGCTACATTACCAAATAAGTAATAACACAGACTGCTTAAATAATTTGTTATTTTAAGAATTTGTTAACACAGATTTGAACCACTTGTCAGATTTCACATTAGCTTGCTTTGCTGAACAGAAATAGACATTTGGCACTATAGATTGACTTCATAAAGAACAAACACATTAAGGAAGCAGGTAATTCACCACACTACATCATTTTCAGAGATGCTCAATCCAATTCAGGGTTGCTGTGGATGGGGACTCATCACTTGGCCCAAGTCGGAACTAACCCTGAATGGGATGCCAGTCCATCACAAATCCACTCACACATTACACAGAGCCAGTTTACAACTTCCAATTAAATAAACGCTTACATCTCTGGGATGTGGGAGAAAGACTCGTGTACATCCATGGATGACGAACAAAACTCCATAAAGACAGCCACCGAGTGCCTTAGTCAAACCTAGCACAGTGAATAAGTGAAGCAGCTGGGTTATCCTCTGCACTTCAAAGTCAGGCAATAAGTTTCTTTTGGACTATGTGTGGGTTATTCAGTTTTGAAATACTGAGCCATTCTGATGAAATTTTAAACTAGCATCTGTAGTAAGGAATTTAAAAACATGCTACTATTTACTTTGGTAGACCTCATTGGGTTTACATTCATATATACTTTGGTAACTTTCCTCAAACACAGAATTAGATTTAAGCTGCAGAAAAAGAAAACAGCAGAATGTTACATGTAGTAATTTAAACAAGAGGAGGCTTCTCATGTTTTGGGCACATATGCCTAAAAATGACAAAACTATATTCTTCAGCAGTGCCATCTATAACAACAGTGCACGCTAACAGTAGTAAAGTAAAGTATTTATTAAAAACGAGGCTAAAAACAGAATGACTCATGATATGCTAAGGAACTGATGAAAAATTCACAAACATGAAGCAGATTTTAAACGACTGGAGAGGCTGACAGCTTATGACAAGAGGACTCTGGCAGATAGTAGCATGTGCCATTCTCACTAACACTCTGATCAAGAATGATCAAGAATGGGACAAGACCCCAGGGAAAAGAAGTTTAGTCGTAGCTAGACTTAAACCATATTTATTTATGGACAAATTCAGGCAGAGGAGAGGATGCCTGAATTAAGTTATAAAATGCATTATTGACTTGTAAGCTGCAAAGTGCAAGACAAATGTTTCATTTCCACAGTCAGCTTGACATGTGTTTAGTTTATCACACAGTTTCCTTTATAATGAATCAAACCATTTCTTGGCAAAATGTGTAGTGAAGAAGTAGCAAAACTGCTTTGGCCTTAGCTGACAAAAGTTCTCTATTCAATCCACCGCTCCTTAACTTAAAAATCATGTCATGGAAACATTCTGCCACCTATGGGCCTTTTAGAGTCAATACAGTTTGTTTTTCCCATTCAAATCGGTAAGAAATGTCCTTGGAAAAAGTAGCATAAAAAAATGTGGCCCTTACTTAAAACATGGGGTGGTGTGTGAGTGGAAAGTGTACTACTTCTGTAAATTACTTGGTAAGAAACTAAACTTTTAGAGTAAGTTCCAGGAAGAGCAACAAGTTCAAATTTGGTAGACCCTGGAAAGTTATTAGAAAAATGTTACACCTGGATTTAGTACTGTTTGCAAAACTATCTGAAATTTCATTTCCACCAAGCATAGACTTCAATTTTTTCTTGTATACCTCCATGTTAATAAATGAAGCATTTTGACCAATACCAGAACGTTAAAGTGCATAAGGCTAAGTGCCAGAAAAAATGGAGACCTGCATCTAGAAGACATGAGGCCTTAATTGAATCAAATACTATCACTGAAAGACTTGCATCTTTGCCACCTTGAAGGACCATCTTACATAAACTGAACACCATAAACTCATTCAAATACACAGACCGAGATCACTTACAAGTGGGAATCTATGTGGCTGTCACTAAAGGATAAGTTGTTTCTTCTCTTCACAATCTTGGTATATTACTTTGCCATATAAAACTGAATTCTAAAGTGAAGCATTTTTGATAAATTTGAAAAAACCTTGTCTGTTCTTGTAGCTTACAATTGGGCTTAAGTTTACACAAGTCTGTAGGTAAATGGAAATGGCTTAAAACTTACCAAATAAATCCACTGTGAAGCTGCAAAGGTTTCGATTTTAGAAAACATGCCTTTCATGTTTATGAGGCACCCTTGTGATAACGAAAGAAAACTAGAAACAATTATTTTATCACAGATTCTGGTAACTAATTTACTTGAGGTATGGATAGATTTCCTAAACATTTGGTGTTGACAGCCTCTGATGTGAGTAAAGTTATGACAACCCAAAAACACCCAATGCCAAGCTATAGCTTGCTTTTAATCCTACTTTTTAATCCTACTATTTAGTCAATAATAACAGTGAGTGTAAGTGTGTCTTTTTACAGTTATTATTGACTAGTTGTCTGCAGAACAGAAACATCAATTCACAACTGCGCATCAACATTCAAAAACAGGTGCTTTGCGATGGTTTTCCAAGGTTAATCCATGTGGAGAAAGACAAATTATCCCTAATTGGTGAGGTAAAACACACAGCCGGTCTCCAATAAAAATGGCAGAATCTCACAATGCTTTTCCTGCTTAAAATAACACTGATACGGCATTTTGTAATATGTGTGTAATCTCAAGACATGGATCAATACTCAGTAACATCTTTGGCTTGAAAAACTGAGGTATTCTTTAATCCAATCATTGAAAGCTGCAAGAATGGACAAGGTGTTTTTAAAGTTTATAAAAATGCTGCACTTTAGAATGCAATTTTATGTGTCTAATTAATATACACTATGATTGTGAAGAACTCTTGAAAAATACCTAATTTTATCCTTTAACATGTGCAGACTGCTACTGGAATCAAAATCCACCCGGGAAGCAAATAAAACAAACAGTAATATCTTGGAAAAGCACATTGACAACTACAGCAGAAAAACTGTTGTTTTAATTTTTTATGTATGCAAATACAGTAATTCAAACTTACTGTATTTAGTAATTTTCCAAATATACATTTACAGAAGAGTCAACGGATTTCATTGAAGGAAAGTCAGAATCCTAACTTAAGAACATGCAGACAGGTTTTCAAGGAAAGGGATTTTAGTGCTTTTAGTTACCTTTGCAATCTCACAGCTCTAAAATACTAGGTTTATTTTTTTCTGGGAGCAGACACTGCTCGTACACAGTTTTCATGTACTCCCTGTGTCTTTATTGGGTCTCCTCCAGGTACTCTGGTTGGCCTTCTATTGTATATCCCAAAGACATGAAGATTTGATTTAAACAGTGAATCTAAATTAAAAGTGAATCTAAACAAGAGTGTGTGTGTATGTGTGTGTGTTTACTCTCAGTATTGGACTAGTTGTCCGGACCACAACTGCTTAGTGCCTTGAATTCAATGTAGCTGAGATAAGAAGCCCCCTGAAGTAAATACGCAAGCTTGAAAATGGACGGATGGAAAAATTTTAAATGTGTAACCTAGGGGCTTGACATGGAAACTTATGTAATCTTGTTTTCAACTAGCCATGTATTGATATGTCATCAAAATTTTTGTGCACTAATAATTAAATGAGTAATGGTACAGCAATTGGTAAAATTTCTTTTGCTTTCTCAACATGGTATAAAGCATGACAAAAAGCACCCAATGCCTGTCAATATATCATTTGTAGCCTGATTGAATATTAAAGTAACATTATGCTAGATTTGATTTTCTTCAACTCAACACAAAAACAAAAAAAAATTACTTTACCTATTAACAATGCTATACATATGTAATCTGCCATAATAAATGTTTTATTTGACAACGGATTCCTTATATTTATTGCACACGAACTACAGAATAAAACATATCCTGCATATCAGCTTGATGCTGCCAAGAAGTGGACGTCCCAGCCTGCGACCATCTGCTGCTGAATAAACACAAGAACAGTGGAGTGGCTCTTCCCTAAGTGCAAATCTAAACATAAGAAACCAATTAGCTTCATTTTGCCTCACGGATAAGTGTTGTATTTTATTTTTTATTTAGTTTGCCTTACACTTTGTGTTGTGTATTATTACATTCATATGCATAGCTTTACATCAAGGATGATCAAAGTCAGTCCAGGGGGGCTACAGCAGCTGCAGGTTCTTGTTCCAACCCAGTTGCTTAATTAGAAAACAATCCTTGCCAATAGCAGGTCTTACTTAATACCATGAATTCTTAGTGATTTAACTTTGCAATGTCAGTTCATTCTTAAACCATAGATTTTTTTTTCTTTCTAATGATATCATCCAAATGACTTGAACCCTAAAACGGAAGAGTAATTTTCAGGTCTTCACTTTCATTTCAAATTCCTTCCAAGTATTTTATTAAACCAAACAGTGCTCGATGAATACACACGAGTGTAAATGGAAACAAGCTAGATAGATGGAGAACTGCTGGTTCCTTTATCATTTGCATCTTCTCTCTCTCTCTCTCTCTCTCTCTCTCTCTCTCTCTCTCTCTCTCTCTCTCTCTCTCTCTCTCTCTCTCTCTCTCTCTCTCTCTCTATATATATATATAATTCAATGTCTGTCAATGTGTCTGTCCGCTTTTCACAAGACTTAACGGATTTAGATTGGGTTCTTTTCTATAATTTGCTTGAATACTCCAGTTGATTTTGCGACTTCTCTCATCACGGTACGTATCAAAGAAAAACTAAATTGATTATCCACTATGAGATATTGAAGAGTAAAATAACAAAATACAACAACATAATCCGTCTTGAGAGGTGGTGCTATTTCTCTAGAATTGTAAATAACAATGCTAGTAATCCCACAGCCTTATTCTCCACAATTGATCGTCTGCTAAACTCAGGTCACTCAAAGGAATGCCTCCAAAAAAAATTCCAGTGAAACTTGTGAGGCTTTTGCTATACTTTTTAATCACAAAATTAATGATGTTAGAAATAATATAGTACATCTCCCCAATACTGATCCTCTTAAACCCCACTACTCCATTTTAAACCAGGATAGATTTAACTGATTAATATAAAATCATTTCTCAAATGAGACCCACCACCTGCATCCTAGACCCAATACCAAAACGTTTTTTGAAAGAAGTACCTAGCATGCTAATTGATAGTATTCTTGACATAGTAATAAACTCGTCATTAGATATGGGGGTGTTCCCATACTGTCTTAAGACTGCTGTAGTTAAACTCCTGCTCAAGAAAAATAATCTCGACTCCTCTGCTTTTGAAAATTTTAGACCTGTTTCTAACCTGCATTTCTTTAGTAAAATTCTAGAGAAGGCAAAAATTATGCAGCTTAATGATCACCTCAATAAACATGCTATTCTTGATAAGTTTCAGTCGGGTTTTAGAACAAATCACAGTACAGAAACTGCACTCATTAAAAGTAGTAAATTATTTGCGGGTAAATGCAGACAGAGGCTGTTTATCTGTTCTCATACTCTTAGATCTGAGTGCCGCATTTGACACCATTGATCACAATATTTTTGAAATCACCTTAGTCAATGGGTGGGCCTCCTTGGCAGTGTCTTAAATTGGTTTACATCCTACCTGGCAGGTAGAAAATTCTTTGTTAGTTGTGGTAATTATACTTCAAAGACCCATGATATTCTATATGGTGTTCCACAAGGCTCTATCCTGGGTCCACTGCTCTTTTTGATTTACATGCTTCCGTTAGGTCAGATTATCTCGGTGCATAATGTGAGCTACCACAGCTATGCTGAAGACACATAACTGTATTTATCAATAGTGCCTGATGACCCCCACTCTCTTGATTCGCTGACACAATGTCCTACTTGTGTTTCTGAATGGATGAGTAGTAATTTTATCAAACTAAATAAGGAGAAAACAAATTTTAGTGATTGGCAAGAAATGGATATAATAAGGGTATTAAAAATAATTGGCAAAAAATGGATATAATGAGGGTATTAGAAATAAATTTGATCCATTAGGATTAAAAGTCAAGACAGAGGTAAAGAATTTAGAGGTAATCATTGACTCTAACCTGAATTTTACATCACATATCAAATCAGATTACTATTATTACAGATAGCATTTTTTCACTTTAGAAATATAGCTAAAGGTAGGCCTCTTACAACTTTACAAGATGCTGAGAAATTAGATCATGCTTTTGTTTTCAGTCGGCTAGATTACTGTAAAGCACTCCTCTCAAAAAAGACAGCAATCAATTGCAACTAGTGCAGAATGCAGCTGCTAGAATCTTAACTAGGAAAAGAAAATCAGAACATATCTCTCCAGTTTTGATGTCACTACACTGGTTACCCATGTCATTTAGAATTGACTTTAAAGTACTGCTTATGGTTTACAAAGCATTAAATTATCTCGCTCCATTCTATATTTCAGAATGTCTTTCACCTTACACTCCAAATCGTAACCTTAGATCTTCTAATGAGTGTCTGCTTATAATTCCAAGGGCTAAACTTAAAAGAAGTGGTGAAGCAGCCTTCTGCTGTTATCGACCTAAAATCTGGAATAGCTTACCAATAGAAATTCGCCAGGCTAATACACTGGAGCACTTTAAAAAAATTCTAAAAACACATTATTTTAACATGGCTTTCTCATAGCTTCATTTTAGTTTAATCCTGATACTCTGTATATGCATTTAATTATCATTATCATTCATGGTGGCTCCGAAATCTATACTAACCCCTACTTTCTCTGCTGTTCTTTTTCCATTTTTCTGTGGTGGAGATCTGCGCCACCACCACCCGATCAATGCACCGTGATGTCCTTACATTAATGGATTAAAAACCATCATCAAGTTCTTCCATGTGAACCCTGAATACCATGAGGACTGATTGAGGTCATTTATGTTAGGTAGAATGCCTAGAGGGGGCTGGGTGGTTTAGTGGCCTTGGAACCCCTGCAGATTACATTTTTTCTCCGTCTGGAGTTTTTTTGTTTTTTCTGTCCTCCCTGGCCATCGGACCTTACTTTTATTCTATGTTAATTAGTATTGCCTAATTTTATTTTTTATATATTTAGTCTTTTTTCTCTTTCTTCATCCTGTAAAGAACTTTGAGCTATATCATTTGTATGAAAATGTGCTATAGAAATAAATGTTGTTGTTCACTTGCAGAAGCAATATATTTGCATTAATTTGAGACAGACGCTGCGGGCTGAGGGGCAGGGGAAGCAGGACGTCAGGAGTAGGGAGCCAGGCAGGGCCCTCCTCACTATCCTGTTTCACTTCTACGTGGGCGGAGCTGCGGGGCACAGCTAGTTACTAATAAGGAGAATTTAAAAACAGTAAAAGACTAACTAAAATGAAGTCTTGAAAAGCAAATCAATCAAAATTAAGTTAATTAGAAACAAAAAAGTCACTAATTAAGAAAACAGAATGAATGAATACCTGTAGCCACTGTGGCCCTGCAGGACTGGAGTTGGGAGCCTCTGCTTTACATCATGAAACTACAGAATTAATACAGCTAAATCATATTGTGATGTTTTAACTTATAATTGACAAAAGCAATCCCCTCCCAAATAAAAGAGCAAAGAGAAAGAGAGCAAATAAAAAGTCAGCCGCTGAGTGCCCCCATTTTCCCACATAGAGTTTTTCTTCACATGTCACAAGCTCCTAGCTCCAGTACAGAACAAATGTATATGGAACTGTGGTAGGTCTGCACAGTCTCATGACTTACTAATGTGTTACATCCCTAAGCTTCAGTTTATTCATAGTGGCAGGCCAAATGCAAGACTGCCTGTGACATACTGAAGACTACCACCTTACAAATCCTGAATACGCTCAGACCATTCATTCTATTAAGCACATTTGATTAACTATCAGCTAAGTTGTCCAAATATATCTCCTAGGTACTTAGAAGATGTCAAAATTTCTGTTTTGACCCCATGACTCTTAAATTTAGTCCAGATTCCCATGCCTTTTTGTGATGAAATGATGTCTGGCTTCCATCTTACATGCTCTTCTGCTTAATTTCCACTAGTGTCCTCAAGTATGTGATGTGACTTTCTATTTAAGTAAAATAATTCTGCTGGTTAGTTGAAAAGTTTGAAGGCCTGTATACTCTGAGACTAAGAACATTTTATTTCATTAGCCTGTCAGAGTAGGACATGCCCTTCAGTGCAGAGAACCAGATAGTTGGTAATTTTTTTAATGTATTGTATGACATCTACTTTTATGGAAGATTATTACTGCCAAGATTAAATGCAATCCAGCGTGTTAGCTACATTAAAATGTAATGCATATGCACTTGGTGAATTTAATTTTGGCACTGTTTTATCGTGTTATAATTAAGAACCAAATAATCTAATGCTTTTCATTACGACATGCCATTTTCATGTAGGTTTAAAATGCAATACAAAAGCATATTGCAATTCAATTCATGTCCATGGATTGTGTGTCATAACTAAAAACAAAGCAAACGTATTGCAAGTTGCTTAGCAACTGCTTTGAGGGTACTGCATTACGATTCATGACTATGTATTAACCATGCCAAAACAGAATGCAATCAAATGACCAATCAGCATCAAAAGATAGGGGAAGGGGCATCAACAGTTGGGCCAAGAGGTGTTCAACTTCTAAACATAGCTGTGTTTTGGTGACAAGCACAAGTTTTGTCAAGTGGAGTGATTAACAAAAATGGTGTGAAGTATGTTTTACTTCTCGCTGAAAATGTTTACTTCAAGTTAAGCTGCTTCCTTTATATCATATTATTTATTATTCTTCTGACAGTCCTGAATGATACAGCAAGGCGTTTAGCAATAGCAGGTACTGGAATCCCCATCTACAGGCATTTACAAACAATATTGGTGTTCAGGAGCCATGGTTGATGATCTAGATAATCAGATGCTGAAGCTTTTCAGGACTTTAGCTCTTGAAAGCATTCTAAGGATTTTAACATAGCAGATGGAAATTCTTCTCCTCTTGCTCCTTCCATTACTCTGGCACTTTCCAGCAACTAGTCAAAATGAATTAAGAATGAAATTGCCATCATCTATATGCTTCATCGATCCCTCTCCCACCTGGACAGAGGCAGTGGTGCTGTAAGAATTATGTTTTTGGACTTCTCTAGCGCCTTCAACACCATCCAACCTCTGCTCCTTAGGGATAAGCTGACTGAGATGGGAGTAGATTCACACCTTGTGGCATGGATTGTGGACTATCTTACAGACAGACCTCAATATGTGCGTCTTGGGAACTGCAGGTCTGACATTGTGTGCAGCAATACAGGGCGCCGAAGGGACTGTACTTTCTACGGTCTTGTTCAGTCTATATACATCAGACTTCCAATATGACTCGGAGTCCTGCCACGTGCAAAAGTTCGCTGATGACACTGCTATTGTGGGCTGCATCAGGAGTGGGCAGGAGGAGGAGTACAGAAAGTTAATCAAAGACTTTGTTAAATGGTGCGACTCAAACCACTTACACCTTAACACCAGCAAGACCAAGGAGCTGCTGGTGGATTTTAGGAGGCCCAGGCCCCTCATGGACCCTGTGATCATCAGAGGTGACTGTGTGCAGAGGGTGCAGACCTATAAATATCTGGGAGTGCAGCTGGATGACAAATTGGACTGGACTGCCAATACTGATGCTCTATGTAAGAAAGGTCAAAGCAGACTATACTTTCTGAGAAGGTTGGCATCCTTCAACATCTGCAGTAAGATGCTGCAGATGTTCTACCAGACGGTTGTGGCGAGTGCCCTCTTCTACGCGGTGGTGTGCTGGGTTTAATTTAATATTGTTTCTTTGTATCAGTATACTGCTGCTGGATTATGTGAATTTCCCCTTGGGATTAATAAAGTATCTATCTATCTATCTATCATCTATCTAACACATAGCTTGAATTGAAATAAAATATACTCAGATCATCTGCTAAGTGAAATCCAGTATGTTTGCTTTGTTTTTAGTTATATTACCTGACCTGTTGACACAAATTTAAATGCAACATGCTTTAGTATTGCATTTGAAACTGACATGAAAATCATGTGCAATAGTGAAAAGCAGTCGACCATTTGGATAATATGGTTTTAATTATAATACAATAAAAGGATGGCAATATTAAATGCATCATGTGCATATGCATTGCACTGAAATGTTGTTAACACACTGGACTTCATTTAATTTTGACATAAATAATCTTACATACACTTTTAGTTGTTAATGTTGAAAAAACTACTTCAGGGACAAAGTGGTATACAATCAGGGGGTAAGGAATACACCGGGCAAGCTCATTTTTGCTTTCTATTAATGAAAATGAAGTACTTTATCTTCCTACATTCTTGTTTTTCAAGACACCAGAGAGTGGCGATATGCTGAATGCTGGTCAGACACGCAAGTGAAAATGTCACTGTCCTCTTCACATATTACAATTCTACAACAAATGGTCTGGCATGCGACATTATAACAACTTTGGAGGATGACTATAATTGAGGTGGAGTTAAGACAAAGAAGGGTAAACAGGAGTCTTACCGGATGAAAGAAAAAAAAACAAATCTCGACCATTCAAATGATAACAAAAAGTATAAGAATAACAGCATAGCAGAGAACTAACATAGTACACAACACTGAGGATTTAACTTGCTAAAAACACTTGCCATTGCTTTTTTGATAAACATAATTATAACCTTTGAAGCTGTTTTTCCATCTTCATAATTGGTACTCTGCTATATGCAGCTGGTCAATAATATAAACGCACTTTTCCTCATTTAAAAAAGCTATCATGATGCATGTGTTCAAGACACAATGTAATCGGGCTGCCATCAGTTTTGTTTTACCTGCATTACTGCTGCATATTTCTGCACCAGGTGGAACTAGTAAGAAATGCTACTAATAGTAAATGGTTTTAATGATACTGTTAAAGGCATCTGGCCATAATAATCACCTCTATTTAAAAAGTCTACCAAAAAAAAAAAAAAACAGTGAACCCATATAAAAATCTGAGTAAAAATCTGAAGGTAAAGTGATAAAAAACCTAAGTTTGTGTAAATTAAGCATATGACTTTTGTGATTACATACATACAGAAGGAAACAGCTGGATCTGTTTCTTTCAGAAAAGGTCAGACTTCAATATCCTGGACAATTTCTTTGGATAGAGAGAAGAGGGATTAGCTCAAGCTCAGGACAAGTACAGTTAGTTCCATGTGGGAAATCACTACTGGGGGTAGACAATACTAAAATCATTCGAAAGATAATCTAAATAACTGTCACACCCTGAATAGTGTAAACGTAAGGATTCTTTTTGTAAATTATATTAAACCAGCAAAAAAAAAAAAACTTCCCTTTTTCAAAGTCATTTTATTTTGTAATTCAGTTCCTGATTAGACCAATAACATTTACCATTGTATTAATTTCATTAGTTTATGATTGTATCCATAACATTTAAATGACACACTCATATTGCACAATTATTTAAATGTACTCAAGCATGGGCAGACATTTAACTTGCGGAGGCCTCACATGCTGTCACTTTTGGGGACAAAATAAGTAGCAATCTGTTTTACAGTTCATCACTTCAGCCTCTAGGGGTCACCTTTGCTTAACTACTGGGTAACAAGCAAAATGCTTCCCATTGTCTTTGGTTATTTACTTACTATTTTTTAGATATTTTGCACCAGCAAGTAAAGTGCTTTTACCAGGGCACATGAGTGGTGGTGGCTGAACTTGCTCTAAATATAACACTTTCTGTCCTAGACTGTGGTTCTGTTACAGGCTTTTAAGATGACACTTAAGCTTTTGGGGAATTAAAGACAGTTGTCAGAAGATGAATACATTTCAAAGTAGAGTTTTCACAGCATCTTGGAAAAGTATGTTCAAAATGGTATTCATTTGTCATTTGTAAAAAAAATTGCAAAAAAGTACTTGTATTATTCAGAAAGATACATTTGACCTTTAATAACTCATAACTACTGTGGGAAAAAAACAACTTTAACCAGTATTAAAGCAAAAGAAAAACACTATTACAGAACACAAACATATAACATATACAGTATATATTTAACCCTGTAATCACAGTGAACTATAAACCCTTAGCAAAGGTACATGGAAATTTTAAAGAAAATTAAGTTAAGGCCATTTCAGTCGGGGCATATGGAATATCTATTTCTTTTTTAACATACATAGTCCTTCATTCAAACAGTATTGCTAGATGAACTTCCAACTTCGTCTTTTAGGTAAGATAAAGCCTTTTTTTATTTTCTAAAGATCTTGAGAAAGCTACTCATGCTTTTATTTTTTCTCGCCTCGATTACTGCAATTTGCTGTATTCTGGGATTAACAAATCTCTGATACACAGGTTACAGCTGGTCCAAAATGCTGTTGCTCGCTTTCTGGTTAGGGCAAGGAAGCATGACTCTGTTTCTCCTATTTTAGCTACTTTACACTGGCTGCCTGTCAGTTTTCAAACTGATTTTAAAATCTTGCTGCTAGTTTTTAAATCTTTACATGGACTTGCTCCTGCCTATTTATCTGAACTGTGTGTTTTACACCAGCCATCCAGAGTGCTTAGATCTGCTGGTTTGTTGTCTCTTGTTGTCCCTCGTACCAAATGTAAAACCAAGGGGGACAGGGCTTTTGTAGCTGCTGCCCCACGCCTGTGGAAATCTTTACCTCGTCACATAAAGGAGTCGTCTACAACTGAACTGTTCAAAACAAGATTAAAAACTCACTTCTTTTCACTTGCATTCAGTGACCTTCAGTAATACTGATGGTTTCCTCTTTGTGATCATATAACATTTCTATTTATTATCTATCTTATTTTATGTTCATATATTTTATTACTATTTATGTTTTATTGTTTTTTCTTTTATTCTATTATTGTAAAGCACTTTGGCCACAGCATTACTATGTTGTTTTAAATGTGCTATATAAATAAATTGACATTATAACTGAAATAAATTAACATTCAATTTCCATCTTTGGAAAAAGTAAGCCCACCTTTGGCCCTAATACTTGTTATTGTCCCCTCAAGTCAGCATTTCCTATAACTGTCTAGCAGTCTCAAACATCAACTGAGAGAAAGTTTTTTTTTCGCCCCACTCCTAAAAGCCAACTTCTTTCAGCTGTGGGATGTTTGTGAGGTGTCTTGTGTGCACAGTCCGTTTCAAATCTCCCCGCAGCATCTCGACGGGATTCAGGTCTGGAATTTGACTTTGCCATTCCAAAAACCTCGATTTCTTTGTTTTCAGCCATTACTTGGTGGATTTACATGTGTGGTTAGGGTCACTGTCATGTTACAAGGTCCACTTTCAGTTGAGCTTCAGTCTTCTTACAGATGGTCTCAAATTACACTTAAACAGCCTTCGGTACAATGATGAATTCAAAGTGGATTCTTTGATGGTAAGCAACTCCAATCCATAACATTTCCACTGCCATTACAGTTGGTGTCAGGTTCTACCAGTCAAATAGTTTTCCCGAAACATGTCTTCTTGTACTGTGGCCAAATAGCTTGTCTCTCCAGGGCACAATGTTCCAGAAGTCAAGGCCTTGTGTAGGTGTTGATGAGCAAATTTTAATCTTACCCTGATGCTCTTTCTGGACAGCAGAGGTGTTGTCCTGGTACACCTCAAATGTGGATGAAATTAGTGCAGCATCTTTCTAATGGTACACTCATGAACATTGACATCAATTATATAAAGAGCTACCTGTAGGTCCTGTGATGTTCTTTGAGACTAGTTTCAATTCTTGGGCTGGACTTGCTGGGGTGGCCTGCCCTGGACAACTTGGTAGTTGTTTAAAATCTTTTTCCACTTGTATGCAGTAGTTAATTTCTAGTTGTTTGGAGGTCTTCTTAAACACCTCCACAGAATCAAAAACATGTACAACCTTCATCCAGAAGGCCTCAGAGAACTCTTTTGATCTTGGTATGGTCAGACACACTTCAATAGCAAAGGGCAAACAAAACTAAATGACTCCGGTTTAAAGAAGACAGCATTAGGTAAGGAAGGGCCTCTCTTGTGATGTGCCTGATCTGGTGCATCTGATTCTAATTTGAGGTACTTGAGGTAGTGATAACTAACACTGGTGTATTTACTTTGCCCACATGTAAAATTTGCATTTATGTTTATTTAAATTATACAAATGACAACAAAATGTAAATATGGAATGATGTTTGTTATATCACCTGTATCTATACAGGCTGTTTAAATGAAGATCAAATCTTGACTTGTCCACACAATGGAAAACATTTCATGGGGTGTACTTACTTTTTCAAATGACTGTACACTACGTGAAAGTTTTACATGTCATGTTATGAAAGTTAAAACGTTTTGGACACATTAATGTCACAGACGCAATCTGTCCAATAACACCACTAAACAGCAATATGTTGCCCAAAAGCCTAAACAAAAGCACTGACAAGTTGGTGTATTACAAGTAGCGATAAATGTTTTTGCAGTGGTTGGAGGACACAATTTATGGCAGGGTGACAACAATGATGTGTGATCTTTACAGGTACAGGAGTTGTGATCAGCTAACACATCCATAAGTGAAATAAAGTGAAGTGTTAAACAAATGCGTATGCCTGAATATGTTTATGACCCACATAGCATTCCACATCTTAGATCAACAACGTCAGTGGTGAATAAGAACAGAAATTTGGGCAAACTCTTTTGTTCACTTCAAACTACTTTATTGTAAACACCTCAGTGAACAGCCTTCATTAATCTTAGTATGCAATAATGAAGGAAGTGTACTTTGTTAACAGCAGGAAAATTAGTAACCCAAGGAGACTCTGCACCCCTTTTCAGTTAAGGGTTCTCCACCACTAATCTGGGGATGTCTATTTCACATCAGAACTGATTTTCAAAATTCCTGGTGCAAGAATACACCCGATTATGTGACCATATGCATCAGTACATGCTGCCAGACATGGTGGAGCAATGGCTGTTAAAGACCAAGCTCTTCTTTTTCACAAACCCAGGAACAGTTCCCGTAACCTTCTTGCACCAGATAAATCATGAGTTGCTTTTTGAAGTATCCAAACGTGCAGCACAATTTTAACTCAATTAAATAAGCTACACTTGACACTGGACAGCACAGTGAACTTTGCATATTACCTCCCAAGGCAGAGTGGACTTTCTTCTCACATTCCAAAGACATGCAGGTTATGTAGAGACTCCAAACAGGCATCTGTGCCTATGAGTGTGCCTTTAAATAGACTGACACCCTGTTCAGAGGTGTTTACTGCTGGGCACCTAACTCTGCAAAGCTCCAGCCTCCTGTGACCCCAGATTTGATCAGGCAGGTTTAAAAGTATTACATTACTATGTATATTTGCACAAAGACACAATGGTTGCATTAATGCTATCAAACTCATGATATCCTTTGGTACCACACATGTATTAGAGTTTTTCTCGATCACTTTGATGCAAGTCACACATCAGGAATGTTATTCTCCTCTCCCTTCATGCAGTTGTGAAATCAGCACTGAATTTCCCCACACATTAGCATTTCCCATTGTGTTTGTACATTGTGTCTACACATATTTCACTACTAAAGACGTTTAACTCATGAAAATCGTTTGTACATTTGTTAGTCAAAATTACAGACCTCTCACTCATCTTGATACTGTCCGTCCTGCATTGCATTAGTGCTTTCAATCAAACCATTTTAAACTTTCTTCAGATATGTATGAACGAGCAAGGCTGGTTACACACAGTCAGTGATGGTAGTAAAACTGCCCTTCAATTGAAAACAAATATAATCATATGTTCTCAAAACAGGTCTGACTGAAACAAACAGATACACACGTTCTCAATATTTTATCACAGGTGCATGTCGTGTCACTGCAGTAAATTACACACAAGAATATATGGATGCTCAGGTTTCACCCAGTGTACAGTGTTCAAAATGAAGCAAAAAGCAGCTTTCATGCTTGTGTGCTGCTAATGCTGAACACGGGGTAATTCACAACGTGGCAGCCATGGGGCCGTGTAACACAGACCGGCTCCTTCACTTCTTGGATGGGCTTTTTCACTCCAGAGAATGAAAAGGGGATTGGGAGGACCAACATGCCATGTCATGTGGTGATGAATGACAATGTAAGTTCTCAACGCCCCTACTGTATGAGGAAGGATTTGAAACCCTCCAACATGCGATAATGGTGCTCCTGCCTCTTGACTCAACATTCCTCAACTCATTCGAGGAATTCTTCTCTGCTTGGAGATGGAAGGTTTATGATCACTAGCCCCATAATCAGATGTCAGTACTGGAGGCAATTGATACTAGCCTGTGAGGACATCACACCTGAGGCTTGTTGAGCCTGGGTGCGGCATGCCAAAAAGATTTTTCCCTCTGTGTTTCAGGAGGGAGGTCATTAGGTGTGATGTAGACACAATGATGTGGCCTAAGAGTTGAGAGACTGGATGCCCCTTGAGGAATTTCATATTTTTGATTTACAGTTATACATACTGTATAAGAGGTGAGACACAAAAATAAACAAACTGGGCTTGGGGCTTTCCTAGAAAACCATCTGGAGGTTGGCAGAACGTGAATTATAGAACTACACCCTACACATGCCATCTCAAACCGCCGACTGGCTAGGTATATCCTGTGAATAGCCCAGTCAGTATTTGCACAACAATCACTACACAAGTTGCCACTACAATGTTGGGTGAAAAAATAAAAATATCAAACAGCGAATCAACGTCAAATCTCTCGAAAAAATAAACAAAACAGCCACAGAAATTTATGAAATGATGAGAACAGTGTACGGTGATAACAGTTTGTCTCGCACACAAGTTTTTGAGTGGCACAAACATTTCAAGGAAGGACAAGAAAATGTGGAAGACGTTCAACGCCCAGGTCGAGAGGGGTGTAGGTGCTTCAACAAGATAATGCTCCCGCACACAATGCTTTTTCCGTAAAGCAGTTTTTGACTGGCAAAAGCACTCCTGTCTTTGAGCATCCTCCCTATTCACCCGATTTAGCTCCCTGCGATTTTTTGCTTGTTCCCAAAAACCTAAAGTGACCTGAAGGGAACACATTTTCTTCAACAGATCAAGTGGAAGACAAAAACGGCAAGTCTGTTGAAGAGCCTCAAGCAAAAAGACTTCCAGCACTGTTTCAATCAATGGAAGAGATATATGGAGCGGTGTAGAGATTGGGAGGGGGAGTATAAAGAAGGTGACAGTGTTTAGAATGCTGTAATTCAGCAATAAATATATATTTTTTACCAATCCAGTTATTTTTTTTGTCTCACCTCGTATGTAGTATGGATTTTCTGTACTATAATTGGAGCTATGTACTAATTTTTATTACATGCATAGTTGATGCATAGTTCCATGCAAGGCTGTGGAGTCGGTAGATAAATCCTTCGACTCCTTAGTTTCCGGTACTTCTGACTCCTCTGTATTTAATATGCCAACATATTTTCCATTTAACCACAGAACTACTGGCTAGGAAGTTGACTCTCTGCCATATTGGCCATTTTAAACAATAGACAAGAACCCCTGAACACACACCAGGCCATAGCACACACCCCCGCCTACATCATTACACTTGTTTACACTCAGATTAACTTGTTAAACACATTATATCAGAAATAAAATGAAAACTTTTCTAATGCACCATAATCCAGATTACAATATGTGAATGTCATGTTGTATAATAGCTCAGGTGAACCTCACACTAGTAGTAACACAACTATGCACTGGGCTTCATTCTTACATCACACAGAAGCACTTAATTATGACTACTGTTTGTGAAATAAGACATTTGAATTTGCTGTATTTTTTTGTCATTACAACTTAAATATATTAGGAGTCGGAGTTTGCACATTTTTGCCGACTCCGACCACAACTCCAGGTACCCAAAATTGTCTCTTGACTCCTGACTCCACAAGCCTGGTTCCATGTTTATCATTTTGCTTTTCTCAGTTACAGTAATTCATCCATCTATTATCCAATCCGCTATATCCTAATACATGGTCACGGGGGTCTGCTGGAGCCAACCCCAGCCAGGGCAACAGCCTGCCGCAGAGTTACAGTAATTAAATTATGCAAATAAACAAATCATTCACATTTAATACTTATGTCTGAGCATTTTATTACAGTACTCTTATTCAGTAAGGCTTTGATTAAAATATCACATCATTTAGTGTCCAAGTCTTAAAGCACTGGTGAAAGGGTTTTATTCATTGGTAACAATGTTGAAGTAACTGACTGACTTTACATATTGAGACACATGTGAACAAGGGTTTGATTCTTTTAGTTGCTTTTTTGCAGAGGTTAGTGTTATAAGAAAGGAACTGCATTAAGACTTGTGAGAATGATGTTTCTGATGTGTGGACTGCATGTAAACGATGGAGAAAAACTGTAATACTATGTGTGACACCTGAAGGATCTGATCGAGGTTAATCACAATACATGTAAAATCATCTTGGTGGAGATGGGCCTTGGACAAAGCATTTTAACGGAACTTACGATAACCTGCGAAAAGTGTGTGCGGGACTGAGTTTTGCTTCAAAAAATATCTTTCACTGCTCAAACATAAAACTTTAATGTAGGTCTGTTTGTTTTGTTGTTTTAACTGGGCACAGCAAAAAAAAAACAGTGTTGAGGTACTCTTCTTACATTAAAAATAAGAAAATGTAGACTAAACCATGCTGTATTTCCAGATTGTTTGCTCACTTGATTGTGGTGGTGATGAGAAACAGCACAAAAATGTTACAAGAGTAGAAAGGTAGCTTTACAGCTGATGAAAATGCAGAGATAAGTGATTTTTTTTTTCCTGAAGCCCAGGTTAGAATTTTGTTTACACTCATGTTGCACATAAAGCCTGACTTGTGAAAAAAAAAAACACACATATATTAATACAGCTAATGGAAAAAAAGCCTGCTTCTGTGCCTGATGTAAACTTTGTATTTCCGCTCCTGAAGCCTTTTCAGCAGAGATTGTAGCCTACACTGTGGTTAAATATGCCAGTTTAAAATGTCACCAGCTGCCACCTGTTTCAAGTGTGCATTTGGCACAATAAAACTGTAAAACGAAGAACTAATAAATAAGCTGTTTATCCTCCTGGGCAAGAAAGAGCACACAGGACATTTGTACACTTATCAGGATTGAAATTAGTTTTTCAAGGAATGTAACTGTTAAATCTTTTCCTGTAATTTCAAAACCTGTTTAGTTGAAGCTTCAAATCATGGGAGGCTACAACCAATGCAGAATGTAACTGAAGGCACTTCTGGATAGGATGCCAGTTCACTGCTAGGCACACATAACTCATACAGGGCCAGTTTAGGATCAGTCTTTATCCTAGCATGCTAAAATGTGGGCGGCCGGTGGCGCAGTGGGTAGCGCTGCTGCCTCGCACTTAGGAGACCCGGGTTCGCTTCCCTGCGTGAAGTTTGCATGTTCTCCCCGTGTCTTTGTGGGTTTCCTCCCACAGTCCAAAGACATGCAGGTCAGGTGCATTGACGATTCTATACTGTCCCTAGTGTGTGCACTTGATGTGTTGGGTGTGTGTGTGTGTGTGCACCTTGCAGTGGGCTGGCGCCCTGCCCGGGGTTTCTTTCCTGCCTTGTGCCCTGTGTTGGCTGGGATTGGCTCCAGCAGAACCCCATGACCCTGTAATTAGGATATAGCGGGTTGGATAATGGATGGATGGATGCTAAAATGTTGGAGGAAAAATCAGTTAAGATATGACAAGAAATTGTAAACCGTGACAAGGCCAGGATTTAAACCTAGTCCTAAGGATCTGAGGTACAACAATACCAACCACTGTGCCACCATAGCACCCTCCATGGAGTATAATCATCTTCTAACTGATAGCTTGAATACAGGCACTGATTGTTACAGAACAAGCAGTCTTTTATCATGCCTTTGCCATTTCTGCTCTTTTGTGCCAAGGGACAAGAAGAATTGAAGAAGGAAGAATAATCTCATAGTAGTAAAATAACTCTGAAGAAAGAAATGACACATGGGTTGATGGGCTGCACAAGGGCATGGTAGTTAGCACAGATGTCCCACAGATCCTGGCCTTAAATCCCAAGTGTGGTCAATTTCACTGTGGAGTCTGTAGGTTTCCCCTAGTCCTGCGCAGGTTTTTTTTTTTTCTAGAGAACTTCTCCTCAAGCACACCTTCAAAGATTTGCATGTTAGGGTAATTGGAAACTCAAAGAAGGCCCATCATTTGAATGGACTCTGCCATGGAATGTGCCGGTGTGAATGAGCCCAGGGTTACATCCTGTCTTGCACCTGATGCTTCCATAATAGGCTCCTGACCAATCATATCAAGTCCAGTCAAGTTGGGCAGCATGTGGTGGTACAGCACAATGCCGCAACAACCACATGATGAAACAGATCAGGATCCCAGTTGGCAGCCCACCCTGCCAAACACGCAGTCCAGTCCTATCCTCCAGAAACAAACGCCTATCTGCTGCATCCAGGTGTTACATGGGTGCCCCCTTGTACTGGTCTGGCTGCTCAAATCCTCAGCAATGATTATCCTGCAAACAGGATCACCCTCGGGGAATCGCGCCATATGGCTGTACTGCCATAACTGACGCTTCCTCACAATGCAGGTAAATGTGCTTCATTCGGGACTCTGTGAACAAGCACTCATTTGACACAAAGTCAAACCAGCAGTACCAAGGATTCTCCAAACAAACACAGTCCTGAATGAGTCCAGTCTTCATCTCAGGTAACTGGATAGTGTCAATGTCTTGCAAACATGCAGCAAAAAAGGAAGCACTAGTACTCTAAAGACTTGCACTTTCGCCCTTTTGCAGAGATATCAGTAGCGCCACCCAACCCTTTCCAGCGACCTCATGACCCCCATGCTCTCCCAGTCCGTCTATTGACTTCAATTGAAAAGTCACCAGAGACATAAATGTCGCTGCTGAGGTAAGTAAGCCTCTTGATGAGGTTGTCACTCTCTCCGCAGACAGATGCACTGCTGATGGTCGTGCCGTGCCCAAGTGGTCATTAAAGGCCTGATCTTGGTTTTTATCCAGGACACTAGCAAGCCCAGACACAGACTACTCACTAAGTCTCTCAAAAGCAGTTTACTAGTCACTTCCAAAAAATATGAAGTACATCATTTCATTTTTTGGCAAAACCGTTATCTGTATATAGTGCCAAAATCCCATATCAAATTCACCCTAACATTCCAGCACTTGGGAGATTATTACAAATGTCAAAGTTCAAAAGTCAGCTATTAGAAAAAGACCAATCAAGAATTCAGCAGTCATGAAAGAACTGCCCCAAAAAAATACTGTTCTAGAAGAGTATTGAATAAAATGTGCTCGGATGAGTTTCTTAGCCATAATTCAAAGTGTTATATTTGGTAAATTTTAAATGCTACGTTTGACCAGACGAACCTCTTATTGTCTAGGATCAAGAGCAATGCAGAAAGGAGTGAAGAGCTGGATATTTTTTAAAGCCCCAACCTGGACGTCTTCCTAACATTGAATCTACCAAAAATTCCACATTATACCAGAGGTTTCTAAGAGAAAATGTTATAACAATCTCTCCAATAGCTATAGCTGAACCAAACTAAATTATCCCAATACCTCATTCAAAGGAGAACCTGTGTATATACTTAAAGGATTGGGTGGAAAATAAAAGCAAGCACTAAATAAAATATCCAGTCTATCACAAGATCTTCTCACAGAAGGCAAAACGTGACTGACCAAATATCCCAACAAAAAAAATAAATAAAATAAAACATTTGTGGTGTAGAAGAAAACCAGATTACTAGGCAAGTTAAGAAGGGAATGAGAGGGTGCCTTGACAAGGATTTAAACCAAAACTCTGCAACATTGTCACTTTACTATCCATGTAAAAAAGTCTTTTATGTACTCTTTAATGGGTTACACTGACCTTCTAATGTGACCAGAAATCAAGCAATTACAGTGATGTGCTCAGGCAAATTACAAAACATATCCTATACGCTGTGTGTTAGCAGTAAAAGACAAGAAATATATTACGTAAATATTTTGAGTTCCACAAAAAATGTCCTTTGTATCTTAAGACACAGACAACACACAAATGCAGCTTAACATGTCTGTTATGAGAAGGTTCTGTACTTTGATTAGCAGACATGTGTGGCATTTGTTTTTCTATGAATGTAACATGTAGTGTATGACATATGTACAGTGTCCTAAATAACTATTACGAAAAAGACAATTTTGTATTTTTTCTTGTACAATCAAGTACAGTAATACCATCTTAACATGAAAAGATAAATTGATGGCATTGGTACAGAATGCAAAAATGTATGCTTTACTGTTGTGTGCTCCATCTTTAAAAGCACTGTGATAAATTGCTGACAGGAAATTCCTATTACTTCAGCTACCAACCTAAAAAAAAAGGATAAGTGTGTGTGTCTGTCTGTCTGATTGGTGTATCTCCATAATTCCAACAGATGGCGCATCACAAACCTGTTTAGTAATAAAATGCATTGTATTTTTCATTCCAATAGATGGCACATCACAAACATTAACAATACTTTTACAAATTCCATACATAAGGGGGGTAAAAGAGCCAAATGTGTTGCAAGGTGTATTGCAAACATTAACGTTGAGGTCTACATTGATTACTTAGATTTCAACCCTTCTTAGACGGGTAGTAGAAATAGTGTGCACATAAAAGGGCTATGAATCTGTAGTAATAGATTTAGCATTTTTTTTCCATCCTTGTCTCATCTGCTTTTGGAGGCAGTGGACCTAAACCAACATGACATCTAGAGAGATATCGTGAAAGAAAAATAAGATAATCTGTATGGCTGAGAGAGAAAGAATAGAGCTATAAATATTCCATTAGGCATAACAATAAATAGTTTGAAATACGTTGAAAATTAAAGAAAAAAAAGTGTGCTTAGCAATCAGCAACAAGCAGTCATGACAAAAAGAGCAGTATTTGAAGAAACATGAATGGATCAAGGGCTGTGAAGTCTGAAGACATGTCACTGAAATCACCAACACCATCCACACTGCAGGTTGAAGAACTGTCAGGCTGCTGTTCACACTGCACTATTTACAAAGGACACATCCAACAAAACGAAAAGGAAAAAGCAGAAAGCCATGGAGGTTCAAATCAAAGCAATGACTGGCCAAGAATTAAGTCTGTGTGTCACTTGCTAAGGCTGCAGAAATGACACTGCAAAACATCTCAGGTGTATATATAGAGACAAAGAAAATGGTGATATGAAGGTTTAGGCATTTATTATGAACAACAGATTTACAACCAAAAACATTCACACTTGCATAACTTTAAACAACTGCACTCATAATTTAGCCCATTACTTATACTCAATTGTAATGGTGAATTCAAAAAGTGGAGTTAGTCTCACAAAATGATAAAGACGATACCCTGACAAAAACACCCAGAAATCAAAGATGTCATCCTGCTTTATCACCTCACATCAGAACAACTGGATTACACAAACACAAATACAAATAAGTTTTACTGGGCAGCACAGGGATCAAGTTTGGCATCTCAAAGTTCCAAGATGCTGTAGTGTGAATCTATAATGGCCACTGGATGTCAATATTCTCTCCGTATAGCTGGAGTTTCCTCCTGCATCCCTAACTTGTGAATGTTAGGTTAAATGGCTACTCTAAACTCACACAACATGGACAAGTGTTTGATGTGTCAGCGAGTGGACCCTAAGTTACAGACTGCATTCCTACCTTGCACTGCGGACATTTGCTCACAGTCTGAATTTCTGTAATGAATAAACATTTCCAAATGGTTTTAGCTTAATCAGCACAGTAACGTGCAGGTCCAGAAGAATGGAATTTCAATTTTGCACCAACTTGGAATGTATATATGCGGAGTTCTCCTATTCACCCATTTAAAAGACAAACTGTGACAGAGTATGGGTGTCACCCAAGACAGACTGGCTCTCAGTCAATGTCTCAGTCATGCTTTGTACCTGATGGGCCAAGAAAGATTTCAGTCCCCTACTATCCTGCATTAAAAGACCTTGAAAATGTATGACATAAGGACGGATGGATGTTCCTTTACTTCTGGAAGGCATTGCATGCTCATTAATTCATCACAAATACCTCAGTAAGGCTTGTACTATTTTATTCACAGAAGCATTTTACTTTACAATAATAACAATGAGAATTATTAGCGACGCTAAGCAAACTCCTGTCAATCATGGAGAATCCACTGCATCCACTGAACAGTGTCATCTCGAGGCAGAGGAGTAGCTTCAGCGACAGACTGCTGTCACCATCCTGCTCCACTGACAGACTGAGGAGATCGTTCCTCCAACACACTATGTGACTCTTCAGTTCCACCCAGTTATCCAAGTTATTGTCTGTTTTTACATGCATTTTTATTACTCTTTAATTTAATGTTTTGTTTTTTGTATCAGTATACTGCTGCTGGTTATGTGAATTTCCCCTTGGGATTAATAAAGTATCTATCTATTATAGGTCAAGATCAACATACAGTAACATCTCAAAGAATGTATTGTACTGGCTGAAGTAAAGCTCATTGTTTCCAATCATCAGTTTTGCCTTTCTTGAACTATTTTACCCGTACAATCTTTGCATGTTCAAGTACAGTATCTATAAATAAACACAGTACAGCAAATGCCAAACTTTACTACAATATGATGGAATTAGATTACACTCCCTTGATGCAACATCATGGATGCTGCTAAATATTTATCTTGAAGGCATGAGAAATTGAGCATGAATTTAACTGAACTGAATATACCCATATTACACTGAAATGTATTTACTAAAAGAAGCAAACAAATATAAAACATAACTTTAGATTTTGGCAACTTATTTGTTGCTCACGAAAATTAAAAAAAAAACAAAAAAACTTGAAACATAAAATCATAATTTTGAGTTATGGGTAAACAAATCATACACAGTGATGGATTTATTAATTTTACATGACTGTAGAGTATTTTCTATAATCAAAATCCAACTTTCATTAAGATATTTATCTGAACACAGTGATGATGAACTGTATTGTTTAGTTATTAGCAATGAATTGATGTTTTTACCTGAAAACTCCTACTTTCTGATATAACAGCAGAAAACCTCCAATAAAGTTACAAACAACCTCTAATTACCCACACTTAAAATGATTTAATTATTAGCTTTGTTTAAGCTATCTGCACTTTCAAAACATTTAAAATGTACATCACTAGAAGTATAAAATTTATATTACTTGTGAAACTATTGACCTTAATAAATGGACAAGTGTCTGTGTGTGTTTGTCTGGCTATCTGTTATATGCATTATTTGGGTATGGGATTCTATACTGTGGTGTGTTGGGCTGGTAACCTCACTTCAAGAGGGGCCCACCAAATTAAAATGCCAATAAAAAAGGCAGGTTCGGTAAAGGAATCCACTCTGGAAGCACTGCAGGTAGTGGAGGACAGTGTTAACGCAAAACTGAGCACCGTTATGAGCACTTCTGCACATCCGCTCTCTGACACACTAACAATTACTTTCAGCCATTGAATTATTTAGCAGGAGTGTGTCATTAAACGTTACAAGGGCTCCTTCATACCAACAGCAGTACGTCTGTTTAGTGCCTCACCATTACTGCCATGTCAGTTTTCTTTCTTTTCAAATTTTCTTCCATATACTCTTCCTGGTATGTGTTCAGACTATAGTGTGTGTATGTATAGTTATTTATTTATTTATATAAAGAGTCTTTGTAACAAGCCAAGTTTCTCCCTGTGGGACAAATAAACTTCTATCTAATCTCTATTGTAAAAGCACTGCTAATGTTTCTGATGCACTATCTGTTAGAATGAAAAATGTCATGCATTACTACATACACTGCAAAATACTTTCAAATAGATGGTGCACTGAAAACGCAGAAGTCAACGTTGATTACTTAGATTTCAACCCATTTTGGATGCATAGCACAGTTAGTATGCAATTAGTTACACCAGCACTCAATTACAATACTAAGAAGCTAATCATCCCTTATCAACTAACAAATTATGTAAAGGCATCCCTAATCTCAAATACTGTCCATAACAAAAGCTTAACCTGTGCTCACATGTACCTAACAGTTAGGATGCAGAATCCACCATGTACAGACCACAGGCCTTTACGACACTATGCTTTGGTCAGATTCCTTGAATGTGTGTAGGACAACCAAAAGAAAAATTAAAGCAAATGCATTTTCAGAAAACTACTGGATTTTTACCTTTTATGACAACAGTATTCGTACAAAATATAAAGAAATCATATGAATATAGATTACTTGTTTATTACATACTATTACCTGCATACTACAAACTTTATTTAAATGTTTCTAATTGAAAAGGAAATATCTAAAACCATAAAATTTCAGTACATTAAAAAATGAATCAGGAAACAGAGTAAGGCCAGCTTAAAAATGACTGTTGTCGATAATGCAGAGTATTGATTACTCAAAACCATCATTTATTAAGTTATAAAATTTCATTAAAACATACAGGTGTATTTCTCACATCCCCATGGGTTATACAGGTTTAATAATTAAAACTATGAAATCTAGAGCATTTACATTTTGCATAAAACTTTTAAGATGTATGCTGGAGTTTAGCATATCAAGAATACCACTACATACTCTACTGTGTATAATTTTGTGATAAATTTGATTTGTTGTATTTATGAGTCTTGGTGGCCATAAAGACCACAGATCACAAGATTAGATCATGATATGCATGTCACAGAAAAAAAATCAGCTCTTTCCTTCCTTTAATATATCTGACCACAATTTTCTAAACTTAAAATATTCTTTTTAACTATTTTTCATTAAGGTCAAACACTACAGGACTATTAAATAAATACTAAAAAGTTAGTTTAATCTGATTTATGCTCTGGCTAGCATGATTATTGTCAGAAGATCAACTCCAAATTGAAAAATAAGACAGGCTACTGTAACTAATGCAGAGCAATTTATGAATTTTTATTAACAATAGATATGCAAGGCTATGAAAGACACTGTAAGATAGATAGATAGAAAGACAGACAGAATTCAATATAGAGATAAAAATCTAATTTTGAAACTGCTTCTTCCATCAGAGACAGATACTGTCATGGAAATAACGGCTAAAATGTAGGATCCAAGGCCATCTCACAGCATACATTTACTCATAACATCAAGAGCCATCAAATAACTTAAATGTGTCTTTGAAATCAGAGGACCGAGACAAAAAGATGTAGAGGAATAAGAATATGGAAGAAAAAAAATACACATAACATTGGCACACTTCTAAGTACCGCACCCTAGTCTCTATAGCTGACAGGCAGCAAAGTCAATTGAAATCATTTTCCAACCATACACATCTCAGAATAAATGGTGTATTTTAACAATATTTTTAAATGACTGTTGCAGTTTTCCCAAAGTAACATCCAATCCTTACCACATCAATTAAGCGGCTATATCAATATACAGTAAAGCACAAATTTGCAAGTTGAACTCCCCAATCTGGTTCACAACATGTCCCTGAAAAAGTCATGTAACCTGCCAGTACTCACATTGTAGAAATATAAAAAGAGCTGTAGCATAATGAGGAAAAATAAAATGATCAGATGTAGATAGCTTGAATGAACTTAAAAGTAACTTGACAAAGTTACAATAATAAATGATAAACAGGAGCTAGGTGGCATTGGTGTCTGTAATCCTGCATCACAGCCCCAGGAGAATGATGCATTGTCAGCACCTGCCAAAAACATGCACATCAGCTGATGGACAACTACAAATTGGTGTAAGCCCAATGGCTGTGGGTCATATGTGTCATACGTATATGGGACATTACTTATTTGTCTGTTGCCTTTATCCAAGGTGACTTTTTTTTTGCTTTTCCAATTGGAGCACAGGCAGATTAGGTAACTTGCTCATTGCCAGATTGCGACAGTTGTGGAATCTGAACCCATAACATCAGTCTGAAGTCTTAACCACTGCTCCAGGGGATAGCATGTGGGCTCCCCACAACCCTGCTCCGGACAGTGGACATACAAGACAAGAATGACTTTGCATTGTACTTCTAAACACACAAGTAAAGAAAACACTTTATTTTTGCGGTTTGTACTTATGTTAAAGGTATAATCGGATTACGTTTTTAGAATTTCTAAAACACAACACTTTTAATTAGTCTTGGCTGCGGCTGTCATACGTGTGCTAATATTCACCTGACCACCACCAGGGACGACTGCACCTTTAACTTATATCGGTTGTCAAAGACTAGTGCACCGTTTCGCTGCTTGATCACATTTCCACTCACTTAGAACAGGCAGAGTAGTTTTTAAACAGTTTTAATTAAAACAGCAATTTTGCAAACGGCGAATTCTGAAAACGGCGTGGATGAACCCAAGTCATCGTTACTTCAGAAATACGATATGGACAAAAATACATCATTGGTGCGTAATCAGACTCAAGGTTTTTTGTTTTTTCTCATTAAATAAAAGAAGAAAAAGAAACGAGTTATCCTAACATACTGCAGAACGCTCACGGTACGTCTGACTGCAACCAAGCGTGATCTGTCACGATTTCCTGTAAACCCGCAACTCTCAGCAAGTGATACGCGAGCGGCACGTTACTAAATAATTCGTACCAGAATTATTCGATCATTTTTTTCTTTTTAATTTTAAATATGCCGCTTTTCAGTCACATCGTATTATCTGTAAGGAAAAAAAGGAAAGATGACCTGCGTGACTAGTGAACAGAAGCTGGTGACTATTGTTCGCAACGTTTTACCAATTTTAACATTGGAAGCCGGTATGAGTTGCCCCAATATACTCCTAACATACGCATATTCTTAGCACGACCTGAACGAAAAAGGGCAGTTCGAGAAGGCCTCCACGATTATATAGGCCACGATGTTAAACTTAGGCCCAGATTAGTGACTTTACTTGTAGCCGGTTATAAGTCAGCCAATAAAAGGTAATATTAAAAACGGGTCTGTCACTTTAAGACCTCCACCATTATTATTAAATGCGAATGATACCTTCTACTGAAGATTATTCAGGACTCCTCGTTTCAGAGTTTCCCCTTTTCCCTATTTAAAGGCCGTAGATCCTAACTTGATTTCTTCCCCTTGCCTCCTCCCGAACGCCCGGACTCTCTCCCTCGACTTTCCTGTCCCTACATTTACAATCTCTCTACCCTCCCGGCCATCTTCCCCCACCATCCTCCTACTTAAACACACGCTCACCTCGAACCCCCGGGTCCCGTCTCTCTCTGTTTCTCCAAAACTGCCGGCTCACGACACTCCGTCTCCAAGATGGCGGTGCTCGGCAACAAGCGAGTGTGTGAGCGCTGGGCCGGCAGCGGCGGAGAGGCGGCCACCTTCAGTTACTGAGAGAGCAGGGACCCGGCGCCATGGCGAGGAGAGAGCAGAAAGCAGGACGTCTAATCAACTTCGGAGAAGATCGTATCAAAGAAATTTCAACTTATTGCGCCCCAACATAAATATTTCTCAGTATGAAGTATGTATAAATAACATAACATGAAAATAATTTAAAGATGAGGTAAACTTTTAAAATAAGCGTGTTCTTCAAGTTACTACGATCGTTGACTTCTACACTCTATTGGAAAAGCCTGAAATTGACGGAGATTGCCGAACTGCTGGTGACGTAGCAGTCCTGACTAAATGTCATTCGTTCTACGAGAGTTCTCGCGTCTGTTGGGTTTAAACCAAGAGCTATTGGAGGATACTTGCATTATGGGTAATAGCGAGAGCGCGTGCGAGTGGGCGGGTCTGCGAAGATGTTAAACCACGCATGGTAACGTTTGAAGAAATGAAGGTTAAGAGTGTAAAGCTTATTTAGTGCGTAGTTTGGTTTTCATGTAAATCATAATACGAAATGATTTGTTGGATGGCAACAAAACCACAATTCACATTTTCAGTTTTGCTTTCAAAGTATAGTAGTTTGTCCGGTGTGTATGTGTAAACATTTACAAGTAGTGATTTTTAAAAGCTTGTCGGTAAATCTTGAAAGGCGTTAAAATACCACATTTTTAATCTAGATGCATTTATCAGCTAAAGACAATAGTGAGATATTTGAATCCCAGACATGTGTCGTTCCAGTCCCTTGTTATTTCTTATTTGTAACTCAACCAAAACTAAGTCATATGTTGCAAGTGTATCTGAAAAAATGTTTCGTAGAATGAAGTTGATGCATTTGCCAGTGAGCTGCCGAGTAAGTGCGTCAGGTATTGAACGATAGTGGCATCAAAAGTGCAGGATTTGTGCATTTCCATCCCGCTTTTTTGAGGTTTTGGCATGAAAAACGAAAGCCCGTGTGTCTCTCAATCCCTCAGTCCTCATGAAACAACTCGGCCTGGCATGGATCGATTTTGTCTAAACGTGGCTCGCTTGATGGGACTATTCAATTTTCGTTCAAATACAGTATGTGGAACACATTGCGCTATACGAAGTTTTCCTATTGAAAACAACTCGCCAATTTGTGAACTCGTATATGTTTAAAAAAACGTTCTGTACGACTCCACTTTACTGTGTCCATTTTACCTTGTGTGCGGTTATATCAACTTGTATATTTTTATATGTTCTCTTCTTTTACTCATCTGACAGACGCTCGGATTTCCGGTACAACTTTGGTCAAAACTTGAGAAGGCATGCACAGAAACACACACGGACGTAATCGCCTATCTGAAAATGAATTGAAAAAGAAAGGAATTCAATAAGCGCCCTCCATAAGTATAGAATGTAATAACCGTATTTACGTTACAGTATAAACCTCTCGGTGTCATTATCTGTACATTATTATATAGTATGTCGCATGCGTTATCACTATGTAGCTAAAATGTCTTTGAAGAAATTAATCATGCATGAAGGTGCAGCTCCCCTAAGTGATATAAACATAGCATGAGGTTAGGAAGGGAACTGCACTTTATGTCCGGACAGAAGAGCAGAGGTGTGGGGAAGTATATCAAGCACAGTTTAAAAAGTGCATGAAGGGCTACATGCAGGTGAAGTAAAGAATTTAAGATTCCCTTATACTTTATGCGCATGCGTAAATGTTTCAAAAGTATCCGCGCACGTCTGACTGATAGCGCATTCACAGCATAGAACAGGGGTATTCATCTCTAGTCCTGGAAGTCTGCAGTGGCGGCGGTTTGTTACTTTAAATATGTTTTTTAATCAAAACGCATTCATTTCCTCCTAAAGCAGTGTTTTTAGGCTTCGTTTTAATTAACTCGCTTGTTACGATTCAGAAGCATTGATTGTCTATTTTAGTTTTAAACAGTTGCATGTAGGTTTTACTTTGTAGCCTGTTTCCTTAACCAGCCTTCAGTTAATAATGAGGCGCAAATTACACATAAATCCCCAGCTCTCCAAATAACGTGCTTCCATCTAAAATTTTGTACATGCATCATGAAGTATCTGTGTTAATACAATGTTTTGAAATAAGTGAGAGAAAAGGGAAGGACCATTCTGTTCCGGACCACAAAACGTTTGGATAATGTTATCAGAATTTGCCAAATCTACAATGTGATAAAAATTTGTCTTGGAAAAATGAAAGCACCAAGTCATACAATAAATTACCAAGTTTCATTAGGTCTGGCTTCTAATTACAAAACTGTTTTGAATGAAACCTGCACCCACTGTGGACCCCCATGACCAGAGTTGAGCACTCCTGGCATGGAAAAACAAGAAATTCTTTTCACTGCTTTGCAAATATTAAGGACAGAGCAGAGCTTCAGCTTAAACAGTTATGTACCAGTAAGACCTATCACAGAGTTGGGGTTATGGTCTGAACAGACGATTTTCCTTCTGTGTATTTTGAAACGGATAACAAGAGCTTTACAATAAGTGTCTGCACTGCTGTCCCACTCACAGAGAAGTCATGGGAATTTTGTATTCTGTGACTACTGACCTAGTAGGATGCACTGAACTTTCACATTCCCATATATGAACCAATGGTGCTCATAGTAGTTAACTTTCTCAAATAGATTTTCAAAGCTTTAAACTTAGATTTTAATATTAGAAAATAATACATTAAAATGATCATTAAAATGATATTTAATTATAGTGTGAAAACAATAAAAAACCTGTAATTGTCAGCTAAAGTGTTTTGTGAAAAAATGTTACAATGTAGAAAAATGTTTTTCATTTTTGAATTCAGCACCTAAAATATAGAAAAATGAAGTAAGATGTTTTTTAGTGTATACCTTTGTTATCCATTTATTCATATTCCATACTGATATACATTGATGGTAAGAGCAAAGTTTGGAGTGACAAGGAACTGCCCAAGATTCAAAGCAGACCACCTCATCTGTTAAACATGGTACTGGGGGTATTACAGCTTGGGTATGTGTGGTTGCCACAGGTCTTGGCACACTTCTCTTCATTGAAGATGGAATTGCTGACAGCAGTGGTACAATGAATTCTGAGGTATATTTAAACATCTGGTCCCAAACATTATGGTGCTCTGAAATGGGGGAGGGTTGGATCATGTACAAAATGTGTCTTTGTCCCAGACGTTATGGTGGGCATCATAATCTGAACAGGGACTGCAAAGCTCAAAAACACCAGCGTGGAGACAAGGTGGCAGTCCTCCCTACAAGGAACATGCATGTCCTTTCACTTTTGTCCCATCAGGATGGTGTGTCTTTGAACAGTATTAATCATATGTCACATATATGAAGTGAATCATGTCTCATTTCTCTCATTTCTGAGATATGTATGTGCCCCTACCACTAGGCTTATAGTTTATTGAAGTCATCCTTGTTGAACTACTTTTGAATAAGAGTTTTTCACTAAAACACTTCATGGTAAAAATGATACAATATAGGGAACAGAAAGTATAAATTTAAATAATAAAATGATGTTAAGCAAGGAAGTGTATCATGGTGCACTGGGCAGAAACCATTCATGGACAGCATAGCCATTCTTCAGAGGGAATACGTTACGGGTAATCTAGGTTTTCACTCAAGTACACATGTCAGAGATGTGGGAAGAACTCTGAGAAAAGCCATCCCCGTGGCCTAGAGAGAAAATCCACATAGATACTACAGGGCTAACAACTCTGCCATTGTAAGGCCCCTGATTGGTAGATTTGGAGAAAGTTAAGTTTACATTTTACAATTTGTAGATTAGTTGTTTTTTTGTGTGTGTGGTCAAATACACATCCTTTTTAGAAGGTGGAGGTTAGGAGCACACGCTGATACATTGCATTGTCACACCCACCACATGACAAACCAACTCAGGGTCCCAGATTAGGACCCGAGTGCAGCCATGCAATGGGTGACACCTCAGCACCACACTAGTTTAGATGGTGGCTGGAGTGCCAATTCTGCCACCAATCCCCAGGTTTTTCCCTACAGGTTTGAAGGGCCTACATGCAGGGCTGGATGCAAATTAACGTCATACCCAGGAAAGTAAATATGAACAAAACTGAACATCTCACACAGGGCCATTTTAACTGCAACATAGACCCCTGGGCAAAGTAGTGCACTCGGGGACACAGGGCCATAGTAACTGCAACATAGACCCCTGGACAAAGTAGTGTACTGGGGCCCTTGTTTCGACAGTAAATCAGAAACATACATAGGCATCAGAAACATAATGGGCCCTTATGCTCCTGGGGCCCCAGGCCAGTGCCCATATGTTAGAACGGCCCTGTGGCAGGTTGGTTATAAAAACGTTTTGGTGGTAAGAGGAAAAATGGAAGGACTAAGAGAAGGTTTATGGATGTGGTGAGAGAGGGCATTCAGGTGATGGGTGTGACAGGGCAAGATGACAAGGACAGGAAGATATGGAACAGGATAATCTGCTGTGGTGTCCCCCAATGGGAACAGCCAAAAAAAAAAAGTCACTGACTTCCTCGTGAACAAGCCAGCAATATATATATATATATATATATATATTCTTTTTTTCTCATAAAACTCTTGCAAGCAGTCATAACCTTGATTAAGAGGGGGATATTTTGTAAATATATAGATAATGCTCACAGTGAATATATGGCAAAGTAACAAGGTTTGCAGGTTAGCTTCTACCAGAGAAATTTCTGGTGGCTTTAATGCTGATAAACATTTTGCCACTAATTAAGATTATTTTGTATCCACAGGTTTCACTTTATTGGTACATGCTTTTTTGCAGCAGTTGTTGTTTGCCTGTCTATGGAAAAGTCATCTCTGCTAAAGGAGCACTGGAATCATCAGGTAAAGGGGTCCTTTCATCAGATTTGCCGGCCCAGCACCGACTCAGCTGTGCAGTGGCCAATAGGGGGGTGGCAGCTTGTTGGCCGAGGTCTCCAGGACTCCGAACAAATTGGAATCTTCATATGTGATAGTTCTGGACTGGGTGAGTGATATCATCTATTGTATTCCTGAGGTGGCCATGATAGACTGGCCATCTAGCTCTGTGAAGAGGATTACTTGTGTTCTCTTTTGTGTGTTGTATTTACCTCCATTTTTTGACACCCATTGTATGCCCAATCTGCATGGAAGGGGGTCTGTCAAAAAAATTTGAATTGCCCTTCCTAAAATATCTTCCATTTTTTTTCCCCTACAAATTTTATTTTTTTGGGGATTTTTTTTCTTGTCTTATCAGAGGGTTTCAATGCTTGGGGGTCTGTCAAAAAAACAGGGCCTGCCGATTGCAGCACTCCTTGTGTGATTTTGGGATGTACAAGAAATAAACTGTTGTTGTTGTTAATGTCATTGTGTATAAAACATTAATTACTTTTTTTTTTTTTTTAATTTTGATTTGATACACTTTGTTTATCCCCCAGGGGAAACTGTCTTTTTACATGACCTTTGGCATTTTTTATTTAACAATGACAAATTGAATTTGGGTCTTGAATTGTAGTTCTAATAGTACTAAATAATCAAGTAGCCTGTTTATTTGTATACTATTTAGAATATATATTTACTTTTTTATTCATTTATAAACTTAATTATTCAAGCAGCCTCACACTCCAAAGCACTGCTCTTGAACATGTTTAGAAGTTTTAACGTATTTGCATTCTGTTTGTTTTGTAATAGCATTTGAAGATATCAACAGCTGTTTTAATCTAAAGTATAAATACATCATCAGTTAAGCAAACAATGTTCTATTTACTATTCAGTAAAACGTATGGGGGTTTCTTTGGATGGTGCAGTGATATAATACGCAGGTGGAGTTTTACAAATTCAAGTTAAGTGCCAAAGCGGGTAGGTAATATAGCCGTTTTAATATGTTTTGAATATTACAACACTTCAACATTCCTTGTTACGGTTCATTGTGGGCCAAGAGGAAGCAAAAAGAGAAAAACAGGATAGCAGATAAACCCCCGGTGCCATGTGACTTCCAGAGTGTTAGACTAAGAGTTGGCTACTGCAGCACTTTCTGTAGTTTATTTTTTTCCAGCATTGCCACTTATGCCTTGTTTTTACAAGTTTCTACCCCAACCACCACCACCTGCAATGAAAGGAGTTGCATTTAAAAGGCCTTAAAAAAGTGCTAGGTCACAAGTTCCAGTATCCTTCGGCTTGTTTTAGAATGTTTGAATACAACGCCTCGCATGTTGGTAGCTGATAAAGTTGATAAGTTAAATTGCCAGGACGTACAGTATATCCACACCATTTCAGTCCTATTAATGAGACTCCTTTTGTTTATGATGTTTACATCCTGACTGAAGACCCTCCTCTCCTGTAATTGATGGGAGATTTATTTATTTATGGGTTTTAGCAGCACTTTTTATTTGTTGAGACTGTACCCGGATGAGGTCAGGTTGGGGAGCACGCACTGGTACAGTGCGTTGCCGCACCCACCACATGACGAAACAGCTTGGGATCTTGGTTGGCAACCCTCCCCAGCCAAATACGCAGTGCCATCACCCCCAAGGAAATGACCCTCTATCTGTTGCAGCTAGGTATTACGTGGACATCTCCTTGGCCTGGTCCATCCACTCGGGTCCTGAATAATGAAGATTCTGTGAGCCAGATCACCCTCGGGGGAATCGTGCCACATGCCCACAGTGCTGTAGGTGACGCTCCCTCACAATGCATGTAATGTGCCTCATTTGGGGCTTCAAGAGCGACTGCTCATTCGATACAAAGTCAAACCAGCGGAACCCAAGGATTCTCCAAAGAGCCAAAGTATTGAAGTATTGTTGTTATTAATATGTATACAATATGAAGTTAATGCTGCCTGTGGAAGCACTACACAAAATTCTCAATTACTCCCACATTGCTACTTTGTCTTTTTTTCCTTGTACTGTTCATTGCAGCTTTATTTTATCACCATGCTCTCGTTAATCAAACTCTTAGGACCACTATACTAATGCTGGGTGGGGTCTTATTAGGCTGTCAAGTCAGCCTCAGTACTTTGTGGCATGGATTGCACAAGATGTTGGAAACATTCCTTGGAGATTCCACTCCATGATGACATGATTGCTTCATGCAATTTCTGTAGAATTGTCAGCTGCACATTCATGCTGCATCTCAAATCTCCTGTTCTACGACCTATTGGATTCAGATTCAGTGACTGGGAAGGCCACTGAGAACACCAAACTCAATGATATGTGCCTTGAACCAATTTGAGATAACCTTGGCTTTGTGAAATGGTGTATTATCAAGCTGGAAGTGGCCATTAGAAGATGAGTAAATTGTGGCCATGAAGGGATACACATAGCCAGCAACAAAACTCACATAGGCCGTGGCATTCAAGTGATGATCAATTGGTATTGACAGGCCTAAAATGTGACAAGCAAACACTATTATTTCACCACCAGCAGCCTGGACTATTGACACAAGGTAGGTTGGGTGAATGGATGCATGCTGTTGGCACCAAATTCTGACCACCATCTGTGTGCCTCTGTAGAAATTGAGATTCACCAGACCAGGCTATGTTTATCCAGTCTTTAACTGTCCAGTTTTGGTGAGTCTGTGCCCACTGCAGCCTGAGCTTTCTGTTCTTGGCTGACAGGATTGGAACTCAACGTGGCCTTCTGCTGTTGTAACCCTCAAGGTTCAAAGTGTTGTGTATTCTGAATTGAACAGAGTGGCAATCTGAGTTCCTGTGGCCTTTCTGTCAATTCAAACCAGTCTGGCCATTCTCCTCTGACCTCTCTCATCAACAAGGTGTTTCCATCCGCAGAACTGCGGCACACTAGATGTTTCTCTATTTTTGTTTTTTTTACAACATTCTGAGTAAACTCTCCAGACTGTTGTGTGTGAAAATCCCATGAGATCAGCAGTTACAAAAATACTCAAACCACCCTGTGTGAGGTTTATTATTGGGTTCAAATCATTCTGCTACCGCTCTACAGTTAATTCAAAACACAACAGCAAGGATCACACCAAAAACTAAAAAGTACATAAATATGACTGCAGTTCTTAAATCAATAAATTGTCCTTTATTTCAGGTTTGAAAAGAGCTCTTCAGGTGCAGTCCTGGCAGAACTTTTGCGGTTGAATGTTTTTGTTTGAGCCAGTTTCACAATCAGAAAGTCAATCTCATTGTTTAATTAGTTGGCCATTTTTCCCCTACTGTTCATTCAGGAAAAGCAGTACTGTGAGATTTACTGTACATTTTATATATTTTTTGTCATACTTTTACATTCTTAAACCTTTTTTGTCATTTTCCTATAAAGTCTCCCTTTCCCTGTGGGAGTTGCGCCCTCAGTTGTATACTTCTTCTTCATTCGGCTGCTTCCGCTAGGGGTTGGCACAGCGGATCATCTTCCATATCTTTCTGTCCTCTGCATCTTGTTCTGTTACCCCATCACCTGTCCTCTCTCACTACATCCATAAAATAATGAAAACTAACAATGAGGACAGTAGCCAACTGAACAAATGACACTGAATGCTAAAAAGTGACAGCTACTTCAGTGTCACAGCCACTAGCACACTAATGAACTGTAAATGATAGTTTAAATAATGGGCAGGAGGAATGAAAATCAGGATGGTAATTATCAGGATAGCTAGATCGATAGATAGATAGATCAATCAATCAATCTTTCCCCAGGGGGAAATGTGGCTTTTTATAGAAGCTCAATAAATAGATAACCAAATATATCTACACACACTATGGTCTGAACAAACATCAGAATGACTAAAAGGGAAGAAAAAAATTTAAAAAGAATGAAAACTTTGGCAGTCCCAGTAAGGCACTATACAGGTGTATTGCTGATGGTATAAAAGGAGCCCCCCTTAGCGTTTCCTGACACACACTTTTGCTGAATAATTTGTTGGCTGAAAGTCCTCAGTGTTGGTGTGTCACAGACAAAGGATGTGTAGCTTTGTTCATAATGGCTCTCAATTTTGTTTTAATTCTCTCCTCCTCTATGACCTCCAGAGGGTGTCCCATAACCGAGCCTGCCCTTTTAATCAGTTTGTTAATTCAGTGGTCCACTCTTCAAGTGATGTTACCAGCCCAGCAAACCACAGCATAGGAAACTGCACTCACCATCATGGAGTTGTAGATGTGTAGCCCACCTAAACACAGAAACTGGGAAACAACTACTTGCTTAATTAAGGCCATTAAAAGTAGAAGTTGGTCATTCTATTATGGGCCCCCAGACTTAGAGGCAGTTTTGTGATTCATGTGCGTTTTATTAACTTTGGTGAAGTTTGTGATTACCAATTACTGAGTATTTCACCGACTGCATCTCCTAAGGTGAAACTTACTCTCACTAGTCATTGCTATTTGCATTTTATTACTGCAGCTTTTGGAGTGGAACATTAAAGTTGATCTTTCATCAACCAGTGAAGTAGGAAAAATGGAAAATCCTCTGTATTCTGCCAGAATCACTGATGTCTGCGTATACACTGTGGTAACCTGCTGTATTGGACAAGAAGAGCAGGATTATCAGATGGCCAAGGATGCATGGATTCTTTACAGACTTAAGATTCCATTGTTGGCTCATCTTACCTTATAGTATTCATACTTTATTAAATAAAGTCACACAGATAATCTAATTTAATTTATAAAGTATGCCAATATGTATTTTTTGTTATCCTTACATAAAAATGTGGTGTCTTGTGTTGTATTTAATTTGTAAAAGTGTGCAGGATTGTAGTCTTGTTAATTCTTATGAAATTAGAATAAAGTGAAATTAATGTTAATAATTCAGTAAAGCACTTTGTGATGCTGGTAATGACAGAATATAAAATAAAAATTAATTCTTAGAGCTGTCTTAAAGGGCAAGATGAGGAAGATTATGGGTCATGTGTCTTCTGGTCTTTACGATGTTGGTGTGTGAGGTGAAGAACACAAAGTGTAAGCAAAGGCAGGACCAGAACTGTGTGTCAAGTGAGCAGTTGGGTTTTTGGTCTTTAATCATTATGCTGTCCTGTGTCTGATATTAAGGTTATTTCATTTAAAGTAAATAATCTTAAACTTCAAATTGAGGATGCAAATACCTTATTAAATGAACCATTCTTTGCATTTTATCAACCTCTGTATTAAATCTGATTTGTCACCTGCATGATGTCTTTGACATACCACAGCTCACCTAGTAGACTGTTAGAAATGGTCCGTATCTCCCTGTAGTCACTACTTCCATCACTAAACCATTCCCAGTTGTGTCAGAGCAGATCTCCAGTGAAGCCCCTCTTTTACAATGAACATGTTATTACCCGTGATCTCTGATCTAACCATTGATTGTGCTTCTTACTACATTGAGATTACTGCAGGCATTTCATTTATCCAGACCTGAATTTCCTAATGTCCACTTATACACCATCTCACAAATTCACAACACAAATTCTCTCCCCTACCCCCAATTCATTCTCTGCACTTGACCATACACAAAAGGTTGCTATGTTTGTCTAAGCTGCTTCATTTCTTATTGTAATCCGAAGCATGTGTGCTTTTTTTCTCAAAAGCCTTTAAAATCATTCAAACTCAAAATGAATAATCTTTCTCCTTGTACATTTTAGAGTGGGTGTGGTAATCAAGGGTGTACAGTTCAAGGGTTGGCAGAACAGCTTGTCAGAATGATACTCCACCAGCACGAGTCTAACATTTGTTGTGGCCGAGACCAGCACTACCATGCAGTAAGAAAGATGGAATTGTTCTGGAGAAGAGATAAGTTTGTTATTTAAGTAACTAGGGGGCTCTGCCCTTTGCTTGATTCGCTCGCCGACCCCCGGCCGGGTACCACACGCTAGCCACCGATCGGCGAGCTATTTTGTTATTTTCATGGGAATTGTTACATATGCATAATAGAACTAACTATTTTACATTACAGTGAGTAATTTACCATAGTAAAAAATAGTAAAATGTAATAATTTGAAAGAAAATTATGTTTCATGTTGCGTTAGAGGTATTTGTTGCATTATCCTTTTTGATTACGTTTGGCTTTGAAATTAACACACAAGTACTTACACTTTTACTGTAAAACTTAAGTAAAAACAATTTTTTTAATTATCTTTTTCGTCAATATCGCATTGAATTTTGATTCGGTGCTTGGACTTATAAGCGTGACAATGCAACATACAGGTGCCGGTCATAAAATTAGAATATCATGACAAAGTTGATTTATTTCAGTAATTCCATTCAGAAAGTGAATCTTGTATATTAGATTCATTAATTGCACAAAGACTGATGTATTTCAAATGTTTATTTCTTTTAATTTTGATGATTATAACTGACAACTAATGAAAGTCCCAAATTCAGTATCTCGGAAAATTAGAATATTGTGAAAAGGTTCAATATTGAAGACACCTGGTGCCACACTCTAATCAGCTAATTAACTCAAAACACCTGCAAAAGCCTTTAAATGGTCTCTCAGTCTAGTTCTGTAGGCTACACAATCATGGGGAAGACTGCTGACTTGACAGTTGTCCAAAAGACGACCATTGACACCTTGCACAAGGAGGGCAAGACACAAAAGGTCATTGCTAAAGAGGCTGGCTGTTCACAGAGCTCTGTGTCCAAGCACATTAATAGAGAGGCGAAGGGAAGGACAAGATGTGGTAGAAAAAGTGTACAAGCAATAGGGATAACCGCACCCTGGAGAGGATTGTGAAACAAAACCCATTCAAAACTGTGGGGGAGATTCACAAAGAGTGGACTGCAGCTGGAGTCAGTGCTTCAAGAACCACCACACACAGACGTATGCAAGACATGGGTTTCAGCTGTCGCATTCCTTGTGTCAAGCCACTCTTGAACAAGAGACAGCGTCAGAAGCGTCTCGCCTGGGCTAAAGACAAAAGGACTGCTGCTGAGTGGTCCAAAGTTATGTTCTCTGATGAAAGTAAATTTTGCATTTCCTTTGGAAATCAAGGTCCCAGAGTCTGGAGGAAGAGAGGAGAGGCACAGAATCCACGTTGCTTGAGGTCCAGTGTAAAGTTTCCACAGTCAGTGATGGTTTGGGGTGCCATGTCATCTGCTGGTGTTGGTCCATTGTGTTTTCTGAGGTCCAAGGTCAACACAGCCATCTACCAGGAAGTTTTAGAGCACTTCATGCTTCCTGCTGCTGACGAACTTTATGGAGATGCAGATTTCATTTTCCAACAGGACCTGGCACCTGCACAAAGTGCCAAAGCTACCAGTACCTGGTTTAAGGACCATGGTATCCTTGTTCTTGATTGGCCAGCAAACTCGCCTGACCTTAACCCCATAGAAAATCTATGGGGTATTGTGAAGAGGAAGATGCAATACGCCAGACCCAACAATTCAGAAGAGCTGAAGGCCACTATCAGAGCAACATGGGCTCTCATAACACCTGAGCAGTGCCACAGACTGATCGACTCCATGCCACGCCGCATTGCTGCAGTAATCCAGGCCAAAGGAGCCCCAACTAAATATTGAGTGCTGTACATGCTCATACTTTTCATGTTCATACCTTTCAGTTGGCCAACATTTCTAAAAATCCTTTTTGCATTGCTTTTAATTGATATTCTAATTTTCCGAGATACTGAATTTGGGACTTTCATTAGTTGTCAGTTATAATCATCAAAATTAAAAGAAATAAACATTTGAAATACATCAGTCTGTGTGTAATGAATGAATCTAATATACAACTTTCACTTTTTGAATGGAATTACTGAAATAAAACAACTTTGTCATGATATTCTAATTTTATGACCGACACCTGTATAACTTTCCGTGAGTGAATATCATTTCTTTCTCTCGCATAAATAAACTGACTTTTTCGAATGTATGTCCCTGTGATTTGTTAATTGTCTTTGCAAAAGCTATTCTAACGGGAAACTGTAAACATTTTAATACAAATGGCATATCAAGATCTTCTTGGTGTCTAATATTATCCGCGGAAGATGCACTACCTTACCATTCTTGTCACCTTTCCTGTATGTTTATTTACCTTTCTTATATGCTGTTTCAGCATAGTCCATTGATATGCATTTAACCAATTTGCCATGTAACCGATTGACAATTTTTGCATTCATTCGTTTGACTTCAATGTTTCCCTTTGCCAGGATTGCCTGTGTACTCATTTCTTCTTTTGATAACCCTTCGGGATGAAATTCTTCAATAAGATTTGGACATAATAAGTCTTCTTTTATTGGGAACTTAAAGGGAGGAAAACGTAAAAATTAATAAGTGCTGACAGCGTAGGAACTGTATAACAAAGGCATTCAAACGAATGAGAGGTGAGAGGACTAAGAAAGTGGTTGAGAGGAGGGCGGGACTTGAAAAAAATCCCTTGGCAATAGTCTTGTCTCAAGATTTTCTTTTATAATAGAGAGACATATGCAAAGAAAAGGAAAGTGCACTCTATAATGGTGGTGGTGGTGAGGTACATAAGACGTCCTAAAAGCTGCTTCCCATTCTGACATACAGAATAACGAATCTCACCTTGCCTTGTAAGGAGACTTGAAAAGAATTGTGAAGAGTTGTATAGTACAGATGATGACATCTGTAGTCCAGTCCAAACATTAGACTGGAAAAGACTGAAATGAGAATGATTAGGCTGGTGTGTGCAGACTTTCAATGATGAAGAAAAAAATATGATGACATTGCAGTGGAAGGGAATAAGACTTAACTTATGTTCAGGCAGTATTAGATTTACACCAGGAAATGGGGTAAAGTAATTATTAATGGAGGACCTCTGTAATTGAGACAGAGTCTTGGCTTTTAGGCTAAAGATCTGCGCTGGTATCTAGAAGGTTGCCCATTGAAATCCTGTCATTGCCAGAAGGGATCCTACTCCATTGGGCTCTTGACTTGAAAAGTGCTTCTAAGGTGCTGTACAACAGCTGACCCTACACTCTGACTCCCCGAAGGTCATGCAAAAAGACAATTTCCCCTCGAGGAATAGTGAAGTATAACGTTAGTAGCTTTTTTATTGCCTGTGTGTTCACATCTCAGTAAAGATTGAAGAGTCTTTTACCCTCTATAAAAATAATACATAAATAGTAATAATAATGGCAGGTAAAACTAGTACATTGCAAGTCTAAAAATTCAATTGTTTGAGTGATTCAGGCTAAAATTCCAGCAGTCCTTTGGTAATAAATACTTTACCTCACCTCCTCGTGTAAACTAACTCTATGCAACTCCAGGCTGACACTGGTTTGTGTACAGTAGGTGGAACAAAAGGCACATTAGAACTGTAAAGGTCAAATATGGATGGAAATGATGGCAGATGACATGACAAGATCTCAAAACGTATGAAAGCCCAAGGCTTTGGAGAGTGGGAAGAGGAACTTTGGGAAGGAAATGTGAATCAAAATAATGGTGATTAAGTTGTTGTTACCATACCATTTTCTAGGCCTGGTTAATCCTGAGCTGAATCATGGTGGGCTGGAGCCTAGCCCAGCAAGCATAGGGCACAAGGCAGGAACAGCCCCCTGGACAGGGCACCAGTCCATCGCAGACTGAACACACACTAGGGCCAACGTAGCTTCTCCAGTCCACCTGCCCTGCATGACTTTGGACTTAGTGAGGAAACTCTCACGCAGTCTGTAGGAACATGCAAACTCAACTCACAATGCGAGGCAGCAGTACTACCACTGCACCACCAAGCGGCCCCCATTTGTTGTTCTGTATATTAAAGCAGGGATAAAAAAAAAAGTTTCATGGTAAAAAAAAAAACACAAAGGACAAGCAAATGGAAAAAGAAAATTTTGATACTTGAAATATTTAAACAGATCATAATGCATATTCCACACAACAGGTACCGCAAGCAAGAAGCTGCTCAAGTACTGGGATAGATCCAAGTTCATTATCTCAAAATATCAGAGGAAATGTTAATTTTTACAATTACTTCTTAAAACAGAAAGGCCATCAAGTTTGTTTGGAATACTTTAAACATGTTAAATACATTTTATATATATATGCAAGAGGTAATAAGTAAAATTATTTATAAACTACCCGTGAAGTAAGTTAACATAGCAGCTTACACTATAAAATGATAGATCAAAATCTGGGTCACAAGAAGATATTCATAATTTGTCACATACATTTATATAGTGCTTTTCTCACTACTCAAAGCACTTTCTACAGTGGGAGGACCCGGGACACAAACCCATGATCTCCTCATTGCAAGACATCTGCGCTACTAGAAAGTGCATTTAAGCTGAAGTTAAAAAGAAAAAAAAAAAAAAGGCAAAATACAATTGCACTATTAATACTAGAAGAAGGGGCAACTGACAGAATCGAGTCTTACTTACCTGAAATAAACTGTAAGAAATTAAAAGTGACAGTGTTTTAAGTTATTTGTGAAATGCTTTCTTAATTATTTAAAGTCTGTTCAATGCAGAAAATGAGTTACACCAGTAATGCAATTCCAGAAAAACCAGCCTATTACAAAAATCATAATTAAAAACAGAACAATTTGCAGTTCTGTTCATTTTTATTATGAAATATTTACAAGACATAATATATACAGCAGATCTAGTTAGTCTTGGTTACATCTTGACTGTTAGTTCAAAAGGCAGCAGAAAAAGCGAAACTCGAGCTCTTGTGCAAAAGTCAGCAATCCAGAGATCTGGGAAAATTAGCAGGGCTCCTGAGCAGCCAATGACCTCCCTTCCTTGACACACTGTGTGTAGACTACCGTAGACAATTACCGGTAAACCCAATGGTTGATGGGAGGCGTGGGCAAAACATTATAATAAAGAACCCTACAAAAGGAGACCCTGCATTTTCCCAAGCTGACATCTAGTGTACAGTAGATTCTCAGAAATTTCCAATACTGGAGTACTGTATGTATGAACAAAGCTAGTAAACAGCGAACAAAGTGTCACAGTATCACTATTTGCAATGCGCAGGCATTCATGTGAGTTAACCAATCCTAACAGACTTGGAAAATGATGAAGAAGTTGCACAGTGTCGTTTTAGATTATCTTTTTGAAAAATGTCTGGAAACTGGATGGGTTTTGACACTGGAAGTGTGTCCTGCCTTAAATGGAGGAAAGGCAGAACTGAGGAGCCAATGTTAATGAGTAGAAAATTAGAGCCAGGTGAGCTGTACGGTTCAAAGCTGAGAAGATCAAAACAAACCAAAAGGCATGATCGGTTTCCTTCACTCAACCTATCCTGATGAATTGAAATAATTAAATGAGGCTGGAAAACACAAAGTGACCAATTAGAAACATTACATGGTCACATTGTAAACCGCCATCATCCTCTCCTCTGTTCTTTATATAATATGTATCATATTAAAAATTGAATAAATAACAACGTAGTGTAACTGCTTAACCGCATGTCCTAAAACAAGCTCTACTTGCAATTGCATAAGTGTGTGTATACTTTTTATTTTTTTCTTTCATTTCCTTCCAGAATTCCTTACTCAGGAGAGAGAAACAGAGAGATGTACAATATCCTGTAAACATTTAGCAGGCAGGCAAATATGGCATAATGGTAATGTGTCACCACTGCAGTTCAGGTTATCTCAACAGTATTATAGCCAACTTAGTTTCTCTTCCTCGTATTTTTGCTTGTCAATAAAAGGTTTATCAATGGATTTAATCATCAGCTCTCCACAGTACACACACTCGGCTGCAATGATATCATCAATGTCCGACTTAATTTGCTCCCGGCTCTCTTGGCCTTTGCCAAGACTTGTTGTGTCATCTTCTTTTTTTGGACGTCTTGACTTAGTGACCTGGCTAGTCGCTAACAACTTTTTCTGCAGCTCATCAAGTTTGCTCCGTTTGTGTTTAGATAACTGAGGATAAACCTCTTGGTAAAGGCAGTCACAGTGAAACATATGGCCACATAAAAATAAGTTAAAAGGGCGGTTTAGCAAGGGGAAATCACAGACGGCACATTTATCTTGAGAATCTACCATCCCATACTTGTTCCTCATCTCCTGGATGTCTTCTCTTATTCGTTTTGCACTCTCTGTAGCCTCCTCCATTTCTTGCTTTAGCTCCTCAATGTGCTTGTTGTATTCTTCCAGGGAAATACAAATAGCTTCCTTGAAGTGATCAATGGTGACAAAGTCAGGAAAGAATGGTAAAATATCTTCAATTTTGAGAAGATTGCAGCTGGACAGACAGTTCATGGCTTTTCTAACATCTTTTTCCTCTTGAACCACATGACGGGCGATTTTTAGCCATAATTTCTTCTGCAGCTCTTCGTCATCCTCGGGCAGGTCTGCACATGACTTGGCCAGGTCAACATCCACCTAGCAAAAATATAATACATGAAACGTTTTATACAATTGCATACAACTTCATTTTTAAAAACACCAAAATGTTGATTTTGTACCACCTGATCTCTCCAGGGACACCAAGTTCCTTTCTAGTACAACAGTCTTACCCAAAAGATTACTAGGTTGTTGTACCGTGTTAGCCATTATGAATGTAGAGAAAAGCCAAGCAAAATGACACCTTTTATTGGCTAACTAAAAAGATTACAATATGCAAGCTTTCGAGGCAACTCAGGCCCCTTCTTCAGGCAAGATGTAATATTACATCTTGTAATATTGTAAGATTACATCTTGCCTGAAGAAGGGGCCTGAGTTGCCTCGAAAGCTTGCATATTGTAATCTTTTTAGTTAGCCAATAAAAGGTGTCATTTTGCTTGGCTTTTCTCCCCAAAAAATTACAAAACTTCTATAATGCTTATTAATCGCATTACAAACATTTGAGAAAGCCACACAGGGGGACTGATGCATATCCTTCCATACGGAGGATTCAGAAAGTCTTCAAATCCCTTCATTTTTTACACATTTTGTTTTCTTTCAGCCTTATGCTAAATTCATTGAAATTAATTTTTCACTCATCAAGCAACACTCAATGAATGCGACATAATGACAAATTGACAACAAGACTTTAGAATTTTTTGCACATTTATTAAAAATTGAAATGTCCCATTAATCAAGTATTCAGACCCTTTGCTCTGACACTTCAAATTTGGTTTTAGGTGTATCCCATCATCCCACTGCTCATCATTTAGATGATTTTGTACTTTGTTTAGACTAAACCTATGGACACAGGATTACATAGAACTAGGAAAGGCACACACCTGGCTATAGAATATCTGACAAGTGACAATGTGTCTCAGAGCAAAAAACAAAGCCATGAATTTGGAGTCACTTACAGTTGAGGCACAGATCTTGGGAAGGCTACAAAAATATTTATAGCATTAAAGGTTCCAACAGAACAGTGGCCTCCATAATTATTAAATGGAATATGTTTGGAACAACTACGACTCTTCCTAGAGCTGGCGGTCCAGCCAACTTGCGTAATCAGGGTAGAAGGGTCTAAATAAGAGAGGTGATCAAGAACCCGATGGTCACTGGGGAAATGTAGGGAAATTGCCGAAGGGTAACCTCAACTGTAACACTCCACTATCCTGTGCTTTATGACAGAGCATACAGACGACACATGAAAATCTGCTTGGAGTAGAAAAAAGGCATGTAAACGACGATAAGACAATGGGATGACAAGATTCTCTGGCCTCATGAAACCAAGGTTGAACTGTTTGGCCTCAATTCTAACTTTCACTTCAGGAGGAAATCTGACACCACTCATCACATATGCAATACCACTCCAGTGGGGAAGCACGGTGGTGGCGGCATATTGCTCTGGGTCTGTTTTTCAGCAGCAGGGACCGGAAGACTAGTCAGAGATGCAAACTACGGAAATGTCCTTAATGAAAACCTGCTCCAAAGCGCTCTAGACCTCAGACTGGGCAGAACAAGGCAATGATCCTAAGCGCAAAACAAAGACAACACAGGATTGGCATAAGGACAACTGTGAATGTTCCCCAAGTCAGAGTGCAGACTTTGAATGCAATTGATCTTCTCTGAAGAAACCTGAGAACATCTGTCCACTGATGGTCTCCATCCAGCCTGACAGAGTTTGAGAGGACCTGCAGTGAAGAATGGCATAAAATCCCCAACAATAGCTGGTCACATCATGCCCAAGAAGACTCCAGGTTGTAATCTCTGCCAAAGGTATTTCAATAAAGTACTGAGTAAAAGGATTTAACACTTGTGTCAATGTGATACTTCAATTTGGTATTCAATTATTTTCAATGAACATGAAGAAAAAAAAATCCTGTTTTTGCTTTATCATTCTGGAGTATTCAGTGTTTCTTGATGAAGGGGTAAACATGGATTTAAATGGTTTCAGCACAAGGCTACAACATAATAAAATGTGTAAAAAATGAAGGGGTCTGAATACTTTCTGTCAGCACTATAAATAAAATACCTAGACCAGAGGTCTCAAATTCAGTTCCTGGAGATGCACACTTGCTTTAGGTTTTTGCTTCAACCAGTTTTATAATTAGGTCCAAGTTCTTGCTGTCAACAATAGACGTTACTTTATTTAATTAAATGGTTTCGCAGTGCACTCACTCAGACATGACATCATATCCTGGAGCTGGATGACATGTTGCTCACAAGTAAGAATTTTTCTCTACTCTGTACATCTGACAATATGACTACGACATCAGACATTCCTAATATTTCTTTTTTTATTTTCATTTTCTGGTAAAGTAACTCAAATATTTTTTGACCTCAATCAGTCTAATACTTACTCCTGACTAGTAGCTAGTTAAGGGGGAAAATTAGTCATTTAGGTTTTCTAATCATAATAAGTAGGCTGATTAGATTTAAGAAAACAAAGTGTGTTCCATTACTAGCAGCAACTGTTTACTAATTAAGTAATGAAAATGAAAAGAAAACCTGCAGCCACAGCGGCCCTCCAGAAACCAAGTTTGAAGCCCCTGATTGAGAAGGCTTTCATGGAGCTCAAGAAGTACTGCATTATTCAAACATGGTGTCTGGTTTCAAAACCAAAAGTGATCATTTTTTGACTAAACTGATCAAACAATCCTAAACGGAAAATCTAAAGCAGTCATACCATACCATAGCGTAGCATTTTCTAAGCCTGCCTAATACTGAGCAGGGTTGTGAGGGGGCTGGAGCCTATCCCAGCAGGCATAGGGCGCAAGGCAGCACACCAAGTCCATCGCAGGGTAACAGATGTATCATTAAAATCTATCCATATATGATAGACATTGAATCATAATATTGAGAGGGGGAAAAAAAAATCAATGTTTTACCCCAATGCCCCTATCATTTTATTTTACTTTACTTTTCCAATCTGCAGTATCAATACAGTTCATTAATTTTTGGCTTTGTTTTAATAGATTAGCAATTGGTTTTACAAAACTGTAAATCTTGTACAGGAATGCTCTATGCCAACAATGCCAGCCTGTTTATAAGGTAGCAATTTTTACTCACTGGCAATAATATAATTAAAATGGTCGACTTGTAATATGTGAATGAAACTGCTCCCACTGAAAGGTTTCTTTTTTACATGAAGTGCTTTACATATCTGATGATTAACTACATTTCAAACGGTCATACTGCTAAATTATTTTCACACCATTTTTCAGTTCTAGAAACACTACATTAGTGTTCTTTTATCTGGTGGTATGATGGCTGCCGTTTTCCATGGATTCATACTTTTGACTGCACATTCTGAATTTTATTCTGTGGTTATGCATGGCCACACCACGCCTGCTGCTGTGACCTGACATTTGCGCGATAGACATATGCGCGCCAACAAAATCGTGAAAGTTTCATTAAATACGAATTACTAGTTTAAAGCATATATAATAATGTTTATTTTAGAAGTCAATATTATGAGACGCGGCATGCCATTAGCACGGCACGCAGATAGTCCTTAAGATCACGACCTGCATATCTAGGAAGAATTGCAGCAAGGGCGTCCAACTCTCTTGGCCTCTCTGGTGATTTTGTCGGCGCGCATTTGTCGAAAACTAGTTAGCAGGTTTGTTGGCGCTCATTTGTCCGTCGCGGTTTTGTCAGGGCGCATATGTCTATCGCGCTTTTGTCGGTGAACCGCCTGCTGCAGTCTACCTTAACCTTTTCAGGCAGTGGGCCTGTGTTTCCCCTTATTTCATATGCCCCCACTGCTTTCATTTGCTTGGCCTCATCTGCTGAAGGAGATCAATGAAGTGGCTGTTGAACTATTAGTGTACTGAACAAAACTACTTACTATAACTGAGAGGTTACCAACATTTTGCATGTCGTTAGTGAATGCAGTTAACAATCTTGAAGTGTCACAGGAAGTGATGCCCCTTGTGCACAGGTCTCAATCACTGTGTGGTTTTGCAGTTTGTCTTTCAAGAACAAGAAACAACTAAAAGGAATTGTGGGTATCTCCCCCTGTGGAATCACCCACTGCCCCTTACATACCTTCTGTTTTCTCTCTTTTTCCGTATGGTAAACAGTTTGAAGTCTTATCATGACAAACCTAAAGGGGTTACCCACAAGCTGTAAGACGTACTGCTTAGCCTCTTGCACTTCCTAACTGCATAGTGTAATGAATTTGTCTCAGTATTTTGTGACATTGGATGTTTGTAAGCTATTGGGAAATGATTATTACTACTTTACATCCTATTACTCCTGAGCATAGGAAGCAGAACCAGGGTGGGTTGGCAATACAGACAAAAAATATTTTGATATTTTCATTATTGATGATACCAATTTAATGAAAATTCTCATCTTTAAAAGTTTAAATAGAAACTGCAGTGCCATCTTTCACTGTAAAATGAGCAATCAGCAAACCTTTCTTAATGTTTAAATACAATGTTGTATTCCTATATAAATTAAAAGGAGCAAACATGCATCTTGTGCTCAGACATAGCAGAAAAATGACCATAAATATAGAACCAAGAACCAAAATATGCTGATCCAGTTTGAATCAAGAAGGAAAAACCTTGGGTGTGGTCAACGGGGACTCATTAATTAACCATACAGAACTCCTGAAAGTCTCAAAATGAAAACTGCAAGGGGTCCCAGAGAACAAATATAAAACAATAAAGTTCCATTGTTATAAATTCCTCAGTTCCCTTTATAAAAAGCCATAAAATACAAACTTAGAAGAAGATCACAGTTAGGTGGTTTCCTTTTCTTTTAGCCTGGTTTACCCTCGATTTAACTTGCTTCTGCTATTTGTGCGGTTTACAAACTAGAACTGAGGTGCTGGTCTGTGACAGGGTGGTGTTACTGACATTTTGTTTATCCAATCCAAAGAAAAAAAGTTCTATACTTTGTACATTTTGGATCTACTGCACTTTTTAAAGAATTAAACAGGAGATTGAAAATGTCTGAAATAATGAAATTCCATCTGCAAACTTCACTGCTGTTATTAAAGTGAGCACTGCACTCATATGACGAGGGAGTTGGTGGCTCCTCCTCTCCCAGACAGAAGTGTGCGTTTGTCCTGAAACGTTGTTGTTCTGCATGGTTCTGAACCTTTACAGATTGTGTATCTATGATGAGATTTGTCTGATTAAGGTACATAAATCCTAAGTGCTATAATTATGTGGATCTAAAATTATATTCCATTTTACCGCATTAAGTACAACCATGGGGTAATATGGTTTACACGATTAAAACTAATATTTGTTTTGTCAAAACCAACTCATCTACACATGAGTTGCTTCAAGTAATTAAATCTCCACTTGTAAATTCATAGCATGATGGAATTTGTGTCTTCAGCGGACCTTGTGTCAATCATAATACAAACGTTTTCTGAACATGTTAGTTGCTAACACGATATCTGCGTCATAGGCACTGCATCAGAACATTAACAACCAATGAGATCAATCAGGTAGGCTGCGGTCATAGTATGAACATTTCAAATAGATTAATGCATTTTCAATAACACAAGACGGCATTTCACAAGTAAATGGGTGACCAGTTGGACTCGGTCATCAGGTTATACTTGACCATGGGCCACCTACAGGCTCCTTTTTCTAGAAGTGCTAAGTAGTGTCCTCTTCTCTTCTGCTGTCAAATGGCCAGGTCCCAATTATAACTTTTATTGTCTTGCTTTATTTACATAATTTAAATTGAAACTGTTCTGTTTTAACTTGTGTTTTACACAGTTGCCATGTTTATATACATAATTGTTGATACACCACAATTGTAGATTTGCATATGAGCTCCGAGTCTGCACTCAGTGAAGAGCACTACAGCAAACAAACCTGAAAAATAATATTGAGTATTGTTGTTATGCTTACATCTGTATTAATAGTATATTTTGAGTGTTATCAAATTCCATTCAAATGGTACAAATTGTGCAGGAGTATTCAATTCATAATAACTCCTCCCTTTTTCATCTAAAATTAATTAATGAAAGCCATATTAGTAAAGCTTTTAACTAATATCAGTAGTAAACTATAACTGATATCAGTTAGTACAACTAATTATGTGACTTTAAAAATTCTAAAAATCACATAACAGTAATAAATAATTTATTTTTGTGAGGCGTACATCAGGTCAGGTGTTGGTCCAAAAATAAAATCAGTTAAAGGATAAGTCCGGTATTTTTCACATCAAAGTTATTCCTTCAGAGTCATAATATAGTTGTCTACAAAAAAAAAAAAAATCAGCATTCAATGTCAATAACAGTGCTTGGCGATGAGCTTTTTGAGGCGAGTTCACAACCCTGGGGCTAAAGGGTGCCATGAAGGAAGATGAGCAGCAAAGTAAAGTGCATGGCGGTTCTCCTTACAAAATAATAGCTCAACATCACAAAAGTGTTTGCTTTCTGCCTCTTTCATTCTTGAAATGACATGGATACACTGTTTGATAGTATTTATGTGATGTCGAGATGCTGATCAACACTCAACAACATTTGGCTTAAAAACTTGACATATTTGCTAAGTTTTAAGGCTTTTTGTCCCCATAGTGGGTCCCCGGTACCCATTACCCTCAGTTATAAAATGGCTAGTAACTACTGGCCCAGTTACTTTTTAAAATATCTTTCACTTTAGACCACAATTTCAGGTGTCAAAGTAATAAATAACTTTTAAAATATGCACCAGCTGGTGGAATTCCAATCACCAGCTGGTGGAATTCCAATCATTTTGACAAAAAAAAAAAAAATCAATTCTGACATCACTGTACAGGCAATCCCCGCGTTACGTACGAGATAGGGACTGTGGGTTTGCACTTAAGTTGAATTTGTATGCAAGTCGGAACAGGTGCATTATTTTAATAAATGCTATTGTTGACCGACTGTAACCAAGTGCTCTGCCAATGAATGATGGGAGTTTCACCTCTCTCTGACCTTTTAATTATTTCTACTTTATTTTCAATGGTGATGGTTTTACTCTTCTTTACTGTATCACCAGCACTTGCAACAGATTTGTGTTTCAGAGACATTCTTGAAGGGTGAAGACAAAAGGTTAAGATGAGCTCTTCTGCGCAGCACTGTACACGCTATCACAGAAGGAAGGCACCCGTCGTCAACACGTCTGATTTACTGACAAGAGACAACTTCCTGCTATGTGTGTTACAGTACAAGCAGGCTTGCTATTGAGAATGAATGGGGGCGGCGAGGGGTGGTTCACCACCTGCCCACCATGCAGTCACCTCCATTACAGGATGCTGCCTGCAGCATCCGCCCACCGAGAACGAACAAGGTGCGGCCAGAAGGCGGGTAGTGAATCTCCCACCACCACCCCCATTCAACAGGCAGCCACCCAAACACACTACAATGCTACCCCCCTCACCGCCCCGTTCACCCTCAATGGTCTCCGCTCAGCCACAACCGGGTCACCGCTTGCAGTATCACCGGCGGCCCACCAAGAACGAACCGGGCAGCCGTGTGTGGTGGGCGGACAGTGAAACGCCCCCCTCCGCTCCATCCAGCCTGCATCCAGTCAAGAGCAGTAGCTGTCATGGCGGCATGGTGGATGGGCAGTGAACCGCCCCATTAAGCCTCCATCCTGTACATGAGCGATAGTTGTGGCCCCGGTGACTATGGACCACAGGTCACTGCTTGCCACTGGGAGCTGGCCGGAAGGCGGGTAGTGAATCGCCCACCACCACCCCCATTCAACAGGCAGCCACCCAAACACACTACAATGCTACCCCTCACCACACCGTTCACCCTCAATGGCCTCCGTTCAGCCACAACTGGGTCACCGCTTGCAGTATCACCAGCCGCCCACCAAGAACGAACGGGGCAGCCGTGTATGGTGGGCGGACAGTGAAATGCCCCCCTCCGCTCCTTCCAGCCTGCGTCCAGTCAGGAGCAGTAGCTGCGGTGGCGGCATGGTGGACGGGCAGTGAACCGCCCCATCAAGCCTCCATCCTATACATGAGCGATAGTCAGTGACTATGGACCACGGGTCACTGCTTGCCACTGGGAGGCGCCCAAGGGACACTACACTGCGCGAGCAGCAAAATCTCCCCCCTCCAGGCACCGCTTGCAGCGTCCCTAGACCAAAGATGACGGAGCAGCAGTTAGTGAGGTTCATAAGCCGTAGGTCAGATGTCCATAACTTGGGGACTACCTGTATCATGGAAATATTTTTTAATGCTAATAATGGCCTTGTACTTGCAAACATTAATATGAAGTGTTTTGATCATTGATTTAATTCTAAGCTTGCAGTTTAGTTATGACAGGATATAAAAACAAAGGCACTGACAGCTCTTTAGTGACTCCCTAAAAGCAAAAAGTTTAGTGCAGAATCTACAGGACAGAAGCTGCAGCACATAACATGACTTAAGTACAACATACACATCATTCACAAATAATTCAAATTGGTAATTTTATTTCATCTACCCATCCACACATTTCGTTCCTAATACCCTTATCCTGTGAAATGTCAAGGAACGTCAATGCCTATCCTAGCAATAACATGTGAAGGGCAAGAATCAACATTCTTAAGCCCCTTTAAGTGAACGAGGGATATAAGGAAAGTGATTTGATTTTTTTTTGTTGTCATTTATTCACATGCAGCAGTTTTCTTTTGCATTTTACGGCCAATAGAAACCTGGCTGCTAAATGAAACTCGCCAGTTAATGGCAAGCAGGTAGGTGTTTAGTTTCACTTGTTAATTTTCACACTCTGTATAAAACGCCTTCTATCACAATAAACAAAACTGCACATCATTTGGGTGGGTGCTGCAGATTCAGTAAACTAAGCAGTGGTTTGTTTCTCAGTGGCCATTTTATAAGGTGGTGTTGTTTCTCAGATTTGAAATGAAAGAAGGCTTGATGTAATGCTGTTTTCAGCACTTGTTGGTGATAGATAGATAGATAGATAGATAGATAGATAGATAGATAGATAGATAGATAGATAGATAGATAGATAGATAGATAGATAGATAGATATGAAAGGCACTATATAATAGATAGATAGATAGATAGATAGATAGATAGATAGATAGATAGATAGATAGATAGATAGATAGATAGATAGATATCCCCTTGGGATTAATAAAGTATCTATCTATCTATCTATCGCCAACAAGTAATAGGAAAGCAATAGGAAAGTGTATCTACTGAACGGTGCCGGCATTTCATTGCTAGTCATTTTTGTGTATACATTAGTGTATAAATATGAGTCAGTTAGTAAGACTGTGACAGGGTGAGAATATTGAGCAAAATAAAAAAGCAGGCAAGAGTCAGACAAGTCAAAGGCGGACTGGTTTTATCATTTTGGAAGTATCCAATGGGCAGCTGACAGTACAGTTTACACTGCAGCAAAACCAGTCATCACCTGCAGACTCACCTGGAAAAGTGGCTCCTGTGTGGCTTGCAAGATTGTCACTATATTAAGTCAGGGTTCGTGCAATTGATGTACTTTTTTAACTTTTACAGGTACAGCAATATTTTAATACAAGTGGCCTGAATATACAGTTTTTTTTTTTTATTTAAACATTGTTTTAAGCATTATGTATCAAACCAGCAATCATGTCAGTCAGACTCTTATGGCGCTTTTCCACTGCATAGTACGGCACGACACGGTTCAGTTCAGCTCACTTTTGGGGGGTTTTCCACTGGGAACTGGTACCTGGTCCTTTTTAGTACCACCTCAGCCGAGGTTCCAAGCGCGCCGAACCGTTACCAAAACGTGACGTGTAAACTCTGCTGGTCACTGATTGGCCGGAGAAAATCGTCATTACTGCGTCACTGGCTATTCATTTCTTTAAAGGTACACACACGCGGAAGTTTGTGTCCCGTCTCTCCATCGCTGGACGCAGTTTGTTGCATAAGTGGATGAATGTTTCTTCAGACATTCGAAAGTTCTCCAGCCACTGAGTGTTTGTAAAACCGGGAACAATCACATCCCACCACTCTGAGGCACGGTTAAATGTCCAAACAGATGGTCTGTTGCAGCGACTTTTTTGCAAAATGTGGAAGATCTGTAATATACAGAATCAGCATTTTAATGTTACACTGGCAGTTAAGTTAATTTTATTCTTTGTAACAGTGATAAAAGTTAGCTAGTGATGTGCTTTTTTTAGATGCTTAACCTTGCGCGTCTTCGAGCTAAAGTGTTGTCGTTGTCTGCGTGTTGTTGTAAAAATTCCACGGTGTCACGGCAGTAGAGGCGGCGCAACTCTAACGACACGTGAATAATCCCGCCCACTCTAAAGCGGTACTAAACTGCAGTCGAAACGCAAACCGAGCCGAACTGAGCCGAACCAAGGTGAGTTGTACTGAACCATGCTGTGCCGTACTATGCAGTGGAAAAGCGCCTTTAGTGTTGTGTTCCACAAACAAGGCTCTTGAACTGAGTAGTGGGATAGGAAAACAAAAATATGTGATAACATTGTGAATAGGTCTGGCTGTAGGTGGGAGGAGACAGACAGAAATCTGCCCTTTAATAAAGATAACAAGATCGCCATTCAAAATTAGCAAAAAGCTAATCGCTGAAGTGGAAAAACAGACCACTAAATAAAATGCAGCTTTGCATAGCACGTCTATGTAACTCAATGCCAACATTAGTGCAGGTAAAAACAAAAAACTGTACTTTTAGAATCGAATGTCAGCTTTTGCCTTTGAACAAGTGTATTTTTTAATTATATTTGAATAGTGACGTATGGAATATAGATTGTTTCTTTGTTCTTAGGGCATATACAGTCGTATTGCTCACACATAAAGTATGCTGCACGCTTGCACAATATAATCTAATACCACAGTAAAGGCTACACAACAAAGGGATATGCAGCACAGACTAGCCAGAGTGCCATTTGTTTAAATAACCTAGTTGAGTTGTTTAAAGTTACTAAAGCAGAGATAAAAAAAAATATTAATCTATCTCATCCTGGAGTGACAGACTTCTATTAATGTATAGAAATTAAATATTCCGAAAGTGCATTTATATCAGAAACCTGTCTACAAAGCTGTGAGGTGTCTTTTTCTTTTTTGATACAAGTATAAACCTGCCCTTCTTTACTGTAGTGTGAAACATGTGTCAGAGGGCCTTCAGTGGCTTTGAAGGCCGCTCTAAAAATATAACAGTTTGCGGGTACCGAGTCTGGCACATGTACATAAGTATTCACAGCCTTTGCCATGAAGCTCAGAATTGAGCTCAGCTGCATCCTGTTTCCCCTGATCATCCTTGAGATGTTTCTGCAGCTTAATTGGAGTCCACCTGTGGGAAATTCAGTTGATTGGACATGATTTGGAAAGGCACACACCTGTCTATAGAAGGTCCCACAGTTGACAGTTCATGTCAGAGCACAAACCAAGCATGAAGTCAAATGAATTGTCTGTAGACCTCCGAGACAGGATTGTCTCGAGGCACAAATCTGGGGAAGGTTACAGAAACATTTCTGCTACTTTGAAGGTCCCAATGAGCACAGTGGCCAACATCATCCGTAAGTGGAAGAAGTTCAAAACCATCAGCACTCTTCCTAGAGATGGCCGGACATCTAAACTGAGCGATCGGGAGAGAAGGGCCTTAGTCAGGGAGGTGACCAAGAACCCGATGGTCACTCTGTCAGAGCTCCAGAGGTCCTCTGTGGAGAGAGGAGAACCTTCCAGAAGGACAACCATCTCTGCAGCAATCCACCAATCAGGCCTGTATGGTAGAGTGGCCAGACGGAAGCCACTCCTTAGTAAAAGGCACATGGCAGCCCGCCTGGAGTTTGCCACAATGCACCTGAAGGACTCTCAGACCATGAGAAACAAACTTCTCTGGTCTGATGAGACAAAAATTTAACTCTTTGGTGTGAATGCCAGGCGTCACGTTTGGAGGAAACCAGGCACCGCTCATCACCAGGCCAATACCATCCCTACAGTGAAGCATGGTGGTGGCAGCATCGTGCTGTGGGGATGTTTTTCAGCGTCAGGAACTGGGAGACTAGTCAGGATAAAGGGAAAGATGACTGCAGCAAAGTACAGAGACATCCTGGATGAAAACTTGCTCCAGGGCGCTCTTGACCTCAGACTGGGGCGACGGTTCATCTTTCAGCAGGACAACAACCTTAAGGACACAGCCAAGATATCAAAGGAGTGGCTTCAGGACAACTCTGTGAATGTCCTTGAGTGGCCCAGCTAGAGCCCAGACTTAAATCCGATTGAACATCTCTGGAGAGATCTTAAACTGGCTGTGCACCGACGCTTCCCATCAAACCTGATGGAGCTTGAGAGGTGTTGCAAAGAGAAATGGGTGAAACTGACCAAGGATAGGTGTGTCAAGCTTGTGGCATCATATTCAAAAAGACTTGAGGCTGTAATTGCTGCCAAAGGTGCATCGACAAAGTATTGAGCAAAGGCTGTGAACACTTATGTACAAGGGATTTCTCTGTTTTTTTATTTTTAATAAATTTGCAAAAACCTCAAGTAAACTTTTTTCATGTTGTCATTATGGGGTGTTGTGTGTAGAATTCTGAGGAAAAAAATTAATTTAATCCAATTTGGAATAAGGCTGTAACATAACAAAATGTGGAAAAAGTGATGCGCTGTTAATACTTTCCGGATAAACTGTATATATGTATATATATATATATATATATATATATATATATATATATATATATACACACATACATACACTCAAACACATTAACAGAGATTTGTAAATGGGGCTAATTTGTGTTTTCTACTATATAACTAGAAGTCACTTATTTTAATACATCCTTGTTTATCATGACATGTCGAATAGCAACATGTTTCATATTGGTCAAATGAGAGAGTGCAAATCTCACTGTAATCTCCACACGTGACAATACTACCACTACTGTTTGAAGAAAGACATTTTCACCATACAAATGGATTTGTGGATTATGCAACAGAAGCTACGTAAGAATTTTTTTTTCCTTCTTTCCAATTGACCTTTTTTAATTCTTTTGGCCCTGTCCAGCATTGATCCCCGTCGATGACACAGAGTTTGAACGTTTCTCCACAAAAATATGAGATTAAAATTTTTTTTCTTTTTTTCTTTTCTTTTTCTTACAAACTACAATAGTGTAAAAGAACATTTTAAAAAAATATGGGTAGAGTATTCCTTAAAATGAAAGTCTCATATTGTTCCAATACAGTTTATTACCTGAAGTCATGTAATGTGTTGATGTATAAAAATGTCTGTGGGATTTTAGCAGACTACAAGCTTTAAATAAATGTGTAAGAATAAATCCAGTCCTCTTTTCTCTATGTGGTAGAAATACTGTATAATAGACACAAAAAGAGTATTCTACACTAGCCACAGAACTACAGTGGGTATAGAAAAGAATCACCCCCTTCAAAATATTCACATTTTGTTGATTTCCAGTCTGAAATGAAGAAACATGCAAAAAATATTTTTCCAGCTGTATTTACTCAGTGAAACCTATAACAGCCCTGTCAAAGATATAAAAGCAACAGCTCATAAAACAAAAAAAAAAAAAATAAAGCCCAGAACCACTAAGATGGTTAAAGGGTCACCCCCTCCTAAAAAATAATTGTAAACTCAATCAGGTGTAACTGATCACCTTCTCCATTGCACACCAAGCAAATTGGCTTCCACTTGTGATCAGTTGTAATCATTCTGATTAGTTCTGCATAAAAGCAGCTATTCTTAGAGCATTCCAGTCAACTATGGATGGCAAGGCACTGTCAAAAGGTCTCGGGGATAAAGTTGTGGACAGGCACAAGTCAGAAGATGGATGCAAAAAATGTGAAAAGGCTTTATCAATCCCTAGGAGCACAGTAAAGTCCATTATCAAGAACAGTAAAGTGTATGGTACTACTAGGACCCTTCCCAGATCAGTCCATACCTCCAAACTGGATGGAAGTGCGAGGATGAAACTGGACAGAAGTTCGAGGATGAAACTGGACAGAGAAGCTACCAAGAGGCCTATGGCATCTTTGAAGCAGTTGCAGGAATTTTTGGCAAAGAATGCCCCATAAATGTAGCTTATATGGGACGGTGGTAAGAAAAAAAGCCACTCCTCAAGAAAGGCCACATCAAGTCTAAGAGATTAAGCTTTTCCAAAATGCACCTTGAAGATTCTGAGACCAAATGGATAAAGGTATTATGAACAGATGAGACCAAAATCAAACTATCTGGCCTCAATGCCAAACAATACATCTGGCAGAAAGCCAAAACAGCTTACCATCCTAGGAACACCATACCTACACTACAGCATGGAGGAGGTAGCATCCTGTTGTGGGAGTGTTTCTCTGCAGCAAGGACTGGGGCACTTGTCAAGACAGAAGGAAAAATGGATGAGGCAAAATACCGTCCAATGCTTGAGGAAAACCTGCTGTCCTCTACCAGAAAGTTGTCAATGGGAAGAAGGTTCATATTCCAACATGATAATGACCCAAAGCACACAGCAAAGTTGAACACACAATGACTGAAGCAGAAAAAGGTGACTGTCCTTTCATGGCCTAGTCAGAGCCCAGACTTGAACCCTACTGAAAATATATGGATTGCAGTCCACCAACGGTCAACTTCCAATTTTACCGAGCTTGAAGAGTTCTGTAAAAAAAAGTGGGCAAATATTGCACAGTCTAGGTGTGCAAAGTTGATAGAGAAGTATCCCAACAGACTCATGGCTGTAATCCAAGCAAAAGATGGCCCCACAAAGTACTGAAACATTGGGGGGGTCAAATGGTCTTTTAACCATCTCAGTGATTTTTTTCCTAATCATCTGATATTATATCTTTCACTTGGCTATTATAAGTTGCATGGAGTAAACACTGCTGGAAAAAATATTTGTGTTTGTGTGCCTTCATTTCAGGCAGCAAAGCAACAAAAATCGTGTGTTGATATTTTCTATACCCACTGTAAGGTTACAAAACGATTTCAGATTAACTGTTTGTCCCTTGGAGCTCAGTGTATGCCACTGAAAAACGTAACTATAGCTATATTGCTGAAGGATATATGTTCCTCTAACAATCTTTGTATTTAAGCTGATGCAATACCTGCTGTAACTCTGAATGAAAAAGGCTTCAACTAAGAATGATCTCAGATAAACAATATCAAAGGTATTCCAATAAAAGGGCCACTATACAATAGCAAGACAGAAGATTTGGCTACAACACAGGGTAAAAAACAGTGCTTGCAAATGTCATGTCTTAAGAAAACAAATTATTTATAGCAAGAAGTCTCATTTTAGTAAATGTGAACATTCTGATCTGAAAGCAAAGTAGTACGAGTGGTGAAAATGAATGGCCATAACCATTCCCACTGTAAAGTATGGTGGTACTAGCATCAACTTAAAAGGATGTTTCTCAGCAACTGGCAATTTTATCATGAAAGAAAAAAAAAATGAGGAATGGAGCACAACACAGGAAAATAACTAGCAAAAATCTGAAAATCAGGAAAAAGTTTGTTTGTCAGCAAGACAGTGATCCAAAACATTGAGGCACATGATGTCAAAAAAAATGTATACTGTACCTGCAATGCTAAATCCACGGCCTCTTCGTAGAGCTCCATTATCTTGTACACATGGACACAGGCTTTATGATGTCCATGTTCAGCACACAGTCGCAAGGCGTACTTCAGGTCGTAGTGAATGTCTGAGGAGTGTGTTCCTGCTTGCTCTAGATACCATAGCAAAGCCTCTGGCTTATATTTGGCATACAGAGATAAAAGATAGTTATGAATTGCTTCATCCGTCACCGCCAGCTGATACACGCAGAATTCCATGTAGCGTATTGTTTCATTGATCTGCTGTGTGCTTCCAATCTGGCTGTAGTTTACAAGAGCAGGAATTAGTTTCTTTGCATCAAGTCTGTTTCCCATCTGAATCCAGGCATCCACAACTTTCTTGGGAATATGCTGCATGAGTACTGGAGAGAACTTGTAAAAGAGAGTTTCATCTCGATGTTTAGACAAAATATCAATTGCTTCATCATACTCGTCATGTTGACAGTAGTGAGAGATAACTCTCTCATAGTCCTGCATAATTACTGAAAAAAACACCATGTCTTCTACATTACCGTGACTGGCCAGAAGATCATAAATGGTGGATCTGTTGTTATACAGACATTCTTTAATTTTGGAGTCACGGAGGAAACTGCGAAACTCATCTCGAGAGTCTAAAAACTGGCAGCGTTTGGTCTCATCTGCCTCCAAAGTGCCCAGTCTGTTTAAGTAAAGCTCAGCAAGCCATGTCACCAGAAGTGTGATCTGAGTCTTCTCTCCTTGCTTTAGGTTTTTGAGTTTCTTTAACAGGAACTCTTTAAGTGCTTCCTCTTGTTTGGCCTCAATAAATTTCAATGCAATCTCTTCAAAGTAATTCTGAGTAAGAGCGTAACACTTAGCACTTTCAATATATTTCTTGTTCTGAAAGCAGTTCTCTGCTTCTTTGGCCAATACAATGTCACGGCACTCTGGCCTGTCTTTGCAGTACTCTTTGGCCAAATCAAATTTCCCCATGCTCATATACATCTGCCACACATCCCTTGATTCTCTTTGAATATGGTAACGAAAAACTGCTTTTTCTGTGTAGATCCAAATTAACCCAACTGCAAAATCTTTAATCATCTTTTTCAAGGAACCAAACTTATCTGGAAAAACATCCTCAAATACAACTTGTCCATTTAGTATGCAAACCGCTTTCACTCGATCTGGCAGCAGCAGTAAAAAGTGGAACTGTGTGAGGACAATAGAAATAGGCTTGTTGAAATTGAAGTCAATGTCTGTGGGATATTCCCAGACCTGGACATCACTCAACAGAGAATCAGGACGCCCGTAGTCAACAGTTCCATAAAGAACACCATTGCCCATCATCCAAGCAAATGATCTTGGAGAAGTACGTAGCTTAGGAGTGTAAAATGCTATTTCACTATAGCCTAAGTTCGCTGGAAACTCCTGAAAACTGGGGAAATGGTCCGCATTTTGATTGAAAATTGAGCTGAAACCCTGCTGCTCTGATCCTTCAGGTACCCTGCCAACAAACTGAAACAAGCGCTTTCTCGTGGTTGCTATGATAAAATATTTTGATTCAATCCCACGCTCAATCTCCAAGCTGCAGACTGGTGCTGGGCTGCCATCTTCATCTAGTATGTGCACCTGTCGAAAATATTGGTCTGGGTTTGTACTGAAAAGGCTTCCTTCTGAAGTTGAAATTTCAGCCTCATAAATGTGACCCTGATTTGTTCCGACCAGAATTGGTCCAGTGTTGGCCTCTGTGCCCAGAAATTTGTTCCATCCAATGCTCTCAATGAGGTGACCTTTCCATCGGGACAAACTTCGTATTTTTTGGGTATTTCTATTCAGATAAAGACTTTCATTTGTGTTGAGGCTGATCACCAGATGAGAACCTAAGATTGAAGGCAGTTAAAACATTCAATACCTTATTTCAGATAAAAAAATATAAACTACAATCCAATTAAGTGAAAATAACAAAGCAAGAACAACAGCATGTTCCCAAGAGACCCCAGGAAAAATCAGCACTCAGCACCCACCCATTGAAGAGAATTAGACAATTCATAGAGCCTCATCCTAAATGGTTCTTTACTTTTGATTAAACAGCAATAAAAAGGTCCATCATATTAACTTTAGGATAACATTGATGTGCCTTTGCCAAGTTCTGAATAAACTGTGAACAGATCCTTGTAAAGAGAATTTGATTTTGTTCAATTTAAGATAGAACAGATAACTGCTTTCCCAACGAGTTATAGACGGTGGATCAGGTTTCTGATATTATTGCAAATTTTGCTGTTAAGGCATTAGAGGTTAGTTTAAATCTAAGGCTATCCAGGATATGTAAAAATATTTTTGGCCAAGACGGTTCAGTTGTAGGCCATTCTCAGAACAGATGAACTAGTGATGTAGGCGCTTGATGATGTCATTCACAGGTTGGATCTTGCCATGGGTACTTTTCAGTCAGTCATTCATTCATTCATTCATTTTCCAGCTGGAGCCAATCCCAGCCAGCACAGGGCGCAAGGCAGGAGCAAATATGTGAAAGATAAACAAATTATAGTTAAACTATTGCTTTCTTGACATATATTTCAATGGAATGGATTTTACAAATGGCTCAACTCCATTACTCCTCTCAAACAACAACAACATTTATTTATAAAGCACATTTTCATACAAATTATGTAGTTCAGTGCTTTACAAGATGAAGAATGAAAAAAGAAAAATATAAAAATAAGATTAGGCAATACTACGTAACAAAGTATAAAGTAAGGTCCCGATGACCAGGGGAATAGAAAAAAAAAACTCCTCCAGAGGGCTGGAGAAAAGAAAAAAAAAACAAAATCTGCAGGGGTTCCGTGGCCACGAAGATCCCTTTACCATCATTCCCCAAGATGATTGACCTCCACTGCGTTAAGTTTACCCTCAGAAATTTTTTTTTTCAACAAGAAAGAGAGTTATATGACACAAACATGTAACATATAAAATACAGTAGGGATGTCTAGTGTTCATTTTTTTACTGGTGCAGATTTAGTAGATTTACTTTGTGTGACCAATGCACAGCCCGACCTCACAATCAGGACAGGCACACATTTCTTATATTTTTTTCTGTTGTTTGAGCATGAGAAGGTAGAATGTCAGTGCTTGATCCACACAAACATTTCCCCTGACATAAACATTGACAGTAGTTGCATTGCGATCAGGTCTTCTGGGTCTAACGGTTTTCTTGTCTTTCCACTTGATCACAATCATTTTGCATTTTTGCCACACACCTTCTGGTAGCATGACAAGCCTTTAGGCAACCAAAGTCACCAGGCACATCACGACAGTTCAGTACGGTGCTGTATGCGTAAATTTTACTATCCGTGTCAACGTCTGATGACCAATTCACACTGTCGTCATTGTCACTTGATTCAACTAATAGTTCAGTTTCAGTTTGTTCTAAAACTGCCTTTAAGGCTCTTCATTTACACGCCATTGTGTTTTGTTTAAAGGCTATGCCAAGCTCATGAATATTGATGAGTTACTTTAGCATGGCAAATCACATTGGAATATTCATTTGTTTTTGCAGCATGTTATTTTATCCACTAGATGGCAGCGGAATATTGTCCTTACAAGTTATTCAGGCTTCATAATTTAAAGCAGATCATTACAAGTACTGTAAGCCAGAGTCACCATAAATGGGATGAACACCAAGGAGGTTCATTTTTTTTTTCATTTTTTTTTTTTATAGTGCAGACAGGCCATCTAAATCTTCAACCAGGTTAACCTGTATACAGGTGAAAGATGAGATGGGTTGGTTGTGTATATAAAAGAAAATGTGATACTGGAAGATTGTATTTAGAGCATAACAGTTGAAAATGTGCAAGTACTAGGAGGCTTTGCCCCCTGCTCGCTTCACTTGTCCTCAAGGGGCACGCTATGCGCATCTCTTTCTTTCACGTTGTGAAGAGGGGGCCGCTGAACGCACGCTAAGGAGATGCAGTCGCTCCTCCGAAACCCCCTCTTAAACTGTGATACAATGGGAAACAAATACATTTTTTTTTATCTTTTATCTCGATCAGCTGGCTTGCTGCTGCTGCTTGTGCCATGCTGCGTGATCTGCATGTCGTGCAGCGCTTCGAACATTTAGAAGTCTGTACTGCAGCTGCCCTTTTGTCTCATGGGACGTTAAAGTGTCTCCGAGAAAATCACGTCTCGACCCAATATTTTTTTTATAATGCAGAGATATTATTAGTATAGAGATCTCTAAATATTTTTCTCACTATTCATATTGCCGGAGACTGGCAATGTGTTCCTTGTTTATCATCACATGCAAGTGAGAATTTTACTATACTATATACATATGACAATAATGACTATATAAACCTATAAATGTCACTATTTCCACATATTAAATATTGCACAAGTTAAAGGTGACTGAAATAGGAAATTGTCATGTATAGGAACAACAGTAAGAGGTTCATATAAATAAATGTTAAGATGTATCATGTGAAGCCCACTGGAAAACAACTGGCAGCAGACCAAAGACATGCTAAGCTGGCCTGAAAGCATTAGGAGGAAAAATAAAACGTTACTAAGAATTTGGTAGCTTCACTGTCTTGTTCAGCACATAGTTACTGTAGCCTGAACAGTAAAACAGACTCACTTGTCTAGGATTAGTTAATGTTCCAGTAATTCCTCCATCCATTATTTCACTCATCACAGGGCATTTGAAGCCTTTCCCAACAATCATCGGATGCAAGGCAGGAACAATACCTGGACAGGGTACCATTCCACCGCAGAGTGACCACACACATCCCCACACTAAGGCCATTTTAATCCTGCAAAGTCACCTAACCTGCATATCTTTGTAATGTAGGCAGAAACCGGACAAGCCAACACACAAACTCTGGTTTCCTTACAGCAAAGGAGCAGCACTATCACTGTGCCACCCTGCTCCCTCCATTAAGTCAAAAAAATTAAAAATTGAACATTTTTATTAAACTTTACATTAAATCATTATTTAAAAGGTTACACAACTTCCATTTGGAGGGCATGTCAAACTTGACAACTGCAGTTGCTGATCATCTTCTTCCCAGAAGATGTCAGATTACACATCTGCTTTTTGCAGGGATGACAAATTAGACAACTCGGTGTCTTCTTTCCAGCACAGGTTCACATATGCAAAATATCTCAACCTAACTCCCTTTTCTGGCACCCAATAACATGCAGCTAGTGTTGGATCTCAGTACCAGTACCAAAACGGTTACAATGCAAACAACGGATAACTCTAAAACCTCCTTGTCTTACTCCAACGCTCCTCACTATTCATTGTTTCTTTCTTTTAGCCGTGAAGTCCTGATTGCATCGATGCAATAGGCGAGAGTGGTCCCCTATGAAGCTTCAATCACATTGAAGCCTGTGGTTTTGTTTTTTAACATCACACTGGCAAGTGTCGAGCAAAGGAGGGAGCAATTGAGAGAAAAGCTCACATTTACTTCCAGTACAAAAATTCCAAAATACTGGTACTGTAAAGCTTTAAAATTTGGGGTTTTCAGTACTTTACTGCACAACCCTACATGCTGCCTGACAGAGCTGGTAATGTACAAATGCTTTCCAGGCACGGCACATTCAGCCATAATCTATTCCCCTTTTTTTTTCTTTTTTCCCCCCATTCTGCCATGGTACGTAAAACATACAACATCAGATAAATAAACCTCTCCTCTGCTTGCAAGGCCCAAAACACATGCTTTCCTTGTTGGCCTAATTACATCTATTGTACTTCCGGGTGAGTGCTCATTGATCACCTCTTACACACACGAGCCCACATCTATGACAAAAGTGATTTTGTCAGGGTGGGGTGCAGATTGGTCGAACTGAGTTGCTGGGGATGTCTCAGCTAGAAGTCATGTTAGTGTGCCATTAAAATTATGTAAGTGAAGTGAATGACAGAGCTTTTAGGAGTACCACTTACTTTGTTGCCCTGCTTATTTACAGTAATAAAATGTAACAAATAATCACATTTTTATTATAGTCACAAACACAGAGAGCAATGTAATATGAAAAATACAAATGTCTTACCAGTTGTATCCAAGAACAAATTGTATACCTTTGCATCATCTTTGCGTCCAATTTCAATCTGATTTGGCTGATCGGGCTTTCCTAGGTCAATTCTTGAGGGAGACAGTAAGAGAGAAATAGGTAGATGATATTATGCTCCCTTTTAATTCTCAAACACAGAATATTTTAAAAATTAAAGGTCATAAAGATCTAACAACAGAAGAACAGAACAGGTGCATTTCCATAAAACTTCTTATCATACCTCAGCAGGGTGTCCTTCCCAAGGCTCATGCAGAGCTGGTTGTTACACACAGTCAAGTGGTTAATCTTCTCAGGTGGAGTGAAGTCAATCCTCTGTTTTGTGAAGATTGGTTTCTCTTCTTCCAATCGAGCATTTACAAACCCTAAGAAACAAATGTGTGTTTAGTCTGTGGTGCTACTTAGAAACTCCAAATCCAATTCAGAGTGACAGGGGCCAAAGCCTATCCCATCAGCACTGGGCAGGAGACCATCTTGGACAGGGTGCTAGTCCACTGCAGAACACATATGTGCACACACCGTCACCACATAGTGGGGCAATTCAGAGTCTCCAGTTAAATAAACCCGCATGTCTTTGGGGATGTGGGAGGAAAACCCAGATAATCATGGAGGGAACTTGCAAAGTTCACCAGGCACACGACTCAAGCCTGAGATAAGGAGATAAGGAGTTCCACTGTCAACACTTCTAAAGGGATTAGTTTCACACAAAAAAAAGAAGAGACTACCAAAATACCCTGAGATAACTATGTGTGCTTTTCAGATAAAGACAGAATTCACAATACATTTAAAAAAAAAAAGGTATTTATTTGGTTATTTTTGCTGAACAATATACATTATTCTTTCAGGATTCAAATGGTAATAAAGAAGCTGAAAGCTTGACCACTTTGCATGCTGCTTATGATCAAATGAATTAATACTGTATGTTAATAAATGAAATATATAAAACTGCCAGATAAATATGCCAACTCCATGCAGGCAATGACCAGGCCTTGGACTGAGACCGACATCCCTGGAGCAGTGATCCAGCAGCTCCTCTCAATGTACATCTAATTCCATGCAGTATTTCATAAATGGATATGAATTACAAATTATTCACCAAATACTCTTACCTATGACTTGGTAAGTTAGTAAAGGACTTTGATTAATAATAATAAAAAGGACATTCTCACAAGTAGTGTACAGGACATGATTCTTTTTCAAGTTAGGATGATTTGACTTGTCATTAACCTCTTTCAGACAAAGAACCCAAACAATTTGTGGATGAACCATATAATAACCATGCCAAGCCTGCTTAATCCAGTTCCAGGGCCTATCCCAGGCAGCATCTGCACAAGGTAGGGACCAGGCAAGGACAGGATGCCAGTTCATTGCATGCCCCCCGAACACACATACACACACATGCTTGCATTCAAAATGGAGCCAATTTAAATTTACTAATTAATGTAGAATGTACATGTGTAGATATGCGAGGGAAAAACCCATGGAGACATGTGGAGAACAGGCAAACTCCTCACAGGCAACCAGGAATTCCAAAGAATTTGCTTGCTCACATATTTTGGACAACTTAGTGATTTCCTTGACTGACAGTACCAGGAAAAGGAGCAGAGATCCTTCTAGCTCAGTGTTTCTCAAGTGGGTTGCTGTTGTTTATAATGGTAATGGCTCATGGTGAATCATGGCAGGTCGCCGCTGCAACAATCGCACTCAACCTCCATCGACAACTGCACTCAAATCACAAGGAGGAGCGCTTTTATGTTTGTGGTCGATTCACTAAAGGGTGTGCTCTGATGAATGCCCTTGATTCAAAAAGTCGGAGCCCCCCACCTACCTGGGAGGGTTGTGATAACACTTATATGGGTGAAGGGAGGTTGTGACACCACAAAGGTTGCAGCATGATAAAGATGTATGATAAATATTTCTACTTCATTTTGGGCTCTTTGATCAGGTAGAAGAGGACTGTTAAGACTAATATGAAACATAAATGCTTGGGAGGTAGCACTAACTATATCCTTGATTGATTTCTGAATTATTCACCGTAATTGCATTTACAGTCCATAGTGACTAAAGGCACAGTTGTTATCAAGAATTAAGTTTGTTTGATTACAACTGTTGTAAATTTAAAAAATGCATTCATTGTACACTATACACAAATCACAAAGATGCATTCAGGAAATACACAAAACCAAAGCTGTAAAACTGGAAACATAGTGCCTAGCTGCAAGAAACTGAAGACATATGCTACTGTAGATTAGTATCCTCCATTATGGGATCAAACTCATTTTCCACTAATACTTTACTGCCTTCTCTTTCACCAAACTAGAAACCCAGATGTAACAACAACCATTCTCAAACCTGCTAAATCCAGTAAGGTCATGGGTAGCTGGAGCCTGGATGAGCTACCAAAGATGACACTTCAATTTCCATCTACAACTCAATTAAGGACTCTCAGCAAGTCACTTACCCTTTCTGTGCTCCAAAAAAACTCCTTAATCAGTTGTAACCAGTAGCATTTCTCCATAAACATTCTGTTGGGGCCATTCTGGAACTTTTCTATAAATGTGCAGACTTTAACTTACACAGCTAATGTCTTTCCCTCTTCTGCTACTGACTACTGAAACATACAAGATACATGCACCTTTCACATTGCAAAATAAAAAAAAATCTATCAAACAATGGGTTGCTGGTGCCTGTTCTGTCCTGATTAGCATCAGTTCATTGTGAAACACTGACATTGTCATTATCTGACAAAATGCAGATACAGTAGTACCTTGGTATACGTCCGCTTTGGAATAAGTCCAACTTGGTATACATCCTGTTTGGACGCAAAAAAATTTGGCTTGGTATACGACTTGTGTGCTAGAACATCATGCGCTACCCTTGTTTACCTCTCTCGAGACAAAGCCACGACTGCCCACGAGCGTCAGTATGTGCTATAACTCTGTGAATTTTTACGTGATTTTGTGTTTTTTCGCTTAAATTTGTATGAATTGTTGGAAAGTATGAAGGTGGCATGCGTATCCGGGACTTGGGTGCTGCATACCATACGCCGAGAATGACGGTATGTATGATTGTGAAAAACAAAGACGTTATTAAAAAGTGAGGTTAAATTTTCATTTAGCAGTGTTTAAATTATTTTATACAACCCCATCAACGTATAATATGCCAATAACAATAGGATTTTTTTTCATGGGAACGGATTAATCATTTTCCCTTTATTCCTTATGGGAAAAATTCATTTGGTATACGTCCTGTTTGGTATAAGTCAAAGGATCTGGAACGGATTAAGGACGTATACCGAGGTACCACTGTATATTGATAAAACAAAAAATGAAAGCCTACCAACCACCCTCTTCTCAGAAAAATGGTATTTGATATGAGCTGCTTAAATTGAAATCATAACACCTCAAGTTTAGAATAAGACAGTTTTAAGGTGAAAAGGGTTAAACCACAATAACACAGAAAGAACACACAGACTACACACACTGCACAACTTAAACTGGAAGTCCAACAGCATCGCTAACAACCATGCAGCCAGGTGATTGCTGGTCAATGCAAGGTCAGCAAACAATTGAAAAAGGCTTTATTCATACAGACCGGTACAGAAGATTCAGCACTTCTTTTCAAATTTAGTGTGGCCTTCCTGAGCAGAGGGTGGAAATCAAGATGCATCGTAATGTCTTGTGAATGATGCATTCCCAATATTGACATTTCTTCCCCTACCCCTACAAAATCACTGTGGCTACCTTAAAGAGAACAAATAATACAAGGCTTTTCATACTTCTTCACTGGCTTGTGCTTCATTGCCTTGATTGTGAAAGCTTCAAACAGATTTGTGAACTTGCAATTAAAAAATGGTAACAAAAAACAATAACACACTATGTTAAAACACCAACACTGAGGGGTGGTAGTGAGTGCGTGGGCTTGTCTGGATTTGGTATTTTGTAGTCATCAGGATAGAGTTGGGGGTGTAGAGGTGATTGAACAACTAAGGTCAAGTGTCCATAACATAATGCAATTCTCTGTATTTTGGAAGAGTGCGGATGCAAAAACTAAAACTGTTAAGACTAATAACTCCAACGTAGGGCATATAAGAACTTGACGGCAACCATTAAGAAGGATATTAGGGAGGCTAAAAGAAAGTTAGAGAGGAATATAGCAGATAAATTGAAATATGACCCAAAGAGATTCTTTCAGTATTTTAGTAGTAAAAGAACAGTCGAGGAGGTAAAGTGTATCAGGAATAGTGAAGAAGAGTTAAAAAATACAGACAGTGAAATAGTGGATGCTCTAAACTTGCATTTTTCTGAGGTCTTCACAAGTGATGAAGCAGATAACCTCCCAGCGGTAAATGGGACCTTTTCCTAAAGAGGTACTGACTGATTTGGTAATTGTAGAGGGAGAAGCACTACTCAGATTAAATAGGATGAAATCAAACAAATCTACAGGACTAGATAATATTTAACCTTGAGTTCTTAAGGAGGTTAGCAAGCACAGATATAAACCCTTGATGCATATTTTTAGGAAGTCACTGTGGAAATTCCAAAGGACTGGAAAATGGCAAATATTCTATTATAATATTCTGTATATAAATATTCTAACTATAGGCCAGTATGTTTAATGTGCACCACAGGAAAATTAATGGAAGGAATTATTAAGAAAAAGACTGAATAGCACATGGCAAGTACGGGTGTTTTTCTGAACAGTCAACATGGGTTCAGAAGAGGGCACTCATGTTGTACTAACATGCTGGAATTCTACAAGGAAGCAACAAAATGGCTTGACCAAAGTGGGGCATGTGATATTATTTATCTTGACTTTCAGAAGCATTTGATAAGGTGCCACCTGAGAGGATGGGCATCAAAATAAAAGAAGTGGGAGTTTATGGTGTGATGTGTAGATGGGTGCAGAATTAGCTCAGACACAGGAAGCAGAGGGTGAAGGTGCAAGGAACCTTATCAGTATTGGCTGATGTTAAGAATGCTGTTCTCCAGGGGGCAGTGCCAACATAGATGGATTGGCAGATAATCTGGAATCCATTGAATCATTACAAAGGGTCTTGGACAGATTTGTGGCAAATGAAATTTAATGCCAGTAAATGTAAAGTATTAACACATAGGAAGTAAAAATGTGAGGCCTAAATACACAACGGAAGGTCTGAAAATCGAGAGTGCACCATATGAGAAGGATTTAGGAGTCGTAGTGGACTCAACTACCAAATAGTGTTTAGAAGCCATTAAGAAGGCTAACAGAATGTCAGGTTATAGAGTGCCCTGATGTGTAAAGTACAAGTCCAAGGAGGTTCTGCTTAAGGTTTATAACACACTGGTGAGGCCTCATCTGGAGTCCTGTGTGCAGTTTTGGTCTCCTGGCTACAAAAAGGACATAACAGCAGTAGAAAAGGTCCAGAAAAGAGCGACTGGGCTGATTCCAGGGCTACAGGGGATGAATTATGAGGAAAGATTACAAGAGCTGAGCCTTTACAGTTTAAACAAAAGAAAATTAATAAGAGATGTGATTGAAATGTTTACAATTATGAAGGGAATTAGTCCAGTGGATTGAGACAGTGACTTTAAAATGAGTTCATCAAGAACACAGTTGGGAACTTGTTAAGGGTAAATTTAGCACAAACATTATAATTTTTTTCTTTACAGCGAGAATGACAGACACATGGAATAAGTGACCAAGTAGTGTGGCAGACAGCAGGACTTTCAAAACTTGACTTGATGTTATTTTAGAAGAATTAAGTGGAGAGGACTGGCGAGCTTTGTTGGGCTGAATGGCCTGTTCTCATCAAGATTGTTCAAATGTTCTAAAAGCGTGGACAATGTGCGACAATGGCAGACATATGCTGCCACTTTTCACAGCTGGAAAAGAATACAGCTGCCCAATGCAATATGTGTGAGAAGAAAGAGCAGCACAGTGGCAAAACAAGAATGCTATTTAAATGAAAAAGAAAAAAAAAAAAGTGTTTTGTAAAACATAAAAAAAGATGCAAATCTGAATCACTGCGATTTGGCTACAATCTGTGTCAGTTAAGAAAAGTTGCTGGAGAGTTTTCAAAGAGGCAGAGGACATCATCCAGGTAACTGCTGCTAGCAGGGTTATGTAGATGGGGGTTTACTGAAGACTTTTTAGTTGAGTTTAACATTTTGCGATTTACCACTCATTAATATTTATAAAACATAAAGCCCATTGTTAGCATAACGGAGGACACATAATAGTGGAAAGCACAAACGTCAGAGCATTTTGTCCACTTTTTTCCCCCTTCTTCTGATTAAAATGAAGGGTTCAATAAGCCCAATATCCATAAATAAGAATGGTAAATAGTATAACACTATGCAAAATACTTAATAGCTACGCCTAATTTGAAGGTGAAAACGTTGATTGAAAGTAGTGTTTCTTTTCAAAAAAATAAGTGCCTGGTTAAATGTTAATAAAAACAATTATTTTGCAAGTTTAGTGGATTTAAAAGTATTTTAACAGTATTTGTAAAAACATTTAGTGTAACAAAATATAGGTTTTGTATTGTTAAACTTATATTGTGTTCCTCCTGTCTCTTCCCACAGCCCAAAGACATACAGTTTAGGTGGTTTGACAGTTATGTGGGCCCTTGTGTGTGTGTGTTTGTTCACCCTGTGATGGGCTGTTACCCAGTCCAGGAATTGTTTCTGTCTTGCACCCGCAGAAACAAAATAGGATTAAGCATAAAAATGTCAATGTTACTTTTTCTAAATACAAATTTGAAACTTTTATAAATGTAAAGCTAATATGAAAAAATTTCGACAAAACAGAAGGGCAGAATATAATAGAAAGTGCAAATGTGGGAATATTTTTTTGTAAATGTTAGTGTTCTAAGGAGGTTAGTTTAAGTACTTTCATGAAGTGACTGCCTGTTTTACATGTATTAAACAAACAACCAAATCTATTTTAAAAAGAAAACATTCTTATCTTTATTGCATTTGTATGTCCATCCTGGGTGGCATGATAGTGCAGTGGTAATGCTGCTGCCTCTCATTAAGGAGACAGAGGTTTGCGACCCGGATGCTCCCTGTGTGGAGTTTGTCCCTGTCTTTGCACAAGAATCTTCCTACAGCCCAAAGATATGCAGTTTAGGGGAACTGGCAAAGCTAAATTGGCCATAGCGTGTGTTAATTGTGTTTTCCCTGCAATGAATGGGCACACTGTCCTTGGTTTGCTCCTACCTTGTGCCCTATGGCAGCTGGGATAGGCTCCAGCACCACCCTCCCACTGCCGTGGTCTGGCGTCGGAGGGTTAGAAACTGACATGACATGTTCATTCTATAAATTGATGCCGTGTCATAATATTAATTTAAATACAGACTGACCCATTTATATTAGCCATTCTGAAACGCTACCATCATTTGAAAACAAATTCCTATACGGACACATAAATCACTTATATCAGTATCGTCCCTCCCTAGCAAACGCAGGATTGTGACTGTGATTGGGCTGTTAAGTGCCTGTCAAATCTGACCACCCTACCTAAAACGCACATCTTAACAATGGTGACTGGGCGTCACTCTATAGTCAGGAATCGTTTTTTGGAGTAGATAAAGTAAGTTAAAGTGAATGTGACCCGCACCACCTGGCAGTATTTTCCTATATCTTGCATGACTACATGTTCTATAAAACTGAATTTGCGGACTTAAAAGTCAATGAGACCGTACGATCTGGCGGTGCTTTTTATCACTCGCATCCGTTCCTGTTCAGTCAAACTACGCTAGAAATTGCTGACTTTACCTTTCGGTATAGAAAAGGAATCTGATCACAAAAAATAATTAACTCTCCAGGCCGTTGACTCCCATCAAGAGGCCCGAGGCCTCGCACTTACCCGAGTGCGCAATCCCAATGTTGGACGCGGAGAGACGGCTTTGCTGTAGTGCACTGTGTCGGGAGCTCTGAGAATACTCGTATTCTTCCAGAATGGATGCCATCTGTAAAAAAGGGTGTATACAGCCCGAATTCAGAAAGGTTACTGTCCTGTTTGAAACGTTCCGTATTTTTTACAACATCTAGCTCAAAGCCTGCAAGGCCGTCTTGCAGAGCAGTTCCTCTTTCAGGTGTAACTTCTTCGAGCTTTTGCGCCCCCTAACAACAGCGCATCACCGATTGCGTCCTGCAGTAATGATGGAAGAGCGGTTATATGACACGACAACGCACGCTGTCTAGCTTGTCAGAATATAATAAAAAATGTCATGCATCCGTAATTCCAAACAACAAAATGTATCGCTATCAGCTGACCTCGCCGAATCATGTGATGTATCAGTTTTAGCCTCCCCGCAACCTTTCAAATCACCACTAGGGGTCACGAAAAGATTAACTTTTCTTGCATGGTAAAAAATGTAGGAATCAACTGGTGCATTTTAGTTGTGTGCTTAGTTTCTAAAAGGAGTAGTTATGTATATAAAACATTTTAATGACATGAAAGTTAGTAATAAGGATTGGTTGAAAGGCTAATAAGGCAATTCCTTTTTCATTTTTATGTGCTGCAAGGGCTGCCATGTTAATTTCAACAGGTGTTGTGCAAGCGGCATCATAAGTAACAAACATTTGGTGACTTTTTAATTAAGATCATAATGTTATAGTGTTTTTGTTTTTTTGTTTTCTGTCATGTGAACTCTAGCAAGTTAGTTTACTCATTCAGGGTCACATGATGAGTCAGTATAGAGGATCAAGCAGCAACCTTCTGGTTTTCTGTCCACCATCTTGGAGGTTAGGGTGCACATTGTTCAACAGTTCTTATCCTACTAGTAACTACTATCCTATTTGTTTATCATACTGGTGTGAAAATCACCTGCCATCTAAGATGTTTGTGATGCCTGGTGAAAAAATCCTGAAGCCATTGTTGTCCACAGGAGTTAGTAATGGAATGATGAGAGTTGTTATGGACCAAAGAGTTTAAACTGTATCAAAGTAATAACAACCGACTGTCATGTCCACAATTGATACACTTAACATCTCAATGAAAACCAGAGCCCCTTTTTTTGAGTATTGTACTCCAGATCAAGCTACAGAACCTCTAAAAACAGACAGGGAATGTGGTTTTAACTGATCTGCATTTCAAGATTTGCCTCTTCCTGACCATTTCTCATCTTTCCAGGTACCGAGAATGCAAATAAAGCAGTGAAAAACAAGGAAGGAAGAGCAGACGCATTTCCACAACACGAGGACAACAGCCATCTGAATGAAACACAAGATCTGTCTTTTATTTCCAGAGACATGAAAGCTGGCACTTGACTAGAAAACTAAGCCTTGAAGTCTGAGGTGAGTGGGTGCTTTTTGCTTTTCTTGAGAGGAATGACTTGAGAGTAAAAAAGAATGCCTTTGGATCACAATAATAACATAATAATAACAACACTGCAGTGCAGCAGGGGTGTGTTTTTGTTCCTGCTGTGTTCAGTGCTTGCATGGACTGGGTGTTGTCAAGGTCGTGTGGTCCAGTGGCTGTTGGGTGTCTGTTAGTGAAAAAAGTTTAACTGATCTTGACTTTGCTGATGATGCTGTGATCTTCATGGAGTCCATGGAGGAGTCTGAGTGTCTGGTCTTGGGAGTGTCCTGGATAAAAACCAAGATCCAGGCCTTTAGTGACCTCTTAGGCACAGCCATCAACAGTGCGTCTGTCTGCAGAAACAGTGTTGACCTTGTTGAGAGGTTTACTTACCTTGGCAGTGACATTCATGTGTCTGGTGACTCTTCCTATAAAGTTAAAAGACAGACTGGGAGAGCATGGGGGTTATGAGGTCACTGGAAAGGGGTGTGTGGCGCTCCTGATTTCTCTTATAAAAGCATGAAGGTCCAAGTCTTTAGAGTCCTGGAGCTTCCTGTCTTGCTATATGATTGCGAGACATGGACGCTATCCAATGATCTGAGACGAAGAATGGACTCTTTCGGTACTGTGTCTCTTTGGAGAATCCTTGGGTACCACTGGTTTGACTTTATGTTGAATGAGATTAACTGGATTAACTTCATCAGTTCCCTTGAGAATTCTGAAATCCATCTTAAGTCTGCCACACAGCCTTCTTCCTGGGACACCCTTAGTCTGTCAAAGCAGACCAGACCCTTCAGCTGCAGGGCACAGATGTTTGCTTTTAGATGCACAGTTTAATTGGTGGCTCAAAACTGCTCTATTGTGAGTAAGTGTAAGTGCTGTCCTCCCCAGAAGTGAGAACTACCTTAAATGCACTATGTGGCCAGGTGCATAAACTCAAGCACATAGTGATATAGTCTCCACTGAGAAACACTGGCAGTAGAATGGGTTGCCCTGAAGAGCTCAGTGACTTTAAACGTGGCCCTGTCATAGGATGGCACCTTTGCCACAAGTCAGTAAGTGAAAGTTTTACTCTGTTAGATCTTCTGTTATTGTAAAGTGGAAACATCGAGGGACAACAACAGCTCATCCATTAAGTGGTAGATCATGCAAATCATGAAATCGGGCCACCAAGTGCTAAAGTGTATTTTGTGTAAAAATTGCCTGTCCTCTGTTGCATCATTCACAAATGGAGTTCAAAACATCAGCACGAAAACTGCACCCCGGGAGCTGCATAAAAAGCATGTCCTTAAGCAGGCAGCATTAGTGCACTGTGGGTGTGCATCTTGCTGTAGACTGACACCCCATCCAGGGTTGGTTTCTGCCTTGCACCCCTTTTTGTACGCAGAGGTCCAGTGCCCATCTACTCTGTAGTGAAAAATCCCTTCTCAATTTCTCAATTAAATCCAGTTCTCCTGTCCTGAGGGCTGCCAATGATGAAACAGGATTTTCTTATATATGTACAATGGTGCTGCTTGACTCAGAAGTGCTAAAAGGACCTGCTCTGCCTTACCCAAAGAGTCTGTGTTGGGAGACAGGAGACAAAGCTCATTGATAGAAGTGGATGAAGAGGGAAAGACCTTGGAATATTTGTGCTTGTGGTACTTTAATTGTGGCTTACTGTTAATTAAATTATTGTGTGCAATAAATTAACCATAATTGAACCTGTAAATGTTTCTGAGTAAGTCTGGAATTTATAGCTCCGTGGCAACCACTATTGCTTACAATGCACATTCATACACACAAATATATATATATATATATATATATACACACACACACTAGGCTCACCCGCCTTTTAAGGCGACTGACTTTTAAGTTGACCACTTCTTAAGGCAATTCAATATGTAGATCAATTTGATATTTTATACAAACTCATTAATTTAGTTATATTGCATTTGAGCGGTATTACTTTAATACTCATAGTTTCTGTTATTTTGTGATGAAATTTAAACTTTTTTCTATATTGAGGTCGCCTTTTTGAACTCCCCTGATATTTACTACGCGGTGAGGCATTTGTACTCCATCAACATTAATTATTTCCAGAGACATAATTTTCTCTATTTTTCCAGCGCATCGCGCACAAAAGCATGGGAACGATGGGAACACCAGAACTCTGCTCACATCATGTCGCTTCGTACCGCAAGCTTCAAGTAATAAGTCTGTGATAAGCGGAATAACGCTACACTTTCCACTCACGGGACGGAAGGACAACCCCGACCGCTTTTCTATAGTAAGAAAGAAGAAGAAGATATCGCACAGTCTGGAGTAAAAATCATCTTTTACCTGGAAAAACGAAACTACAAATCCCATCGTGCATTGCAAAATGGACGGGTCGTGTGTGAAACTGCGCCTGCGTAGCACTCACGGGACGGAAGGACACCCGACCGCTTTTATATACAGTAGAAGGAGATTTTTTATATATATATATATATATATATATATATATATATATATATATATATATATATATATCCTTAATAAAAGGATAAATGTATTTGTGTCTATCTGGGTGACCTTCCAGCTGTTATGTCTCTGTTGCATGCCATTTGGTACAGGATTCATAAATGCAGTGCTAATGTTTGTGATGCGTCATCTGTTGGATAAATGAGACCTAGCAACTAGACAGACACACACCAGTGCAAAAGTTGACACTGAATATATCCAACAAAGAGTAACTGCAAGATGGACCTAAATCTGCTACACCGCTTAATTGAAAGATGAGTGTCTGTGTGTCCATCCAGTTTTTATGTCTCTATCATTCCAGTGGATGGTGCATCACAAACATTTGTAGTAATAAAATGCATTGCATTTGCCTTTCCAACAGATAATGCATTGCAAACATTTGTAGTAATGCATTATATTACAAGAAATATTTGTTATTCACCATCTGTTGAAATGACAAATGCAATGCATTTTATTACCACATGCATTACAAAATGCATTTCAATAAATGGTGACCTAAAAGCATTAACACCTAGGGCTGTGGTGATTACATAAATTTCAATCTGTCTTAGACACATAGCACAGGTAGTCCGCCTTAATAAAAGAACAAGTGTTTGTGTGTCTGTGTATCTGTGTCTCCGTCTGGTTGCTATGTCTCTCATTCTAACAGATGGTGCATCACAAATATTTGTAGCAATAAAATGCATTGCATTTCTCATTCTAATAGATGGCGCTTCACAAACATTTACACTGCTTTTACAAATCCCATACCAAATGGCACATACCAGCAACATATGCATTGCATTTGTCATTCCAACAGAATGACCAACAGTGCATCACAAACACTTGTATTTATACATTTTATTACTACTAATGTTTGTGATGTGCCATCTGTTGGAATGACAAATGCAATGCATTTTATTACCACAAATATTACAAAATACATTCCAATAGATGGTGCCCTGCAAGCGTTAACACTGCAGGCTGTGCTGATTACTTAGATTTCAATCCATCTTAGATGGTTAGCACAGCTGGTATATTTTTCAAAGTGAGAACATCACAATGATAGGTTTGTCAATCAAACATAATAATAACATAACATATAACCATTTACTTTAATTTGAATGCAGAGAAAATAAAGATAAAATAGAAACAAAAAGAAAAAACAAAACAAGATTCAACCAACACTCAAGAGACAGCGAAACAGAAGTGAGAAAAAAGCAAAAACACGTTTAAAGTATGATACAACCATTAATAGCATAAGAGAGACAATCACAGGCTCAGAATGTTTATTCTAAATTAATATTAATGAATTCTTGCCATGTTTTAAAAATGTTTTGCACATATCCTGTAAGGTAGAATCTGATGTGTTCTAATTTGAGACAATATGGAAGGTCGCTTACCCACTGAGTTATGGAAGGTGGGCTGGGATTCTTCCAGTTGCACAGGGTAAGTGCTGGTAGTGTGGCATGGGCCAATTACAATCAATATTTTTTTCCTATGCACTGTAATTCCATCCTGGTGCCCCAAATATAACTGTTAATGGATTAAAGGTGATAGTAACACCAACGCTATCTGAGAGGTGTGTAAAGAGTTTGGTCCAACATGTTGTTAATTTAGTGCTCTCCCAAAACTTGTGGTTTGGTGAGGCTTGAGCTGGATGGCAGCACTCGCAGCTTTGAGCCTGCCCTGAGTACATTTTTAAACAAGATAAATGTGATCAATAACAGACCTTTAGCTAAAATGTAGAATGCTTGGTGCATATCGAACTATGTTGCTAAAACTAGGGAGCCTTTAATGGCATTTTATGGTTCTTTACTGGGCTTCGTGGTTCTACTTTTGCTTGACAAAGCACCACTTCATTCTGGAAAGGGTTCTTTGCAAATGAAGTAGGTTCTTTGTGCTTTGAAAAAACTCCTCATATGTAGAGAACAAAACTGAAATCTTTAGTGCATGGTAGACTGCCTAGCAGGACACCAACACATTAAGAAAATGTTGACTTGGCCTGTGCTACTGTATACAGTGAGAGAGTCCTTTTAAAATCAGGAGCCATTGGTATTTCACAAGTCTGTTACCATCTATTCATGGTTATTTACTGTATGAAGCCTGTTACAGATCTAAATAAATAAAGGGGTCTCTCTGGAACCTTCTTGTAGAAGGGTCTGTTGGGAGCCAAAAATGGTTCCCCTATGTCATTGCCTTTATTTTTAAGAGTGTATTCTATGTATGGCTGAGTTCCAGTCCTTTTCTGAGATCCCTTTCCCACCTTTCCATTGGATGTTTAAAGGGTAAATTATTTGAGAAAACAAAAATACTGTATATTGCTGAAATGCTGTCTGAGTCTTCATCAAAACTAAACAGTATGGCATCTGGGATAAATATGGGTGTGAGATGTGGAAAATCTGGCTAGGTCTCTTAACAAAAGTTCTAATTTGCATATAGGAAAAAAGTGTGTAGCTGGAAAGTTAAATTTAGAGCTTAAGTGTTCATAAGATGCAAATACATTATCTATATTTAAATCCCCAAGTATCTTAAATCCATAACATTTTATCTCAGAGAAGGTGGGAAAAGGAGATTAATGTGTATAGGAGCAACAGATGAGGTTTACTAAGTATGAGGTGCCATTTAGGACATAAATCATTGTTAACAGTACATACACTCTCTACTGAAATGCATACACTCTGATGTGAAAAGTTTATAAAGTATATACTGAAACGCATACATTCAATAGTGACATGCATACAATAAAATGCAGATATTCTAAAGTGAACTGCATACACTGTACAGTTAAATGAGTACGCTGTATAGTGAAACACCTACAGGTACATTCTGTAGTGAAACGTATTCACTGTACTGTATACTGTACTGAAACACTTATACTGTACAGCAGTGGCTCTCAACCTGGGGGCGCGAAGATGTGAAAAAAAGAAAACAAGAATCAAAAATATGAAAAAAAAAATCTGTTGAAACCAAAACAATTTATCTTAAACTAAATTCTGATACTAGAACAATAAATATAGAGTTAGATAAATGTCGATAAAAGTTAAGTACTGTAGGTATAATAAAATATGCATCTACATTTCAAAAAAATGTTAGCGGGGGCGCGATTAAAACTGTTATGAAAACTCGGGTCGCAAATACTTAAAGGTTGAGAAACGCTGCTGTACAGTGAAACATGTACATTCTGTAGTGAATCATATACACTGTATAGTCAAACAAATACATTGTATACTGAAACACTTAAATCGTATAGCGAAATTGCATACATTGTCAAGTTAAGGATCTGCACTGGGAATCGGAAGGTTGCCGGTTCGAATCCCGTAAATGGCAAAAGGGACTCTGCTCTGTTGGGCCCTTGAGCAAGGCCCTTAACCTGTAATTGTTGTGCGCTTTGAGTAGTGAGAAAAGTGCTATATAAATGCAAAGATTTTGTTTTAAAACATATACACTGTATAATGAGATGCATAAGCTATGAGATACTAAAAGTGACAGAGAGGTGCTTGAAACGTGACTCTCAAATGAAAACACCATTAACAGACATTTGGACATGAGCACAGCATATGCAAGCTTAAACAGAAGGAAAAAATAAAAAAGACTTTAAAATCAACACCCCCGAACCCCAGCTTATTGATGCCCCTCACTTGCACCCACCCCCAACTAATTTGCTATATATTGCCTTTGATTCCTGTATGTCTAATCACCTGGTAGGTTGTTGAAAGCTTAGGAATAAAAAACAATTTTATTTTAAGATGCATAGTTCAGTATAGCTACAGATATGCAAACCGTATGACAGACCTTTGCTTCCATGATGAAATGTATATATTGTCTTTTGAGACACATACACAGTATAATGAAACAGTGGACACTGTAAACACAGAGTCATACACTCCATAACAAAAAGCATTTGATTTGCTGTATATGAGAATATTTAAACTCTATTTCAAATGTATACAGTGTGCTATATGACACCAGTGGCTCACAGGTAAAGTGCAGGTTTTCTTAATCTGTGTGTGTCTCATGGTAGCCTGCCATACATTAAAGATTTCCGTTTTTCAAAGCACAAAGGACCAACTTCATATGCAAAGAAGATGATGTATTTTCAAGCAAGGTTCTACAAGGAATCACAACCCAGTAAAAAAACATAAAATACCATTAAACAACTGTTAATTTTAAGAGTGTGCCTTGAAATGTGAAAAGGATTTTCTTTAAATGTTTGACTGTCATTTTAATATTTTTGTGATTTATCCGATTTCTTATTTGTGATGTGCAAAGCTGTTCTCTAATGTTAATGAAAAACCTTCATTCAACCCAAAATTAAGATGTGACTTTTTCTTATCATTTCCTACATTTTGCCCAGTTTATTAGTCTTATTTTGACGTGTGTGTTTTTTATTTATGTACGAATACGTGTAAAGCCATGTGCCGGTCTACTGAAAAAAGTTGGATTTAAGTGAAATGAGTTTGTCCATCACTTGAGATCCACAGCTCTCCACATCTGCATAATTGTTGTCATCATTTTTTTAGTTCTTTGGACATTTGCATGTATCTACGGCGACTTTCCAGTTTTAGGAGATGTGGATTGCACTTTTTGAGCTGCTCCAAGACAAGGAAGCCGTATCGGGTTACCTTCCTGCTTCTGGGCGCGGTTACGCAAATAATAACCAGTCTGATCGGAAGCGAGTACACTAATAAAGTGAGAAGTGAATGGGCGAGGGCGTGACAGATACACATGAGCGCCTGAGAAAGACGAGCGAATTGGTTTGAGCTCCGTAAAGCGACTCGGAGATCAGTGCAGAGGCGAACACGCGTGCTGCATTCGCTGCGCCGCCGCACATTCCGAACTAGAGATGCCACCGCAAATGGAATACCAGTGTGTGGACAGAAGGAGCACTTTAGGACCTCCAGTGCAGACCGAGAAAGACAAGGAGCCCCAAATTAAATGTGTTTTAGTTGGGGATGGAGCTGTCGGAAAGACCAGTTTGATAGTCAGCTACACGCGAAATGGCTATCCAACGGAATATCAGCCGACAGCATTCGACATATTCACGGGTAAGTTTATAATTATAAAAAATATTTTTGCAATTATTAATTTGATCAAATTAGTTTAAAGTATTTTTTTTTCATTGAACTCGCTATCCATTTGCTAGTGTATCGGCCAATTCAAATATAATCTGTGCATTTTCAGTTTACGGAACTAATTCTGTTAACAACAACATTTATTTATATAGCACATTTTCATACAAATGATGTAGCTCAAAGTGCTGTACATGATAAAGAAAGAAAAAAAGACGAAATAAATAAGAAAATAGAATTAGGGAACACTAATTAACATAGAATAAAAAATATTGACAGGCATAGGTCGCAAGTTGGAAAACAAACTATATATATATATGTATAGTATATACATATATATATATAGTGTATATATATATATATATATATATATATATATATATATATAGTTCTCTGATAAAATTTACTCAAAAATAAACTTTACCAACTCGTTTATCCTGCAAAGACTGGAGTTCGCTGCAAAGTAAGATTACCGGTACAGCCTGATCTGCCATCAGATATGCCGCTTGTTAGAAACTATGCTATGCATACAGAACGGCTTAATGTCATTTCAATGATAATAACGTACATTTTGGGCAATACACATACGCCCACGAGTCCGTAAATTATATTCTGTTCTGTTATAATTTAATTAACTGAAATATTTGAAAGAGGTTATCAAACCCGCAGTTTATACTCCCGTTTAATGCAACTGAATTCATCGAGTTTGTGAATGTCATGAAAGTTCAAAATGACATACTTGTAAATAAAAACTACTTTACCACCGTTTGCATATTCGTCCACTTCGTTGATTTCCTAAGGGCGTTATTGTTCGGCTCGAGTTTTGAGCCCTGCACGGCTGCTACATTAGTTTAATTTTTTTCTTTTTACTTCTGTTTTTTGACGTAATGTCTGCGCAGTACTGAGTTTCTTGCAGAGAATACTTGCATGCCTGTAGAGGTCCCCTTGGATGGATAAATAAATAAAACGTAATATTACGTTGTAATTAGAGCGTGACAGTGCCCATCATTAATCCTAGCCATTAACTGAAACGATTCAGAGGATGGTGGCTGTATGTGTTAAGTGTAATTAAACAGATAGCATGGCTGGATCAGCCATTAGGGTGCGCACTCATCTTCACTCTTAAAAATGCTTGTTCTTTAATGGGATTGTATGGTTCTTTATTGGCTTGTGTATAGTTCCTCATACAGCCATTGCTTGACAAAGCACCTTTTCATTCTGTTAAGGGTTCATTGCATATGGAGTTGGTGCTTGGTGCTTTGAAAAACTTGCCAATATAAAAAAGCTGAAATCATTAATGTGTGGTTTGCTACCTTGCAGGATAGGAACAGGTTAAGAAAACCTGCACTTAGCCTGTATTATTGTATCTTGCAAGAGTCCTTTTAAAATCAGGAACCCCCACTGGGATTTCCCCAATCTGTTACCATGTATTCATGGTTATTTAGTATGTGGAGCCAGTTCTGGAATCTAGATAAAGGTTCTTTCTGAAACGTTTATGTAGATTGCTCTTAATGGAACAAAAATGGTTCCCCTAATGGCATCACCCTGAAGAACCGCTCTGGCGCCTTTCATTTAAAAAGTTTTGTGCCAAAGAAAACAATGGCCGATGATAGGAAAAGTTCAGGCTTTTACGGACAGTACAGACAACCACTGTCCAGCGACCCCACTTTGACCCTGATGATTATAAACCTGTCCAATCAGATCTAAATAAAAAGCTTAAAAAACACGAGTGAATAGGGCACGATCAGAGCAGGTGTCAAATGAGTCACTTTGATGTGATCGTGTCACTGTCCCGCAAAAGGAATAAAACGGATGGTCATTCAAAGCGACAGCCCAGTGGCACAGCGAAAGGAAAATTAAAGAGAGAAAAGTTCATTTTCCGAAAATTATATCTAACTGCTTACAAAGGTAAAATAAAACTATGATTTGGTCGTAAGTACCGCAGTTAAAATAAGATTGCTCTTACAGTCAGGCAAGAGAGGGATAATATCGTCGCTTCAGCAGCAACAAGCAGCGCGAAACAACAACGTGGAAGACAACGGGACCCTTGCAAATGTCCGCACTCATAGGCTCCTTTACATACATATTCCATAGTCCTTTGAAAAATGGTACTCTTTGTTCGTTACCTATCAGAGGAAAGCCGATTTCCCGCAGTTGTGTCGCTGTACTCATCAGTTAATCGCTAATGAGCGGAAAAGGAAGGTGACGCTGAGCCGATGTGAAGTTTTGGGCTTTTTTCTTCTTCTTCTAAGCCTGCGCCTGATGCATTATTGACTTAAGTGACGATCATACATTGTTGTTAGTGTGTGTTTTTTGGGGTGGAGTAGTGAGATACGAGGGGGGGTTTCAAGTTTCGACGCCTTGGGGCCCGTGGTGGTCTTGATAGCAGGCAGACGGATGGATGTGTGTCTGTATCGTGCTGCCAGCAACGTTACGCTGGCCTGTCGTCTTGTAACGTTTACGACGCTGCAGACTCCGGGAAATCCCAAGTAATCGGGTCCATAAAGTGAGTAAGATAGGGTAATGTAGAGTGGTCTTACGTCCCCTATATCGGTTTTCCATCTGCTTCCATCCGATTATGTTCCACATCCTTAAAACGCGCAGGTCACTTTAAATATATAAACGTGCGCTGTGAAGTAGTCTGGTATCCCGACCAGCGTTTGTTCCTCCTTTATTATTATTATTATTATTATTATTATTATTATTATTATTATTATTATTATATTAAGTTTATTTGAAGAAAAAAACATTCCATACGATCAAGTCCAACTTATACAACAAAGAAAATAACATTACATACAATCAAGTCAAACTTAACAAACTAGATTTCACCCTCCACCAGAGAGAGAGAGAGAGAGAGGAGAGCCAACAGCAAGAGCAAATTTTTAAAAACAAACAAGAAGGGCGAATGTACTTTTCCCAGAAATACATGCTTATTCTAAAATGTTACTAATTAGATCTTGCCATATTTTAAAAATGTTTTGAATAGATCCTCTAAGCAGGGCCATCTTAACAGCATCCTAGGCCCGTAGGCAAAGTAGTGTGTTGGGACCCCTGTTTTGATAGCAAAATAGAAACATATATAGGCATCAGAAACATCGTGGGTTCCTATGCTCCTGGAACCCCCGGCCAGTGCCCATTGTGCCCATACGCTAAGGCGACCCTTCATTTAAGTGAGAATGTGATGTTTTCCTATTTCAAATAGTATGAAGCATCAGTTACCCATTGACTTATAACAGGTGGACTGGGATTCTTCCAGTTGAGCAAGATAAGCCCACAATATGTGCTAGTAGTGTGGTATAAGCAATTATAATCAATTTGTCCTTCTCCACTTTAAGCCTATCTGTGAGTACCCCAAACACAGCTGTTAATGGGAGGGATTGTGACACCAAGGCTGTCTGATAGACGTCCTGTTCCTCTTTACTCTGTGTACTTTATTCAAAGAAGGAGTTTTCATTTTAAATAATGAACTGCTTAAGAATGTAATCACTTTAAATGAAAGTCCAAAATTTACCTCCAAACACCCAAGTTTAAAGGTGAAATGTTTCATATCGTGAAATATTCCTTAATACTGAATTAAATAATAATGCCATCCTTTACACATTTGCTTTTTTGTTTATTGAATTTCATTACTACAATACATTCTTAAACGTAAAGGTGCCAGAGTGATTCTTCAGAGCAATGCCATAGGGGAACGGTTTTTGGCTCCCAAAAGAGCCATCTGCATGAAAGCCTGAGGAAGAACCTTTATGTATTTAGCTCCATAACAGGCTCTACAAATAACCACGAACAGATAACCGATTTGAGAAGACCCGGTGGGTTACTGATTTTTAAATGGACTTGTTGCTGCCTACAATAACTCTGGCCAGCTGAGTTCAGACTTTCTCCATCTGTCAGTAGCCTGCAGTTGCCAGCTATATGCTGAAGGTTTCTGTTTTGTCCACATATTAGGAACATCATGTGTAAAGACCCCTTCCCAGAATGAAATGACTGTTGTTAAATTTAAAAACTAAAATTCACCTGTCACATTAAAGTTAATTAAAACCATCTTTTATATCTTTAAATACCACTGAACATTTAAATAAATAATACTGGTTTTTCATACAGTTGATAGACCCTGCAATTTTGTTTTGTTTTTTTGGAGTCCATTATTGTAATAGTATGCATACATTTCTTTATTTCCAGGGCTTGTCCGTGTCGACGGCACCCCAGTTCGAGTTCAGCTCTGTGACACTGCTGGGCAGGTAAGGACACTTTCCTTGAATCTGTCGGCCTTTATTTTTGTTTTTTTCTTTTGTCAGTGAATTTGTGTACAGGAAGCCTTGATAGTAACCAGTGTGGCAGCGGCTTCTGCTGTGTGAGTCATTAGACGTTAGTTCAAAATTATAGCAATGTGAAAATCTCCACTGTCCTCTCTGTTTCTTTTCTTTTACACTTCTGGAGAGAGATTTCTCAGTAGATAGTGTGACATAGCTTGGACATCAGTCCCTGAGGTTTTAGATTCAAAGCTCACTGCTGACATTATGTGATCTGAGCAAGTCACTGAACTCCAACAAAAACCAAAATTTAACCAATAGCATCTCAAATGTTGTAAGCCAGCTTGAATAAAGGCATCAGCCAAAGCATAATACTTCTGTCGCCGATTTCACATAATGTCTAGTATCTAGATGGATCCAATATATACATAAAATTGGTGACATCCGTGGTTCAATCCCCATAAGGGGAAGGAAAGGTGCATACACTTGATGAGCCCCAATTAGTGCGAAACGTGTCGGGCACTCTTTGTATTATTTGGTGGGTACTGTACTACATATATATGATCTGCTCCTCACAACTGAGAGGATGTGTCAGATGCTTGCCAACTGGCCAACCAACTACACGCGTTACCTGGTAGGTAACCATCCATATAATCAGGTTGTGATTCAGACCTATGAATGTAATACTCTGAACTTCACCCTGACAAGTAAGAGAAACCAGCCACCATGGTGCAAAGCCTCAGATGCTGACGTCCAAGGTTTGATTTCCGTAAGGGGAAGCAAAGGTGCATACGCCTGATGAGCCCCAATTATGGCGAAATATGTGTCATGTACTCTTTGTATTATTTGTCAGATACTGTATCATTTATATATATATATATATATATATATATATATATATATATATATATATATATATATATATATATATATATATATATATGACAAGTCCCAGATATATACTCTAAAGTAGTAGCTCATAAACTCTTTCCTTCAGGTACCTTGTGGCATTTTCATTTAAAATAATTCTAAAGAACTGTTTCATCTTAGGGTGGTGCTAAATATTACTACACCGTGGGTTTGGATCCCATGTCAGTTGTTGTCAGTTTGAAGTCTTCATACTCTACCTCTGTTTTTTTTTTTGTGGGGTTCTTGTACCACAAGTGTGTACGTTTAGGTTAATTGGTATAGTCCCTATGTGACCAGGCCCTGTGACAGACTGCTGCACTGTCCAGAGATGGTTCCTGCCTTGCAGCCTACTCTACCAGGATAGGCCATGGCCCCACCAACCCCGAATTTACATTAAATGGGTTTGAGAGGGGTGGTGTTGCAGTGGTTAGCACTACTTGTTTACAATGTAATAGGCCTGAATTGAAATCGCAGCTTAGACACAGTCTATGTGAAGTTTGCTTGTTGTTCTTGTATCATTTTTTTTCTTCCTGGATTCTCCAGGTTTCTACATTCCAAAAACATGTTGGTTAGATTAACTAGAAGCTCTACATTGGCCTAGTAAGCCCTGTGATAAACTAGAACCCTGTCCAGGGTTGGTTTTAAAGTTAATGGGGTTAATGTCCATGGACTCACAACACGAAGCATCTCGGTTTGTTGATTTGCATTGTGGGGAACCACTTGTGGTCAGTCACAAACCTGCAACATGTGGTTCAGAAGCACTCTCCTTGTAGCATGAGCTAAAGGAGTAACTCCATTTGTCATCCATGCAGAGGAGGTCTCTAAACAACGCGAGTGCTGCTCTTTCTGGTGATTTCAGGTGATCTCTGTCTGAGTTTAGTGGCCATCTGTTCTGCACAGCATCACCACTACACTCCACCCATCCACAGTGCAAATCTCATTCTCATCTCCAAGTGAGTTATGGTGGACTCACTCCACAAAACATCTCCGTTCATTTGAAGTTTTGCACTGCTGGTGGTCAGTCGCGAACCTGCAACATTTGGCTCAAGAGCGTTCTCCTTGTTACTCCTTTAGCTTCCGCTACTCCATTAGTCAGCCATGCAGAGTCCACTTCTGAACACTGTACACTTGATGGTGACATTGGCTGATTTTTCTCTGTGTCTGCTCCCACCTTTTTTTTCAGAATTGTGTTCTCTGGGTATCTTGAGGTAAGCTGCAGAAGTTTAATGTAAAATGTTTTCTGCTGTTATTCACAGGAGGAGTTTGACCGCCTTCGTTCTCTTTGCTACCCCGGCACAGACGTCTTCATCGTTTGCTTCAGCGTTGTGAACCCTTCATCCTTTCAAAACATCGCAGAGAAGTGGATCCCCGAAATACGGACTTTCAGCCCATCTACTCCCATAATTCTTGTGGGTACACAATGTGACCTTAGACATGACGTCAATGTACTCATTAACTTGGACCGATTCAGGGTCAAGCCGGTACTTGAGTCGAGAGCCCGAAATCTCGCTGACAAAATCCGAGCTCAAGACTATATGGAGTGCTCGGCGTTAACACAGAAGAACTTGAAGGAAGTATTTGACTCTGCCATCTTTGCAGCAATCAAACATAAAGCCAGGCAACAAAAGAAACTTAAAATGTCAACAGATCGGATGAAAACTCTCTCCAAATGTGGCTGGAAGAAGTTTTTTTGCTTTGTCTAAAATGAACTGTCATAAAAATGACTGTCTCTTTTGTAATTGACTGTCCTTTATAATTTATTTGGAAATTTGAAATTGAACCTATGGACTCTGAAGGTGGTTATTATGAATGTTGATTAAATAGTCAGCTTCAAAGAGGATCAGGGCATCAGACTGATGGGGAGTAGGACCTGCAGCTTAGCCTGTTGTGAAGAGCACTGTGTGAACACGGCACCGTGCTCTCGCAATTTAAGGCTTTCATTCGAGATTTATATGTCTAGCTATGTCTTTATTATTTAAAGAAGGACAGGAATAGAATGGACTGTATGCCATCTCCTACTGCTCTCTACTATAAATGCACTTTAGACCATTGATTTGGGGTTAGCGGGAGTGGTTGCATAAATAAGCATATTTGCATATTCGGCCATCAAAAGTGATTCATCTGTTGGTTTTCCTTAAGCGCAGCTACAGCAGATAAACTATGAGGTTAATCACAAATATTGAAATATGAGTTTCAGTCCCCATTTTACAACATACAGGTAGACTGCTAATGGGTGGGTATGGGTATCTATCTAACCTTCTTAATCTAGTCCAGCCTCAACTATTAGAAATGGACACAAATCAAGAAGCTAGCTCTGGATGTGAGGGCTCAATCATATAGACATGCACACCAGACCAATTTAGAGTCACCAGTTCACCTTATACATGTGTTTGAGGCAAATAACCAAAGTGCCTGGAGACATACCTACACGGCCATCATGCCAGCTTTATATAGACTGTGACCAGGCTGCCATTCGGTTGTCAGACCACTTTTGGGATGTGAGGCGCCTGCTCTCTGCTATCCTAGTTAAGGTGATTATCAAAAAAACAGACTATCTATCTATCTATCTATCTATCTATCTATCTATCTATCTATCTATCTATCTATCTATCTATCTATCTATCTATCTATCTATCTATCTATCTATCTATCTATCTATCTATCTATCTAGTTCATTATCTATCTATCTATTATATAGTTCATCTATCTATCTATCTATCTATTATCTATCTATCTATCTATCTATCTATCTATCTATCTATCTATCTATCTATCTATCTATCTATCATGACCCATAGTTGGCATGACAGCACCTTATACCCCATATTTAACTTTATAGACATAAGAGTTTATATTAAGGAAATATCTTAACAAAGGCTTCTTTTCTCAGTAAACAATTCTCTTTCTTGTTCCTTCTCCTCTACTCCTCCCCTGGTGAACTTTGTTCTTATGCTCTCCTGACTCTCCAGGGTGAGGCGAAACGACTTCCTTTTGCATGAGTTTATTTATTTATTTATTTTTTGTATCCCCTTACTGCACCCAGGAAGCACTTTCGGGTCAGGGGGAACCTCCCTAAAACAAGGAATGCTCTTTCCCACATTTTCCTCCTTAGTAGCTCCTAAGAAACCTTGCAGGGCCACCCATTGGTACTGCAACTCCTATGCAACCCTGCAGGAGTACATAGGGGAGATGCACTAGAGGAATGTTGTCTCCCATAGTATTGGGGGGAACACATGGCCCATGAAAGTTGCTTACCTCCATCCATCCATTATAAAGTCCACCCGGATGGGTAAGGAACCATCTAAACCACTTGGAAGGCCAGCAAATCCATGTCTTCTATCTATCTATCTATCTATCTATCTATCTATCTATCTATCTATCTATTCTATCTATCTATCTATCATATAGTATTTAAACTGTATACTGTATATAAACTATTTATAGATAGAAATGCATAGCTAAATATTTAGAGATCAATAAAATTATTATTTTATTTCTATAAAAATAATGATTAGTTATCCCCATATTTATATATATATATTATACACCTCACCATTTTCTAAGTCTGCTCATCTGGGGCAGGATCACATGGCTGCTGGAGCCTATCCCAGCAGGCATGGGGCTTCCAGGTAGGAACAATCCCAGAACAGGCTGCCAGTTCATTGCAGGGTAAATACACAGACACTCGCCCTAACCACGGCCAATTGGCATCTCCAATCCAGCCAACCCACATGCCTTTGGACTGCGGGAGGAAACCCACGCTGACACGGGAAAAACATGCAAACACCATGCATGGAGGACCCAGAATTCCAACTCTGATGTCCTTCCTATAAGACGGCTGAGCTACCACTGTGCTGTCCATACTGTGTGTGTGTGTCTATTTCTATTGATCTATATATATTTAGCTATTCATAATTTATATATACAGTATATGGTATTAACTCAATGTAACTAGACAGATGTATATGCACACAAACAGACATTGTATGTTTTATATATTCAGCACACACTGTATATGAGGGAGACAAAACAGATAAGCAATCCTTTCATGCTGACCAATAAGTTTGAAGACAGAACATTTTGGCCGTTGGGCCTCATCATTGATTTACACGACCTGACCATCTGCTATCCCGCTGCAGGTTGTCCCCTCTGTGATTTACGGTCTCATGCCCTGATATCTACGGTATTGATTGCCACGCTTATGCTTCTTGTGGAAGCGATTTTTAATATTTTAAGGACTCATTCAGTTGTGTGAGATGATATATTTTTTGTGATGCAGAATAAGCAATGTTGAATATGAGTGATGGGACATTTTGTTTTTTTTACAATGATGGAGGGGCTCACATGGACACTAGTAGACTGCCATGAAGTCACATGTATGGTGGGATGTGGCCGCACTGTAATCATTCACACAGATTTTCTGAATGCTTCTAAATGTCACGGAGTTTGTTTTTTTGTACTGACAACGTGATGCCGATTTTGCTTCACTGATAAATCTTTAGGACTTTTGGTCCAACATGTCTGTTTATCAATTCATTTTGGATACGTGCGAGAGCGCGACTGTATTAAGTACTGCTTAAATAAAGTAGTGTTTTCAAAGTGGATTACGTGTAAGTGTGTGTATTTAGACTGCCTTATATCTGCTTTACACGTCGTTGCCTTACAAAGCCTACATAAATCAAAAAGAACAGGGTGGAGGTGGGGCAGCTACCATTCTTAACCCCCCCTCACCCCATATTCTCCATAGCCCCCTCAGTCACCAAGACTGTCCAAGACCACCTTGAGCACTTCAAAGTCAGCTTCACATCCAGCTTTGCACTAAAAATCTCAAGGCCAACATGCAGCTTTGCCTCCTGGTTGCCTCCTAGAAGACCCCACGTCTGTTCGATGGCTGCCCGCTCTCAGCTTTTGTCACAGGTGCCTCATTGTTAAGTTGGATTTCCTGCAACCATCTTTCCTGAACAACCCAGGACTGTTTCTGGTTCTAAAATCTATGATGCCACACCATTCTTCTGATTTCTCCTTAAAGTGGCCAAAAATAAATTTATCATGCTTGCCCCACTCAAGGATGGGGGCCTTCCTTGTACTCAACTCCTACTCCTCATATTGCTGCACTGGATGAAGCGGTTTAAAAAAATGGACTGATTTATCACACCTCCGATTCTCTGCACTCAACAGGAGATCAGTGTAATGCGGCTAATATAATAAACAGCTTTTTGGGCTCATTAATTGGGAACGTCATTTTCATGAACAGATTTTTAAAAGGCCCAGGGGTAAGCGTGTGGGCAGAATGCTGCATATACATTGGACTTCCAATAAAACTCGGAGTCCTGCCACGTGCAAAAGTTCGCTGATGACACTGCTATCGTGGGCTGCATCAGGAGTGGGCAGGAGGAGGAGTATAGGAAACTAATCAAAGACTTTGTTAAATGGTGCGACTCAAACCATTTACATCTGAACACCAGCAAAACCAAGGAGCTGGTGATGGATTTTACGAGGCACAGGCCCCTCATGGACCCCATGATCATCAGAGGTGACTGTGCAGAGGGTGCAGACCTATAAATACCTGGGAGTGCAGCTGGATGATAAATTGGACTGGACTGCCAATACTGATGCTCTGTGTAAGAGAGGACAGAGCCGAATATACTTCCTTAGAAGGCTGGCGTCCTTCAACATCTGCAATAAGATGCTGCAGATGTTCTACCAGACGGTTGTGATGAGCACCCTCTTCTACGCGGTGGTGTGCTGGGGAGGCAGCATAAAGAAGAGGGACGCCTCACGCCTGGACAAACTGGTATAAAAGGCAGGCTCTATTGTAGGCACTGGACAGTTTGACATCCGTGGCAGAGCGACGGGCACTGAGCAGACTCCTGTCAATCATGGAGAATCCACTGAACAGGATCATCTCCAGACAGAGGAGCAGCTTCAGCAACAGACTGCTGTCACCGTCCTGCTCCACTGACAGACTGAGGAGACCCCACACTATGCGACTCTTCAATTCCACCGGGGGGTAAACATTAATATTATACAAAGTTATTGTCTGTCTGTTATACCTTTATTGTTATCAGTCTTTTTTTTAATATTGTTCTTTATGTATACTGCTGCTGGAGTATGGGAATTTCCCCTTGAGATTAATAAAGTATCTATCTATCTATCTATCTATCTATCTATCTATCTATCTATCTATCTATCTATCTATCTATCTATCTATCTATCTATCTATCTATCTATCTATCTATCTAAACACGTGGATGCATGGTTGGGTGCCCAGTAGGATGGGTAGTCGGACACGTGGATAGAGTTTTCATTGACCGATTGATGGACAGATAGGGTGCTTCCACTTTCTGATTATGCTGTAAATATTATTTCTTTCTATACTCCAGTATTTAGTAAATGACACAACATGCAGGCATGGATAGATTTCTTGGTCCCCGCACATTGCAGAAGTGCTGTCTGTGCCTCATGGAAAATGATGACATGAAAAGCAATTGTCGTACTTACACCTGCCTGCCATCAGGTAAAGCAAAGGAAGTGTCACAAGAGATCAAGTGTTGCTTATTCTAAAAAGAGATTCTAAAATGTCCTGGACACACTTGTTGGTACACCAGGAAAAGAGCCTAAATAATTGGAATTAAGCAATCTGTCAGACTCGCTGTAGACTTGAACCCGTATCACACATGTCTCCAATCGTGTGATCAGCCATTCTGTCTATTTAAAAATGGAGAAAAGTCGTCACTCTGCTGTTTGGCGTCCTCGTGTGTCCCACACTGAACATGAAGCAGAGAAAGCCAAGGAGAGAGAGTTGTCTGAGGATATCAGGGAGAAAATGACAGACCAGCATTTTAAAGGCAAAGGCTTGAAGCCCACCTCCAAATAGCTTGGTGTTCCTGCAAACATTATTAAGAAGTTTAAAGTAAGTGGGACTGAAGCCAACCTCCCTGGATGTGGCCACACGAAGAGACCACAGAATGGGCAGAAGGACAGTGAGAATGGCAGACAACAATCCAAGGACAACTTCCAAAGAGATACAAGGTGAACTCTGAGGTCAAGCTCCATCAGCATCATCACACCATCTGTCTCCTTTTGAGTGACAGTGGCCTCAATGGAAGAAGACCCAGGAGGACTCCACTTAAAAAAGCCAGACTGGTGTTTACTAAAGAAGACACAGTTGTTCAGGGAGAATGTCCTCTGGATAGATGAGACCGAACTGGAGACTTTTCTGCAAGTCACATCAGCTCTTTGTCCGCAGATAAATAAAATTAAGCTTTCGTAGAAAAGAACACCAGGCCTACTGTGAAACATGGAGGAGGCTGGCTTATGTTTTGGGGCTGCTTCACTGCGTCTGACACAGGGTGCCTTGAGTCTGTGCAGGGAACAATGAAATCTCCAGATATCAAGACATTCTGGAGTGAGACGTACTGCCCAGAATCAGTCGCAGGTCATGGACCCTCCAACAAATAATGAGCCAAAACACACAGCTGAAAGCACCCAAGAACAGGAGTGTTAAAGATCATCATGAGTCATTGCAGATAATGTCCTCCTTTGGTAAGACGCTCTGGTGGCATTGCCATTTGCAATGTTTCTTAACCTTAAAGCTTTAGATCTGGCTGCAGAAACATTCTTGGACATCTATGGAAGATCTGGAAGATAAAGAAGGTATGTAATAAGATATGGAAGATAAACATCTATGGAAGATTTGAGTCCAAATCCTGTAGTGCGCCAGTCCAAAGTGGAAGTGCACTAAACACAATAATTATACTCCCCATAATAGACACGACGTGGGTGTGTGCAGGACCGTTTACAAATGTCGACCAAACCGGCTGCATTTCACAATGACGGCATTCTGCCCCTGGTCACAGCACTTTAGTTGATGCCTAGGAGCCTTAAAGTGACATTTCCTTTGAAGACAGTAGGATTAGGGTGTTAGACCAGAGAACAATCCAGGGTGTGACCTTTCACCTACCTGCTGTCAAGAATTATGGTTCTGTAAAGCACAGAATTTACTTTGTTTATTTTTGAATTGTTCAGTTACATATGGCGCAGTTGCTGGAGGTGGTACAGGAGTTTGATAACGTGCTCTACGTGTGTTTTGTCGATTTGGAAAAAGCATGTGACCGTGTCCCTCAGCATGTGTTGTGAGACCTCCTACAGGAACATGGGGTACCAAGAGCACCCTTCTGTACGATTTGTTCATTATATGCACGCAGAGAGAGATGTGACTGAATACGTGGTGTTAAGTTGAATTCGTTCACTGTGGGTGTTGGACCCCATCGAGGCTGTGTCTTCTCAACACTTCTGTTTAGGGTTTTCATGGACAGGTCTATCAAGGTGCAGCTGAGAATGTGAGGAGGTCCGGCTGTAGAGGCTAGAGGTAGCATTGTTGGTTTGTCCTCGTTAGCACATCTGACTGTGACCTTCAGCACTCATTGGAGTGATTTGCTGCTGAGTGTGAAGCAGCTGAGATGAGGATCTGCACCTCCAAGTCTTTGGTGATGACTCTCTCATGGAAAAGAGTGGATTGCTGCCTCTTAGCGAAAGGGAAAGCAACTGCCCTTAAGTGAAGGAGTTCAAGTTTCTGGGAATCTTGTTCACGAGTGATGGAAGAAGGGAATGCAAATTCATGAAGTGGATTGGAGTGGTGGCTACTGTTCTATGGGTGTTTTTCTTGTTCCTGAGCTGAGTCTTAAAACAAAACCCTCAATTTTAGGACTTTATTTTCGGACTTCATCTAGTGGTTGATCTACATCTCAGTCCGCAGGTATGGTCATGTGGTGTGGGTAAAGACTAAAAGAATGACAGCTGAAGTTAGGTTTCTTCACATGGTGCCTGAGCTGACACTCCGTGAAAGGGTGAGAAGCTGAACGATTCAGAGAACCTCAGAGTAGAATCTCCACTCTTCAGGATCAAGAGGAACCATTTGACGTCATTTGAGCATGGCATAAGGATGCCTCCCAGGTGGATCCCCTTAGAAGTGATCCAAACATGTCCAACTGAGCAAATACCCTATGGCAAACCCAGAACTGTAGAGATGGTACAAGGCAGGTGAGTAGCGGTACCTGGTCTTCTCTGGACATACTACCTGGAGTTCTGCCTGAAGTGTTTAATTTTTGTCTTATCAGAACAGAGAATCTTTCTCCCCAAGCGTTCAGATTCCTCTGATATTCCTTGTACTCAAGAGTGACTTTCGTTTAGCCATTCTACCATAAATGTCTGACTGATGGAGGACTTCTGAGATGATCATTCTTCCATTGGGTTCTCCCATCTCTGCAGAGGACTTCTGAACTCCTTTAGCATGACCATTGAATTCTTGGTTACCAAGGCCCTTTCTTGTGCAGTAACAAAGTTGGGCAGTACTGCCAACTGTAGGAAGAGTCCTAATGGCTCTCAGTTTCTTCATTTTCACGATTACTGAGGCCAGCAAGCTCCTGGGAACACTCAAAGCTTTAGAAATGGTTGTATCCCCTTGCTCTGATTGATGCCCCTTCACAAATTGATCACTGAATTCTACAGAGAGTTCCTTGGACTTCATGGCTTGGTTTTTGTCCAGACATACAATGTGAATTGTGGGAGCTTCAATACACAAGTGTGTGCCTTCTAAATGACATTCAATCAATTCAGTTGGCAACAGGTGGACTCCAATCAAGTTCCAGAAAGTTCAAGGAGAATTAAAGCAAACGAGAGATGCACCTGAGCACAATTTGGCGTGCCACAGGAAAGAGTTTGAATACTTCTAGGAATGAAAGATTTTAGTTTTCTATTTTTAATAAATTTGGAAATCTTTTTGAAATGAAATGTTTTCATTTTGTCATTATGGGTTATTCAGTGTAGATTGATAGGCCAAAATGGCAAACTTGGCCATTTAAAATGAATCTACAACACAATGAATTGTGCAGAAAGTGCAGGGGTCTGAATACTCTCTGAATTCACTCTACGGAGAGTTTCGGAGCAGAGCAGCATAAAGGAGCAGTAACCTGTCTGTCAGGGCAGTCGTGGTTGTTTTGCTTTGCTTTTCTTGGTGTGGCACTGAGTAATATGCTAGAAAATAAAACTAAAACTAAGTGCAGTTAAACGTGCGTTTTTGAAGATGTGTCATGGCTACTCGAAAATAAAGAATAACACGTGATGGTGCATTATTTAGGACCATGATGTATCATCCATCCGTCCATCTTCTTACCTGCGTACCCAATTGAGGGCCATGAAAAGGAAGCGCATGTCTTAGGAGCAATGGGGACATGGGGGGTGTGTGGGGTGATCCAACTCTTGAATTGGCACCCAGTTTGTGTCACAACACACTCACATACAAATTACACACATGGGTCTTCTGGGTAAGCTGGAGCTTAGAGGCGAAAGTCAGGTCGTCATTGGCAGGGGCTTGGCAACTTTAAATGGACCTCCAAAGTTTAAGTGATGTTCCTCAACTTCTCAGTCCGGAAGCATACTTTTTTTTTCTTTTAAACAAACTTCCTATCTTCCTTTTTATAGCTCCTACATTATTAAGGAAGGTGAATTCAGTGGAACAAGTCAATGGTTACAGCTCAATGATTCCAAAGGTAGGACTTCAACCACATGACTGCAAGTGAAAATTCCCCAAGAGTCAAAATTCAACGGCACAAACATTAACAACAATGAAAAAGAAAAATGAAAAGTAAACAAAGACGTTATTCATTTAGCAAGCACTAATGCAAGGTGGCTCTTTGAAGACTCTGAGCTTTCTTGGAACAAGTCCTGACGGAGGCTGTGGGGCGCAATTTAGGTCTGAACAAAAACAAGGATATTTCCCATGAACCTGTCATAGGACTTGGCACAGCTTTGTGACCTGATGGGCGGCTCGGGAAACGCAGGTGTGACCACGCAGCTCAGTGATCAAGTGTTATGCAAATTCAACCTCAGATCTTGAGCAATTAGGGATGTTAAGTACTTGAGCGTTCCCATAAGAAATCAGACAAGACCATCCCATCAGAGAGCAATGGAGGCCAATCAGGGCACCTTCAGAAGAGAGGCCAATCAGGGCACCTATCAGAAGAGAGTGCCTTTCATATCTATCTATCTATCTATCTATCTATCTATCTACCTATCTATCTATCTATCTATCTATCTATCTATCATTATATAGTGCCTTTCTATCTATCTATCTATCTATCTATCTATCTATCTATCTATCTATCTATCTATCTATCTATCTATATATATTATATAGCCTTTCTATCTATCTATCTATCTATCTATCTATCTATCTATCTATCTATCTATCTATCTATCTATCATTATATAGTGCCTTTCATATCTATCTATCTATCTATCTATCTATCTATCTATCTATCTATCTATCTATCTATTATATAGTGCCTTTCTATCTATCTATCTATCTATCTATCTATCTATCTATCTATCTATCTATCTATCTATCTATCTATCATTATATAGTGCCTTTCATATCTATCTATCTATCTATCTATCTATCTATCTATCTATCTATCTATCTATCTATCATATAGTGCCTTTCATATATCTATCTATCTATCTATCTATCTATCTATCTATCTATCTATCTATCTATCTATCATTATATCTATCTATCTATCTATCTATCTATCTATCTATCTATCTATCTATCTATCTATATAGTGCCTTTCTATCTATCTATCTATCTATCTATCTATCTATCTATCTATCTATCTATCTATTATATAGTGCCTTTCTTATCTATCTATCTATCTATCTATCTATCTATCTATCTATTCTTATGTAGTTCCTATGATATTGACCGTTACCAGTTACTCTAATGACTTACCTCTTCACAATGTATTTTTTTTCTGTGTATCAGTACTGACAGACAGGACTCCTTTTATTTGCTGAGTTATTTAATGTCACTTGATATGTTTATATCTACCTATTAGCAAACATACACGTTATCAGCAGTTCACAGTCTCATTTAAAGAGCAGAGCCGCTTGTTGTTTTTGCTCGCATTGCTGATTTTTTCAGATCTTTCCTGCTCAGTTTTCATCGTGTTGGTAGAACACCCCAGCCGTATGCAAACTATGACACACACAGCCCTAAACGATACATGACAATTTATTGACAATAAACGTGTCATTAAATCAAGTTCTAATCTTTTGGCAGATTGAAAATGAGAGACAAAGAGAGATGACACATCTGAGGCAATAATAAATAAATAAATAAGTGACACTGAAGAGGTTCCCATGAAGAGCTGGGTGTGTTTTCTCACTCTCTTGCTCTCTCTCTCAGTCTCTTCCTTTGCCTGTGGTTTTGGGTTTGGTTTTCAAATTAATTGCGCTAAGATTCTCTCAGGTGGAAGTCTGTTTCCCATGCCTCATGAGAATTGACTCTGCTAAACCTTGGCTGGATTTCAGCAGCCAGCCTTGTGATGATGTCAGGCTTGGCAGACTTCATGAGAACTCACTCACCTGGGAGACTGCCACCAAGGCCTGGCTTAACACCGCCACAGGGCTCGAGTTATTACAAGAACAATGACGCATCTGTACCGAGACAAATTACTGAGGATAAAACAGCAACATCCAATGTGCTACAGGTGTATTTAGACAAAAAGAAGAAGCAAAGACGTGTCAGAAAGTGTGTCCCCCGTATTGTTGTGTGGCGAGCAGGGATGACTAAATTCATAATGAATTGGCCGCACTCACCATCCTGAGCTTAACACACACATAGGATCAAGACAGGTGAGCTCCAGTGAACTGATTCGGAGACTTTAAAAACCAAATAGCAGCACCAGTGAGGATTTAGGGGTGTCACGTTAAAGGGGGCGAATACTTATGTGATCTGCTAGTTTGTGTTATATTTGTGATTCATGTATTCATCTGTCATATAGTGCCTTTCATATCTATCTATCTATCTATCTATCTATCTATCTATCTATCTATCTATCTATCTATCTAGCTATCATTATATAGTGCCTTTCATATCTATCTATCTATCTATCTATCTATCTATCTATCTATCTATCTATCTATCTATCTATCTATCTATCTAGTGCCTCTTCATATCTATCTATCTATCTATTATCTATCTATCTTTTCTATCTATCTATCTATCTATCTATCTATCTATCTATCTATCTATCTATCTATATATCTGTCTTTCTATCTATCTATCTATCTATCTATCTATCTATCTATTATATAGTGTCTTCTATCTATCTATCTATCTATCTATCTATCTATCTATCTATCTATCTATCTATTATATAGTGCCTTTTCTATCTATCTATCTATCTATCTATCTATCTATCTATCTATCTATCTTTTCTGTCTGTGGAAACTCTGTCGGTTGAGTGCTCTGGTCTGGGTGGGCGTGGTTGTGGGTTACGGCCGGCTCCGTTCCTCGGGCGTCTCTGTGAGTATTTGTATTTTTCTATCTTTTTTCTTCTTTTCTCTTAGCTATTTTACTGTTGTAAAGTTAGTTTGTTGTCAGTTAAGACACGGCTTTGGTTTTTTGGCCATGGCCGTGTCCAAAGAGTCAGTGCCGGGCTTATTGCCAAAGTTTTATGAGAATCTCTCCCGCCGTAATGGCGCTAAGATCTTGGCGGATCCGATGGTCTCTGTTGAGACGTGTGTGGAGGCAGTTGGGAGAGTAGTTGGATATAAAAATGTTCGCTCAGCATCGAGAATGAATAAATCTGTCGTGATTTTTGTAAATGAGGAATCCTTGGTGAATCAGTTGGTAGAGGAAGGGTTAGTTATAAGCGGAGCGCTTGTCCCTGTTTTGCCTTTATCAACGCCAGCTAAAAAAGTAATTGTTTCAAATGTTCCTCCATTTTTAAAGAACGATGTTCTGGTAAATGAACTGAAGCGCTATGGTCAGATCGTTTCAGAATTAACTATGATCCCTCTTGGTTGCAAACGGCATGAATTAAAACACGTTGTTTCGTTTCGTAGACAAGTATATATGATATTAAATAACATGAACGACGATATTAATGTAGCCCTCCGATTTAAAGTGGACGGCAGTGACTATGTTGTGTTTGTCACGTCTGAATCCATGAAATGTTTCACTTGCGGTAGAGCAGGACACAAGGCCTCGCAGTGTAAAACTGGATCAGTGATTTTTGCGGGTTCTCCAACTCACCCTGAGGAGAATTTAAATGAAGAGAACACTGAAGATAGTGAGCATGAATCTGAGAGTGGTGAAGAGATTGAAAGTATGGATGAGTGTGAGACTGATATGAAGGAGTCGACGGCTGCAGCGGGGGTTGTTTGCGATCAGCCCCTTAGTACTTTGGTGACGGCGGCTCCTGAGAAAAGTCTGCTTCTGAGTATTACAGATATGCCGGCCAAGGCTGGCGGTTCAGCTGATCGCCAATCAGTCAGTCCTGAGCTCCGCGAGCCGGCAGAAAGCACACCGATTGAAGTTCACGTATTGCCTGAGATCAACAGCACTGGGGTGGCGGCAGCGGCAGATTGCTCGGGAGAAGCTGCGTCACTGGTCCCGGCTGTAAATGAGCCTCAGATCGCTGATAAGATTGTTGAAGTGAACATTTCTGATCACAGTCTCCTGCCGGAGAGCTCATTGAAGGGGGCTGCTGTGGGGCAAAGATGTGAGAGAGCCGAGACTGACGGCGGAGTGGCTGTTGTGGTGAGCGGCAGTGCTGCGGTGTGTGAAGGAGTGAGTGCGAGCAATGAGCCCGTTAAAGTTTCCACTCGAAAAAGGAAGGAACAATCAACGGATAGAGGACAGGCAAAGAAAAGCCTTGTGTCAGACCAGTCATCCAAAGAACATAGCGAGTGTGTGACAAATCAAAGTAACATCGTGAACGAGTTAAGAGACACTAATGTGGAGGGTGAGAGTGACATTGACACCTCTCAGTATCTGCTAAGAGGCAGTTATAGCACTGGCAGTATTAGGACTTTTTTGGAGTTTATTGATGGCAAGAAAGGAGTGAAGGTTGAAGATCATTTTCCAGATTTGCAGTTATTTCTCGTGTCTGCACAAAGAGTTATGCGTGAAGCAGTTCAGTTAGGCATGGAGCAAAAAGAAGCAACCCGTTTAAAGTATGTTATCAGTAAAGTGCGCAAGTCACTCAACCCAAAATAATGGCTTGTCTCTTTAGTCAGCTCATTTGTTTGGTGTCCTGTTTTTTACTGTGGACTCCCATTGGCTTTTCTTCCATGCAGTCACTTCATATTGGGAGTTTAAATGTTAATGGTTGTAGAGGAGGAACAAAGAGGGCTGTTGTTTTTAACTTTTTAGAACAGAAAGCTTTGCATGTTAGCCTGCTCCAGGAGACCCATTCTGACCTTCAGAATCAACCAGACTGGCTACGAGAATGGGGGGGTCAGGTTTTCTTAGCCATGGTTCAAATCTTAGTGCTGGGGTGGCTATTTTGTTCTCCAAATCTGTGCAATTCCAGGTCACTGCCATCAGTGAGGTGGTGGCTGGACGATTGCTAGTGGTCCAGGTCAAAGACGGGGATCAGGATGTTGTGTTCATTAATGTCTATGCCCCTACCAACGGGAGAGAAAGGATTTGTTTTTTTGAATCATTACGAAAGGTGGTTGATTCTTTTGTAAATGGCGAGTTGGTGCTGGTGGGTGGTGATTTTAATTGCACAGTTAATTACATGTTAGATCGCAATGGCATTGAACCTCATCCTGCCTCTGCTCAAGTCCTAGCAGCTCTTTTAAACCGGGCTGATCTCGTGGATGTCTGGCGTCATAAATTCCCATCAGACAGACAGTACACCTGGGTGAAGGGATGGGATGGAAATATTTCTATGGCTCGATTAGATCGCTTTTACTGTCCCTGTCACAATCTGAACACTGTCACTTCTGCATCTATCTCTCCTGTTGGTTTTCTGACCATTCTTTGGTGGTGTTGAAAGTTGTCATCCCTAAAAAGAAATCTTTTTTCAAAACCTTCTGGTATTTCAACGTGTCACTACTAGAAGATGCCCATTTTGTGAAATGTTTTGAATTTTTTTGGAAGCAATGGACTAATACCAAATCTAGATTTGATTCACTCAAACAATGGTGGGACATTCGAAAGTTCAAATTAAGGCATTCTGTCAACAATATACACAGGAAGTCACTCGAAAGTGCCTGCTGGACATGGCAGCCTTAGAAGAAGACATTTTGAAACTGCAGGATGCTTTACAAAAGGGATTTGATAAAGAGATTTTTTCTGCTCTAACGTCTAAAAAGCGTTCCCTTGCTGATCTTTTGGATTTACGTGCACAAGGGGCCCTGGTGAGGTCACGGTTTCAAAATATAAATCATTTGGATGCACCCACAAAATTTTTCTTTGGGTTGGAAAAGAAAGAAGCCCAAAGCAAACTAATTCACATGCTGCACAACGCAGAGGGGAGAGAACTGAGCACCACTGAAGACATCCGAGACTTTGCAGTTTCTTTTTATACAAATTTATTTAAAGACGATTCTATTGATCATTCGGCAATGACTGATTTTCTCAATGGACTTCCTAGGATCCCAAATGATTTTAAGCTAAAACTGGACTCTGAAATAACTTTTCAGGAAATGTCTGATTCACTCTCCCATCTAAACACAGGAAAGTCTCCAGGAATTGATGGCCTTCCTGTTGAGTTCTACAGACAGTTCTGGCTTTTACTGGGGGCTGACGTGCATGCAGTGTTCATGGAAAGCTTAAGAGATGGGGAGTTACCTCTGAGCTGCAGAAGAGCGGTGATCACTCTGCTTCCAAAAAAGGGAGATCTATGCCAAATAAAGAACTGGCGTCCCGTGAGTCTGCTCTGTACAGACTATAAGATTTTCTCCAGGACTTTGGCAAACCGTCTGAGAACTGTAATGAGTTTGGTGGTTAATTCTTGTCAAGCTTACTGTGTACCTGACCGCTCCATTTTTGATAACATTTTCTTCATGCGTGATGTGATTGCAGCATCCAAAATGTATGGCATCGATCTGGGAATTTTATCTATTGATCAGGAGAAGGCTTTTGATAGAGTTGATCACAGATATTTGTTTAACACCTTGAAATGCTTTGGGTTTGGGGAAAATTTTATCAAAATGATCAGACTTTTGTATACTAAAGTTCTTGGTATTTTAAAGATTAATGGCACATTGAGTGCCCCTTTCCTGGTCAAGAGGGGATTGACAGGTGCGCCTTATCAGGAATGTTGTACTCTTTGTCGATTGAGCCATTCCTTTTCAGATCACTCAGAGACTGCAAGGTCTAGATCTCCGTCTTGCCCAGTTGTCACTGCTAAATGTTTGGCCTATGCAGACGCGTGTCCATATTTGTCAAATCTGACCAAGATGTCAATGTGGTAGTTTCATGCCAAACAACGTTTGAGAGCATCTCTTCAGCTAAAGTCAACTGGGCTAAAAGTAATGCTCTCCTACTTGGCTTTTGGGTTGAACGTCCACCACCAAAGCTTCCTGCAAATCTGACCTGGAACAGGAAGTGTTTTCGTTACCTTGGGGTGATGTTGGGAAGTGAAGGACTGGATGAGAGTAATTGGGATGGCCTTTTGGATCAAGTCAGTGCTCGGCTGAACAAATGGAGATGGATTGTGGCCAAACTGTCTTTTAGAGGGAGAGTAATAGTGGTAAACAACTTAGTTGCATCGATGCTTTGGCATAAACTCATGTGTGGAGATCCTCCTCCAGGGATGTTACATCAGATCCAAAAACTGTTAGTTGATTTTTTTTGGAATGGTCTGCATTGGCTGCGACAGAGTGTGCTGTTTCTACCAGTGGAACAAGGAGGTCAGGGACTCATCGATGTACCATCAAAGGTCGCAGGCTTTCGACTCCTGGTTATTCAAAAGCTTTTTTGGTTCTCACCATCTGATTTGGAGGATTTGGCACTTCATTTCTTTTTCGAGTTGGGGATTATGGTTTTGACAAGCAGTTTTGGTAATGGAAATCAATGCAATGGACCTTTCAGTGTTACCCAAATTTTATAGGGGTGCTTTATTGACCTGGCATCTTGTTTTTAAAAGACATTTCAGTACATCAGGTTGGTTGCACGATGAGCCTTTGATTTTTAATTCGCTGTTCTCGTGCTCTCAATTAAGGAGCAAATGTTTTACTGATTTATTGATTGGAAATGGGATTTTAAAATTAGCCACATATATGATAAGGTGCAACAGACATTTGTGGAGCCTTCATTTTGGCTTCAATTTTAGGTGTGAAGTCCGTGCGGATGATCGAGGGCTTTCTGTCTTCTGTGGCCAAAGAATATCACAAACTTGAAGACTCCATCAGCACCACCAGCACAGATCTACAGGTCTGTCCTGCTGTTGATGTCAACTCCATCCCCACAAACTCGATTATCGATTTGACAAAGGAAATGTGGTGTCATTTATGTGTTTATCAAAAAAAGAACTTTATCAATATTCTATGAAAGTCATTCATTTTCTTTCCCTGAAGACTATTGTTGATTCACAATGGAGAGGACATTTAGGGGTAGTAGATGGGAGGGTGCCGGCTTGGAGGGAGCTGTACAAGCCTCCGAGCAACAAAAGGACATCCGACCTACAATGGAGGATTGGGCACGGCATCATAGCCACAAACTCCTTCTTAAAAGAATCAGACTTAAAGAGGATGACAAATGTGATTTTTGTGGGCAAAGGGAAACCGTTTTTCATCTGTTTGCAACATGTGTAAGATTAAGAGTTTTTTTTAAGGTTTTAACTGATTTGTGTAAAAAGCTAAGATCAGATTTTAATATTGTGATGTTTATCTATGGGGCTGCGTATAATAAGAACAACAGGCACAGGACACAGTTAATGAACTTTTTGCTGGGTGAAGGAAAACTAGCAATTTTAAAAAGTAGGAAAAATAAACAATGTGGGAAGGGAACTGTGGACATCCACTTACTGTTTAAGCTGAATATTCACTCGAGAATCAAACTGGAATTTACATACTATAAACTGATGCACAAAATTCATATTTTTGAGAATGTGTGGTGTACCGAAAGGGGAACTGTGTGCTGTTGAGGAGGGTGAACTAAAAATCAATTTATAACTCGTTGGAAAATTGTAAAAATTGAAGTTATTTGTAGCAAGAGATACTTTGTGAATACTACTGGGAATTGGGGCTGACTGGGCCTTAGTTGTATTTTCTATGAACATAAATGAGGAGGGAACTTGGGGGAGCTGAGAAAATCTAAAATATTTATATGCTAACTGAGTGTGGGGTTACACAGGGTTAATAATCGGGTTTTGTTACTTTTCATTTCTTTGTATTGGTTATTTATAATACGTGTTGTTGTATGTGTACTTTAATATATATTGACATTTGTTATTTTTGGTTCAATAAAGTACTTTTAAAATTAAATTATCTATCTATCTATCTATCTATCTATCTATCTATCATATAGTGCCTTTCTCTATCTATCTATCTATCTATTATATAGTGTCTTCTATCTATCTATCTATCTATCTATCTATCTATCTATCTATCTATCTATCTATCTATTATATAGTGCCTTTCATATCTATCTATCTATCAATCTATCTATCTATCTATCTATCTATCTATCTATCTATCTATCTATCTATTATATAGTGCCTTTCATATCTATCTATCTATCTATTATATAGTGCCTTTCTAACCCACTACTGCTTATGGTTTAAAACTCGTTTGGCTGCCTGGTGACCCCTAATGGATTTCTGTGTAGAAGATTCTCACTGCATGTGCTACAGACCACCATGATGCCCAAACCTGAGAAGCGACTTGGCCTGCTGAGGTAAACCAATGCTCTGTCAGTCCAGGAGGCTCTCGCTCAGTGATGCTGATACACCTCCGCTAGGTGGCCATGTCTGTTTAATTCTAATACGCTTGTCTTGGTAGATCCTGGGTGGTAGAGCGTTAACGCTCTTTCAAGCCAACAGTGCTATTCAGCTCCTGGTCTCACCTCACCTTAACTCTACTACCCTTGATTAATGCCTCATGTCGTCAGTAATCTCAGTTCAATTCCTGGTCTACTTCTCACCTGAACTCTTTTCCACATTTGAAGCACCTCAAGCCGCCCGTGACTTTATTTCAATTCCATGTTCTAGCTCACCTTAGCTCATTTATATCTGATAACCAGAGAATGAAGACATACGTTTCTAGTGAAGGTTTACAGTCATTAATCATGGCGAGATACTGCATGTTCTTTAGCACATAAAAGAAAGAAGTTCCATGCTTTGGGCATAAAGCACCCTAAGCTAGTCCTTTCGGATGCAACGAAATAAACAATTAAACATTTATACAAGTAACAGTAAAGTCTAACATATAAAAACTGCTAAATAAAATCGAGTGGTCTCCCTCGACTTTCTCATAGATATGGGAATGGATATTTGAGGAGTAAACCGCAAGACAATTATTTAATTGTTATATTATGTACATTAAAGAACCATCACCAACAAATCAAATCAAATTAATAATATGTTGAACAATTATTATAAAAGTAAAGTTGAATAAATCAGACTCTGCAGATACATGAATAAAAGGTAAAGTACCACTTCTGATTAGCGGAAATAGCCCAAAAGTTGATAGAAATGTACATGTTGTACCAAATACCTGTTTGCAAAAGTTTGGTTTGAAGTGAAAACTCAGGTTATCATGTTTACAGACACACACACACATAATTCCAAAAATGGTATTTGGACTCGGGAGGTCTAAAACTTTGAGATTCATCAAAATCTCGAAAAGAAATTTTTGGACGATTCCAATAATTTCCTTATACTTCATATACGAAAGTCAGGAAGTCTAAAATGTCGAGATTCATCACAATGTTGACATCGAATCTTTGGACGATTATAATACTTTCCCTATTCTTCGTATAATTAATAGGTTCTAATTGCTAGGCAAACAAATGTGGAATTACACGACAAGAATATTACTGACCATGCAGGTACAACAATTGACTTTCCGATGATATGAATATTGCACAGAGGTTGGGAGCCTGCGCTGGCAGCACGTTGCTGCACCCACCACACCACCTGGATTGGGATCCGAGGGCAGCGGGTGACACCTCAGCACCACACTGGAGCACTGGCAGGTTTTATTATGTTAGCTGGAGTGCCAATCCTACCAGCAACCATCCAAGTGTTCCATATAAGGTGGAGGGCCTACCTGCAGGACTGGGTGCAGTTTAACGCCATACCCAGGACGGAGTGATTGCAGGTTAAGGGCTTTCCTTGCTCAAGGGCCCAAAAGAGTAGGGTCACTTCTGGCATTATAGGATTTGAACCAGCAGCCTTCTGATTGCTGGCACAGATTCCTAACCTCCCCTTAGTATTACACAAACAATACTAATAACATAAGATATACAATAAAACTCGGAGTCCTGCCACGTGCAAAAGTTCGCTGATGAAACTGCTATTGTGGGCTGCATCAGGAGTGGGCAGGAGGAGGAGTACAGAAAGTTAATCAAAGACTTTGTTAAATGGTGCGACTCAAACCACCTACACCTGAACACCAGCAAGACCAAGGAGCTGGTGGTGGATTTTAGGAGGACCAGGCCCCTCATGGACCCCGTGATCATCAGAGGTGACTGTGCAGAGGGTGCAGACCTATAAATACCTGGGAGTGCAGCTGGATGATAAATTGGACTGGACTGCCAATACTGATGCTCTGTGTAAGAGAGGACAGAGCTGACTATACTTCCTTAGAAGGCTGGCGTCCTTCAACATCTGCAATAAGATGCTGCAGATGTTCTACCAGACGGTTGTGGTGAACGCCTGCCTAGGCGGTGGTGTGCTGGGAGGCAGCATAAAGAAGAGGGCGTCTCACGCCTGGACAAACTGGTGAAGAAGGCAGGCTCTATTGTAGGCACGGAGCTGGACAGTTTGATATCCCTGGCAGAGCGACGGCGCTGAGCAGACTCCTGTCAATCATGGAGAATCCACTGCATCCACTGAGCAGGATCATCTCCAGACAGAGGAGCAGCTTCAGCGACAGACTGCTGTCACCGTCCTGCTCCGCTGACAGACTGAGGAGATCGTTCCTCCCCAATTCCACCCATGGTAAACGTTAACATTATACAAAGTTATTGTTCGTCTGTTATACCTTCATTGTTATCACTCTTTAATTTAATATTGTTCTTTATCACATGCAGCTGCTGGAGTATGTGAATTTCCCTTGGGATTAATAAAGCATCTATCTATCTATCTATCTATCTATCTATCTATCTATCTATCTATCTATCTATCTATCTATCTATCTATCTATCTATCTATCTATCTATCTATCTATCTATCTATCTATCTATCTATCATATAGTGCCTTTCATATCTATCTATCTATCTATCTATCTATCTATCTATCTATCTATCTATCTATCTATCATATAGTGCCTTTCATATCTATCTATCTATCTATCTATCTATCTATCTATCTATCTATCTATCATATAGTGCCTTTCATATCTATCTATCTATCTATCTATTATATAGTGCCTTTTCTTCTATCTATCTATCTATCTATCTATCTATCTATCTATCTATCTATCTATCTATCTATCTATCTATCTATCTATCTATCTATCTATCTATCTATCTATTATATAGTGCCTTTTCTATCTATCTATCTATCTATCTATCTATCTATCTATCTATCTATCTATCTATTATATAGTGCCTTTTCTATCTATCTATCTATCTATCTATCTATCTATCTATCTATTGCACATAAGACAGATAGAGTAATATCGCACTAGGCTGAATGTACTTTAGGCTGCCAGTGACCTGAGCTCAGTGTCCAACCCCAATCCTCAAAGGTGCTTTAATTTCCTTTCACATCCTTCACATTCCTTTCACTTGCGAGTTAAACTGGTTAATTAAAATACACCAGTGAAAGTGCCCTGTGATGGTAGCCTGTCCAGAAATGGTTTCCCCAGCTTTTCTTGAATCTAAAAGTTCAGGTGCTGGATAGTCAAAGAGGATTTGCTGTTCCTAAATATGATGTGGGGTGGGGTGGAGCAGTTGGTAGAATGTGCTGATAGGCTACTACCTTAACAATGGCTGCCTAGTTAAGCCCAATGCCCGGTGCTATCCTGTGCCAAGTGAGATCCTTGATCTGTGAACCTCTTATGATGGAAACTCATCCATAAGCTTTTTTTTTTTTTATTTTAAACTTTGACATAACTGCCAAAGACAAAACTGACTTCATTGGCCCCGCATCAGGCTAACTGGAACTGTAGTTGAAAGGGAGCCAGGAAAATTTGAAAGGAGAGAAAGAGCAGCAGCTAATTGGGACCGATGCCAATGTGCCATCTAAGCTGACACTTCCTCCTCCTCCTCCTCCTCAAAATAAGGAAACAGAGGAACATTTCACAGGTGCGAGGACAGAAAAGTCACTTTGAGTCACTCGATCTAATTAGCAAAAGGAGGCACAGCAGCCTCAGACAAAAGAAAAGAGGAGCTGCATGGGCCTCACCTAGCTGACATGTCGAAACTGTCAACCGAGTGAGGAAGTCAGCGTTAGGAGAAGCCCGCCTTCTGTCGCCTGGCTTTGAATCGGCTCGCCTCTAATTGTTTATTTCTAATCAACCTCTGCAGTACTTGTTGGACTGTCAGTCTGCTCCCCTGTGCTGCCAGCTCCTTTTTAATGTAATGTTCTCGTCAGAGTGTTCATTTCCATGGAATTGACTGATTATACAGAATAGAAAGCAGGTTGTTTGAAACGTATGGGAACATCAGAACTCACCCTGCCCAGGATTGGTTCCTGCCTTGTGCCCTGTGTTGGCTGGGATTGGCTCCAGCAGACCCCTGTGACCCTGTGTTCGGATTCAGCGGGTTGGAAAATGGATGGATGGACAGAACCATTTTGATAAGAACCGGCCATTCATCCTGTTCATCTCATTCTCCAAAATAACATCAAGTCAAGTTTTGAAGGTCCCTAAAGTCCTACTCTGTACCACACTACTGGATAATTTATGTAGAATACTGGGATGGAAACTCAATCACCATGACACAAGCACAGTCCCGAGATCAAATAAATGTGTGATTATTACAAAAATACCTCTTCAAGGTAACAAGCACAGGTTCTCTTTCACCACAATACCTCCGAATTCCTCTCACCACTGCACTGCCCTCCTCAAATCGAGTGTTGCTCTCCGTCCTCCCAGTTCAGACTCGCCAGGATAAGGGAGTGCAGTCCCAGGAGTACTTCCAGTGCCCGGGCTGCAGCCCATTGGAATCACTTCTGGGTCATTTATAACATGGAGCACAATTCCATGCAGCACCCTCCTGTGGCACCCATGGACCCCAGCAGGGCTGTTCTGTCAGACTACATCTCCCAGCATGCCCTACTGGGTCCTTACTGGTTACCGATATCTGGGGACACTGCCTTCTAGCATCCTGGGGAATAAAATATCCCCAATGTGATCTTCTTTTTCTGGTGGGCTGTCCATCCATCCACTCTGGCCATCTCTTCCAGGACTGGAACCTTCCTCTCCCCTGGCTGCTAGGAGCCAACCGTTCGGGTAAGGAATTATGCCCTCGTCTGGTCAGGATGCCCGTCCAACCCACGTGGCATTTACAAAATGTTCACAAAAATGGATGAAAAATAAATTAATGGGCAGCATAGTGATATGAAGGGTGTAGCTGCTGTCTCACACTTTCATGGGTCGAGGTCCATTACTCAGATGTGGGAAGTCTTCATGTTCTCCCTGTGTCCCATTTTAGATTGATTAGGAAGTCTAAATAGTCATTAATTTGAGGATGACTGTGCCCTGACTTCCCATACTCAATTGTGCTGCCAGGATAAGAATGAAGAAGTAATGTCTGCATAGCGAGGGGCAGCATATATCAGCTGAGCAGCAGCTTTCTGGGTAAGTTGTATTGTTAACCTGTCATGACCCTGATGGTGTTGGATGTGAACATGGTGATGGTGAGCCTGATAGTCTTGGACACCATATGAAATAAAGATTCAATCTCAAACAAGGGGCTTATTGGATAACGGGGTCTTCATTGTCACGTATGAGGAGCACAGGCTGATCAACATGCAACATGCCGCTCTCTCCAGTGCCATGATCAGTAACCGGAGCCACCTTACCTCAAAACTTCTGTCCTCCTTCTCTGTGCATCCTTTAATTTGTGCCTCTTATAACTGTAAGTTGTTTTGTTGTCTGTTGATCTGCTTGTTTGTTCACCAATCACGCAAAAACATTGGGCCAACTTAAAATGATTCAATTGTAATACTTTATGGATTTGATTAAATTGATTTTTAATTTAAATTTTAATGATTTGATTGTAATAATTTAAGCGGTTGTAAGGATATTTGAAGGGGTTGTAATGAAGCGAGTGTTAATGTAGGGGGCCTGCAATGTCCATCAGGCAGCAGGAGTGCACTGGGGCTGATGGGAGGATACCATTGTTGTTGCCTGCAATGAGAAAAGGGTCAACAATGAAAAAACACATAAATATTACTTTTCTTACCTTAATCCAGTACACATAAAACTGGAGCTATAATGTAACCCAGGGCACTTTAGCTAGTTATATATATATACTCAGCCAAAAAAGAAACGTCCTCTAACTTTCAACTGTTTTTACTTTCAGTAAACTTAATGTGTAAATATTTGTATGAACACTAAAAGAGTCAACACCATAAGACATAAACTAAAAATGTTTCACAATGTGTCCCTGAATGAAGGGAGGCTCAAAATCAAAAGTACCAGTCAGTATGTGGTGTGGCCACCAGCTGCTTGAAGTACTGCAGTGCATCTCCTCCTCATGGACTGGACCAGATTTGTCAGTTCTTGCTGTGAGATGTTACCCCACTCTTCCACCAAGGCACCTGCAAGTTCCTGGACATTTCTGGGGGGAATGGCCCTAGCCCTCACCCTGCGATCCAACAGGTCCCAGATGTGCTCAATTCCTTCGACGATAAACACGAATCCGTCCATCACCCTGGTGAGACAAAACCGTGACTCATCAGTGAAGAGCACTTTTTGCCACTCCTGTCTGGTCCAGCGAAGGTGGGTTTGTGCCCATAGGCGACGTTGTTGCTGGTGATGTCTGGTAAGGACCTGCCTTACAACAGGCCTACAAGCCCTCAGTCCAGCCACTCTCAGCCTATTGCGGACAGTGATGGAGGGATTGTGTGTTCCTGGTGTGACTCGGGCAGTTGTTGTGGCCATCCTGTACCTGTCACGCAGGTGTGATATTCGGATGTACCGATCCTGTGCAGGTGTTGTTACACGTGGTCTTCCACTGCGAGGATGATCAGCTGTCCTTCCTGTCTCCCTGTAGCGCTGTCTTAGGCGTCTCACAGTGCGGACATGGCAATTTATTGCCCTAGCCACATCAGCAGTCCTCATGCCTCCCTGCAGCATGCCTAATGCACGTTCACGCAGATGAGCAGGGACCCTGGGCATCTTTCACAGTCGGTAGACAAGTCTCTTTAGTGTCCTGCGTTTTTAGAACTGTGACCTTAAATGCCTACTTTCTGTAAGCTGTTAAGGTCTTAACGACCATTCCACAGGTGCATGTTAATTAATTGATTATGGTTAATTGAACATGCATGGAAAACATTGTTTAAACCCTTTACAATGAAGATCTGGAAAGTTATTTGGATTTTTAAAACATTATTGTTGAAATACACAGTCCTGAAAAAGGGACGTTTCTTTTTTTGCTGAGTATATATAGATACACACACACATATAAACATATATACATATACATATATACATATAAACATATCGGAGCTGGAGTGAGGATATATATAGCATCCTGGCCGGGGTGAAGCCTGGCGGCTGAGTGTGTTGCAGAGGACTGCCATCAGGGAAATGATTGACATTAGAAGGAAAAAAGGGGTGGTGCCTTGAGCGGAGGAGCTGGAAATGGGGGCAGGGGTATGTAGACGGTTCAGGGGATGATGGGAAGGTGTGGTATATACAGTTGAGATATGAGCGCTGGGGGAGGGTGGATTTGGTGTAGGGAACCAGAATTTTCTTTTAGGGTGTCTCTCAGGGCCACAACAATAAGAGAATTATATGTAACTGTAAGTAGTTCCTGGGGCAGCACGGTGGCGGCGTGGTAGCGCTGCGGCTCCTCCCTGCGTGGAGTTTGCATGTTCTCCCCGTGTCTGCGTGGGTTGCCTCCCACAGTCCAAAGACATGCAGGTTAGGTGATTTGGCGATTCTAAATTGTCTCTAGTGTGTGCTTGGTGTATGTGTGTGTGTGTGCACCCTGCCCGGGTTTGTTTCCTGCCTTGCGCCCTATGTTGGCTGGGATTGCCTCCAGCAGAGCCCCGGGACCCTGTAGTTAGGATATAGCAGGTTGGATGGATGGATGGATGTAAATAGTTCCTGTTCAATTTACTTCATTCTTGTTTCACATTCATGTGTTCTTTTTAAACTGTCTTACAATCACTTCTTTGTCCTGCTGTGTCTTCCTTCTAAACCTGTGACGAGAAGGTTACTGAAGTCTGTGGACCACTCTCCAGGCTCATCACATGTATGTAATAGCAGTCCGGTTCACTGACACTAACATTCTCGTCTCTTGTTTCCACCACAGAGCAGAAAAGAAGCCCAATGAGGGCAACTGACTCGGCCCTTCAGGTCCCCAAGCTGCAGATGAGAGAAGGTGGTCAGTCTTCCACCAAACCCAAACCCTTCCTGAGAGCTCTGCTATTACATAGCCTGATGGCAATCTTCTGTAGAGGCTTCTCTGTTGTGGCCCTAATTTGTTGTTTGCTCTAAAGTGAAAATATTTTGTTAGAGTTAAACGGGGACAACCGGTTTAGTGCTCCAATAGTTTCCACTGGCAACTTGCAGTTCCTTCACACAACTACCTGTGATGCAGTATCTGCCAAACAATACAAAGAGTACCCGACACGTGTTTTTCCCTAATTGGGGCTCATCGTGTGTACGCACCTTTGCTTCCCCTTATGGGGATCGAACCTCAGACGTCAGCACCTGAGATGAAGCTTCTGATGTTGTGCCACGGTAGCCAGCTCACCTATTTGACAGGGTGTTGATCGGAGTACAATATTACATTCTTAGTTCAGAATTGCAATCTGATTATTTAGATGGTTACCTACCAGTTAATGCTTGTGGTTGATCGGCCAGTCGGTGCGAACACCTGACGAGCTCCAATTAGGGCAAAACTGTGTTGTGTGCTCTTTGTATTTGGTGTTTGGTAGATACTGTATCACTTATCTATTAGCTGCTTCTCGCAACTGAGAGGGCGTAGTGGATGTTTGCCAACTGGCTGACCAACCACAAGCATTACCTGGTAGGTAACCACCTAAATAATAAGATTTGAGATTCAGAACTAAGAGTGTATATATTGTACAGTATATATTGTGGAAGATCAGCCTCGACACAGACAGACACTCGGACTCACAAGTCCCAAAAACACACCCATTCATAATTTTTTTTAGTTCTTAGCACAACACAATGCACAGACCCACAATGCTCAACCATCTCTCTTCTTCTCTCTTTCTCTACTGCTGCCTCCACTCCGCTTTCACAAGCTCTGTCCTGTGCCTCCCGACTCGGGCTCCGTGAATGGAGTGAGGTGGCCTCTTTTATAGGCACCAAGTGTTCCCTGCTCATCTTCCGGCAGCACTTCCGGCTGTGGAGGACGTGCTGCAGACCAAGGCTTTCCAGGTGCCCCCTGTCAGTGCCCTCGGGCCCCAGCATGGTTGAGCTTCCAGGCTCTAAGCCCGTGGCCCCCGATACCATCCAGGGGGGCTGCCCTCTCATGTTCACGACCTCTTCAAAGAATGGCGTCCCGACCTTGACCTGAAATTTGGTACACATATACTACGTGACGTCTACTATCCGCTTTCGGGGTGATGATTGACCTCCAAGGTTATTACTCTTTTTATTTTTATTTTATTTTATTGTAGAATCAACTCTTGGCAGAGGCCAGCAGAGTGGCTGTGCGGTGCATGTCTATGGGCGCCGTTCTCATCCCTACCACCTTTGCCGTCACTTCCCCTACCTCTTCATGTCTTAAATCATTCTTGAGGCAGATTGAAGACTTAAGTGCCAGTTTAACTGAAAAATTAAAGAAAATGTACAAAGTAATTGCAACACAAACACAGACGTAATCAGTTTTAACGCGTAAAGATGCCAACAAAAGAAGAGAAGAAGCGGGACGCTAGGGAGGAGAAAAGAAGAGCTGCTCAGAAATAGCAAGTGCATCAACCTCTGAGCAAACGAATGATAAACGTACAGAGAAAGAGGATGAAAACTAGGAATGTCAAGTCAAGTGGATTCACTGCACTTTATCGTGCACTTTTATTGATTTTAGTGTGTTTAATCGCTTGCTTTAGGTCACTTGAGTTCGAATTTTTTGCTCCTGATTTTCGTTTTCACTAAACTCTTCTAAACTAAACTGCTTCTCGTTTCAATGTCTAACAATAGTTAGCCAGTTAGAACCCAAGTTATCTGAGGAAATGTGGAGCGATGTTACCTCAGATAACTGAAAACTCGGATTAAAGAGATTGCCTCATTTCTCCCTGATCCATCTGTTTGTTAGCTTCCCATTTCACTTGATAAGGATACCGTGCTACATTTTCCTTTCTCGTTTATTCTGGTATTTAAGATGCAGACTTAATGAACTACAAAAAATGTATAAACACTGTGACAGATAGGGGGTGCTGTCATTCCCTTGAACCCTCGGATCAGACGCCAGACACCAGAAAATAGTCCAATAATTGTTTTTATTAGGACAATACAGTGCACAAAGCACCCTCCAGTCCACTATACTCATACAATAAACAATAATAAATCAATAATCAATAATCAATCCTCCACTCCCAGACGCGTTGTTCCCTTCCTCCCATCTCAACTCGCTCGTCTGGGATCTCCCACAGTCTTTTATAGTCCAGGACCCGGAAGCGCTTCTGATCCCTCAGGTCATGTGATCACCCAGCACTTCCAGGTCAGGTGAATACTCCTTTTCTTCGTCAGCCCTGAAGCACTTTATTTCACTTTATTTCATCTCTGAGCCTCCCTGCAGCATCCCCTGGCAGCCCCGACGTTATCCAGCAGGGCTGTGTACTAAAACTACATAGTCCATGATGCCCTTCTGGAATTCGGGGCATCTCCCTGTCGCAGGGAAGGCTCCCTCTGGCAGCCTGGGGGTATTGGCCGGGATGAATGGCCGGCCATAGTCCACAACACAAAACTTCTAAGTGAATCAAACAGTAGATCAGTTGGACACGGTCAATGCTGGCGACACACTAGCAATAGCTGAGTGGGCAGTTGAAGAGGAGTGACTACTTGACTACTTGACTACTTGACTACTTACTCAATACAATCGAGATTAAAAGTAACAAATTTACCTACTTGGTAGGGTATTCATGGCAAAGCTTTTATGAATTATAAGATAAATAATGTGCAACAAAGGTTTGCATTGGATAATGCAGAAACTTGGGTAATCAGTGCACAGGTAATGGGTGTTCTATTGTATAAATGTATATTAGACTAGCTATCCCCTGTGAAATAGGACAGTAAGGAGGGCCCTGCCCAGCTCCCAACTCCTGACATCACGCGTTCCCCTTCCCTCAGCCCGCAGCCTCTGTCTAAGATTAGCACGAATATATCACTCCTGCAAGTAAACTATGATTCTTAGCACAATGAGAGAAGTCGCAAAATCAACCGGAATGCTCAAGCAAAAAAGCCCGATCTAAATCTGTTAAGTAGTTCTCTCATTTGCTAGCTAAGTGGAGGTAAGCTACGCCCCGAGGCTGGCACATGAGTGAGGAGGGCAACACCCCCCTCCCCTAGGCCTGCTGCGTGTCTCTCAGATTCGTGCAAATAAATTGCTCCTGCAAGCGAACTATGATACTTAGTGCAATGAGAGAAGTCGCAAAATCAACCGGAATGTTCAAGCAAATTATAGAAAAAAATCCGATCTAAATCCATTAAGTAGTTCTCTTGTGAAAAGCGGATAGACATACAGCCAGATGTTGTATTTTTATATATAGAAAGATGCATGTGATATACGAATGTGCGATTAGGGATCACCCACAAGGCTAGGGTAAGCCTGCCGATATCCCACCACATCAAGATGGAGCGTTGTTATTAATAATATCTTGTATTTCCCGTTCCCACTGAACAATCAGGAGATGACACCTAGCCCCACCCCCAGCTGGCAACGGAAGCCCCGCCCCTTCTGGGACCAGGTCAGAGGCATGGTGGCAGCAGGAAGGGGAAGTCAGTTAGTTTTTGAATTGCTGATCAGAGACTGACCTGATCCCTTAAAGGTGATGGAGTCTTAGACTGCTGGGAGACTACTGGGACTTCTAACAGGATGGCCCCAGTGGTTGGTTGAGTCACTTCTGACTCTGCGCTTTACCAATATCTGAGGTCTACTGATGATCAGGAATCAAAAGTCAGCCTACAGGAAAGAGTGGGTAAGTTTAAATATCTCAGATCAGTGGTAGCCCAAGGTGGACAACTAGACACAGAGATAACCAACAGAGTGCTGTGTGAACGGAACAACTGGAAGAAGGCATCGGGAGTATTGTGTGCTTGAAGAATGAAGTCATTAAGGAAAGAATTTTAAGATGATGGTAAGACCACCAGTGACGTACGGAGATGAGACGTGGATAGTAAAGGGAGTGCAGAAGAAGAAGTTGGATGTTTCAGAATGAGAATGTGGAGATGGATGTGGGGAGTTAACAGCAAAGGAGAGAATAAGAAATGAGACAATCGGAGACACAACAACAGTGGGAAAGATCACAAAAAAGTACAGAGAGGAAGGCTGAAGTGGTGTGGACATGTGATGAGGTGAGACAATGAATATGTGGGTAAAGGAGTGATGGCTAATGGAAGTGCAGGAGAATAAAACATGAGGGAGGCTGAATGGAGGTGGATGGATAAAGTAAAAGATCTGAAGGAAAAGGGCTTGACTGGTGGGGACGTGCAGGACCGAGCTGTTTGGAGAAGAGTGATCAAGCACATCAACCCCCCATAGAAGTGGAAAAGATGAAGAGGAAGAAGAAGAAGACCCAGAAATAGGCAAGCGTTCAACTGGCAGAAGGAAGAGAGGCCAGCAATAGTGGTGAGCAGGTCAAGAGGCTGTGTTGGATGTCATTGATGAAATGGGAATATGGCAGTTAATGCATCACAAAATGAGAGGTAAAATGTGTAAGCAAACTGGATAAAGGGTTGACTTTTCATATCAATAGTACACAATCATCCATCTCCAGCAGTGCAGCCTGAGAACTCACGTGACACGCTTCTCCCTCTCATTCATTGGCTAATGAATTCAGCTCAAAAAGTGACTCCCATGAGCCTTTGGTTTCCTGTTTACCTATTCATTGTCACACTTTTGCACGTCAGAGGATCACCTTCTGGGCTCATCAGAGGTAAGCACTACCATCCCATCACAACAGGGGGCGTGATCTTTAACTGCTTTGTCTCCTTTTCCACCCACAGCTCTGTGAAGACACCCAATGAGGGCAGAGGACCACTCCCCCTTCTGGTCCACAAGCTATAAAAACAGGTGTCGCGTTTAGGAGATGAGCAACCCACAAGATGGAGCTCTGGCCCTGAATCCTGACCGCTCTTCACAGCACCGTTACCTTAGTCAATGGCTAATTATACTTCTTGTTGATTATGGCACCATCCTGCAGCTGTTATTGTTGTTTTCCTCTTGCACAAAGTAAACACGGTGGCCTGGTTGGCATCCCATCATTTCATTTGGGCTCTTGCATTAATAACAGTCGATGACACCACTTTAATAGAAGGATAAGTGTATGTGTGTCCATCTGATTGCTTTGTCATTCTAACAGATGGTGCATCACAAACATTTGTTGCAATAAAATGCATTGCATGTGTCATTCCAACAGATGGCACATCACAGACATTAACACTGCTTTTAGGAATCCCATGCCAAATGAGAAAGATCCAACTACAGAGTAGCAGCAACATAAGGTTACCACGTCTACACATGTCTACACCAGCACTTTCACGGTGTAAATGATGTCACTGCACATCTATACACTAAACACACTAACCCCCTAACCTTATGTTACCCCTAATTTTAATCATTTATACTACATGCTAACACCATGAACCCCTAACCCTAATTTCTGCTTTGAATCAGCTAGTGTAGAACTGCTCCCTTTGTAATATGCTGTTGCGACTCTTCTTTGGATATTAATGTACCAAATGGCATATAACAAAGACATGCATTGCATCTGTCATTCCAACAGATGGCACACCACAAAAAATGCATTTTATTACTGCAAATGTTTGTGATGTGCCATCTGTTGGAATGTCAAACTCATTGCATTTTATTACTATATGCATTGCAAAAATCCATTGCAATAGATGGTGCACTGCAAACATTAGTGTTGAGGTCTATGTTGATTACTTAGGTGTGGATGTGGACATAGTGGATGGACCTTGCCCCTCATTTGCCATGGTGGGCAGTCAAGACTTTGGCAACCTGTGTTTGGGGGTCCCATTCAGTGTCTGGAGAGTGCACACCTTCAGTAGTGCACACGGTGCCCCTTTGTGTTTGTTAAGGAGGACACTGTGTGCACTTTTACTTACATAAATGGCGACCAGCAGGTAACAGTGCCCACTCAGTATCTCAGGGGGTGTCCAAAGTACGGGTTCCTTAAGTTCCATAAATGGCGCCCCTCAGATGACAGCACCCTAGACAGCCACCTATGTCTGGATTGACCATCTCAGCTGTGCACAAGTTGTAGTGATGGCATGAGAACACCTCCAAGCAGACACTTACAAAAACCATGATTGACCACAGCCTACAGGGCATGGAGAACGTTTGAGTTTGGCAGCCAGCCTACCCAGACAAAGGGTGGTGACCCTGACTCAACAAATGACTCCACCATATTAGTAAAGCACAGGATGTGGTGGATGTAGTTGGGTGCAGTCATCCATCCCTTATCCTTATTTTAATGATATAAAAAATATCCAGAGGCAGAAAGGACATGGAGTTGGCACAGCACAGTGGTGACCCACGTTAGGGGTCCATGCCAGTGTTGTGGATTTTTAAAATAAAAAGAGTGTGCCTCGGGTTTGGTGGGTGCGGCTGCAAGGTGTTCAATGTGGAGACAAACTGATTACCTGTTGATAGGCGAGATCAGCTCAGTTGTTCCACATCTGCAATTAGGAGAGTAGCTAGGACTCTCTGTAGGATAAAGGGGAGCCTGAGAAAGACAGAAGAGGAGAGGAAGAATAGGAGAAAAACTGGTATAAAAAGGAAAGGAAAAGAAAAGAGCGGCAGGATCGGGGCAGAGCTGATGCTATGGAGGAGTGGCAAGCAGTCAAGGACAGTGCCTCAGGTGGAGCATCTCACTCACTCCTACTGAGCACCCAGAGAGCAGGAGTGACCAGCAGCTCTTGGAAGTCCCATAAAATGTCAAGGGATGGTGGTGGGTGAAGGGAGCAGGGCTTGTGGGCAGGGCCATATTAACAGCATCATAGGGCAAAGGAGTGCACTGTTGCCCCATCTTGATAGCAACACAGAAACATACATAGGCATCAGAAACATCGTGGGCTCCTATGCTCAAGACATCCCTGCTGTTGGGGTCCCCGCAAATGCCAAGGGATGGTGGAGGGGACACGAGCTGGATAAGGGGTTGACTGTGCTTGCCAGAGGATATCTTATCTCACTGAGGGAACCATAATAGAGAAGTAGATGGGACATCAGTTTTGGAAGGAGGCACCAAGACTCGTGAGTGGTTTTCATTTTAATTGGATTTTAGCCTATTTCTTGAACTGTTTTTTTGTTGATTGTACCCTCCATTAACACTGTTTTTATGAAGGATTATTTATTTATTTGATGAAGGCTGCACCACACTTTATTGACGAACAATGTTTGCTAATAAAATGCACTGAGCACTTTCACACATGTCTATGGCTGGGCTGGGTCCTTATCGCCTAGTCAGTCCATCCTCAGTCATGATTATCAGTGTCCCGGGTTCAAGAGGAGAATGCGCCAGCTTAGGGCACTCTGGGCATTACAGGAACATAGGCATTGAAAGAAAATATAACACTGGCATTTGGGAAAAGAAAGAAAGAAAGAAAACACATAACATTACCAAATCTGTTTAATCAATTTTAGCAATTTTGGTGGCCTATTCATGCCTGGTCCAGCAGGACTTACTGCATGGCAGAACCCAGCACTAGAAGAGTGCCAGTCCATTGAAGAGTTCACACAGAATAATTTTGGAAGTGCCAATGACTTAAGCTGAATGTCTTTGGGGACATTGGAGAAAAAAAAATCTGGTCATGTTAGGTAAAATCCACAGAGACATTGTGAGAACATGAAGACTCCACACAGACAACAACTGAGCAAGTAGTTCAAACCCAAGACCCTGAAATCAGGCAGCAGACCCTCGCTTTCCTAGCATTTATCCCACTTTTTTCAGCATATCCTGCTGTATGACATACTGTTCTCCACTTTGTCTGGTTCAAGGCATCTTTAGGGGTGACATTTGCTTACCTAATATCTTCTTTCAGCTGGTCCAACCATCGTTTCATTAGTTGCCCGTGCAGCCAACGTCTTTGCTACTGATTGATTGCCACTATGGCGCATATGACAGCACCACCAAAGGCAACCTTCACACATCTGTTCTGTAGCTGAAGTGACTCCCATCATTTTCTGGACATCCTGGTTTGTGATGTGGTAAAGCTGAATCAGACTAAGTGACCGGTGCTGCATCATCTTCTCTGTCAAGTGGAGCATTCTGTCGTGTTTAGTAGACAATAGCCAACACTCCACACCACAGAGAACTTTGACTTTAGAAGATGACTGGGTGTCACGTGAGTGCACATGGAAGACGGCATAAGTGCTCTGGTGATACAAATTACCCACCGAAACAGGGGTTGGCACTGTGGTCTTCTTCCCATAGTGCCATCTTTTCCCCAGGTAAGTGACACACATACACCTGGCCGTCAACCTGATAAAACAGAAAATGGGATCCATCGGACGAGATGACCTTCTTCCATTTGATGCAAGTTGCAGTGTTGATACTCGAGTGCCCACTGTAAGTGTATTCAATGGTGGACAGGGGTCAGAATGGGCACTCTGACTGGGTTATGGCTACACAGTCTCACACGCAGCTGGTTTTGATGCATTGTGACATATTACTCTCAATGAAATGATCTGCAGTTTGTGCCACAGTAGTCTTCCTGTTGGTTCATACCACATGTAATGGCCTCGCCATTTCAGAAATGCTCTGACTCAGTCGTCTGGCCATGATGCATTGGCCCTAATCAAAGTCCCACAGGTCTCTACACCTGCCCATATCGTCTTCATTCAATATGTCGCCTAAGGGAACCTAATGTGAGCTTACCATCTAATATATCTCTGACCTTCAATAGTGAACAGCCTTCCTAGCCGAATTATATTTAAAGTACAGTATAATTGCTTCCTTATTTCCGCAATATCAAGTGCATTCCAAAATAAAAGCTTTATTGTTCCATATTTGGTTCCTTTTGTGATGGCAAACCCCATTTCTGGTGCAGGACACCAGCAGTAAAGAGAGCCATCAGGCAGAAGAAGGTGACCTTTCTAGCTTGGCTAGTTTATGGGACTATGGAAGTCGCTGACAGGGACTGACAGGCCAACGGTGATGGTAGTTGTGGAAATAAAAACTCAGGCATGGGAGGAGTTCAATGAAGCCATGGAAAATGGCATCCAGATTGCCTCAAACAGATTCTGGCAAACTGTCAGGCAACACAGGAGGGGAAAACAGCGCTCTGCCTATGTTGTGTGCAGCAGAGATGGAGTGTTGATGACCTCTCCTGGAGTACATAGATGGCCGATGGAGGATCTCCTGAATCCTACTAACATTCCTTATTTAGGGGACTTGGAGAGGCACTCACTGGAGCTGAGATCATGTTCTCCAACTTTAGGACGATCATGCTACTCAGCCTCCCTGGGAAGGTCTATGCCAGGGTGCTGAAAATGAGGTTCTTTCTGTTGGTTGAACCTAGGATTCTGGAGGAACAATAAGGATTTCATCCATAGACATGGAATGCTGGGTCAGCTCTTTTACTCTCATGAGTATTTTTGAGGGTGCATGGGAGTATGTCCAGCCAGTCTACAAGCATACAACCGTATCCCTCAGGGTGTCCTGTAGGGGTGCTTCAGGAATATGGGATACCAGGACTACTGTTGCAAGTTGCCATACCACAGGAGCAAGATCTTGTTTTCCTTTGCTGACAATAAGTCCGACTTGTTCTCGTTGGGTGTGGGAGTCCACCAGGGCTGCACTTTGTCACCAATTCTGTTTATAATTTATATAGACAGAATTTCTAGGCACAGGCTTTTTGCAGATGATAAGATCCTGTTGGTTTAATCGGGCCATGACCTCAGGTGCACACTGAGGAGGTTTGTGGCTAGGCCGAAAGGCAAAGCTCTCGATTTACTATTCGATCAATGTTCCTAACCTTGACTGTGGCCACAAGCTTTGGGTCATGAGTGAAAGAGGTAGATTGTGGAGCTTCCTTCACAGGGTGTCAGGGTTCAGTCTTAGATATAGTGTGAGGAGCTCAAAGTAGAACTGCTGCTCCTCTGCATCGCAAGGACCCAGTTGAGGAGGTTCAGGCATCTGATTAGGATGCCTCCTGGATGTCTCCATGTACAGGTGGTTTTAGGAATGTCCAACTGAGAGGAGACCTTGGGAAAGATCTTGAACTTGCTGGAAAAATGATATCTCCCATCTGGCCTAGGAACCCCTCGGTATCCCCCCAGAGGAGTTGGAGCAGGTGGCAAGGAGAACATCTGGGCATCTTTGCTTAGACTGATGCCCCTTTCCAATCTGGATCAGATAAGCAGTAGACAATACATAGAGGCATGGATGGAGGGTCCATATCTCTACTATAAGAGCACTTTCAGATGAAGTCACACAGTAAAACAAGGCAGCGAGACTGAACTGATGGTAATGTTTGGATAATTTAAGGTGAGTGTTGCTTAATGATAATTCAAGTTGGGAGTGGCTTTGAGTCACTCTTTGTCTGGCTGATGGTGTTGAAAACCAAGCCACCAGGCCACCCTGGGGTGAAGATTAAGTAATTTCATCTGCTGTTTACCTAACACTTGAATAAGCAGCTCAGAAATGGACCTGTCCCTAACCCTACCCCTAATTCCTAACCCTGGTCACCTTTTGCCCATTCAGGTGTTGCACTCTTCTGCCTCACCATTTGCATAGTCCTGTACTGTGAGTCAGTTCCTTTTCAATTCTTCTTTGATATCCCTGAAGGGGCTAATCTCATTTGTAAATAAATGACCGTTCCTCCCTTCCTTTCTCAGCGTCTACGTGTGTGAATGTACTTTCTGACGACTCTTTGTTTCCTCCACCGCAGTGAAAGAAGTGGCCATTGTTCAGCTTCTCACAGACCTGTTCCAACATGTCCAGCGATGACACTTTTGAGGAGTAAATAACGTCTCAGCCTCTGATCAGGCTTACAGTCAACAGGATGATTTATTGAAGGCAACTATTTATGCAAGACAACGGTGAGAGCGAGCATGTGTGCCAGGTGCAGTGGGCATGCGGATCACAACAGTGAAATTCTGCATGGCACATGGGCGTTTCTTCAGTTCCATTCATAATAACTAAGCCCAGGACGTGGCAGCTCTTAATGTCAGGCTTATTAATTTCCAGTGGCTGCATAAACTGACTGGAACAGGCTGGTGGCCATCATTACTAGTGGAGTGCTTGGGCACATCTCCACCATTACCACCCTGCAATGCCACCCACTTTACTGTGCTGTAGATTTAAATTTAAATGGATACATTTGCACTTGATAACTCATAATGACAAAGTGAAACCATGCTTTCTGAAAGGTTTGTGGTTTTATTAAGGAAAAAGCTAAAGGAGGTTTCTGAAGCAGCTGAAAGGACATGTCAGTGGTTATGGATGTGGAGAGGACAGGCTATCTGGGGGCTGCATCTTCAGTATGGTACATTCCCTATTATATTTTGTGTCTGTAAGGTTGGCTGAAATGTGCTTAGAATTCCATATAGAATCGGTGGCACTGAGTGTACGTTGATGGTGCAAATGCAGTTGTTGTCAGCAAAGCAGAAGGTGGGGTGTTGGAGTTTGTTTGTTTTTTCTTGTTTGTTAGAAACCGTACAGGACCAGTGGAGCATTCATTAATGGTACCAATTACAACTTTAGCCATTGGGGATAGCTGGTATGGCGCTGATTCTATCATTTTTGGGCATGGAGAGGAGTGAGTCTGAGGCACCAAAGTACACTACTGAGCCCGACAGAGGTGGGCCTAACTCAATGAAACACCAAAGAAGGAAGGTGTCCATTTGATGACCCCTGAGAAATTAGCATGTTGGTACTCTGTGAATTACCATGGGTCAGGTTAAGTCAGGTTGGGGAGCGTGCACTTGTACAGGAAGTTGCCACAACCACCACATGACAAAACAAGCTCAGGATCCTGGTTGGCAACCCCCAGGATAGACACTCGGTCCAGTCCCACCCTCTGCAAATAACCATCTATCTGCCACACCCAGGTGTTATGTGACCATCCCCTTGACCTGGTCCAGCCACTCAGGCCCTCAAAAGTGAGGATCCTGCAAGCCAGATCACCCTTGGAGAATCGCATCACACGGCCGTAGCGCCGTAACTGACACTCCCTCAGAATGCAGGCAATGTGTCTCATTCAGGACTTCATAATTAACCGCTCGTTGGACACAAAGTCAAACCAGCAGTACCCAAGGATTCTTTGAAGAGACACAGTACTGAAATCTTCAGTATCTTCATCTCTGGTCACTGGATAGCATCCACGTCTTGCAGCCACATAGGAAGACAGGAAGCTCCAGGACTCTAAAGACTTGGACCTTCATCCTTTTGCATAGATATCAGGAGCACCACACACCCCTTTGTAGCAACCTCATGACCCCCAACGCTCTCCCAATCCATCTACTGACTTCATAGGAAGAGACATAAATGCCACTGCCGGTAAGTAAACCTCTCGACAAGGTCGACACTCTCCGAAGACAGACACACTGCTGATGGCTGTGCCTAAGAGGTCATTAAAGGCCTGGCTGTCACAAGTCCAGACACTCAGACTCCTCGCTCAGTCTCTCGAGAGCCCCCATCAGAGCCTCCATTGACTCCGTGAAGATCACAACATCGTCGGCAGAGTGAAGATCTGTGAACCTCTCAACCTGGAGATCAGCAGTTACAGAAATAATCAAACCAACATGTCTGGCACCTGCAATCACAGCAGTGTTGAAGTCACATTATTTCCCAATTCTGCTATCCAAGTGGTTCGTTGTATGGTGGGAGTGCATCATCCCAACCTCTCTCTCTCTCTCTCTCTCTCTCTCTCTGGTATTTGATGTAAACACGAACTGAAGCTCCTGTCCAGTATCTGCATGATTGTACAGTATGTATTGTGCTGTGGCTGCTGCCACATGATTGGCTGATTAGATGACTGTACAGGTGTACAGATGTTCCTAATAATTTGCCCAGTGAGTACCTGTAGTCAGGTATTACCCAGCAACATCCAAAATATAGGCAGAGATAGCAACATAAAATACATGGCAGGTAAGTGTGTGGCGCTTGTTGAGCCAGCGACAAGTAAACACGCAAACGCTACCCATGCCACCCTGCACATCTTTGATTGACACTTCTTGCGTTTGGCTTGATACAGTGTGATTGTGCAGCATTGCGTTATGAGGGATGCTGTCCAGCTTGCTGTAATCTGTCACTTACTGTATGCACTCTGTGAAAGCTGGCCCGGACACACACAGACGGACATCTTAAGTTCACCCAACACACCGTTTATTTACAATATTTTATTTTAAGTTTGTAGTGCATCAACCCCGGTGCCTCTTGCACCGATTCCCCCAAAGTGCAGGGCTCACAGTCTCTGTGCCTTCTCTTCCAGGCCGCCTCCAATCCTCTCCCCAGCTCTGTCTCGCTACCTCCCGACATCCACCAATGACTGTAGGGAGGCGGCCCCTCTTATGGGAACCCGGATGGGCTCCAGCTGCTTCCCGGCAATTAGAGTTGGCCACGCCCCTGTGTGGCAGAAGTGCCGGCTGCGCACCCGGAAGCCGTCCGGGTGTCCCCTGTCGTCTTCCCCCCCGGCACTTCCTGGTGTGGCGGAAGTGCCGGGCTCCCGGGATAAATAGGCACTGGGGCGCCGCCTGGCGGTGGCCACGGGTCCCTACAGGGCTGGGCTTCCAAGCCCTCTACCCGAGGCCTCCTGCATAACCAGGACGGACGCCCCCTCTTGGTCTGGAGGAGGCACACTCCCTCCTCTGGTCCTCCAAGGCGTCCCGGCCGGGGACCACACGGGATAAACCGGCATCGGGGCGCCGCCTGGCAGTGGCCACGGGTCCCTACAGGGCTGGGCTTCCAAGCCCTCTACCCGTAGCCCCCAACATAACCAGGACGGACGCCCCCTCGCGGTCTGGAGGAGGCAGAAGCCCTCCTCTCGTCCTCCTGGGCGTCCCGGCCGGGGACCACAACTCTCTGACATATTTGTTGTAATTCAACATTAACGTGGGCTTTATCTGCATTGTAATCGCGTATCAGCTACCTGTGAACATCCAGTGCCTCCCTGATACATTTATTCTGCCACTGACCTTGATTTGTAGTTGAGTTATTTATAGTTTGTAATTTTTTACTGCCATGGGTAGTTGGAGCAAGGATATTAAAAGAGTCCAGTCTGCAGCATATTTTTATTTTATCAATTAATTTAATAATATTAATGTAATTGAAATTGTGAAGGTTCCACACAGTTTTATATAATTATGTTTTTAAATAACACTATCTAGAACTCTGATTGAGTACAAGTAGACAAACTCAGCACTGAAACTTAACTTTTTAGTAAACAGACATTTCAATATCTGGAGTCCTGCCAAGTTAAGAGATTTGCTCACAACGACATTTCAGCTTTCATGTAGCCCCTTTCAGCAGTGAACACAATCCCCGGGCGATTTGTGTTTATTTCTATACTTAATAGATGAAGCGCTGACAGGTAAAGTGACTCAATCACAGTCACATTCACTTGGTGTGTCACCGGTGGCAACTTAATTGCCAACCAACAACTCACCTCAGGTGCTCACATTTAGGAAAGAAGTAAATGAAATGCAAATCAGAAATATAACATGCTGTTTAATTTCCCTGTGGCAAAACACTACACAAATTGAATTCAAAATCACTCATTTGAACCTGTTTGATGTGCTCTTTTATCTTATACTAGCTGTCCCCCGCGGCTCAGTGAAACAGGACAGTAACGAGGGCCCCGTCAGGTTCCCTACTTCTGACGTCACGCTTCCACCTCCCCTCGGCCCGCAGCCTCTGTCTCGGATTAGTGCGAATATATTGATCCTATGATTCTTATCGCAATGAGAGAAAGCTGCAAAATCAATCGGAATGTTCAAGCAAATTCTAGAAAAAAATCAAATCCTCTCGTTCGCTAGCTAAGCAGAGGAAATGAACGTCCTGAGGCTGGCGTGTGAGCGAGGAGGGTCCTGCCTCCTCCCCTCTCTCTCCGATTTGTGCAAATAAATCGGTACCGCAAGCGAACTATGATACATAGAGCGATGAGAGAAGTCGCAAAATCATCTGAAATGTTCAAGCAAATTATAGTTAAAAACTGATCTAAATCCGTTAAGTAGTTCTCGCGTGAAAAACGGACAGACATAGAGACAGACATTGGATTTCATATATATATAGAGACAAAGACAGGTAATAGAATTAACTTAAAAATATTAGATGTCTCCTGCTCCAGTGTACCTTCAGCACCTTTTCTCAGTATCCTTGTGTGTCTGAACCTCTCTTGCCTGGCGTTCCCTTTCTTAAGCACATTCCCGTACAGCCTGTTTCTCAGACCGCCTTGTTCGTCTACTGTCCGCTTTTATACTTCCCATTGTTGAAGGCGCCTCCTAATGTGGCATCTACACTTTTACTCGTCATGTGTCTGAAACTTGCTCTTCAGTTGCTTCACCAAAGCCAAATTGACCAATCAGACACACACACATGCACACACGCACACACACACACACAGACCATTGTGTTTTATTATATAGTGGATGTTATACTAAAAACTTTTTGTGTAATGCATTTGTGATACCTTGTGAAATTTCCTGGACACGGAACAAATCCATCCATCCATTTGTTTGCCTATCCTTATACCTCAGTAGCCTCAGTGGCCTGCTGTTTCCACTGCAAATCAAATGTATGTCATGCATACTACGACTTTGGTCCTGCTGTGAAATTACAAGCGCACTTATAGTATATATACAAAGTGACCGGTCTATCAGGGAGTTGCTTCTGTGTTCCACCACAACACATGAAGAACTCACTTAGGGTCAAACAGAAACCAAGACTTGAACCAGGAAACCCAAGTAGCTCAGACACCTGACAACATGAACGCTACTGCTTCTGCTACTAGCCTTCACTTTAACCTCTAGGCTAGCAGGGCTGTGAAAGGCTTTTAACAAAATCATTTTGTTTTAGTTTAGAAGATTCCTTTCAGAATTATTTTGATATTTTTCACCTCACTGTCACTTGTAAATTGTTTTCCTCAAAGGGTTTGATTGAGCTGTGGAAGAAAAATGGAAAGTCACTGAGCAAGGGTGCACCTCCACCTGGAATCATCTCTGATGTTTTTTGTGTTTTGTCTGTTCTACCAGTGTCCACAAGTTTTAAATAGTCTCGTGTTAAATATTCCTTGTTAGCAACGAGGTCTATTTACATTTCCGCAGATCTTCTTTGTGTTTGGTCTACTCTTCCAGTACTTTCTTATGTTTGAACACCTCTGGTAGAACCCTGGGATTTTCACATTTTTGTGGTTCATTTCATGTTCTGTCTGCTGTTTTAGCATTTGCTGAGTCTTACTTTTTGGCCTTTTTTTGTTTTTTGTGTACTTTGCTTTGATACCTTCAGAGCTGCACCTTTTTAAAAGTTTAGGCTGAGTTAGTATCCTAGGGTTTTTATTTTTTCAGTGTTCATTTTCTATTCTTTTACTGTTTCAGTAGTCAGGGATTTTTACCTTTCCAACATTCGTCTAATATTTGGTCCATTCTCTTAGCTTGCTGGGATTTTTGTTTACTCCTGACTTTTCCCGCTTTTCACCTACTATGTTAGAACCAAAGGATTTTCACTTTTCGCCATTCTTTGTGTTCAGCTTACTGATTTATCACCCAAACATTTTCATATTTTTTATATTCTTATATTTGATGGCCATTGCTAGCATCGAGGGAAGTCACTTTTTCCTCCATGTTTTGTGTGCTCACGTATTATGCCAGAACCCAAAGATCTTTTATCCCATTTTCAGCGTATTCAGTCTAGAACTTGGAGATTGTCTCTTTTTCACAATTCTATTTGTTTTTGGTATTTTGAGTTCAGGAATTTTCAAATTTTGGAAATTCTTCCTGTATTTGGCCTAGTGTTCTGGAACTTTTTATTTTTTCCACATTACTCTTGTGTTCAGTCCATCAATTAGCATGTGTGAATTTTCATATTTTTGACATCCATCACATGTTCGGTGTACCATTGTAGCATTTGGTGATTTTCAGTTTTTTTCTCAGTTTTTCTTGGGGTTGTTCTGCTGTGTCACAACCCAAAGATTTTCACCTTTTATCCCATTTTCCTCATATTCAGTCTAATGTATTAAAGTTTGGAGACTGTCATTTTTTTACTTTTCTCCTTTTTTTGGTCTCCTGAGCTCCGTGATTTTTACATTTTTGAAATTCTTGTTGTATTCAGCCTACCGTTTTAACGTTCTGTTATTTTTTCACATTCCACTGGTGTTCAGTTCATTGACTTAGCAAGCATGAATTTTCATTGTGCATTCATCAACTGTCATAGCGTTGGGTGATTTTCAGTTTCTTGGTCTTCTGCTTAAAGTTTATGGAAATAAAACATCAAAATATTTAAGAACCAGAAGAGAAGGTTGTCATACTTTGGACAGGTAGCACTTATGACAACAGACAGAATAGTCATAGTCTGCAATATGGTCATATTTATGGCAAAAGACCTGCAGGGAAACCAAAGAAGTGTTGGCTGAACAACATCAGAGAAGACTCGAAAGTGATGGATTTGTGTAAAGTGGAAGTGGAACGGCTGCTGCAGGACAGAAAACAATGGAGAGTCGTCATTGATAAGCTGCCTTGCAGTAGATAAAAGTAGAAGTGGAAGTGGTCTGCTGTGTCACAACCCAAAGATTTTCACCTTTTTCCCATTCTTTTGTTCACTCTACTGATTTTGGTGGCCATGGATTTTCATATTTTTGACATTTTTTCTTTTTTTTTTCAGTCTGCTGTCACAGCATATGCTGATTTTCCGCCATGTTTCTTGTATTTTGTCTGCTTTGGGTTGTCGCTCTTTATACATTCTTCTTGTATTCATTTCAGTTTTTTTCATTGATTTTCACTTTTATAACATTGTCATTATGTCCTGGTGCTCAGTGATTTTCATCAATTTGCTAGTCTTCTTGTGTTTTCTTTACTGTATTCATGCACTCATATTTTCCATTTTTTATGTTTTTGCGTGTGTGTGTTTTTTTTAGCTCTAATAGTTACAAATGGGGCAGCATGGTGGCACAGTAGGTAGCGCTGCTGCCTCGCAGTTAGGAGGCACGGGTTCACTTCCCGGGACCTCCCTGCGTGGAGTTTGCGTGTCCGCGTGGGTTTCCTCCGGGTACTCTGGTTTTCTCCCACAGTCCAAGGACATACAGGTTAGATGCATTGGCGATTCTAAATTGTCCCTAGTGTGTGCTTGGTGTGTGTGTGTGTGTGCCCTGTGGTTGGCTGGCGCCCTGCCCGGGATTTGCTTCCTGCCTTGCGCCGTGTGTTGGCTGGGGTTGGCTCCAGCAGACCCCCGTGACCCTGTAATTATTATATAGTGGGTTGGATAATGGATGGATGGATAGTTACAAATGATTTTGATATTTTCATTCTTCTGTTTGGCTTTCGCTCTCATGGATTTTCTCTTTTTAATATAAGCCTCATTTACGAATGAGGTGGTGAAAAATGCGGCAACAGATTGGCTTAACGAATCAGCAGAAAGTGAAATCTTGTGTCGACTATAGAATGGTGATTGATGGGAAGAGTATGTTGAAATCTTTTACACAACTTTTTTTAGTGATTTATTGGATCAACCTGACTTTGTAGTTTCCATTTTGAATGTGCATCACTGCAGAATTAAGTAACACTTTAGTTTAGGGTACTGCAAAAATGCATCTATAACTAATCAAAAATCAATCAAAGTATGTAACAAGACCTTAACAAAGGCTTCTTTGAGTCTTCATGACACTCACAGAGCATCAGTAAAGAATTTATTCATCTCTACAGTCTAGCAAGACTTCACTTTGGAGTGGTCTGAGGTGGCCTAACTGAGACACATTTCTCTCGATATGACATGTTTAGTATACGACCTGTGAATCCTTCAAGTCATTTTACCAGCACGCTGGGTCAATATGCCACCCAGCACTCCCATGAATAACCCGTCTACGGATGCTTTAAAAGTGTCATGAAGACCAAAAGAAGCCTTTGTTAAGGTCTTGTTACATCAGACTAAATGAGTAATAGTTGCATCTTTCAAGTACCTGAACTAAAGTGTTACCCAGAATTCATAGACCTTTTGATGTGTAGGACTGGGGTGACAGCGGGGCTGCTTTGGAGTCAGCAGAAGGTTCTTGTCTATGGAGTCAGAGTGAAGCGGCAGTTCACACTCCTCTCTCAAAGTTTCACAATCCTGGTTTGATTTCCAGTTTGGTCACTGGAAATGGTGTTTGAATATTCTGCCCATTTCTACATTGCTGTCTCATGGCTCCAGGAACCCAGAGCTGATTCTTCTCATACCCATATGATTTGTTAATGTGCTCTCCTCTCACATCTCAATGAAGTTCTAAAATTTGACCTTGATAGCTTCCTATGAAGCCAGTAGACAGATTGGGAGAGCATGGAGGGTCATGAGGTCGCTGGAAAGGGGTGTGTGGCGCTCCCGATATCTCTTCAAAATGAAGAACGTCCAACTCTTTAGAGTCCTGGTGCTCGCTGTTTTGCTATATGTTTGTGTGACATGGACGCTATCCAGTGACCTGAGATGAAGACTGGACTTCTTGTGTCTCTCCAGAAAATCCTTGGGTTCCTCTGGTTTGACAGTGTGTCAAATGTACATTCACTCATGGAGTCCTGAATGAGGCACATTACCTGCATTGTGAGGGAGCGTCAGTTATGGCACTACGGCCATGTAGGGTGATCCATCTTGCAGGATCTTCAATGTAGAGGACCTGAGTGGCTGGACCAGGCCAAGGGGATGCTCACATAACACCTGGCCGCAGCAGATAGAGGGTCATTTCCGGAGGGTGGGACTGGACCGTGTGTCTGTCTGGGGGGCTGCCAACCAGGATCCTGATCTGTTTCATCATGTAGTGGGTGCGTCAACGTGCTGTACCAGTGCATGTTCCTCAACCTGACCTAACCTGATCGCATTTGGGATAGGATCTTATATCAATCTGAACTAAATTAATCTCCAAGCTCTTTTTCTACATTACAGAGGTTTATGTTTCTCTCTTTACTTGCCTTGATTTTAACCACCAGATCTTTGCAGCCTGATAAATCAGATGCTTCAGCCCCAAGATGGGATGGACACTAAATAAATAAATGGGCTTCACTGAGGTTCTTGATGAAGAGACAAGATGCATTTACAGAGCTTTCTTCAATGCCAGTTCAGGGTAGCAGATGACCAGACCCATCGTGACAGCACTTGGGTAAGGGGGCAGCCTTAAGCAGGACACCACTCTGTTGCTGGGCACACTGACACAAATTCCCATCCTCACTCTAAGCAGACACACAGAACCTGTAAACCTAACCAGAGTACCTGAGGGAAAACCCTCATGGACTTTGGTTGAACATGCAGCCTCCTCACAGACCAGGCCAAAATCAAAGCCAGTCTTCTAGAGATGTGACACAGGAAAAGAACCAACTGTGCCACCATGCCACCTCAGACATAATCAGGCATTATTCATTGTATCTTATATAGTGTCTTTCACAGAGCTCACAAATAGTCATACCACCCGAGTACTTACTAAACAGACTGAAATTCCAGCAGTACACCCTTTTAGAGATGAGAAAATCAAATGCTTTATGAATTACAAACAATAATAACAACAGTTTAAGAAAAAAATCTAAAAGCAAATCTTCAAAGTGGAAATGACTGGAGCCAGCGCCTTTGGAAAGGCAAAGTATTAGAAAGATGTAAAAGGCGCCCAACCAGTCCGACCTGACTGTCCTGCTTGACTGGGGGACGGCAGCATTGTGAATGTAATCCGCTGAAGGAAGTGATTGTGAATCAGTGTTTAACAGAACTGCTGACGCCTGCCAAAAGCACTTCCAGAAGAAATACGATACCAGACGACTGTTCCATTATTAGCGTGGTGAGACTCACATTGAAAGACCTGCAGGACCCTGAGAAATAATCTGAGCTCAAGCACATCTCTCTGTTGGCGGCTGATGTTGATTTTGAGGAAACTGGCACGACAGGCACTCGTATTTTCTTTCTTAGCTTATCATGATGCACTTACCTGGGTAGGCCACTCCATATGGGATCAGCTGAAGTTTAACCATTAGCAGCAGATGACTATGATACCAACACGTTAGCCAGAGGCCATGTCACTGCACCCTGAAAAAAATCACGAGTGCAGGTTAGACAGAGAAGAAGAACAGCCACACTGGAGTATGACCTGAGGTTCAAAGCTCTCAAGGTCACTGCCAGCCCCAATGCTGCGCTCCTGAAAGTCGGGAAGTTCTTTGAACCCGTTTAGACAAAATCAAGGACCGAAAATTAGAACTTGCCTAAGAGCAGGAAGGAGAATAGAGTAGATCAGATTAGAATGGCTTAGATTAAACTGATTAGATTATCCCTGGGGTGGACTAGCACCCTGCCTGACATTTGTCCCTTCTCTGCATCCAGTGCTACCGATGCTGCATTCCGTTTACCTTGGAAGTCAGAGATGGGAATGACGTCACACCCTGTCCCACACCATTAACCCAATACCGATAACTGCTGAACAAGCTGATAACAACACATTATGTGGCATTTACTGCATCTAAACACCATAGCAACATGTCCACTGATAAAAGTTGGACAGTACTCTGTGTACGAACCATTTAATGAGACACAACCAGACAGAAGTTCTAATAAACAGTATAATACTAGAGCTTTCACTTACTGTTGATGCGTGGTACAGCCATCTTGGATTGAGAGGTTGGGGTTGATGAGGTCATCCCAACATTTCTAGTAGAAGAGCTGACTGGTGGGGGCATTCCAGTTGAAACCTGCTGTTTGCAACTTGGAAATTACAAATTTCCAGTTCAATGGAATGTAGCACAAGAGGTCACAACAGTCTTGAACTGTATAAGTGAGATAGATAGATAGATAGATAGATAGATAGATAGATAGATAGATAGATAGATAGATAGATAGATAGATAGATAGATAGATAGATAGATAGATCATCACACCTAAATGTCATTGTTGGACATCCCATTCCAAAACCATGGGCATTAAGCATAGCTTGTGGCTAGAAGAACCTCCACACTTTTGGAATTTGTGTCCAATCAGCCAAAAGAGCAATTGTAACGGCATTTACTGATGTTAAACAAGACCTCCTGACTCACATTAGGCATTCCCGTTCATCCCAAAGGTGTTCAGTAGGGTTGAGTTCAGGGCATTGTGTAGACCACTTGAGTTCCTCCATGTCTTTGTGGACCTGGATTTATGCACAGGAACACAGTCATGTTGGAAAAGGAAATGGCCATATACAAACTGTTGTCACATTGTTAGAAGCACACAGTTGTCTAAAATACCTTTGTCTTCTGTAGCATTAACATTACCCTTCACCGGAATCAAGGGGCCTTGATAAAAAGCCTCAGACCATGATCCCTCCTCCACTAATCTTTACAGTAGAAACTATGCAGTCCAGAAGATAACGTTCTCCTGGTTTCTACCAAGCCCAGGTTTGTCCAATAGACTGTCTTTCCTCCAGAGTCCAATGGTGGCCTGCTTTACACCACTCCAGCCGACACTTACAATTTGTGCCTAGTGATCTTAGGCTTGCCTGCAGCTTCTTGGCTATGGAAACCCATTTTATTAAGCTCCTATCACACTGTTCTTGTGCTAATTCTGCTTCCAGAGGCAGTTTGGAACTGTACTGTGATTTTTTTTACACACTTTTAAAGTTTTTGACTTTTAAAGGGGAAGACAGTAAGTGAGGTCAAAGGGTTCGGGCTCACAGGGGTCTTCAGCCATAGGCTCGAGCCCGGACGTGACATCACAGGGGCCAGAGCCGGCAAGGTCTTCTTCCATAGGCTCAGACCCGGAAGTGACATCAAGAGGGCCAGGTGGAATCTCCCGTGAATGGTCTGCAGGAAAGGAAGAAAAAGAGTCAGTGCACTCTGCCCAATCCCGGTCTGATTCAGAATTGCCCTTACTCAAGCCCATTAGTTGCCTCCCATGCGCACGTGTTTGACAATATATATATATATATATATATATATATATATATATATATATATATATATATATATATATCCTGTATATATAGCGGTGTAAGCCCGGCTATAATAAGCCCAGGCTCCTAAAAACTATTGAAATCATCAGAAAAAAAATTGAAGTGCAGAGTCGACAGTTTCATTTTGCAGACGTGCTCTCCCCCCTTGTCTATCAGCGGCTAAGTGAGTTTCTCTCTTGCTTGGCTTTCCTCGTTGGTTTCACTTTGGTGACAGAGTCGCTTTCTTTCAGCTTAATGATGTAGCCTCGCACTTCTTTCTTCTTCTGACTCATAAACTTGGGGCCGCCTTGCTGGCTCTTTGAGCTTCATGCTGTACCCTCGCACTTCCGGGCCAGACATACACACACACTTCCACACGTAGACATTATAATATAATAGAATAGAATAGAATAGAATATGGAACTATGGCTTCACATTCTCCCATAATACCTCTATTTATTCTGGTTTTCCTCCCACATCCCTAAAGATATATAGGCAGGTTAACTCAGATTCTAAACTCACCAATATGTGTGTGTGTGTGTATGTGAGAGAGAGGGAGTGGGCTCTGTAGTGGACAGGCACCTTCTCTTAGGTGGGTTCCTGCCTTGTCTGCTGAGCTGTCAGAAAAAACTCTGATCTCTTGTAAAATAATGTAATTACATTATTAGAAACCACTGAATCCACTTCACAGTAATGGAGTCTGGAGGCTACGCTGAGAGGATTGGGAACAAAACAGGAACCATACCCAGATGGTCTGCTAGTCCACCATGAAGGAGAAGATAATAAGACATAACATAAAAGGGATGTGTGGGACTGGAGCCTATTCTGGCAGACCTGGAATCAAGATGTGAAACAGCAATAAAGCTGGTGCTTCTATAATATAATATAATATAATATAATATAATATAATATAATATAATATAATATAATAATACAGTATTGGGCCAGCACAGTGGTGTAGTGATAAGCTCGGCTGCCTCATAGCTCCAGAGTCCTAGGTTGGAATGCCAGCCCAGTCACCGTGTGTGTTCAGTTGGCATGTTGTCCCATGATCATATGGGTTTGTCCTTAGAGGAGTATATGTTAATTGCATCCCTCCATTCAGCCATTTTCTGGCCCACTAATCTCTTTGGCGACTCTAAATTGCCTCTTTAGAAATAAGTGCGGCTGTGCCCATCAGCGCACACTCCTGACACTGTCCAGAGCTGCCTCCTAATTCACACCCAAACTTAACAAATGGCTTCCTGAACTGGTTAAGCGGGTTAGACCACAGATGAACGGAGGGTGCTGTATGTTGGCATTAAGAGGGTGCAGCATTGCCTGCTGGTTTATTTCTGTATGAGGACTTGACCTTGTCTTCTTAATGTTTTTGGCACATCTTCAGACAGATACAGTACACACAGGATAGAAGCAGCAATATGAATAAATGAATAAACCCATCAAACATGATTTTATACAGCAGAGTAGATCTTTATAAAGCAATACAATTTTTGAGTAGAAGTGCTGAAATAAAGTAAAAGAGCAACCATTCATTTTTTTTCACCACCTTTGCATAATTAAATTAAAGATGGTGATGGCACAAGTCAGTTTGCCCATACAGATGCCAGCCCATCACAACCACACTCATGTGGGGCCAATTAGCCTAACTGCACATTTTTGAATGTTGTAGTTAATAAGTGGAGATCATTGGATAAGGGGAGGTCATGCAGACTCCACACAGATCTTTCAATACATGAGATTGTGAATGATCTACACATAGCTCATAGTAGGAAAACAGCAATGGATGACAACATGGCAGAATTAGGCCCACTTCAGTTGGAATTGACTGCCCGGGTGTATGTGTGTAACCTTCCAGTGCTGCTACTGCCCCCCAGCTCCATACTCCTGTTTTCAATTCCCAGCTCAGGCGCTGTCTGGGCAGAGTTTATACATTCCTCTCGTTTCTAGGTTTGTTTTCTTCTGTTTAGTCCTGTTTTCATCTCACATCCCAAAAACATTTGTGTGTTAGATCAGCCTGTGTCTCTAAAATGAGCGAGTGTCCCCTATGATGAGGTGGCTCCTTGCATCCACTGCCAGACTCCCTGAAGATCCTAACCAGATAGGCAGATTAGAAAATGGAGGAGCTGGCGTAATTACTTGAAGGAAATACTCCACCTAAGGCCTTGTTCACACGGGCGTTAAAATCGAGCGTTTTTTTGCGTTCGAAGGCGTCCGTGAGCGGATCAAGCGCCGAGTGTTTTCTACACGTAGGAGTCAATGAGAGTGTTCACACGGGCTTTGGTGACGTGCGTTTGTCCGGCAGCGCGTTTATACGGCATCAAAAAAACGTTGCATGCAGCTTTTTCTTGGCGTTCAAAACCCAACGAACGCAAGGAAACTGCTTCTAGTTCGTTTTCTGCGTGTTTATTTTACGCTTCGGAGGACCGGATATATCCCAATAATAATAATAAAATAAAATAATAATAAATAAAATAATGAAAATAATAATAATAATAATAAAATAAAATAATAATAATAATAATAAATATTGTTTATTATGAAAAATTCGACGAAAGTAATTTTATTATAAAATAAATATAAAAGTTTACATGTTGTATATGAAAAAATATTAATATTTTTATGTTTTCATATACAACAAATATATTTTCATATTGCTTATTTTATTGTCTCATGTAATTTGTAAACCATGAACCTATTAATTTATGTTCTAATATAATATTTGATAACGATTATGTAGTGGGGGGCAATGCGACTACTGTTTCCTTACCTCAAAGTGACAAGTAGTCTCTCTTCAGGGCTAACACCAAGTCTCATATTGGTTGATTGGCGTGCAATGTGGCATTGCACCAGCTGCAGCAGACAATCAAAAGTGGAAACCGACATCCGACAGTAATTAAAAAACTTGCGCGGAAATTTTCTCATTTCTTCATAACTTCCTTTAACCCGACGTTGTGCAGTCAGAAGATGAACCCAGTAGCGGCGGCGGATTTTTCTCTCCCTACGTCGCCGTATTACGAGTATTTTTAAAACAAGAAGATTAATATCTAACATAGCAAAATGGTCCATATTGAAAGGAGGCACCTCAAATAAAACGACAAGGGCTTTCATATCCAGTTCCCGACACTGCCTCGACAGGTTAACACACAAACTACAATTTGGGCTGCAGGCTGGCGTTAGACAGAGACAAACGAACGCCGGTGTAGAAGTCAATCGATCGCCACCACAAAATGCAACATAAACGTCTAGGACGTTCAGAGTAAGTTCGTTTATCCAAAAACTTAACGGCCTTAAAGGCCTTAAAAATATTTTTTTAATATGTTACTTTCAACATGTAGTTTTCTAGCGACAGCAGAGAAAAATATCTAATCTCATGTTTTCACATAAAATGGTGATAACAAAGTTCTGATACAATAGGTGTCTATGGTGACCAACACTGGACAACAGCAACCGATTTCAAAAAGTGTTTTCAAAAAATCTCACATTACTTGTGTCCACTCAGTCATATGTCTCAAATCACATATGGTTAAAAATTGCCAGACAGCGTTCAGAAGCCATTAAGAAGGCTAACAGAATGTCAGGTTATATAGCGACCTGATGTGTGGAGTACAAGACCAAGGAGGTTCTGTTCAAACTTTATAAGGGTGTAGTCACACTAATAATTTGTTCTTCTCCTGAGCACATTCGTCCGCATGTAACCCCCCTCAAAGTCCAGTCCATTTGGCTAGTATGATTGCTCTGTGCCAGGTCAACCATACCGTGCTCTGGCCTGCTTAGTTCAGCAGGAGTCAGGAATAGTGTGATTGCTAAATGTGCCAGAGCATGGAACACAGACATGGCGTCAATGATGCGACATGTTTGACTACTATGTAGAAAATGCAATTCTCACTTCATTTGATACCATTTGAGTCAAAAAGAGGTTTTTATTCTCACCTTACAAATGAAGGTGAATTGTAGTTGGCAAGAAAAGCTGCAAATTCCTCCCTTAACATCATTTGTCTCCATAAATATCATCTCATATGTGCAGTATGATTAACAGCAAAATGCTTTGCTGCACAATCCGTAAGAGGGTAGAATGTTATCCTGCCCTACACGACTCCAAATAAAAACACAAAATAAGGAAAATCATTTTGACATGCATGTTGTCACTCCGTGTTCGGATCTTGTTTTGGCTTTACACAAAGTCGCATGGTGATGCCAAAAACATGCCAAGGCCCAGAAAGCTAAAGCACAGTGTGAGTGCAGGCCAGTAGCGGAGTAGGGATGCGGGTACAATCCTGCTTGGGCACGGTACAAAACAAACATTTATAATAGGAGTACACCCTAACACACTGGTCGGTCCTCATCTGGAGTACTGTGTGCAGTTTTGGTCTCCAGGCTACAAAAAGGACATCGCAGCGCTAGAAAAGGTCCAGAGAAGAGCGACTAGGCTGATTCAGGGCTACAGGGGATGAGTTATGAGGAAAGATTAAAAGAGCTGAACCTCTTAAGTTTAAGCAAAAGAAGAATAAGAGGAGACCTGACTGAAGTGTTTAAAATTATGAAGAGAATTAGTTCAGTGGATTGAGACTGTTATTTTAAAATGAGTTCATCAAGAACATGGAGACACAGTTAAAAACTTGTTAAGGGTAAACTTCTCTCAAACATTAGGAGGTTTTTCTTCACACAGAGATCCACAGACACCTGGAATAAGAGACCAAGTACTGTGGTAGACAGTAGAACGTTTGGGACTTTCAAAACTCATCTTGATGCTATTTTAGAAGGATTAAGTGTTAGGCTGATTGGCCTGTTCTCGTCGAGATTGTTCTGATGTTCTAAACTAATTTTTAATAAACCACCGCTCACAAACTACAATAGAAGGCCTAGAGATACGAATGATCAGTTCAATGGTAGACCTGACCTCCCACCACTCTATTCAGTATATTCATAGTGGTAAACCACAACCTGGAGAACCTCAGGACTATTTAACAGCAGTTTGTGAAGCGGCTTCTGCTTGTTGAAGCATCTCACATATGAATGAGGACGTGGCTGATTCTCTTCCTGATGTTTTCACTTGGTTTTCTTTAACTTTTAATCTTCAGGTGTACTCACCTCTCAATCCACTCATTTGGTTGATATCACATAAAGTGCAGTGTTAGTCAATGTATAAGCTGTTACTGGGCTGGACTCCTGACCAATCACCGAGGTAGGGAGGCGGGTCTTCATTTCACATGCACATTCACATCTAAGCGTGTTCCATTTTTGGTCATGAGAGCGTTTTATAGAGGTGGTTTATTCAACAACATTTTAGTAAAAATAAATGTGTTTGGGATGTTGTGATTTGACAGGTGAATTATGCGATACGAGTAATGTAAGACTTTTTCATGGACACATATCGGTTGACCGGCGTGTAATGTGATGCTGTACCAGCTTTTCTTTCTCACAGTTCTTCATAGATTAGACACAATGCTGTGCAGTCAGAGGGTGATCCAAGAAGCGGCAGCAATGTTTTCTTTGCCAGTAGGATTTCTACCACAAGGAGGTCAATGTTCAGGTCTAATAAAGCCAACTGATTGATATTTCACGAATCCAAGGATGAACCTCAAGGCCCACAGGTTAAAAACACATTGGACTACCTGATAACTGCCCCTCACTGGAAAACACACAAAACTACAATCTGGCAAACGAATGCAAATTTGATTTTATATTGAAGTTAATTAAGCGCCACTACAAAATGCTACGTAAATGCCTAGGTCGCTCAGAATGCATTCATTTAACCAAGATTTGATCGCCCTTGTGGACAGGGCCTAAAATGTTTTTCTAAACTACATGGGGTAAATAACACATAAACAGTTGGTTGGAGTATTCCTTTGCACAGAAAGTACAGCCCCCAGTCCTTTTGCTGGGAATGTTTATTATAAATTTATTGGCAAGGGGGTCAAAGCTCACCCTTGCTGAATTGGTTCAAATCAACAAGACCCTCTAAATGGATCACTCGTGATGGTAGTTAATAGAGACAATATAGCAGTAAAAATACATGTATTTTGGGATGTTGTGGGCATACAACTGGATGGGTTTGACATGTGGCCTATGCAACACGAGCCTACACCAGTGGTTCTCAAACTGTGGGGCGGGCACACCTAGGAGGGCCGAGAAGTAACAAAAAGGGGGTGCGAAGATGTGATAAAAAGAAAACAAGAATCAAAAATATGAAAAACACATCTATTGAAACCAAAACAAATTAACTTAAACTACATTTTGATACTAGAAAAATAAATATAGAGTTAGATAAATGTCGATAAAATTTAAGTAGATATAATAAAATATGCATCTATGATATATCCTTATATATAATTTGATACTATCCGTATGTATGGTGTTCACGTCAATACCTCGACTCAATAAAAGTTAGAACCATGCAATGGGACTCTGCCTCTGTAGTTACAACATAACGTGGGAAACGCGGACACAGTATTGCATGACTGGCTAAGAATGTTCGAATGCTTCAGTGACGTAAGTAAGTATAGTAAGTCGGTGTTGGTTCGAGCAGATAACAGTAAGTTCGGTTGGTTTTTGGAACGTTGGTTTGGTGGGGCGTACTTTCCAGGACTAACATCGTTGACTGACTTAAACCCTTCGACAGCTCCGGAACCGTAAGTAATTTAGAATGTATTGCCATTTGCATGGTACGTCAAAATCTATCTTTGGGCAGTTCGGTTTTGGCATCCGTCCTTCTGACATCTATTGGCAAACTGAGTAATGTCGGCTGGGTATTAACAACAGTCATTGTTTAAATTGTAGCCGATCTCAGATCTAAAATGACCACGCCAACATAATTATTACTCCGACTCTGATTAGAGTCGTAAAATACGGTTTGTTTGGAAAATTTGTTTTCTGGAAAAAATCAAACGAGGTGCGCGGAAGAGCTGAGTTCACGTCTCGCAGCCCCGTTTAAACAGGAAGCTCTTCATTAAATCGGCGGAAAAGGTCTATTTTAAGCACAAATCAGTGCCATGATACCAAAATCATTTCAAGGACTTAAAAAACACATAATTTTTTGCAGAGAAAGTATGGATTTCACAAACGTAGAATTTGTAGCCCGATTAATGTAGTCATTAATTAAAAAAGAACAAATTGGTATTAGTAGGCTCCTTTCAAAATAACGTTAGGGGGGTGCGATTAAAACTGTTATGAAAACTCGGGTCGCAAATACTTAAAGCTTGAGAAACGCTGGCCTACACATTAATCATGGTGCCAGAGAGTGGTGATTAGCATGACTGAACGTGTGGCAGTTTGCACTAGAAAATTGCTGGACGGGTTTTATCAGCCTGAGTTTAAAAATGCAGGAGGGGAACTGTAGATTTTTGTGAATGTGTAATGGTGATAAAGGGTATACAGTACAATACCATTAAAACTGAAATGAGCGATCAAGACACTGAAACGTGGAATGAATTCATCCACGTCAATGCCTGGGAAATTAATCTCACATCATCCGGGCTGACTCAGCGATGGAAATGATTCACTCTGTACCAGCATCTTAATCATTCTGAATGCTGGTAACTTCAAACAAGGGAACAAGTGTCCCTGTTTCATTTATTGTCAAGACAAGTTGGACCTGCTCGATCCAAATCTTAATGACTATAACTATATACCTGTGGTACAATCGGAGCAGGTCTGACCTCACCTTACTGCCACCATCCAGGATTGCGTTCCTCCCATTCCTAACTGGATAGGCACTCCGCAAGCTTGCACTGAAATAGCAAGGATTGGAAAATGGCTGGAGGAATGAGAAACTGACACCCTATACCTAAGTTACTTCATTACATCAAAATCCTACGTTTTTAAGAACACTGCAGAATAGAAGAATGAGAAGGTGACCATTCTGTCCATCTCATACATCTGACTGGATACTTGACCTGATGCCTTAATATCTGATCTGGCTTTGCAAAGAACCTCATGAAGGTGCTCACAAACTACAGATTGAACAAGAGCCAAGCCTAAAAGGCAGCTCCACGAGAGAACACAGTGCTGTACATGATCGCCCGCCCGCCCGCCAGTGTCTGACGCCTGCTTCTCTACAGCATTGTGAAAACTGACTCTTATCAGGTGAAAGGTGAAACACGTGTGACAGTCCCAGAGGGTGTACGGAAATCCCTGCAGTCTCATCAGACCTGAAATTCAATATTTAAGAGCAGGAGGCAGCTAGCTGACTGTATAAAGAAAAGACAGATGAGTCAACTGCCAACTGAAAGTGCAAATACTGCCAAAAATACACACTTGTATCAGAAATTCTATGAAAACGGGAGCTGGCAAGAACGCCTGCAGACAATGCACAATCACAAAGGATCTGTGCAGGATCAAATGGCAGTTAATAGTCTCTCATTTTCATAAAGTGTAGCCACTTGCTCATCTCCATGACAAATGCGTTCTGAGAGTTCTCAGGTAAAGAAGCCAGAAGTTTCGAGGCAAAATAGTTCTAGTTACTAATCATGGTGCCGGAGAGGGGTGACGTGTTACATGTTCAGTAGCACATGCAAGTAAGGCTGTGTACACGTGACAATAATGAGCCTCTAGATAGCGTTTTACAATCAAGACCACAATGAAAGGCACTATATAAAATGATTGTTATTATGGGAGGAGTAGGCGATGCCAAACACTGCGATAAAAAAGGCCAGCTTATTAGAGGGCTGACCTTTAACTCACTTGAAGAACTGGCAGAAAGTGGATGATGGAAAAATGAGGGGTCATCAAGACTAATGTTGACAATCCCCTCCATGATATCTTGGCCTTCAGCACCTTTAGCCATCAGTTCAACCCACCACAGCGTATCGTCATACTACTGGAGCTCATTTTGCACACCACGTTTACATGCCTGCTGCCATGATGCCCGTTTTCACCTTCGGGTTCACCAAACAACAAATCTTTTAATTCTTGCGGATACACCTCTTCATTGGGAAGAAACACTACTTTTTTTTTCCCCTGATGGCAACAGGAAGTATACAATCTACAAGTCTTTGACTTCACTCTGAGAAAGTCACGTCTCGTCTCCTTCCAACCTTCCAAGATTTTTTTATAATAGAGAGACATTTACACTCACCTAAAGGATTATTAGGAACACCTGTTCAATTTCTCATTAATGTAATTATCTAATCAACCAATCACATGGCAGTTGCTTCAATGCATTTAGGGCTGTGGTCCTGGTCAAGACAATCTCCTGAACTCCAAACTGAATGTCAGAATGGGAAAGAAAGGTGATTTAAGCAATTTGAGCGTGGCATGGTTGTTGGTGCCAGACGGGCCGGTCTGAGTATTTCACAATCTGCTCAGTTACTGGGATTTTCACGCACAACCATTTCTAGGGTTTACAAAGAATGGTGTGAAAAGGGAAAAACATCCAGTATGCGGCAGTCCTGTGGGCAAAATGCCTTGTTGATGCTAGAGGTCAGAGGAGAATGGGCCGACTGATTCAAGCTGATAGAAGAGCAACTTTGACTGAAATAACCACTCGTTACAACCGAGGTATGCAGCAAAGCATTTGTGAAGCCACAACACGCACAACCTTGAGGCGGATGGGCTACAACAGCAGAAGACCCCACCGGTACCACTCATCTCCACTACAAATAGGAAAAAGAGGCTACAATTTGCACGAGCTCACCAAAATTGGACAGTTGAAGACTGGAAAAATGTTGCCTGGTCTGATGAGTCTCGATTTCTGTTGAGACATTCAAATGGTAGAGTCAGAATTTGGCGTAAACAGAATGAGAACATGGATCCATCATGCCTTGTTACTGCCTTGCCACTGTGCAGGCTGGTGGTGGTGGTGTAATGGTGTGGGGATGTTTTCTTGGCACACTTTAGGCCCCTTAGTGCCAATTGGGCATCGTTTAAATGCCACGGGCTACCTGAGCATTGTTTCTGACCATGTCCATCCCTTCATGACCACCATGTACCCATCCTCTGATGGCTACTTCCAGCAGGATAATGCACCATGTCACAAAGCTCGAATCATTTCAAATTGGTTTCTTGAACATGACAATGAGTTCACTGTACTAAAATGGCCCCCACAGTCACCAGATCTCAACCCAATAGAGCATCTTTGGGATGTGGTGGAACAGGAGCTTCGTGCCCTGGATGTGCATCCCACAAATCTCCATCAACTGCAAGATGCTATCCTATCAATATGGGCCAACATTTCTAAAGAATGCTTTCAGCACCTTGTTGAATCAATGCCATGTAGAATTAAGGCAGTTCTGAAGGTGAAAGGGGGTCAAACACCTTATTAGTATGGTGGTCCTAATAATCCTTTAGGTGAGTGTAGAAATATTTCTGCTTTTGCTATAGATTTAAATGCTTACCTCTCTTGTGTTGATTTCATTATATTGTACACTTTCTCTGTGCAGTTTGCCCCCTTCATTGTATCTTATTAATGACAATTAAAAACGAGCAGAGCAGACACGCAGGCGATCAACACTGAATCATGAAAGGCTGCAACTACTTCAGCATCAGCCCCACTAATTAGAAAACAATGGATTAATTAAACAATTACAACAACCCGAAAAATAGAACAAACATCAAAATGAAAATATTGTTAAAAAGAAAAAAAACACATTATTCCCATGTAACTGCTTAGTACATTTTAATATATATACTGTATATATTTTTTACCAAATTGAGTTTTCTAGTTTCTATATATTTTCTTGAAACACAGAATTTGGCAATAACAGTTCACTTAATTAACCCAGGAGTCCAATTAAAAACAGAAGCTGGTTGGAACAAAAACCTGCAGCGACAGGGCGTCCCCAGGACCGACGTTGAGAACCCCTGCAGTAACGTATCGTATTGACCATTTTGAACGTGCCGTGTCTACAGAACGTACTGAATGTAGTAAGTAAAGCATAGGTGAGTGCCATAGAGAAATAACACGAACCTTTAAGCATAAAAAGCAACTGAAGTTTAACAAGAATAAACTAAGTTTGGAGAAGAAACATTTTTTTCCTTTTACCTTTCTATTTCTGCGGGTGTAACAACTTTTTCTCTATTTTTGTGCAAATTCTTTTGCTTTGAATTTTCACTAAACCCTTTTAAAAACAAACTCGATTGGACTGAGAAATTTCTTTTGTACACATTTGACTCCTGCTGATCCTGCCTTACCAACTCGGTAGCAGCTCGATTTCGAGATCCTGGAAAAGACGCAGCTACAGAAGGGGTCCGAACGCTTTCTGTGTGTATTGTATCTATCCATCATATAGCTCCTTCCACATCTATCTATTCATCCATCTGTCTGCAGAATCACCACCTACTTAAAGAACTCATGGCATTTCTAAAGTCACCGGTTAGCCAGTGTGAAGGCAATGGGGTGCCAGAGAGCCCCAAAACACCAAACATGAACACACAAGACAGTCCCGGGTTCCAATAAAGGGTGTTTAATACACAATACCTCAGTATACACAAGCATAAAACCACAATCCATCTCTCCTTCCCCTCTCTGTCACCAGCGCACTGCTCTCCTCCAGTCGAATGTTGCCTTTCTTCCACCCAGCTCCAACTCGCCTGGACAAGGCAGTGTGGTCCCTTTTATTGGGGACCCGGGAGTACTTTCGGTTCCAGGGATGTTGCCTGTTGGAAGCACGTCTGGGTCACACGTAAGTCCCACATAACAAGGAGTACCTCTACCTGCACTACCCTCTTGCAGCACCCATGGATCCTAACAGGGCTGCGCTGCCAGACTACACTTCCCAGCATTCTGGCCCGAATGGGCACCAATATCAAGGGCCATTGTTATCTAGTGACATCCCCTAGAGACGGTCCTTCCCTGACCTTCTCTTCTATCCCAGCCAGGGATGGTGCTACACATATTTCCAGTCAGGAAAGCCTGTCCATTTATCTGGGGCTTCCAGCCTGGGTAAGGAATCATCTTCTCTATTGGTTGGGATGTCCGACCCTCCTTTTGGGGAGATTTGTCCAGGTGTGATATCCTTCCCTCTCTCTGCCAGGATGCCTTTATATCCACTCGGAGCCTACCGTCTGGGTAAGACTCCTAGCTGGGATGCCTGTCCATCTTGTGTGCAGCCTACACCTAACTGTATATCTTTGGAGATATTATGGTATAGAACAGTAGTCACAGAAAACTCTTATAGAAACCAGAAGAATGTATAAATGTGTCAGGGCTCAAAGAGTCCAAGTCCTCCGTGAAGTAGAGACACCCTCACTGTCAGTAGCCCATTAGTCACTTGAAGTGACCGAGGCCTGCTTTGGCTTGAATGACTAAGATGGTTGCCAGCCAAACCTACATTGGTCTCCCAGGAGCCTGGCGAGGATGCACTGTGAATGGAGGGCGACCAAAGTAAAGAGAACCTGGTTGCTCCAAATAGATATTAGATGGTGATAAGCAGAGTTTGGGGCTCCAGAGATGTGTTGCAAGGTTTTTCTCTTGGTCGATGCGTCTGTTGGCCTGAATGGTGGCTCTGTGAGGTTGCCGGAGTGTTTACGAGTGTAGTCGCTCACAGACTTGTATCTCAATGGTGCTTGTCTTCCATCTTAGTGCTACTGGGATGGCCTCCAACACCCTGCTACTGAAGTAACATGGATGGGGTGCATATCAGCCCGTGGATACATGGACTCTGCTTCAAGTTAGAAAGAAGGGGACAAGACTTGCAGCAATGTCAGATAACAAATCGAGGACAGAAAAGGGAGGAGATGTCAGATCCCCCACTTGTGGACTCACTTGCCAGTCATGAATCTTGTGTACAGGGATACAGATTTGTGAAACACATGCAAAGGGATCTATGCTGGTGTCCGAAATGAGAGATGCTGCAGAACTTTAACGAGCTGCTTAAAAGTGTAATGCCCACCGTGAATGCAGACGTACAGTAGGCGCAGATTTATTCAAGCCCTGGTGTAACAAACAAACATAATACAAAGAAATTGTGTTTTAGGTAAAATAAAAACATTCAGAGACATAAGTCCTGTACCCTGTTCTCTTTAGGAATACACAACACTCCCTCGATGAAGATTAAACTGGCACAAACTCCTCCCGGGCAGATGGTCAGCCACCTTTGGACGTCAGATGTACTCCGACTTCCAGGGCTGTGACAAGCAGGAAAGAGCCAGCCGGGTCCTGTTCCTCCGCCGTGAAGAATTCTGAAGCGAGCAAGAAGAAAACAAGGCAATGCAAAGCAGCCTGGGAGAGCTGACAGCAATGGCCTAGCCGTGCATGAGGTCAAGTCAGGCAGGTTCTGTTTTATATACAGTACAGCGCCTTTTACAGGCAACTTTAAGTGCTTTAGAGCAAAGTCAGGGTTGTCATGTTAGTAAAGCAAAATGAAGCTAAAACAGGAAGAATTATGTGAGGGATAATTTAACCTACACTATTTTGCCAAAAATATTGGGACAAAATCATTGAATTCAGGTGTTCCAGCACTTCCACGGCCACAAGTGTATAAACTAAATCACAGAGGCAATCAGACGGCTTCTAGAAACATTTGTGAAAGAATGGGTCGCTCTCAGGTGCTCAGAGAATTCAAGCGAGGTACCGTGATAGGATGCCACCATTAATGAAATGTCCTCACTACTAAATATTCCACGGTCAACTGTTAGTGCTTTTATAACAAAGTGGAACAATTGGGAACAACAGCAACTCAGCCATGAAAAATCACAGAGCGGGGACAGCACATGCTGGGGTGCACAGTGTGCAGAGGTCACCAACTTTCTGCAGAGTCAATAGACCTCCAAACTTTGTATGGCCTCCAGATTGGCTCAAGAACAGTGCAGCGTAGAGAACTTCATGGAATGGGTTTCCATGGCCGGGCCGCTGCATCCACTGTGGCTTCATTAAATCACCAAATGAAATGCAAAGCATGAGATGTGGTGGTGTAAAGCACACCACCACTGGACTCTAGAGCAGTGGAGACATGTCCTCTGGAGGGACGAATCACGCAATCCGATGGACAGGTCTGGGTTTGGCCCCTGCCAGGACAACAGTACTTGCCTGACTGCATTGTGCCAAGTGTAAAGTTTGGCGAAGGGAGATTATGGTGTGTGGTTGTTTTTCAGGGCTTGGGTTTAGCCCCTTAGTTCCAGTGAAAGGAACTCTTAATGCTTCAGCATACGAAGCCATTTTGGACAATTTTATGATCCCAACTTTACGAGAACAGTTTGAGGATGGCAACATGAGTGCACATGCACCAGTGCACAAAGCGAGGTCTGTAAAGAAATGGATGAGCGAGTTTGGTGTGGAGGAACTTGACTGGCCTACACAGAGCCCTGACCCCAGCCCGACAAAACACCTTCGGAGACTGCGAGCGAGCCAGGCCTTCTCGTCAAATATCAGTGCCTGGCCTCACAAATGCTCTCCTGGAAGAATGGTCAAAAAATCCCATAAACACATTCCTAAACCTTGTGGAAAGCCTTTCCAGAAGAATTAAAGCTGTTATAGCAGCAAATGGTGGGCCAACTCCATATCAAAGCCTATGTATTAGAATGGGATGTCACTAAAGTTCACACGTGTGTAAAGGCAGGCATCCCAATACTTTTCACAATATGGTGTGTGAAGGTGAGTGAAATCACGTGAGACAAGGGACTATCACGTGGTACTTACCTGAATCTCTTTCTACCTGCAAAAAACTGGAAGAAAAATAAACCTCTTCATTTCCGGCTTCAAAATGGCCGCGATGACATCACTTCCAGTCTACTTCAATGACATCACTTCCGGTTCCACGATCCATTACTTCTGTCTATTCATCCAATCATCACTTCCGGCCAACCATTTCCTCTCCCATCATACATTCTGTTATAAAAACGCCATCTTGTCTACAGTAATTCATTCATTTTGTACTGCAAAGTCATTCTGAATCACTTCTTTATTTCAATTTTATCTGTCATATGCCTTTTACTCAAGAGTGGCTTCAGTCTGGCCACTCTACCATAAACCTCTGAATGATGGAGGGACGCTGAGATCCTTCCAACAGGTTGTCCCATTTCACCAGAGGACTTCTGAAGCTCTGTTAGACTGACCACAGGGTTCCTGGTCACCATCCTGGAAAAAGTCCCTTCTTGCCCAATTACTCCGTTTGTTCGAATGACCATCATTAAGAGGAGTCCTGGTGGCCCCAAACGTCATCCATTTCACAATTATTGAGGCCACTGCGCTCCTGAGTACACTCAAAACGTTAGAGATTAGCTTATCTGTTTGCCATGATCTATACCTCATCACAGTTTGATTGTGGAGGTCTACACTGAGTTTGTTGTACTTGATGGCTTGGTTTTTGTCTTGAGATGCAGTGTGAATCATGGATCTTTTAGACACAGGTAGACGTCTGGCTTTCTAAATGAGGTCCAATCAATTCAGTTTGTCACAGGTGGACTCCAATCAAGTTCTAGAAACATCTGTGACATACGGTCAGGGTCCTTGCCTGGCCAGGATGCCTCTACTTGGGGAGGGAGCGTATCCAGAGCATTACTTTCACCGGAGCGATAGGTAGCAGCCCCTCTGGGTTGCAGTGGTGCCTCAGACTCCTGCAGGGCTCCATGGGCACTGGAGTTTGGTGTAGCCCTGTTGGGTTCCATTGGCGCCACCAGGGGGTGCTGCAGCTACTGTTGAAGCCTTCATTGCATCACTTCCGCCACACCCGGAAGTGGTGCCAGAACTAGTCGATAAGCACCTGGAGCACTTCTGGGTGCCTTATTAAAGGAGCCAGCAGCCACTACTCCAGGAGCCAGAGTCGGGTGGGAGAAGACAAAACTTACCAGGAAGAGCGGAGGCGAAGAAAGAGAAGAAAACAGAGAAGGAAGAGTGTTTGGTGCTGGACTGCACTTGTGCTGTGACTGTGGGAAGGTGTTTCCCATGGGTAAAGAAATAAAAAATAGCATATGTGTGTGCTGAACTTGTGTCCCACGTCTATCTGTGTCAGGTTGGGGCGGCTGGTGCGCCCCCTGGTGGTCCACACATCTCAAGGAGAGTTAAAGCAAACAGGAGATGCACCTGAGCACAATTTGGAGAGCCACAGCAAAGGGTCTGAATACTTCTAGGAAGGAGAGATTTTTTATTATTAATACATTTGCAAACTTTATGAGTGTAGATGGCAAAGCTATTCTTGTAAAATTACATCTACAACACAATGAAGTGAGCAGAAATTGAAGGGGCCTGAATACTTTCTGAACCCACTTAGATAAGATAGATAGATAGATAGGTAGATAGATAGATAGATAGATAGATAGATAGATAGATAGATAGATAGATAGATAGATAGATAGATGTTAAAGGTACTATATACATATATAAAGAGCACATTACTTCTCCACAAAGTGAAATCATTTGCTTTATATAGTGTCTTTCAGTTCTATCTATCTATTGTGAAGGACAACCGGGTCCCATGCCCGGCAGGGACTCCCCTGCTGCTTATATTCCATGGGGAGCCACCATGGGCAGTCCAATACCTCCCCTGGGACACTTGGTGGCAGCCCCCCTGGCCGACGGTGATTCCCCAACAACCCGCAGGGCTCCATGGGAGATGGAGTCCTCCACAGCCTGGCTGGGGGCTCGGATGGCCGCTAAGGGGAGCTGCATGGACTCAGCAGCCTGGCTGGACAAATCTTCAGCCCCACCCGGAGGTGCAATTAGGACCAGGTGGTCAAGCACCTGGAACACATCCGAGTGGGTTATAAAAAGGGCCAGCCACCACCACTCAAAGAGCCAGAGTCGGGAGGCGGAGGACTAAGCTTGAGAAGGAGTGGTGGAACAGGAAGAAAAGTGGTATTGTGGTTTATTGTGTGGTAATTGACTGTGTATTGCCTGTGGGTCACGGAGAAGACGTACGCCTACGGGTGAAGAAAAATAAAGTCTTTGTACATTTTATACATGCCTCCATGTCTATCTGTGTTGGGTCGGGCGCCTATATAGTGCCTTTGTTACACTATCTATCTATCTATCTATGATTATATAGTGCCTTTCATGCGTATATAGTGCCTTTGTTACACTATCTATCTATCTATCTATGATTATATAGTGCCTTTCATGCGTATCTATCTACCTATTACAGTCTTATGAAAAAGTTTGGGAATCCCTCTCAGCCTGCATAATAATTTACTATCCTTTCAACAAAAAAGATAACAGTGGTATGTCTTTCATTTCCTAGGAACATCTGAGTACTGGGGTGTTTTCCAAACAAAGATTTTTAGTGACACAGTTTTTAGTCGTATGAAATTAAATCAAATGTGAAAAACAGATCACCTCCAAAGACCTGCAAGAACATCTTGCTGCAGAAATCCTACTGTTTCCATAAGGCATGTCATTTATTAAAAGGAAGTTGCTACTTTGAAAGCTCAGCTAATGATAAACAAAAATCCAAAGAATTAAGAGGGGTTCCCAGACCTTTTCATATGACTGTGTATAGTGTCTTTCACTATCTATCTATCTATCTATCTATCTATCTATCTATCTATCTATCTATCTATCTATCTATCTATCATATAGTGCCTTTCATATCTATCTATCTATCTATCTATCTATCTATCTATCTATCATATAGTGCCTTTCATATCTATCTATCTATCTATCTATCATATAGTGCCTTTCATATCTATCTATCTATCTATCTATCATATAGTGCCTTTCATATCTATCTATCTATTTATCTATCTATCTATCTATCATATAGTGCCTTTCATATCTATCTATCTATCTATCTGTTATACAGTGCCTTTCATATCTATCTATCTATCATATAGTGCCTTTCATATCTATCTATCTATCATATAGTGCCTTTCATATCTATCTATCTATTTATCTATCTATCTATCTATCATATAGTGCCTTTCATATCTATCTATCTATCTATCTATCTATCTATCTATCTATCATATAGTGCCTTTCATATCTATCTATCTATCTATCTATCTATCTATCTATCTATCTATCTATCTATCTGTTATACAGTGCCTTTCATATCTGTCTGCCGGTATCTGTCTTTATTTTAAACCATTGAGCAGAGAAGGACATCAGTGAAGAATGTTTCTTTGTCCCTAATATGTTGTACACATAAGGCAGACATGATGAAGACTTGTAGTTCTTGCTAGACATGCCTGCTCTGCGGACTTTGACCATGGTATGATTGCTGGTGCCAGGTGTGGTGGTCTCTGCGTTACCGCAACAGCTGCCCTCCTTGGATTTTCACACCTTACAGTCTCTAGAGTTTTCAGTCAATGGGACCAAACAACAAAACATCCAACAAACAGCAGTTCTCTGGGCACAAACACATTATTAAAGATTTTTCTCTCAATTTCCAAAAACATGCCTGCTAGTTTAACGCACAATTCTAAAGTGGTCCTTGTGTGAGTGGAGCCCTTCCAGATTTGGCGCCTGCCTTGCGCCTGACGTCTCCATGATATGCTCTGACACCCGGTGGCCCTAGCTTGTCAAGTCATCTTTGCAGGGCATCCTCACAGCTGCAGGGCCCGGGGTTCAAATCCTGGTCCACCAACTGGATGTGTTGGTTTCCAATCACATCCCAAATGCGCACACGTAGGCCGACTAGCGGCTCCATACTGGCCAGACATCTGACCGAGTGCTCAACGCCAGGCGGTCGCACTTTCCTGCCTGGCACCTTCTGCCTCAGAGTTGACTGTTGCCTCTCAGTGGTAGTAGAAGAAGCAGCCTCAGAAAATAAAAAGACAGATATTTGGAAAGAACATCAAATACTCCTTTATGCATTACAATGTTTTTCATCCTGTGGGTCGTGACCCAAATGTGGGTTGCTGGATGCCCTAGATGGATTGTTAACTTAAGTAAAATAAATAAATAAATAAAGTCAGTGTAAAATAACATTTTAGGGGGCTACTGATGGCAGATTTCAATTCTGCACCCAGCCAAAGGGGCCTCTTGCTCCTGCATTGTGGGAAATTAAAACGACTGACGTGAGTCCATTTATGAGCAGATGACACCGCACCTCTTTGTTAAGAAAGCCGAAGAATGTGGAGCAGTTCCTCAAATGCCCCGTAGCATCAGCTACTCTGAGCTCTCCCAATTCCGTATCGAACTCACGAGATTCATCTCAAAAAGTTGAACCAAACTGCAACGTTAACAGAACATCCAACCCCAATGTTCTGAGGCCCAGATTTACTTTATCAGTGGAGCGGCCATTGTGCATTACCTGCAGTGTGGTACTACCAGACAAAATTATGACACCTCGCCTTCAGTTTTAAAGACATTTCGAAATGAAGTAAGCGACTTACAGAAGTGAATCACTTGACTTTTTGAAAAAGAAAAATGCAAATCTTAAGGTTTCACAAAAAAAAAAAAATAAACATTCTAGAGCGTTTGTACAACAAGCCAGCATGCAGTCGGGGAATTGTCTTGTTACACGTCGAACTGCCTAACTGCGGTGGCCACTAGGGGGTGTACCAGCACCCCTAAACCCCAAACACAACTATATGAGGAGAGTCCCGGGTTCAACCAAAGGTTATTTTTATTGACGGCCAGGACCTCAGTAGTATACGCTTCAATTCTTTTCTTTCATTTTCTCCTCCACTCTTCTCGGTCAAGTGTTGTCCACCTCCTCTCCCAACTCCGACTCGCCTGGTCAGGTAGTAAAGACTGACCCGAGAATGTATATGGGAAGCACGTCTAAGTCAGATAGGACCACAACAGTCCTTGTTGCTATCAATATCCGACAACTCCCTCTGTCAACCCGCCACAGAACTCGACAGAGCAACCCCATGGGACCACAACTCTCATTCTGGCCCGAGCGGGTCCATACTGGGGATTACCAGATCGGGTGCTGCCATCCAGAGAGTGGAGGGGGGAATGCTCTGCCCATAGTTACCCACTGTCCTGTCCAAGCCCATCCCGTGTACCCATCTGGGAGGTCAGCCCCCGGTGTAGCTGCTACTACTTGCAGTGTCCTTCAGTAACCACATCCTGGCATTGAAGAAGAGCATCACAGCTCTTCCTTTATGAAGACCTCCTGGCCGGCCAGTGCAGTGGGGTCCATTCTGACTGGGATGCTGATCCGTCCCTCACAGCGCACACCATTGCCTTCTGGAGCAAAATTTGAGACGGGTCAGCTGCCTGTAAACTAAAACGTCTTCCTCTCTGCACTCTCTGCCCTGAGCAACTTGTGAAAATCAGACATTTAAAAGTGACATGCCCACTACATTTGATTCAGAATTAAACACCCGTGCGTCAAGTTATTTTTGGATGAGCACTGTGTGTATTTCATCTAAAATGTACACTGTAACTAAATGCTGAATACGTATCCGCTCTTATTTGTTAATGTGTGCCGTTGACGAGTTTACATTAAAGTTACTGCTAGTAAAGGGTCAGCCCTAACAAAAACTTACAACTGGGTCCCAAGGTCTGCCTTAGGTGGTGTCAAATCAGGTCAGGCCTGTTGTTAAGGCCATTTACCGATGACAAAAAAAGGGCAAAGCTTACATTTTAGGCCTTTAACTTCATTTTGTATCTTAGGCCTGCACCCCAGGGCTTCAGCACCAATCCGCATCGTCAGCCCCTCATCAGTTCCTGCCCTTTCACACTTGGCCTGCTGTGAGTTCATTTGCCATCTGCCTGCCAACGTATTGTGTCTGGTAGGTGTGAAGCAGTCCCGTGAAATTTCACTCTTTTGGGAGTCTTGGAAACATTCACGGACTAGGTCACTCACGCTGTGTGGCAAATGGTCGGTGGACTATTCAAGGTGGTCTTTCATTCTGAAGGGGCCATCCTGGGCTACTTCAAGGGACCGCATGAAAAGAACCATCCATCCAGCTTGTGAACGTGTTTGTGTGGGGTTGGAGCTCACCCTGACAACATCAGGCATAAGGCGGGTAACAAACCTGGTATGGGGTGCCAGTCAGTAGCAGGGCACCCACATGCACGGCCAGTTTGGAATCACCTGTCAAGCAAGCACCCGGGATTTGGGGATGTAAGAGGAAAACCCACAGAGACGGAGTGAACAGACGGCCATTCATGAGCTGTGAGGCAGAAGCGCTAAGCACTGAGCCCCCATGCTGCTCCAGACTTGATTACATAACTCGTACAGTTCCATGCAGATGTTGGACACCCCTGGCTAAAGGACAGATTTTGCTGACATTTGAAGTAAAAAACGGTAAATATTTGATTAGAGACAAACAAACAACGATATTTTAATAGAGATGTTAACGTACCGTTACAATTAGTTTCATAAACTAAACAAATAGAGTAGTTTAGATTAGAGATACTTACTGACACATTGTGAGCACACAGTTAAATTCTTGTGCTACAGTTGTGGTGATGAATAAATAAATAAATAAATAAATTAATTAAGAAAAGCAGAAGATAACTCCACCATAATAACAGGATAAGTGTCTGTGTGTCCATCCAGTTGCTGTCTCACTCGTAATTCCAAAAAATGCCAGATCAAAACATTTGTAGTAATACAATTCTTTGCATTTTACATTCCAACAGGTGGCGCATCACAAATACTAATACTGCTTTTATGAGTCCCACACAATATGGACTATAGCAGAGTGTTATCAGGTGAAGGAATGACCCATCCTGGAGATGTGAAAAAACGGGACGCCAGTCGGATGGTCCCACTTAATTCCAACAAAACAAAATGGCATTTGATGGCGCGAACAGATCAGCTCATGTTAAATGAAAAGAAAACAGCCTCGATAGGTGAAGGTTAGCCATGTTTTGGCGTGCGGCTTGGTCCGGAGGGAGTTCCATTTTGTGGTCAGCTCAGTCCCACAATAGATGTCCTCTTACCGGGCGAGCCCGGGTTTTAAAGTGCCCTAACTGGAAGGGGCCGAGTCAGGGCATCTTCTCCGAACTCTGGAGGGAAAAGGAGACAACTTGGCTGGCGATAGTGCCCCCTTTTATCCCGGGGTGGTATGACATACCTCTGATGAGCCCTCCGATGTGTGACACAAGACATATGCATTGCATGGTGCGCTGAAAACGTTAAGGCTGAGGTCTACCTTGATTATTAAATTTCCACCCATCTTAGGCGAATGAATAAATGAGCAAGCAGCTTAAATAAATAAAAAGCAGTAGATAAGAGTTTAGAGAAAACAGCAATGTACAGTACAATTTCACATAAACCAGCAGGAGGGTACAGCACCCAGTGCAGAGCAGGTAGGATGAGGTACTGGGAGTTCAGTGACTTTCTGATCTCAATGAAGAAGCTGTTCCTGAAGTTGGTGGAGAGAGTGGCGAGGCTCTGGTTGTGCCACCCAGATGGCAGAAGTGGAAACTGGGGATGAGCTGGATGGCTGTGATCATATTAACTCTTTCAGGACGGATGTCGAAACTCAGGGATTGAGGACGGCAATCTGCTGTAAACTGCGACAAAATTCACCATTACGTTTCAGTTTGACTCTTGTTGCTGGAGGGAAAGTAATCTTCGTTGATTTGAGCTCGATACCCTGCATGAGGAGCGCAGAGCAAACAACCTCTAAAATGGCACTGATATCTGGCGAGGGACACAAGCGAATGCATGAAGCACATGTGATGTTTTGGTGTTATCGCTGAATTGGACGTGTCAGACTCCGATTTTGATGCAAGTGATCTGGAGATGGAGATCTAAAATGAAAGTGAGGTACCAGCATCGGGTGATTGGTCCCCAGCTGATTGTGATGCTGAACACTTTTGTGTAGCTGATGTGCCTACAGCAACGTTCACCTGGTTGGACCACCACTTGACAAAAGGCGCAAACCAGATTGTGTCGCACTGCGACTGCCGCTCAAAGACAGCCAGGCATTCGTCCCGCTGTGCGTTCCTGCTGGCCACCGAGCCGCACCCGCTGCTGTCACAGGTGCCGACATCAGCCACAGCACACAGCAAATGGACGTTTTATGTTGATTTACGCATGAAACCACAGCTTTGTGTGCTTTTCAGAAACGTGAGTTTTTTGGAAAAAATATTCAGCCCTCAAATGACATCACTCAAAATGATGAGCATGTGAACTCTGAGCAATTCAATTATTAGAACATTGGAATTCTCTAGACGACAACGGGCCATTCAGCCCGACAAAGCTCGCCAGTCCTATCCACTTAATTCTTCTAAATAAACATCAAGATGAGTTTTGAAAATCCCTAACGTCTTACTGTCTGCCACACCACTTGTTCACTTATTCCAAGTGCTAATCGTTCTTTGTGTAAAGAAAAACTTCCTCATGTTTGTGCAAAATTTAACTGTGTCCCCGTGTTCTTGATGAACTCATTTTAAAGTCACCGTCTTGATCCACTGGACTAATTCCCTTCATCATTTTAAACATTTCAGTCAGGTCTCCTCTTGATCTTCTTTTGCTTAAACTGTAAAGGCTCAGCTCTTTTAATCTTTCCTCAGAATTCATCGCCTGTAGTTGCTCTTCTCTGGACCTTCTCTTGTGCTGCTATGTCCCTCTTGTATCTTGTATCTGCCCACAGGACTCCAGATGAGGCCTCACCAGTGTGTTATAAAGCTTGAGCAGAACCTCCTGTGACTTGTACTCCGCAGATCAAGGCGCTATATAACCTGACTGTCTGTTAGCCTTCTTAATGGCTTCTGAACACGATAGCTTAGAGTCCACTATGACTCCTAAATCCTTCTCATAAGGCGTACTCTCGATTTTCTGACCACCCATTCAAACCTAACATTTTTACTTCCATCCATCCATCCATTTTCCATCCTGCTGAATCTGAACACAGGGTCACGGGGGTCTGCTGGAGCCAATCCCAGCCAACACAGGGCACAAGGCAGGAACCAATCCCAGGCAGGGTGCCAACCCACCACTGGGCACACACCAAGGTCAATTTAGAATCACCAGTCTACCTAACCTGCATGTCTTTGGACTGTGGGAGGACACGGGGAGAACATGCAAACTCCACGCAGTGAGGACCCGGGAAGCGAACCCGGGTCTCCTAACTGCGAGGCAGCAGCGCTACCACTATGCCACCGTGCCGCCCAACATTTTTACTTCCTATGTGTAATACTTTACATTTACAATCATTGATCCAGTGCTCAATATACAGACATGAAAACTGTTTAAAATGTTACGCTCCTAACTACACCAACAGGCTGTGCGCCCCCTTGTAGTTATCGTCTTGCACTGCAGATCACTAGACGGCTGGTTCAGTCTTCACCACTAACGAAACGCACCAACCTTAGCAGGTCAATCGGTCAGTCTAATAGTCTGTTCATTGTAGCAACATGGACGCAAGTGCACGATGAACCTGTGAAGATTGCTGGTTCAGTCGCCACTTCATAAAAATGGTGTGACCCTAAAAGAGTCACTTAATGTGCCATTGCTCACAATATAAAAAAATAAATGTATCTAACTGTACCGTATTTGCATAGAAACAGCGGCCAAGCGGCAGGACTCCCCAAGGTGGCCGGTTCAATCCACAGGGCTGACTCTTTATTGTTAGCCAAATGCAAAATAAAAACAGAAAACTGTAGAGAATTGACTTCTTTACATCGGGGAAAAAGTGCAGGGCTAAATGAACAAACGTATTTGTAATGTCACCACATTCAGAGAGTCTTTCAAGCATTCGGCCGAAAGTGAGAGCCCATTACATGCAAATGAGTGCTGGGAACAAAAGGCAGCGGATCACTTGGAGTCTGTTCTTTTAGTTCATTCTTGGCATTTCCTTGAGTAAATAAAGAGCCATTCATTTTAGGCACATGAAAAGCAGTTTATCGCCTTTAATCAGACAGGCTTTTGTCCTCAAACGTGTCATTGTTTGCTGTATGAAGCGCCCAGTGGTGATGTATCCTGTGAAGGGCGCTGTTTTCAATGAAGAGCAATTAACTGTTTTATCGATTGAAATACAGCGGATGAGGAACTGCTTCAGTCACAGAATGATAGACACTAGTGGAGCTCTCAGTGTTTGAACTTATTTAAATGAAGACACGTCCTGGTTAACAACAGGGAAAATTTCCCACAAACGTTTTTCTTCATACCGTACATGCGTGGGAGACATCAAGTAGTGTGCTGGACCTTCAAAGGTCAACTTGATGTTATTTTGGAGGAATCAGATGGGCAGGCTTTGCTTCGCCGAATGAACTGTTCGTTAGGAAAAAAATTCAAATGTTCAACAACAAAACAGCAGTGCTAAGCACTCCGCCACCTTGGGCAGAAGAATAAACGGGACTCAAGCTGACCAGCTGCCAAAGAAGGGACGGGCAGTCACAAGCCCAATTAGACCTCCTTCGGCTCGAATGGCACAGATACTTGAGACTGTGTGCAAAGTGCGGACCCTCATTTACTTCACGACAGCATTGTGAGGGGAGACGCATACGGTTCGAGGCGCAGAGGCCTCCCGCGTTACAGCACACTGTCTGTGCCTGCGTCATAAAGAGCGGATCATATTCATAACTTACCAGGCTAATGTGTCTAGACAATGCATCCTTTCAGCTCACTACACTGGCTACCTGCAGCTACACGTATCAAGTTCAATTCCTTGATGTTTGCCTACAGAGCAGTCGATGGGTCAGCACCGACAAATATGGAGACACTTGTGAGGTCCTACGCTCCTCCTCGACCACTCAGGTCTGCTGGTGAACAGCATCTGGTGGTGCCACCTCTGCGTGGTAACAAATCTCACGTGCTGCTCCTCGCTAGTGGTAACAAGCTGTCCCCCCTTCCTTCGCTGAGATTAAGAAGCATTTGAAGACCCTCTTGCTTGTTGAACTGATTTTAGCTGTTCGGCTTCTGTAACCCAGGAACTGCAACTCACTTGAATTTTGTTTAAGCCCTTCACTTGTTATAAACAATTTCATACCCTTGACTTCCCACGCTTGCCCCCAGACCGACGTTTACTCGATTATGGTGACCACTTTGTAAGCCAACTTGGCCAAAAGCGTCTGCTAAGCTAATAAATGTAAACGGTGTACTTGATAATAACACATTTGATTTATATAGTGCCTTTCCCACGCTCAGGGTGCTTCACAGAGCCACAGAAAGAACAGCAGGGTGTTTGTAACATTGGATAAAAATACAAGGTGGGGCATAAAGATCTCCCACATTTTGAAAGGGTATACAAAATGAACGAAGCTATCTAAAAACAAAATTGTATATATTTCTGAAAAGTACATAAAAACAGTTTTGTTTTAATGGGTTTTAAAAATCATATCAGACAAATGGCGGCTGTCATTAGCAATACTTTGCTGAAGATGTCCCCAGAAGTTCTCCATCACTCTCCGGGTCATCTCAGGCGGAATGGCATCGATTTCCTGTCTGATCCTTTCCTTCAAATCCTCAAGAGATCGAGGATGATGTTTGAAAACCTTTTCCTTTAGGTATCCCCAAAGCAGGGGGTCCTCAATCACGGTCCTGGAGGGCCGCAGTGGCTGCAGGTTTTTGCTCCAACCCAACTGCTTAATCAGAAGCACTTATTGCTCCAGTAACACTTCTGCTTCACTTTAGTGGTCTGGTACGTTAAGATTTTGAACCCTTATTGCTTACTTTAGTCTTAAACAGCCGTATTCTTGGTTTTTAATGGCTACTAATTAGCAATAACATAAGATGACAGCAAATGACAAAAGAGACTAGCAGTTCTCCATTTAGCTTATTACCATTTACACCAGTGTGTATTTAGATAGATAGATAGATAGATAGATAGATAGATAGATAGATAGATAGATAGATAGATAGATAGATAGATAGATAGATAGATAGATAGATAGATAGATACTTTATTAATCCCAAGGGGAAATTCACATAATCCAGCAGCAGTATAATGATACAAAGAAACAATATTATCAGGCACTATTGGGTTTAATTAAATACTGGAAGGAACATGAGGAAAAAAAAAGTGAAGGACTGAGAATTACTCCTCCATTTTAGCCTTCAAATCATTTGGATGATATCCTTAGAACGGGGAAAAAAATTTAGGATGTGAGAATTACCTGACATGGCAGAGTTAAAGCACTAACAAGCCATGAAATTAAATTATTGGCAAAAATTGCTTTCTAATTAAGCAACCGGGTTAGAACAAAAACCTGCAGCCACTGCGGACTGTGATTGAGGACCCCTGGGGCCCAAAGGAAAAAGTCACATAGGCTTAAATCTGGTGACTGTGCCAACCACCCCACGTCTCCCCTTAAAGAGATCAATTGCCCAGGGAGCATTTCCCTCGACACTCCGAGTAAACGTCATACGTTGTAAGCTGTGGCCTCGTCCTGTTGAAACCACACATGTTCTGTCCGAGGTCTGCCAGGTGATTTTCTTTTCAGTGTGGACCCAGTTGCCCGTAGGTTTGAAATTAATAGCAAAATCGTTTTCCGATCTGGTACAGATGCATTTCGATTGAGAGTTAAGCAGGTACAGAACGCTCTCTGTTCTCATAATACGCGTTAACATCGCGTTAACATGTTCACCGGTCCAACTCATGATGGGTACTGAAAACAGCAGAACCTAACCTAACCTACCGAACGAGACCAACCCCACCTCTCTACCCTCACTACTGCCAACACAGTTCTCCCTCAAAATGTGGGAGATCTTTATGCCCCACCCTATGTTTTCTGCATAGAACACTAGAACAGATAAATACAGGATATACAAAGCAATAAAGAGAAGAAAAAAATAAACCGGAGTGAAATAATAAATTCAATACTAAAAGAAAGCCTGAGCAAATCACATCATTTGTGATTGCAGCGAGAAGGTTATTTGTGATAAACGTAATTTGCGAAGTTTATTTCACAAAGCCATGTAGTTCAGCTGAGACACAGAGAGACGGACAAATGACAGCTGTAAGTCAGCTTAGAGAGGTGGGCCAAAAACTAGTGAAGGACACAAGCAGGATATCTTAAAAGGTGCTGATGTCTGCTTGACCAAAACCCAGAGTCTGTGGAGACGTTATTAACCAGCCAGATCTTCTGCTAGTCGCCCATATGTGACACGAGTATGTGAGTGTTTATAATGACGAGGATCCAGCACGACGTCAGAAGTGTCTGCCTGCGCTGCCAACATATCTCGCTGGCTGGGACATCTGGTTGTTGGCATACTCCCACTTGGCTGGGACGTCCCTTTGCTCCTCTCCAGCCTGAATATGTTTGTATACAGGATTATGCATTATCCATCCATCCATTATCCAACCTGCTCTATCCTAACTACAGGGTTACGGGGGTCTGCTGGAGCCAATCGCAGCCAACACAGGGAGCAAGGCAGGAAACAAACCCTGGGCAGGGTGCCAGCCCACCGCAGGGCACACACACACACCCACCAAGCACACACTAGGGACAATTTAGGATCGTCAATGCACCTAACCTGCATGTCTTTGGACTGTGGGAGGAAACCGGAGTACCTGAAAGAAACCCACGCGGACACGGAGAGAACATGCAAACTCCACACAGGGAGGACCCGAGAAGCAAACCCGGGTCTCCTAACTGCGAGGCAGCAGTGCTATTATGCATTATATTCTGGGAATGAATGTTATCTTTAAAAGCAAGTTAAATACATATATCTCTTTTTTTGTACCATATTTCTCCCTTATAATTATTTTCCGCCATGGATACAAATGGTGGAAGGTATTGGTTCTAGTCAGTTCTGCACCAAGAAACACATCCCAGGGAAGAAAGAGCACCCCCTGCTGGATTAAGTGATATAACACACACAAATTATAAATAAATTATAGTGTCTGGACAGAGAAGTAAACTGAAAGAAGGGGCAGAATGTCGACTGTGGTGTCAGTGGTGGGATAGAACCAACTAAAGGCCCAGAGATGGGGGACTGGTTTAGCACTAATGTTAATGTTAGGTTAGAATGTTAGGGTAAGTTAAATGCCTTCCTGAACAGATGAGTTTTAAGTTGTTTTTGGAGTCAGCTGATCTAATTGATGTCGGGAGGTCACTCCAAAGTCGGGGCGCTATATAGTTGAAGGGCCTGCCACCCATAGAGGGCAGATTAGTGTGGGGCACAACAAGATGGCCAGAATCCGAGGACCTTAGTAGGCGAACAGGAGCAGAGTGATGGTGAGGCCATTTAAAGCTTTGTAGTGTAATAATAGAATTTCATATTCAATCCTGTAAGACATTGTTCTGTTTTATTTTAAGACACTTTTTTTTTTTTTTTAAAAAAACGAAACCAGGTTTCTGCCCTAACCGGATAAGTCACCTCAGCCCTGTTTTGTGTGTGCATGTAAAGTGCCCTGAACAACAGTCGACTTGACGGACAGCAAAGCAAAGGAAGCATCAGTTTATAGGTCAGACCAGGGGTGGGCAGTGTCCATCCTGGAGGGCCGCATTGGCTGCAGGGGCTTCAGTTTTTCATTCCAACCCAATTGCTTAATTAGAAGCCAATCCCTTCCAGTCTCAGACCTGATTTAATTTTATGGCTTGTTAGTCTGCAATGTAAGGTTCTTATATCGCAGATTTATTTCCTTTCTAAGGATATCATCCAAATGATCTGAAGCCTAAAACGGGTCATTTTCAGTCTGTCACATTTTCTATGAAGTGTTTTATTAAATCAAACAGTGCATGATGAACACACAGCGATGTAAATCAGAACAAGCTCGATGGAGAACTGCTGGCTGCTTTGTCATTTACATTTTATTGCTAATAAGGAGCCATTTAAACTGTGAATGCAGCTGTTTAAGACTGAAATAAGCAGTCAAGGGTGGGGAACCTTAGCAAGGGAGACCATACACTCGTAAAATAAAAGCGTGGGTGCTTTTCATCAATCAACATTCAAAAAACACTTCTTAAAATCTTAGCGAAAGCGCCCACCTTTTGTTTTACGAGTGATGTATGAGAGACTTATTTTTTTACTTTTTAGTACACTTTTTAACTTAATATAAGCGTGGTTTTTAAAAAGTGTCATTTTATATATATATATTATTTTGAACTTTTTAGCCTTGGGTTTGTTTCAATATAATTCTGCAATCAATATTTTAACAGGTGCTCCGGTTTCCTCCCACAGTCCAAAGACATGCAGGTTAGGTGAATTGGTGATCCTCAATTGTCCCTAGTGTGTGCTTGGTGTGTGTGTGTGTGTGTGTGTGTGCGCGCCTTACGGTGGGCTGGCACCCTGCCCGGGGTTTGTTTCCTGCCTTGTGCCCTGTGTTGGCTGGGACTGGCTCCAGCAGACCCCCGTTACCCTGTACTTAGGATATAGCAGGTTGGATAATGGATGGATGGATAATAATAATAAAATGAAGCATCAAAATGTCACTTAAGCAATAATTGACTTCTCATTAAGAAACTGGGTTGGAACAAAAAAACCAAAAAAAAAACCACTGCGACTATTCAGGACCGACATTGCCCACCCCTGGGCCAGACGGAGTTTGTTATAGCAAAGAATTAAATGCTGAAATAGTAAATCTAGGGCGGCACGGTGGGTAGCGCTGCTGCCTCGCAGTTAGGAGACCTGGGTTCGCATCCCGGGTCCTCCCTGCGTGGAGTTTGCATGTTCTCCCAGTGTCATCGTGGGTTTCCTCCGGGTACTCCAGTTTCCAAAGACATGCAGGTTAGGTGGATTGGCGATTCTAAATTGTCCCTGGTGTGTGCTTGGCGTGTGTGTCCTGCAGTGGGTTGGCGCCCTGGCAGTTTCGGATTGGTTCCTGCCTTGTGCCCTGTGTTGGCTCCAGCAGACCCCCCATGACCCTGTGTTCGGATTCAGCGGGTTAGAAGATGGATGGATGGATAAATAAAAATGTTATTCTACTTATCCAAGTCATGGAAAAAAGTGTACTTTTTCCCCCTCATATTTCTCTTTGTTCCAAAAAAGAAAGAAAAGGTTAAGTCCCGTAAGTCATTTTACTTCCTTGTTTTACTTTAAGCTAAAACTGTTTTGCAAAGTGCTGAGTGAGTAAAGCCCCTAGGAGGAAACGTACAGACCCTCACGCCCAACCGTTGGCTTCCTTCCGGATGTCAGTTTGTTCGGTTTTGAGTTCTTTGCAGTGAAAAGTTAGATGAAACAATAATACTATTCTGTCATTTCCTGCGTCTCATATAAGTCTGGTGGGATGGAGCCGTGTACAAGAAAGGAGCCAACCTAGGATGGGGCGCCAACCTAAAATAGAGCAAACTTATTAAAACCGTAGATGAATGTAAATTACAAACATCTTGGGGATTGGGGTGGGTATTTAAAATCAAAACAGGCTGTGGTGACCCTGGCTCCAGACCTGAGAAGGTCACGTGCTTTGGGAGGTCACAGGGACACCCGGAGAAGCCAACTCTATAAGCAGCCCTGTGAAGAGTGCTCATGGGGGGTGCAAACGAGCACTTTATTCCACATCACCCTGCTGCTAAGGACTTTCACTCTGTGTGTGGCTAACCCTGGGTCAGCTCACAGAAATGGGGAATAGTGTGGAAGTGGGGTTGCCTTGTGACCCCGAGCAAGCAGAGTGAGGCGGATCTGGCCAGCGGGTGTGTGAGGATCAAAGCAGCTGAAAGAGCATGGCACCCCAGAAGACCTGTGCAAATTTGTGGAGGCGTCGCTTAGGAAGCCAAGTGTCCTTTTCAGCGCCATACCTGTGGTCTGGCATAAGGGGACAAAATCCATTCCTCCATCTCTCACAACACCCCATTGTCCTTACAGTGGTGTCAGCAGTGGGACCAACGAAAGACCCAGAGATGAAGGACTGGTGTAGCATTACGGTTGGTGAGCAACCCTACCCTACTAACAATGGCTTGTTTTGAACTGGGTCACCTCACACCTCCCGAGTGTCCTGGCCGATGGAGTTCATGCTATCCTCAGGAACTAGGGTTCTGAGAGAAAGGCAGTGTAGCGACCCTGGGTCCAGATCTGAGTGAGATCTGCTGTTCGGGAAGCCACTGACTATTATGTGGGACAGGGATATCCTGGGAAAGCCAACTATATAAGCAGCCCCATAAACAACCCGAGATTGGTGTAGGTGGCAGAATCAATTCCAGCATCTCTCACAACATCCCGGGTCCTTACAGTGGTGGCAGCAGTGAGATAGAACCAACTAAAGACCCAGAGACGGGGGACTGGATTAGTACTATTGTTGATGAGCCCCTCAACCACACTAACTAACGATAACTCGCTTCGAACTGGGTCGCCTCACACCTCCTGAGTGTCCTGGCCGATGGAGTTCATGCTATCCTCGGGGACTAGGGTTCTAAAAGAAAGACAATGTAGCGACCCTGGGTCCCGATCTGAGTGAGATCTGCTGTTCGGGAAGCCACTGACTATTAACTGGAACAGAAATATCCTGGGAAAGCCAACTATATAAACAGCCCCATAAACAACCCAAGATTGGTGAAGGTGGCAGAATCAATTCCTGCATCTCTCACAACACCCCAGGTCCTTACAGTGGTGGCAGAAGTGGGATAGAACCAACTGAAGACCCAGAGACGGGGGACTGGTTTACCACTAATGTCGATGAGCCCCTTAACAATAACACTAACTAATACTAACACTAACTAATGATAACTCACTTCGAACTGGGTCGCCTCACACCTCCCGAGTGTCCTGGCTGATGGAGTTCATGCTATCCTCGGGTACTAGGGTTCTGAAAGATAGAGAGTGTAGCGACCCTGGGTCCCAATCTGTGGGAGATTTGCTGTTCGGGAAACCACTGACTATCAAGTGGGACAGGAATATCCTGGGAAAGCCCACTATAGGAGCAGCCTAATAACGAGCCTGAGTTTGGTGTAAGGTGTTGGAATCAATTCTTCATCTCTTGGACCCCGACAGTTGTTAACAATACTCTCGGGGTTTAAACCCAGCAGTTCTAAGTATCCTGCCATCAGTTAATATCACCTTTCAGAAGATTCTGTTTCTGTACTTTTACAGAACAGCCTGTTTGAAGACGGCATGGCTTGTTTTACCATACACATATTGACTCGCTCCTTAACTTGCAAAACCTGAAATGTAAGCAACCAGAGGCGACGCAGCATGGAACGAGCCGGCGGCCTGCACTTTCCCAGCTTCTGTGCTTCGGCTCAGCTTTCAATGGCAGACTAAAGGCTTACAGGACAAGCACGGGCGGAGCGATGCCATCACATTGCGCCTACGAAAGGCTGTAATTATTGCCGTCACCATCAAAGACGCAGGATGAAAGTCAGGCTGCTGACTAAGTGCGGTGAGGCCATTACAGCCTCATTGGGCAACCTAATAAAGAACACTTTGGGAAGTCTTCGGTACGCGGCTGTTAGCTCAGATATGTGGGCCAAAGCGCTATAGCAGCCCTGATCTCGGTCACTTAGCTAAACCCATATAGGGATCACTTAAAAACAAAAATGGTAAGTTGAAATGGCAGAATGACAGCAAGAGATTATGAACACAAGACCACAACTGCTACAGCCATGACTCTGATCAGTTAATCTTCAGCCATCTAAATAATCCTAGTGCCTTTGAAGGGGCAGCGCTAACAACCAATCATTACTCTGTGTTGTTTTTGTGATTACATTTTAATTAAATTAATATATGGTATGCCAATACAAAATACTGCAACTCAACAGTGCTGAAAAAAAAAACCCACAACCTGAACCCATAGAGACAGCATTAGTGAAGAGAGCCACACGATATATTAAAAAGAGCCACCAATTAACAACATGCAAACACTCTGAGATGTGGGCCAGCGTGCAGCCATCCATCCTTCCATGATTTAGATTCAACTAGATAACCTTTATTAAAACATGAACACAAACTTACAGACTTACACAACAAGAATGACTGATCCATCGACAGTGTCAAGCATGGGCATCTATGGATCACTCTCCGGGCTCATCTGAGGTAGGTACTACCACCTCGGACCAAAAGGAGGCGCTAGCACTGACCTTCTCCTATTTTGGTCCCTCTGCAGTACAGAGAAGAGGCCCAGTGAGGGCAGCTGACTCCGCCCCTTTCCGTTCTGCCACCTATAAAGTTCACAGCTCCCAGAAGGAGTTGGTCAGTCTTGAACAGAACACACCGCAGGACAGAGCTCCTTTCTCAATAACCAGAGCTAAATATGACCCTGGCCTGATGGCCATTTTGTTTGATTTATTTGGTGGAGCTAAACGGAAGCAAAAGAGTTGGGGCCCCAAAATTTCTTTATGGAACTTGCAGTGCTTCTCTTGACCACAATATATAGATAGGAAAGGCACTATATAATCAATCACTAGATTGTAAACAAACTATATAATCAATCACTAGATTGGAAACAAACTATATTATCGATTGATCAATAAGAAAGTTACTATATAATCAATCCCTAGATAGGAAAAGCACTATGTAATCAATCGATAAATATGAAAGGCAATATATATTTGATTGATCAATGAGAAAGGCACTATATAATTGATTGATCGATAAGAAAGTTACTATATAATCAATCTCTAGATAAAAAAAGGCTATAATCAGTTGATCGATAGGAAAAGCACTATATAATCCAGGGGTGGACAAAGTCATTCCTGGAGAGCCGCAGTGGCTGCGGGCTTTTGTTCCAACCCAGTTGCTTAATTAGAAAACAATCCTTGCCAATAATTACATCTCATGGCTTGTTAGTGCTTTAACTCTGCTATGTCAAGTCATTCTCATATCCTAGATTTTGTTTCCATTCTAAGGATATCATCCAAATGCTTTGAAGTGTAATACGGATGGGTAATTCTCAATCCTTTACTTTTTCTCTTCACTTTCCTTCCAAGTATTTAATTAAACCAAATAGTGCACGATAAATACACACAGGTGTAAAGGGTAACAAGCAAAATGGACAACTGCTGGTTTCTTTTGTCATTTGCATCTTATTGCTAATAAGGAGCAACTAAAAACCGAGAATGTAGCTGTTTAAGACTTAAATAAGCAATAAGGGTTCAAAAGCTTAATGAGGGAGACAACTAAAATGAAGCAAAAGTGTTTCTAGAGCAGTAAGTGCTTCTTATTAAGCAATTGGGTTGGAACAAAAACCTGCAGCCACTGCCGGCCTCCAGGAATGACTTTGCCCACCCCGATATAATCAATTGCTAGATAGGAAAGGCACTATATAATTGATTGAGCGATAAGAAAGGTACTATATAATCATTTGCTAGATAGGAAAGGTACTATATAATCCATTGATAAGATATTGGGCAGAAACTGCAAAACAAATGAAGAGCATTTAAGATGTGAGGAGGAAGCATAGAACTGCCTGATGGCAGCTGTTGGAAACAACTAAAAAAATAAAAGACACAAGACTGTAGCATTTAGATTTTGTGAACACCTGAAAACAACCAATCCCATGCAATTTAAAAAAAAAAAAAAAAAAGACAGTTTGTAAGTTAAATAAATAAGACTTTTACAACATTTTAAATTATATATATATATATATATATATATATATATATATATATATATATATATATATATATATAATACACACACACATAATCTCGATCACCTGTCCAAAAAAAAAAAAAAAGACAAGCTTTAAAAGTGCCTGTGAGAAGTTAACGTGAAACACAAATATAAACTGCCCTCTGCTGGCTGTGATGAGTAATTTTGTTTGATTAAAAAGGTCTGGCATATCTAAACTTTAGGCTCACTCTAAATAAACAAAGAAAATCACACCAGGTTCCTTCCCCTGTGTCAAGTGAAATAAAATCAAAAGCGTGACAGCCAGCCCGAATTTCTTCCACACAATATGGTGATGAAAGCATTTCAATACCACGTACTGCACGACACGCAAGGGAAGCAAAGCGAAAGCAGTTGGAAGATTGCCTTTGGCATCTTTAAAAATGCTTTTCATGCAGAGGTTACTTTTCTTGGTTCAGTCCTGCAGTTTCTACAGAATTATGACGCTGAACATTTTGGAAAATTCTTGTAACTATAAAAAGATTTTTTTGCATAAGGTGGAAAAAATTATTCCACACAACAGCCAGGGTTCATCACTGACTTGACAGCACGACAGTCTAGGACTACCTGAAAATAAACCTGATCCACTTCTCCAATGCTCCTTTGTCACCGGTCACACTGTCATCCACTGCAGGATTTGCACAGGAATCACATTTCACTTCAGTTGTTCTTTGCAGACACAAGGAGTTTTGCACCACTTAGTTACCTTATCTTTGCAAATGAAATATCCATTACTGTCATCATATTCTTCAGAGCTTCCAGAGTCCACATTTTCTGTCAGCATGCATATCCTCTTGTATACATACTAGAGACTGGGAGCCCGATCGAATCAGGCTACAAATTCTACGTTTGTGAAATCCATACTTTCTCTGCAAAGAATTATTTGTTTTTTAAGTCCTTGAAATGATTTTGTTATCATGGCACTGATTTGTGCTTAAAATAGACCTTTTCGGGCAATGTAATGAAGAGCTTCCTGTTTAAACTGGGCTGCGAGATATAAACTCAGCTCTTCAGCGCACCTCATTTGATTTTCTCTGGCAAACAAATTTTCAAAACAAACCCGTATTTTACGACTCTAATCAGAGTCGGAGTAATAATTATGTTGGCGTGGTCATTTTAGATCTGAGATCGGCTAAAATTTAAACAATGACTGTTGTTAATACCCAGCCGTCATTACTCAGTTTGCCAATAGATGTCAGAAGGACGGATGCCAAAACCAAACTGTCCAAAGATAGATTTCGACGTACCAAGCAAATGGCGATACATTCTAAATTACTTACGGTTTGAAGGGTTAGTCAGTCAATGATGTTAGTCCTGGAAAGTACGCCCCACCAAACCAACATTCCAAAAACCAAACGAACTTACTATCTGCTCGAACTAACACCGACTTACAATACTCGGCCGTCCAGTGGCGTCACTGTAGCATTCGAACATTCTTAGCCAATCATGCAATACTGCGTCCACATTTGCCACGTGATGTTCTAACTACAGAGGCAGAGTCCCATTGCATGGTTCTACCTTGTATTGAGTCGAGGTATTGACGCGAACACCATACATATGGATAGTATCAAATTATATATAAGGATATATGTTTGGTATCATTCTTTTCAGAATTTATCGAACTTTAATGTGATGTTATTAGATTCTTATTCCACTTTTAAAATATAAACTAAAAAATATCAAGAATGTCCAGTGAGACAAGACTTTGTGCCAAGAGATTTAACCACGCACAGGGCCAGAAATAAAAGACAAAGAGTAGGACAGCTGCTGTACAGGCTTTTAAATGTTCGAAGCGCCACATGAGATGCAGATCACACAGCACGGCAGCAGCAGCAAGCCAGCAGCTGATCGAGCAAAGAGGGGGTAAAAAAAGCTTTTTGTATTTGTTTCCCATTGTATCACAGTTTAAGAGGGGGTTTCGGAGGAACGACTGCGTCTCCTTAGGGTGCGTTCAGCTCCCCTTTTCACAATGTGAACAGCAGAGATGAGAAGTGGCTGGCGCGTAGCGCAGGCCGGTTTTGGGTGGTGAATAAAGCAAACAGGGGGCAAACCCCCTATAAATACTAATTTTTCTTTTGTACATTTACAGATTTTACTAATATTCTAGCCAACAACTGGGGCTTGCCCCCTTAGTATAAAATAAAGTACAAAGACTGTTGCCAACATAAAAGACACCACAAGTCAAAAATGAATTAAAATCTAGTCTTTCATTAGGCATATCTGTTGAAAAAATGCATTACATATAAAAACAGATACACAACTATTTTTTTTAATCACATAATCATATATATTTTCTGTGAAACATCCACTTATAAAATAAAGCAAGTCTAGATAATGACATTATTTTTATCATTGAAACCTGCCTCACAGTTACAGCTACAGGACTTAAGAGGATTTAGCTTCTCCAGTTGACATTTCCAAAGAACACACACTATTAGCCAAGCAGATTTTTTAATGATGCACTTTGAAAATCTCTAAATATTTAAAGGCACAGTCTGTAAGGTTCAGTTAGCAGAAGGTAAAACAATCAAAAATCGTATTAATAATTTATAGAACTTACAGTACAGGCCAAAAGTTTGGACACACCTCCTCATTCAATGTGTTTTCTTTATTTTCATGACCATTTACAGCACTCCATAACTCTCCTTCTTGGTCAAACAGCCCTTACACAGCCTGGAGGTGTGTTTGGGGTCATTGTCCTGTTGAAAAATAAATGATCGTCCAACTAACCTGACTTCTGCACAACACAACTGCTGGTCCCAACCCCATTGATAAAGCAAGAAATTCCACTAAAGAACCCTGATAAGGCACACCTGTGAAGTGAAAACCATTTCAGGTGACTACCTGTTGAAGCTCATCGAGAGAATGCCAAGAGTGTGCAAAGCAGTAATCAGAGCAAAGGGTGGCTATTTTGAAGAAACTAGAATATAAAACATGTTTTCAGTTATTTCACCTTTTTTTGTTAAGTACGTAACTCCACATGTGTTCATTCATAGTTTTGATGCCTTCAGTGAGAATCTACCAATGAAAATGGTCATGAAAATAAAGAAAACCCATTGAATGAGGAGGTGTGTCCAAACTTTTGGCCTGTACTGTATATATTCCCTGGCATAACTAATGAAAAACTAACAAATGATAAAGTGGATAGCTTTAATACACTAATGGGCAACCATCTATGGACAATCATTGCTCTGGTTAACTGCCTTGGATTCCCATCCAGAATTAGTTCCTGTTTTACAATGAATGTGCTGAGAAAGTCACAAGTCCTAGTGGAAAAGAGATTCTTAACGAAATGAACGTTTAGTTATGCTTCACAAATGAAAAAAAATGATTGAAAAAATGTTTAAGTAGCCAACACTGAGATTATTCTTTCCTTATAACGATACCATTTTTAAACAGGTATCTAATGAGCTGAAAGCTCCGAACAGCAATACAGGATCATTAAAACTTTACACCAACTTCTTACGGCAACAAGACTCCTTTTTTTCTTTGCTCAACTATGCATTTTACAGCCACTGGCCAAACATTTAAAGTCTTCAAGAAACTGAATAAAAGTCAATTTGCATTTTACATTTATTTGCTTAGCAGATGCTTTTATCCAAAGTGATTTACAAAGGTCAACATAATCAAGTAAAAGTTAGTCTGGGGGAAACTGTTTCGGAACAAGTGTTACAAGAGTGGTTACAAAATTGATCATTATAAATGAAGAGCTCAAATGAAATACAATTAATTCCTAAATCACAAAAACCATAAAGGCTAATATCAGATAAACAGAAATTGACCATACAAGAGAGAATTTCCAATGCTTCTTAAACACACAGAGAGAGTCAGAATTTCAAATGGATGAGGCAGCTCATTCAGCTACACAAATCTGGGTTGAGATTTGGTGCCACGCAGAGGTAGCATCACCAGGTGCCGTTTATCAGTAGACCTGAATGACTGAGAAGGAGCACAGGACCTCACAAGTGTCTCCATATACTGTATTTGCTCTAAGTGCTGACCTGTTGACTAGTCTGTAGGTAAGGACTAAGGTTTTGAACATAATATGTGCTGCTACAGGGAGCCAATGCAGTGATCTAAAAGAGATGTGACATGTGTATGCCCAGTTTGGCACCAGATGTGCCACTGGATTCCGAATCATCTGCAGCAGCATGGTGATGCATACAGGTACTCCTACCAGAAAGATTTGTAGTAGTGTAGACATGACAAGACTAAAGCCAAGGCAAGGCATTATGCTGCTTACTATGTCAGATGGTACAGAAAGAATCTGCAAGATGGAAAGACCATTACAACAAAATAAGTGAAGGACCACCCCAAGGTTATGAACTGACTTGGTGGGTATTTGTGGTAATGAGCCAGGGTGACGGACTGAACAGACAAATGAGCCGAGATAACAAGAAGGTCCACCTTTGCCAGGTCACCTTGTGCCTTACACTCCCATGTAATACATCACAGTTTGCTCCTGGCTGTGAAGGGAAAAAAACATTCCCTTTACACTTGCAGATTTTTGGCAGATGAGAGTTGTGCCCCAAATAAAGTCGGCAGATCCTTGGCTTCTACGCAATAAGGGATCTTCGCGGCCTCAACAAGGCCCTGCAATAATCAGGACTGCATTGAATATTTATTTGAATGTTTAGCCTGCAAAGAAAAAGAATATTACGAGTAAAGTGACAAAATACTATTTTAACAAGCTAATTCAAAATGGCAACATATTTTCATTAAGAATATTTGCAAAAATACAGTTTTGCTTTCAGAATTCCTTTATATTTATAACAAAGCAGTTACAATGTTTAACAATTTTATAGCTCTATTTAAATATTCTAAACATATGCACAATAAAGTATTCACCAATTCAACTGATCTTTATTTCAAAGGGAATTTTGCCTCATATGAAAGTATAGCTAGGAAAAGTAACCTCATCATACTCTCAAGTAACTGAAATTAAAATGCCCATCTTTAAGAAACCGGTAAATAAATATACTGTGAAAATCAAAAAAAAATCAAGTTTTGAGAAACTTCTGTGAAGTGTACCATAATGAATAAAGCAGCAAAGAATAGTAAACGATGTAAAACAGAAGGATCAAGCCAAAGCACAGATTAAAGATCAATCCTGCACTAACATCCATGCATATGTAACTAAGAGGCCAGCATGGTTCTAGAAATGCTCTGCAGATTTTTCTCTGACTGCGGCAAACACAATCTCAAAATAGGAAATCACTGTATATTAAACATTTCTGTAAAATAAAAATAAGCATTTTTTATATTCTCGTTTTCATGGCATAATGCATCAAATGGACATGGAATATAATGAAGCTTGTACAAGAGCTTGAAAACTAACAACTGGACATTCGTAGTTAGACTGTGTATCAATGGCTCTGCATCAATTAAGAACTTAATTAGATGGAAGAACTTGCTGATTATCATAATATTCATATAACTTACAACATTACTGTTTCGTTAAAAAACATCATTAAAAAATAAATTTGCCTTTAATGACCTCTTGGGCACGGCTATCAGCAGAGTGTCTGTCTGCAAAGAGAGCGTCGGCCTTGTGACATTAATGTCTCTGGTGACTCTTCCTATGAAGCCAGTAGACAGACTGGGAGAGCCTGGGGGATCATGAGGTCGCTGGAAAGGGCGGTGTTGCACTCCCGATATCTATGCAAAAGGACGAAGGTCCAAGTCTTTAGAGTCCTGGTGCTTTCTGTTTTGCTATATGGTTGTGAGACATGGACGCTATCCAGTGACCTGAGATGAAGACTGGACTCCTTTGGTATTGTGCCCCATCGGAGCATCCTTGGGTACCACTGGCTTGACTTTGTGTTGAATGACCAAGCCAAGGGGATGCCCCATAATACCTGGCTGCGGCAGATGGATGGTCATTTGTGGTGTCTGCCCGGGGGGTTACCAACCGGGATCTTGAGCTGTTTCGTCGTGTGGTGGGTACGGCAACGTCCATTTTAATTAAAACGGTAGTCTGACCCACTTGCTGATTATTATGTAAATGACATTAACTTTTTAATTACAACGCGGTAAAGTTGCACTTATTTTTTCACACAGGCTTCTGCATGTTGGGTCATTACCTTTATATATAACATGCTACCGTGGCTGTTCATTTGTCTGTCCAAGATTTTAAATTACCTGTAGCTTGCAAACCTTTTGACCTATTGACTTGAAATTTGGTATACATATACCAAGTGGAGGAGTTCAAGTATCTTGGGGTCTTGTTCACGAGTGAGGGAAGAATAGAGCGAGAGATCGATAGGCGGATCAGTGCAGCGTCCGCAGTGATGCGGGCTCTGCATCAGTCAGTCGTGGTGAAAAAGGAGCTGAGCTGTAAGGCAAAGCTCTCATTTTACCGGTTCATCTACGTTCTTACCCTCACCTATGGTCATGAGCTATGGGTAGGGACTGAAAGAACGAGATCGTGAATACAAGCAGCTGAAATGAGTTTCCTCCGCAGGGTGTCTGGGCATTCCCTTAAAGATAGGGTGAGAAGCTCGGTCATCCGGGAGCAGCTCAGAGTAGAGCCGCTGCTCCTCCGCATCGAGAGGAGTCAGATGAGGTGGCTCGGGCATCTGTTCTGGATGCCTCCTGGACTCCTCGCTGGTGAGGTGTTCTGGGCACATCTAACCGGGAGGAGGCCCCAGGGAAGACCCAGGACACGCTGGAGGGACGATGCCTCCCGGCTGGCCTGGGAACACCTCAGGATTCCCCCAGAAGAGCTAAAAGAAGTGGCCGGGGAGAGGGAAGTCTGGGTATCTCGCGACCTGATCTCGGATAAGTGGAAGAGGATGGATGGATATTCTATGTGATGACTACTATCTGCTTTCGGGATGATGATTGACCTCCAAGGTTATTCCTCATTTTATTTTTATTCTATTTTAGTGTAGAATCAATTCTACACAGGGTAGCCATGCGGCACATGCGTATCAATGCCGTTCTCATCCCTACCACCATCGCCGTCACTTCCCCTACCTCTTCATATCTTAAATCATCCTTTAGGCAGACTGAAGACTGAAATGCCAGCTTTAGTGAAAAATGAAGGAAAACGTACTAAGCAACTGCAACACAAACACTGACTTAATCAGTTTTAATGTGAAAAGATGCAGACGAAGGAAGAGAAGAAGCGGGCAGAAGAAGGTGCAGAAAAGAAGAGCTGAAATGCTTCTTTTAAATATGTAAGTAAAAAATATACTTGAATACAGTTTCTAAACCCTGCACTAGACTGCAGAGAATGCAATTAAAAATACTTAATACATACATTTGCAAAAAGGATTCTGAAAATTGCTTTAAACAAATCTGTTGTAAGCATATTTTAAATAAAATGAGAAATTAACATAAACTTAAACACAGTATATTTCCTCTATAGATAATTCAGACTTAAACATGGAATTTGGAAAAACAACATCCATCCATCCATCCATCCATCCATTGTCTAACCCGCTGAATCCGAACACAGGGTCATGGGGGTCTGCTGGAGCCAATCCCAGCCAACCAGGGCACAAGGCAGGAACCAATCCTGGGTAGGGTGCCAACCCACCGCAGGACACACACACAAACACACCCACACACCAAGCACACACTAGGGCCAATTTAGAATCGCCAATCCACCTAACCTGCATGTCTTTGGACTGTGGGAGGAAACCCACGCAGACACGGGGAGAACATGCAAACTCCATGCAGGGAGGACCTGGGAAGCGAACCCAGGTCTCCTAACTGCGAGGCAGCAGCGCTACCACTGCGCCACCGTGCCGCCCTGGAAAAACAACAACATGGGATAATTTTCACAAAAATAGTTAAAATGTTTTGGTTAATAAATTTGACTTACTTACTTACACATTGATATTCATCAACTTTGTGCCAGGATTTCTTGACATTGCTTATATATCTCGATCAAACAATTCAGTCGTGGTTTACAGCTCTTAAAAAATAAAAAGTAAAAAATATAATTTGATTTATTTAGGATTACTAATGTAGATCACTTATATAAAGGATATCCTGCATGAGTCAGCCACTGAGCAGTGAACAAATGAAACACCCATCATTGCCATGATATTTTACCCCAAAGAGAATGCAAAATCAGCAATAACTCTCATACAATTTCTAAAAATTACAGCAATGTATAGTTGGTGTTGAAAATGAAAGAGATGATGCAAATGCCTACTGTAGCAATGCAAAAAAAATCTTGCAGATGACTTAAAGGCTAATTCTTTTTCTTTAAGACAACCTGTACTACCTGGCATCAATATGGTGTATTTAATCAATTTAAAACCTTTCAAAGATGTTCATTTCCTTAAAATACAATGTGCCAAATACAGGAAGCATGTGCTGCGTACTTACATTGATTAACTGTATTCCAACTGTGGTATACGTGGTAATCTCTCATAAAAGCTACTCAGACCCAATGGCAAAGTAGGAAATAGACATACATGAGTGGCTCAAAGTGGTCATAAAATGACAGCAAATGATTGTATTAAGAATGTCTATTTTTATTCACATTTGCTCCTTCACTTGCACATTCATTCCTTCTTATGTATAAGTACAAATTAATATTCCTACAACATCCCCAGAAAGGGAAGAAAAGGTCCATTCATGTATTTATGCAACCACCTTATTTAAACAATAGGACACACAGGGGACCACAGTTTAAACTGCCACCCTAAGAAACCAGGACAAAAAAAACTACAACTTTTAATGAATAATTGTCAACATGCGTTATTGAATAAGATAGTGACATTGAAAGTTGGTATGCATCAAACGGCCTGAATGTGAATGTAAGAAAAGCTAGACTGACTTTTGCAGAACAAGGGCAGGAAGCACTGAAGAAGCTGGTAATGATGAAACAATGGTTTAATGGGTAGTTAACATTTGCTTATCCTTTTGTTGATGTAAAAGCTGAAATCACAACAAACTATTCAGGATGGTGCTCAGTTTAATTAGATTTATATCAAACATGGTTACATCACAGTAATTACTTTGTTGTGTAAATGTAGGAAACAAATGTGTTGTCTGAACACCTAAACATTGCCCAGAAGGCATACATAGGAAGCGTCTCACTGGCAGGTCCATACCCAATACAGGGAAGGCTTTGCGTGCGACACTGCCACTAATCACTTGTCTGTTTTCTTTAGAATGGAAAACTCTCACGAGCACTAGTGACATCACTTCCACTTGCACAGTCATTTAATGGGGTTTTCATTGGAATGACAAATCTTTCTTTTTTTTTTTTTTTTGTTTACATTATATTAACACTGCTTCCTAGCCCGCTTCTTTCACTTTAATGAAGCTATACCTGTAAGTGCTGTTTAGTTTCTGTAATTTGAGACAGTAATGTGACGGTATTATTAAAAAAAAATATTACTACAAAGATAATGTTACACATTTCTTGTTAAACCAGATTTTAAAACAAAGAGGCTAAGAAATTGAAGCAAATGTCAAGAATAAACTTGAATTGTAAACAAACATATATTTTGGGTTACCTACACAGTTTTATTAATAAATTACCACACACGACAAATTCTCCTGTAATTACTTCTTATTTCATCCTGTGACACATATTCTGAGACTGGTATTTGATTTACAGGTGCATTGCTTTCACACCAAAGAGCCCATCTCAGCAGCATCTGGCACAAGGCAGGATCCGGCCTTGAGTGAGACAACAGTGCACTCAGGTCCATAATCACATTTATCAATATTGTGCCTTTTAATAACCTCCAATCAAGCTATAATAAACACAAGCAAAAAGTACTACCTTTGTACACATTGACATGTATCATTTCAGCGGATATGATATTGATTTACTTTCAGCCACAAGGTGGCAGTAAAGAACCACCTTGATAAGAATAATTCAGAGCCTTGGACATGCACTACATAAACAAAAATATTTGGATGCTTGATCATTACACCAACAGGGAAATATATAGACTTTAATAAGTAGTTGCCCACTCCCCTGCAGCTATATCAGCTTCCACTCTTTTTAGAATGCTTTCTGTAGGAATTAGTGCCCATTCATTCTGTAGAGCATTTATGAGGTCAGGCACTAATGTTGGACGAAAAGGCCTGGCTCGCAATCTCCGTTACAGTTCATCCCAAAGGTGTTCAGTGGGGCTGAGGTCAGGGCTCTGTGTGGGGCAGTCAGGTTCTTCCACTTGGAACTCATCCAACCAACCTTGCTTTGTGCACTGGGGCACACTTATGCTGGAATAGAAGAGGGCCTTCTCCAAACTGTTCCCAAAATGTTGGAAGCATAGCGTTGTCCAAAATGGCTTAGTATGCTGCAGTATTAAGATTGCCCTTCACTGGAAGTAAGAGTGTGACGGTGTAGGTCGACTCCATGTTCCCTCTTCTATTGTGGGAGCCTCTTGAACCCAACACCGTTGAGAGTCATGACCGGGATGAGCTGAGCAAATGAGGGCACCACACAAAGCAAAGGGGAAGGTGCAAAGTGCTCAGTGCTTTTATTAAAACAATTCAACAATCAAGGTGTCCAAAAACTGTAGTACTTCAAAAAGTGTCCATAAACAAATAATCCATAAAATAAAGTGCACGGTGGAGGTTAAAAACAAATCAAATAAATATTACTTTAAAAACGAATGAGGTTAAAACACAGGAAGCTGTCTTTAAAAACCTTGAGCACTGGTGCAGTCCTTTAAAATCTGCTGTCTCCTTGACTAAACTCAATACAGGCTCTTGCAGCCAAGTGGGCACCTGTCAAGCAGTTCAGCCTACCTCCAGCACTGCTCCTAGGGCTCTGGCCCTTCTAGCCCACTGTGACTCCGGACAGGGTACCACAACAAGCCTCAGACTCCTGCTGCCAGGCTTACCTCCCCATGGTCCATGGCACCACCCGTAGAATGCCTCTCTCAGCCTTTCCTTGCCCTGCAGCTGTGCTGCCTCTCTGTTGCAAGCTGCTACAACTAAGCAACACTTTGGCCATGCCAGCTCCCCAGGTCACCCAGCTGGAGAGACCATAAGCACCCGAGCGCCATTCACATGACCCGAAAGGACTTCCTCCCAGCTGCCTGTCTTCTCCTCCTCTCTTATGCTCACTTGCACCAGATCTTACCCTAGCTCCTGCCTTTTCTTTCTCTGCATCTCTTAACCTCCATCCTTTTCTCTCTTTCTCTTGCCGATAGGCCTTTTCCTCTTCAAACAGCCCCATACCATTTTCCCTCCTCAAAACTCCACAGTTGGCACAATACAGTCAGGCAGGTAACGTCCCTCCAGCATCAATAAAACCCAGACTCGCCCATCTGATTGCCAAACAGAGAAGCGTGATTCGTTACTCCATAGAACACGTTTCCACTGCTACAGAGTCCTGTGGCAGTATGCTTTGCACCATTACATCCAACATTTGGCATTGGACTTGGTTATTGGTCATGAAAACCCATTCTATGAAGCTCCCGCCGCACAGTTTTTGTACTTGTATTAATGCCAGTGGAAGTTAAGAACTCTTCAGCTATGGAATCAGCAGAATATTTCTATAACTGCAATACAAAAGCTTATTTTGGGGAAGATCTGAAAGTTTTGGAGCAGATTGTCACCAGAGATTAGACATGGATCCATCGCTGTGAACCAGAAAGAACAAGACAAAGCATGCAGTTGAAACACCTGCCTTCTCAAATAAAGCAAAAATTTAAACAACAGCCCCCCTCTAAGAAAAGCATGATGACCTTCTTTTGGAACATGAAGGGTTCTATTCTGGTGCATTTCCAGGAACACGGACAATCAATGACCAGTGCTGTGCATTGCTTAGGGAAAAACTGAAGCCTGCAATTTGCAACAAAAGAAGAATGCTATCAAAAGCAGTCTTGCTGCATCACGTCTTAGGTCAACTTAAAAAGCTCTGCACGGTTGCGGATTCACCTCTGATGATGAGGTTAAGGAAGTGGTGCAAAACCTGGATTCTGGTGTAGCCGAAAAGTAGACAATTCTCCCAAAGAATGAAAAAATTAGTGGAACGATACAAGAAGTGCATCGACCTGCAGGGAGACTATGTGGAGAAGTGACGTAACTTGTTACACTCTTCTGTTCATAGTCACTGGTATTACGATCATAGTTCTGGTTTGGGTTGAGAAGAAAACGAATAGCTCCACAAATCTGTTGACTACATGAAAGCTTTCACAATGATAATCAAAAGTATACAGTCCAACGAGTGGTATAAAACTGCCCTGGAATTACTCAGGCAGAGTGTTGACTTCAGCCTTAAACAAAATACGTGGGACTGCCTAAACAGGTTGTTTCGAATGCATTTCAATGGAACTTGAACTTTTCTGTAGCGATTAATGGGATACTACTAGAACTTTCAGATGTGCTAAACCTATAGAGAGAGATCAATCCAAAATGTAGCTTGATGTGCTGATCAATCACTTGCCAATCTGAATTGTCTGATTTTCACTACAAAAGACTTGAATAGTGATTGGTAAATTGACTGATCACAAAAAAAATGATTTCTTGAGAATCTTCTTTTCTAATCTTTATGGTAATTTAGTTAGAACATTCCTTTATACAGTATAAAGACAGCAGCAAAGCAAACTTTAACTGAAAGAGTGAGAAGAAAGACTAGAATATTAGCATTTACATTAAAGAAAGTGGAATAATAAACTGAGAAAAAGGAACTGGAGGAGTCGTCCTGCGTAATTAGACACGTCAAGAAAAGCTGCTTTAATGAATTTAGGCCTTTTTATTTTGTCTCTTAATGAAACAGACACTGCATATCAGAATTTTGCTGGTGAGTGAGCTTATGTTAAATACAGTAGCTCACATTTTCAATTACAAAAAGTATAGACAAAGAAGAATTTGAAATTGCTGCTTAGTAAAGAGCAGGCTTGTTAGCCTAAAAGCAAAGTTTGTCTATTTTACTTGTAAACTGAAGAATGTTAATGTCTTTGGTAATGAAAAATAAACTGGTAATACATGTGGTGTATATATATTGTGACGGACAGACGGGTCCCATGCCCGGCCGGGACGCCTCTGCCGCATACGTCCCGGGGGAGCCATCATGGACATTGCAATACCTTCCCCGGGGCGCTTGGGGGCAGTCTCCCTGGCAGTGGATTCCTCCTCAATCTCCCCCGTGGCTCCATGGGACATGGAGTCCACCACAGCAGCCCGGTTGGGAGATGGGGTGGCCGCTAAGGTGTGCTGCAGAGAACCATCCACCACACTGGACGGTTTATCAGCCCCACCCGGAGGTGCAATTAAGACCAGCTGGTCAGGCACCTGGATCACTTCCGGGTGGGGTATAAAAGGGCTTGCCTCCCAGCAATCGAGGCCAGAATCGTGAGGAAGAGGACGAGGTTGCCTGGGAGGAGTGGTGGAGCAGGAAAGTGTTTGGTTGTGTTTGGGTTTTGTGCTTGAGACTGTGTTTGGGCTGTGTGGCACGGGGAAAATGTGTCACACGGCTGAAGAAACAAAATAAAAGATCCTTGAGTGTGAACACGTGCCTCTGCATATTCTGTGCCGGTTCGGGCGCTATATAGCGCCTTTATCACAATATATATATTATATTGAACATAAAACTTCTACTTGTTTGGTTAAGCAGAAGCCAGCCAGTCAGTCAGTCAGTCAGTCAGTCATTTTCCAACCTGCTATATCCTAACACAGGGTCGCGTGGGGTCTGCTGGCGTCAATACCAGCCAACACAGGGCGCAAGGAAAAAACAAATCCAGGGCAGGGTGCCAGCCCACCGCAATTAAGCAGAAGCTTTTGGTCTAAAATGTTTTTTAGAGGGATAAAGGAAAAAAAATACATATATCTCAAAATTGGTATTGGAATTGGCTAACTCAGTAACATAATATCTGTGATCAGTATAAGGCCAAAAAAACCTGACCAGAACATCTGTAATATAGACCCACTGCTGGAGTTAAAGCAAAAGGTGCTTCACAAAGCATACGTTCAAGGATATGCAAATGTTTGTAACCAAGCCAGCAAATGTTGATTATTTTAATTAGTTTTCCTAAAAACAATCTTTATTTTTTATAATGGGTTACAAAATCATATTAAAGCCGAAAAAAAGATGTGTTTCATTTTAGTATTTCGGCCTTTACATCAGTAAAGGCTGAAACTTCAATAGAGCCATCTAGTACATTCTATATCCATTGTACTGATGTTTTTATGTGATTTCATTCAACACTGGAACACGTGCAAGGGAAATCAGTTGTAATTCTAAGTGAACTCAATAGCATATTTGAAGCCGTTTCCCTAAAAGTGAGAGTATAATTTTAACAAGTACCTACCTGAAACACAGGCACAACGTCGCCGACTTCATTAGGATGTAAAGGCTCTTTTAACAATATACAAAGGTAATAAATCACTCTCTGCTGCAAAAGTAAAAAATAAAATCATATTTAGTTTGTATTTATAGAATTAAATAAAATAATAATAACTAATTCATTTTCAAAACAAACAACCAAAGCTTGTGCTCTCATGGACAAAGCTGGCAGCGCTGCAAAGATGATTTTTTTTTTTTTTTATTTCTCCAGTGCTTTTAATATTATCAGCTATCTGTGTTATGGTGTAAGCTCAGGAATAAGCAAGTGGATAACCCTGTGGTGTCCTGGATAATGGCCAATCTGTCAGGCAGACCACAGTTTGTGAGATTCAAGGACTGTGTTTCTGATACAGATGTGAGCAACACTGGAGCACCATAAGGAATAGGCCTGTCTCCTTTTTTCTTTACTCTGTACACCTCAAACTATAAATATTATAGCAGGTCATATCACATGCACAAATTCTCTGATAATACTGAACTTATGGGATGTATTGATAAGGAGGATGAGAAAGAGTATAGAAGTCATTGTTAAGAAATAATTTACACCTGAAAAATACCAAACTTATCCTTTAGTACAAAAGTGGAGATGCTTACCTACAGAAAGACAGGATTCATAGATTTACATGGATACAACATTAAAGTTGTGTGAGCAATCTGTAGTAGCAATTAAGCACACAAACAAATTTTAGCATAAATTGGAAGAATTTATGCTTAGGCTGATCATAGTGCAATTGAGATTGCCTTTGAAGCACAGCGTGCAATTCTGGACAACACATAACATAAAAGGGATATATCAGCTCTAGGTGTACAAGGAAGATAAACATTATGCATTGTGGTGCCCGGCCAGGACGTCTCTTATGCATATGGCCCAGGGGAACAGGCATGGGCTGTACAATACCTCCCCTGGGACGCTAGATGGAAGGCCACCTGGATTGCACTGGTGCCTCGGATACCCGCAGGGCCCCATAGGAGATGGAGTTCTCTTCTGCCCTGTTGGGGTCTGGGGGTGCCACAAGGGGGCACTGCAGTGGCTCCTGAGCCTGTGTGGGCGGTTCTTCCGCCACACCCGGAAGTGCAGCCGAAAACGACCAATCAAGCATCTGAAGCACTTCCGGGTGGCTTATAAAGGGAACCAGCAGCCACTAATGGAGGAGCCAGAGTCGGGAGGAGGGAAACAAAGCTTGCCAGGAAGAATGCTGGAGGAGAAAGAAAAAGACAGAGAAGAGAAAGAATTGTGTTTTGGTGTTGGGACTGTGTTGTTGTGCTTGTGGGAATGGGGAAGACATTTTCACAAGGGGGGAAAAAAGAAAATAAAAACCTTGTGTGCTTTAAACCTGTGTCCTACGTCTGTGTCAGGGCTCGCCTTTTCAGCATCCTGGACCTAAAGGGCATTTCCTGCACTGTGAAGCTCACAGAATTAAACATCTAGAGCCATGTGTGGAAACATAATCCAGGCTCTCAAATACATATAAAAATGGATTTTGTAGCATTCTTTCTGTTAAGTAGAGAATCACTACTATAAGACATCAGTGGAAAAAATGGGAAGTGCATTTGATACGAAACCACAGATTAACTTCTTCTGGGACAAATTATAAATTCAAGTACTGAAGAATAGCAGAAACTTTGGTAACGTTTTAAAATGATTTTTTTTTTAAACTTGGATGAGATGAAATGTTGAGACAACTTAGCTTTTACCTAACCAAACAAGCCTGAGAGACAGAATGGCCTCTTCTGTTGTAAATTTCTTATATTTACATTCTCCTCAAAAATCACCAATTCCAAATAGCTCTTCTTCTGGAGTTCCAGTTGTCCATAAAGTTAGTTCTTCCATAACAGAAAGTCATCCATTAAGTACACAAAGCCCAAATCTGAGAGATTAAAAGCAATGACACATATTAGAATGACTTACCATATAGATGGCTTCATTGATTACAACATCCTTCACTTTGGTCATTTCAATAAAAGTAATGCTTTCTCTGCCTGATGCATAGGAGGCAGTCATCTGTATTCCAAGGGAGCCAATAACCAACAATGACTCATGGTCTATCTTCAAAAAATGAAGATGACCCATCATCCCAACAAGAGATAACATTATAGCCACTGATAGGACTTCAGTAACCTGTAAAATAAAAAGGCAGGGTTTTGATGATGCCATCACATCAGGAATTTACTATATGAAAACCTCTTGTACAAGATACTAAAACAAAACCAATTAGTTGATGTTTGCTTTGCATCATGGGTTACATACTGTACATGCATCACACATGTATATATTACACTAGCTGGGGAAGATTTTAGTGCGGTTATCTACAGTAAATGTTACACTGGCAAATTTGAAGTGTTTATATTTTACTCTACTGTATATGTAAACGCAGCAATTATCACTGTAGATTAGAAATTCATATGTATACCCAGTGAGATGTCAAGCAACCTCTTATTGGCTAACTAAAAAGATTACCAATAAGCAAGCTTTCAATGCAACTCAGGCCCCTTCTTCAGGCAAGACGTAATCAAGAAAATACAAAAATAAATTGTTCTGTACTCAAAGGAGTGTTTGCTTAGCCAAAGGATTTCATGACTGCAATGTTTAAATGCAACCACCACTCAAGTCTAGCAAAGTTATCTTATGAAGATGAATCATCCATCCATTTTCTGATGCTTATCTGGGTCCGGGTTGCGGGGCAGCATTCTAAGCATAGATGCCATTTTTCATGCTACTTCCTCAAACTTCTCCCGGGGAGGGTATTAAGGAGTTCTGACGCCTGCCGAGAGATATAATCTCTTCTGCTTGTTGTGGGTCTGCCCCGAGGCCTCCTCGAGGTTGGACATGCCCAAATAAAAAAACAAAAAAAACACCCCAGGGAGGCATCCTAATCAGATGCCTTTCAATGCACAGGAGCAACGGCTCTACTTTGAGCTCCTCCAGAAGGTCTGCGCTTCACACCCTATCTTTAAGACTGATCCCAGACACCCTGCAAAGGAAATTAATTGCCACTTCTATCTGTGATTTAGTTTTTTTCAGCCATTACCCACAGTGTGAGACTATATATGAGAGCAGGAACACAGATTGACTAGTCAATCCAAAGATTCGCCTTTCACCTCAGCTCCTTCTTAGCCACCACTGGCCTGTTGATCTCCCATTCAATCATGGAAGTTGGATCAAGGAATAAAATATGAAATAATACCAATGTTGTCTAAATGGCAAAGGCACTGTTTATTGTGTACATTACATATAAAGTTCAATGTCCTAGATCAGGGGTGTCCAATGCGTCGATCGCGATCGACCGGTAGATCGCAAAGGTAGTGCAGGTAGATCGCGTTGCATTCCAAAAACATTTTTTTTTAATGTTAGTCTATCATATATCCTCCCTATGGCATTTGCCACTTGATTGGGGCGGCCAGTCTGAGATCTCTTTTCTTCTAACACACTGGTCATCCCGCACACACGATCAAACGTGCAAGCTACTGCAAAACTCCGGCTATGATCTAGTTAGCCTTCCAATTTATATCGACTAAAGAAGGAATTTTTAAAAAAATTGTTTGGGGAGGGTATGGGCTGGACGTGGAATTGGAAGAGAATTTTTTTCACACAATGTCACAATCGAAGTGCGTTTGTCTGATCTGTCAACCTATCATTGCTATTCCAAAGAAGGAAAAAGTGGAAAGGCACTTTCGAACTATTCATAAAAACTACGAAACTGACGTCCTTCCAAAAAGCGATCTGAGAAAAAGAAAGGAGAGGGAACTAAAATCTCAGTTAATTGGAAAGCCGTCATTTTTCACTTGGCTGAATTCAAAAGCTCCTTGACTGCATTATTCGGTTATGCAAGTCTGCCTTCTCCCACATGACGATTATTAAATCCAAATACTGTAGTGACCATAAATGTATTGAATTATTATTGTGCCATAAAGGTTATTCAGTTATGCAGGGTATGACAACATATATTTATGTATAAAGTATACTCAATATATATATATATATATATATATATATATATAATTTTAATATAGGTAGATCATTTCGACCTGGTCATGTTAAAAGTAGCTCGCAAGGTGAAAAACTGTGGGAACCCCTGTCCTAGATTGACTGACAAGAATTTTTTTTGATTTGTGGACAACTTAAAAAATATTATTTTCACTTAATGGATCAATCCCATGGCCCTGAGGCTCAAAAGCATCCAGCCTCACGAAAGCGTGAAGAAAATCTGAGAAAACCACATCACTGATTTGCAATTAATAGTCAGAAAAAGCAATCTTAGTGTTGATTTACAGCAACTGCATAATATCGCAGATGGCAACTTGTCTGCCTACAAGTCAGCAGCATCATGGTTTGAGTCTTATCTGCATCCTTTTTTATATTAATCAGATATACACATCACAAATAAAAATATATGCAAACAAATGATTGTCAACCTTAAACAAGTGATATCAGAAATGAAAAACTGTTTATTACTATACATTTTAAGATATTCACCTGCATCAGTTTTTAATTCTGTCCATTTTTATGTATTAAGATGGACATTTATTTTCTATATTTTAGTGTTGGAAGCATACAAATTTTAGGATTTTCTTTGAATTTTCCATTGCTACCTTAATTATTCTGCCATTTAAACTGATTACATTATCAGCGTCATCAATCTGATCAGAACTGATTCCATCTCTCCCTAATCTGCATTGTTCTTTAATAGTTCACATGTATGAATACCCAAAAAACTCGCTATAAAAGAAAAACTGGAATCAAGTCACAGTAAGGCTGTGTCTATATGTATAATCTCAATTCCAAAAAAGTTGGAACGCTGTGTAAAATGTAAATAAAAACAGAATGCAATGATTTGCAAATCTCATAAACCTGTGTTTTATTCACAATAAAACAAAGAAAACATATCGAAGGTTTAAACTGAGAAAATATATCCTTTCAGGAACAGAATATGGTCATTTTGTAATTAATAGCAGCAAAATGTCTCAAAAAAGTTGGAAAGAGGACAACAAACGTTTGAAAAAAGTAAGTGGTACTAAAAAGGAACAACTGGATGAACATTTTGCAACTAATTAGGTTAACTGGCAACAAATCAGTAACATGATTGGGTATAAAAAGAGCATCTTACAGAGGCAGAGTCTCTCAAAAGTAAAGATGGGCAGAGGTTCACCAATCTGCCAGAAACTGTGTCTACAAATTGTGGAACAAACCAAATAAGTGCATGTAGGAGTTGCTCAGATGCCAGTCAGTAGAAAAGTAGGACAATTGGGATGGCAAGGTCTGCTATGAAGACAGCTACCATTTCAACAACAGTAAAAGTGGACTTAAAAGCTAATTGTCACACTGAACATGTCATGCCATCTTCTAACCCACTTAATTCAGACCAGAGTGCCCTGGGGGGGATTGAGTTTGGAGGGTTGGTGTTGATCCAACTGGCATAGGGTGCAAGGCTGGAACAAACCCAGGACAGGGTGCTAGTCCATCACGGGTCACGCGCACACACAGGCCATTCAAACACTAGGGCCAATTTAGTGTCATCAATTCAGCTAACCTACACGTCTTTGGACTGTGAGAGGAAATCCATGTGGCACGTGGAGAACATGCAAACACCACACCAGAAGGACCTGGGACCTGAACCTTAGTTTCCTTAATAGGAGACAGTAGCATACTGCACCACCTTGAACCTCCACATTAAACATGAGCTTGAAATTTGGAGTGCCAGTGATGTGGTATGCATTTGAATAGAAGTTCAATGGAAGCCTGAATATACAGTGGTGTAAAAAACTATTTGCCCCCCTCCTGATTTCTTATTCTTTTGCATGTTTGTCACACAAAATGTTTCTGATCATCAAACACATTTAACCATTAGTCAAATATAACACAAGTAAACACAAAATGCAGTTTTTAAATGATGGTTTTTATTATTTGGGGAGAAAAAAAATTCAAACCTACATGGCCCTGTGTGAAAAAGTAATTGCCCCTTGTTAAAAAATAACCTAACTGTGGTGTATCACACCTGAGTTCAGTTTTCGTAGCCACCCCCAGGCCTGATTACTGCCACATCTGTTTCAATCAAGTCACTTAAATAGGAGCTGCCTGACACAGAGAAGTAGACCAAAAGCACCTCAAAAGCTAGACATCATGCCAAGATCCAAAGAAATTCAGGAACAAATGAGAACAGAAGTAATTGAGATCTATCAGTCTGGTAAAGGTTATAAAGCCATTTCTAAAGATTTGGAACTCCAGCGAACCACAGTGAGAGCCATTATCCAAAAATGGCAAAAACATGGAACAGTGGTGAACCTTCTCAGGAGTGGCCAGCCGGCCAAAATTACCCCAAGAGCGCAGAGACGACTCATCTGAGAGGTCACAAAAGACCCCAGGACAATGTCTAAAGAACTGCAGGCCTCACTTGCCTCAATTAAGGTCAGTGTTCACGACTCCACCATAAGAAAGAGACTGGGCAAAAACAGCCTGCACGGCAGATTTCCAAGACGCAAACCACTGTTAAGCAAAAAGAACATTAGGGCTCGTCTCAATTTTGCTAAGAAACATCTCAATGATTGCCAAGACTTTTGGGAAAATACCTTCTGGACTGATGAGACAAAAGTTGAGCTTTTTGGAAGGTAAATGTCCCGTTACATCTGGCGTAAAAGGAACACAGCATTTCAGAAAAAGAACATCATACCAACAGTAAAATATGGTGGTGGTAGTGTGATGGTCTGGGGTTTTGCTGCTTCAGGACCTGGAAGGCTTGCTGTGATAGATGGAACCATGAATTCTATTGTCTACCAAAAAATCCTGAAGGAGAATGTCCGGCCATCTGTTCGTCAACTCAAGCTGAAGCGATCTTGGGTGCTACAACAGGACAATGACCCAAAACACACCAGCAAATCCACCTCTGAATGGCTGAAGAAAAACAAAATGAAGACTTTGGAGTGGCCTAGTCAAAGTCCTGACCTGAATCCAATTGAGATGCTATGGCATGACCTTAAAAAGGCGGTTCATGCTAGAAAACCCTCAAATAAAGCTGAATTACAACAATTCTGCAAAGATGAGTGGGCCAAAATTCCTCCAGAGCTGTAAAGACTCATTGCAAGTTATCGCAAACGCTTGATTGCAGTTATTGCTGCTAAGGGTGGCCCAACCAGTTATTAGGTTCAGGGGGCAATTACTTTTTCACACAGGGCCATGTTGGTTTGGATTTTTTCTCCCTAAATAATAAAAACCAACATTTAAAAACTGCATTTTGTGTTTACTTGTGTTATATTTGACTAATGGTTAAATGTGTTTGATGATCAGAAACATTTTGTGTGACAAACATGCAAAAGAATAAGAAATCAGGAAGGGGGCAAATAGTTTTTCACACCACTGTATATCAGCAACAGCATGCACAAGGCTGAAACAAAGCCCACGAGCTCATCACTGGACACAGTTTAACTTTTCATTGTCAGTTTTTCCAGTTTAGGGATTATGTTACTTTCATTTAAATGACCAGTTCAACCTAACAAGAATGGTACTACATTTTATTGCTTAGCATGTACAAAGCCATATAAATTTGCCAAAACACATGAATGCCACCTTGAAGTCGTTGTCACTTACCTCGGTGAAAAAAAAAATGGTGTAGGCACAAAGCCAGAGAGCGCAGGTGCAGCCTGTCACCTTCAGAAAAGACAGCTTAGGGGAGCTCACCGTAAACTCTCCGCAAATGTCAGAGTGGCGCTGACAATCCAGCGAGATCCGATTGCCGTTGATGTCAGAAAACGCTTCATCCGACATGATTTAAGGATGATTGGTTACACGCGATCCCTGTGGTTACACTTTTACCAGGCTAACATTTTGCGAGTATTGCATGTATTTTTCAACCGTAATGATCTTAAGGCTCTTCGTACCCATACAAATTTAAATATGATTATCACGAAAGAGGACAATTCAAAGTTAACTCATCTAAAACTGTTACCAAGTGAGCGTTCGTTTCGGGACGCCTTCTGGCTTGCGAGTCTTTGTCGCGTGAATATGACGTCATTGTTAGGTCGACTGTTGCTGGCTCCAAAACAGTTCGGAGTTATGTAGGAAAAGGAAGAGGTGCATTTCTATTTTAATATCGAAGTCATAAACTAGTGAGAATGATAACTTTATTCTAACTCTGGTGCAAGATTCAGGGGCGTAGCCAGCCGCCCAAGTCGGGTACGGGTCTTTTTTAAAAAAAAAAAAATATATACATTTTTAATTCGCTTACCATTTTTATATATATTGTATATTTCCCCGGCCTAATTTTTTGTGGAAAGGTTCCAATAAATAGAGCTACACGAATTATGCAATGCATATATTATTATTCAGTGCATAGCTTCGCCGCCCATTCTAATTTTTAAAACAGTGTGAAATTAGTGTTATTTTCAAAGCAAAATTCAGACAATGTTTTTGTTTAAGTGAACTACCTTAATCTTGTACAATAACTGTAAACTAGGACACATATATTTGATAATATTAATAGTATTAATAGTAGTAGTCATGAAGTGCTATATCAGTGTTTTATTCAGTTACAATAATGTTTATTATGTGTGGCTTTTGCAGGTTTTTTTTTAAAAAATGCCTTATTCTTTTAAAGGCTGTCTAAATTGTACTGTATAGTGGGATTTTTCCGGGCGACACATACAGCTTAGTATGTATAATAATAATACATTTTATTTATATAGTGCCTTTTCCATGCTCAAGGCGATTATTTAAATAGCATGGCATATGTAACATATGGTACAAATAGTTCTGCATAGAACAATAAACAGATAAATACAGGAGATACAAAAGCATTAAGTAAAATAAATGACAACAAACCAGAATAAAATATTAAATTTAATACTAAGAGAAAAGCCTGAATAAATAACGTAATTTGTTATATAGCACACACACACACACACAAACAAATTATTCTGATCGTCTGGCCAGAGAGGTAAACTCTGTCAGAATATTTTAAGTTGCTTACTGAAGGAATTAATTGAGTCAGCTTCCAAAGTCTGGGTGCTGTACCGCTGAAGGCCCTGTCACCCATAGAGTGCAGGTTAGGGTGGGGCACAACAAGACTGCAAGAATCAGAGGACTGTAGTGGGCAAATATAAGCATAGTGATGGAGAAGGTCACTGATGTAGTCTGTTAAGAGGCCATTTAAAGCAGCCCATGCTGTTAAAAGCCTGGGGTCCTAGAAACTATTGAAACCGTCAGAAAAAAATTGAAATGTATAGATGTCAGGTAATTGAAAGGAACTACTCAGGGCATCTCTCTCCTAGGAGGCTTCGTTTTGTTATTATGCTTACATCGCTTGTGCATTAGCGACGGGAGGAAAAATAAAAGGGATACCGCTTTGCAGATGTTAGCAGCCAAGCGACTTTGTCTTTCTTCGGAGGTTTCGTTTTGTTGACGTGCTCGCCTTGCTTGTGTTATTAGTGGCTAAGTGAGTTTTCGGTTTCCTCGGAGGTGGAACCCTTACCCTAGCCCTGACTCCACATCTCTCACTTCCGGGCCAGACAGACACACACACTTCCATGTGTAGCCGTTTATATATAAGATAATAGAATTTTATATTCAATTCTGTAAGACACAGGGAGCCAGTGGAGGCAAAGCAGGATCGGTGTTATGCGCTAACCATTCCTGGTTCGAGTAAGGACTCTTGCAGCAGAGTTTTGAATCAGCTGGAGCTGTGATATAAGATTAGAAGTGGCACCTGCTAGTAGAGAGTTAGAATAATCGATGCGGGATATGATAAAAGCATGGCCATGTTTCTTAGCATTAGAAGAGGAGAAGAATGAGTGAACACAGGATATGTTACAGAGGTGAAAGTAAGACATTTCTTAATGTAGTTTATGTGGGTGGAATAAAAAGATTCCTTGTATTAGATGAAGGTCTGATGAGATCACCATCAAAAGTAACTAAGAAGGAGATTGTTTTCTTAAGTTGTGCTTTAGTGCCAATTTGCAGGAGTTCCTTGTTGTTACAGTTTTATTTTAAAGAATTTCTGATCTATCCAGGCTTTAATTGCACTGAGGAAAGTTATGAGCTGATTAAGCTCTGATGAAGTTTTGCTTTTAACATTGAAATAGAGTTGAGTATTATCTGCATAAAAATTATAACCCAGTCCAAAGGTACAAATAATATGGCCAAGGGGAAGCATATAGATGCAGAAGAGTAGAGGGCTGAGGACGGAGCCCTGAGGAACCCCTTGTGTGACCAGTGCTGAGCTGGACCTGCTATAGCCAAGACTAGCAAACTCTGGCCTATCAGTCAGATAGAGCTTAAACCACTGGAGGGCAGTGTTAGAGATGCCCAGCATATTGTCCATTCTGGACAGTAGAATGTCATGTCTAATGGTGCCAAATGCTGCACTGAGGTCTAACAGAATTGATATGCTGGTTTGTCCAGAGTCTGCTGCCATAAGCAAATCACTAGTTACCCAAAGCAGAGGAGTTTCACAGCTGTGCTGTGCCCTGAAACTAGATTGAAGGTTTCCATCAAATTATTTGAAGTTAAGTAATTGGTGTGTTGAGAGGCTACAACACGCTCAAGAACCTTTGACACAAAAGGAGAGTGAGAAATAGGCTGAAAATTGTTAAGATTGTCAGCATCAAGACCAGACTTTTTAAACATTGGGGTTACAGAAACGATTTTAAAAGTGGCTGACATAAAGCCAGTTTCAAAGGATTTATTTATTATTGTTGTAACAGTAGGGATTATGGTGTAAAGGCAGGATTTAAGTGTGGTGGGGATGGGGTCCAGTACACAAGTAGTCGGCCTCATCTTACAAAGCAGGTCATTAACAAGTGCAGATATGACTGGTGAAAATTTAGAATAAGACCTGGCTGGAGTGGGAAAACAAGAAAGGATATAAACAGATGATGGATTTATGTTACTTGAATTATTTAGATTTTTAATTTTATTATAGAAAAAGTGGAGAAATGTTTCTCAGATTTCAGTAGAGGTGGTAATTGGGCCAGATGCAGGTTGAAGTAGTTTATTAACTACAGAGAGCAAAGCCCTTGAGTTATCATGGCCAGTTTCTATTGTTCTGCCTTAATGCATGTTCTTGTCTGTTGTTAGTGCATCGCTATAAGCCCTTTGGGGATCAGAGGAAACCTGGATGTGCACAGTGTGGCCAGTCTTACGTGACATTCTCTCAAGGCATCAGCCAGCTGCTTTTATAGACTGTAAATTCTGAATTGTACCTTGAACATGAATGCTTAAAATAAACCTCCTTATGTTTTAAAGAAGCTGTTTTATCGCTGAATGAATGGCTGAGTTATAATAGTCAACAAGTGTTAATGGATTAGGGGAAGACAGAAAAAGATCAGAAATGGATCCAGCAAGAATAGAGGGGCAGATATTGTTAAGGTTTCTTAAAGGAATTTTACGTTTACAGGTAAAAGGAGGGAGAGGTAATGAGACAGTGAAACGTACTGCTTTATAATCAGAGAGTCTCAAATCACTGCTGTTAGTGTTGCCAACAGATAAGCCAGATGTACAGATCAGGTCCAATGTATGACCACCAGAGGGAGTAGGAAAATCAACATGCTACACCAACTCAAAACAGTCCTGTAAGGATAGGAATTCATTTCTCAGCTTACATGTAGTAATGTCAATATGGATGTTGAAATTACCAATAAGAATGACTCTCTACAAAAGGGAACTTAAAGTTCAGTCAGATCAGTTAAGAAAGACCCATTGTATTTTGTTGGCCGATAGACAACAATAAGTAAGACAGGTCTCTTTTAACCTGTTTTTGTCAATCAGTCAATGTTTTAAGTACATTGTTGCAATTCTTCTAAATTTAATTAGCTATATATATATATATATCATTGCACTTTTTCATGTGATTATTTATTTCATAATTACCTTTTTTATCTTTTTATTGTGGTACAAATGGCGTTTCCATATTCTCCTGTAACCTAATTTAATACATCTGACTGTAATACTCCAATGTTCTTTGTGAATCGCAATGGACACACAACCAAATTTTATCCAGCTAATAAAAATAGTAGTAAACTATTACCACATGATTTCTCATGGTTTCCTCGAATCGTTGCAACCCAATGGAGTTGGCTAATAAGGTGACAATTCAGCTACAGTAATAATGTATTGCATAACACGAGAAGTCAAAATGAATGCCCTACCTTGTGTTTTTCATTTTTGAAACAGATGTTATATATTGTGGGACAATAATCTCCTTTTCTTCTCACATCTTTCACCCCATTTGAACAAATTACCTGTTGCTCCAAAAGTACCATTAAGAATAAAGAAGCTGATTCACACCAGCTAAGCATTGTTGCAGCATGTATGTGCAGATGTTTTAATGTACGTATTTAATTTGTATGCTTTGATTTTTTAAAATAAAATGTAAAGGGTATCTTATGAACATATGTACTGTACTCATTACTTTTTATTTTTTAAATAACTAGCAGTTTGCCTGACTGAACCACCATCCCCCAGCTACGCCCCTGTGATTATTAGACCAACAAATGGAATCCCAGCTTTTCAGGCTTTATTTTTCAATATACAGCTGTTGTCTTTATTGTAGACTGTGATTCAAGCTTTTTTGTGTGTTTTAACCAGTAATGTAATAAGAGTGACTTTTTAAACTCTTTTTTTTTTTCAATTTGTACTAGATATTTCATTTGTAATTTTTTTATGCTAAAGCCTTTATCCAAAGATTTTACCACATTTAACATGTCTTCATATTGTGCATTAATTTGCATTGGAAGTAAAATTTCTTAGGTTTCTGGACAAGTAAATTGGAAGTCTTATTCGGGATTGGTCTCCCAATAAACAGACGTGAAAAGGGAGAGTAACATAACGATTGGAGACCTCCGAGCACCCCATTTGATTACACTGATCTGCAAAAAACATTTTTTTCGCTCCCACCAAAAATGTAAATGTATGTTTTATAGAAGTGAATATGTTGAATCCAAATCTGGCAACTGAATTGCTCTATGTCATCCAGTTTTTGAGAGATGAAGGGTTAAAATGGATAAACACTGTTTCAGAGAGAGAGAGAAAAAAATTAATTATTTAAACTTGAAAAAAAAATCAATATATTTTAAAGATATTTGTTAACTTTAAAAAGTAGTCTCTTGCAAGTTTTCTTATTCTTATCCTCTGAAGGTAGAAGGCGAAATGGCCAACAGATGTCAGCTAACATAGGCTCCCTCCACATTCCACTATAACATATCTCCATTTGAATGATGTTCTGCTAGACCTTCTGTCCATGTTCAACAGAGACTGCTCCCATGTTCTCAGAAAAAAAAATCAATATGAGAGTGAAGGAAATGGATTTTTAAAAATTATTATATGCCTTTAAACAACACATTTCTCTCTTCTTGACAATAAAAAGGCATATTTGCAACTTTCTAACTATACATTTCCTGGTCATTTTATAGGAATAGCAAGATAGAAAAACAGAAAACTGATTTACAGTTGGTTTGGTTTGACTCCAGTTCTTTCCTTTTGGCTCTCAATCAAAAAAAAAACTGACATCCAATCATATAGTACTTTATTTTTTAAATTCTACTTTTCAACCAATAAGCAGAGATTGGTAAAAATGTACCTAGGTTTAATTATTCTTTACATTACATTGATGTGGTGTTTTGTTAAGAGAGAGCTTGGTATGTATTGTGCTGTTATAATACTTGATATACTGTAGTGTAATCATTGAGTAGTGTGACATGGATTAATTAAACTTCAATTGCAACACACAAGTTCTTCTGTATGACCTTTATTACTTGCCAATGCCTCTGTCCTTCGTCTCCTCTCTTCTCTTTTTCATTTCTCCCCCATCAATCAAAGCTAGCAATCAATTAAACAGAACAGATCAATTCCTTACACAAGAGCACAATATGTAGTATAAATTTGAACTGAAGGCAGAATAAATGCACTATAAAAAGATAACAACTAAATAGCAAAATTTGCCTTTTCTTTGTTATAATATGTATGTGTAACTATACCAATACTCCTACTATTATTACTAACTGATTGGATGCTTCACCAGTAATATATCCTATTAGTTTCAACTTTCAACACAAGCTTTGGGTGACATTTTAGGATCATTGTATGCCATGGTGTATCTGGCCCTTTGGCTTTTATTTTCATTAACAGTTATTTTCTGTCCTCATATCTGTTGTGTTTGTCTAAATTCTCATTTGCCACCTCACCTGCTATGATCACTTTTGGTCCCTAGATCTTCTAATACAAAAACTGTAATTTCTTTATGCCCTACTTTGCAGTTCCCTATATCAATCTCTACCTTGTTGTTTCTGCTCTGTGAATGCCTTCTTCAAACTTGAGATTTTGTTTTTAAGAATATAAACTTCGCTTCCCAAATTCAAAATTGTTAGTGAGTACCTTCAGTTTCAAATGGTTCATAAAGCCAAGTCATCAAACTACAAGGGGAAATAATTATTATTTAAAATAAAAAAAAAAATAAATATTATTTCCTTTTTTCTGTATTACTTTGTAAATCAATTAATCTGCATTAAATTGTATGCACATTATTGCTCTTTTGAAACTTTTGAAATAAAATAAACCTGTAATGGAAGGAAGAACTGTCAGCTACCAGTTATACTGAGAGCTCCACAAAGATATGAGCATAAACTGGTGCTCTTTTAAATTGACAGTTCATTTAGATATAAAATTTAATAAGCTAGTTAAATTTGCAAAAGACACTCAATTATGGATTAGTAGATTTCTTAGAGTCAAGTAAAATCAATAGAGGAATATCAGGAAAGAAAGTCAAATATATATTGCAACATCCTACACATTTTAAGTAAAAGTAACATGACATTCTAAAACCTGCTTCAACTCGGGGTCATGGTGTTCAGAGTTGGTCTCAGTAGTATCAGGGACAGGGCAAGAGCAAGCTCTGGATGGGACATCAGTCAATCCCAGTACTCACTTATGTACACACCTACACCTTATTGGGGCCAGTTTAGAGTATACATTTGTACTAACCTCCATCTTTTTCGGAATGCAGGAGGAAAACTACCTGGAAAAAATCTTGATATCATGCAAGCCTGAAATTCAAACCCAGAATGATTGGTTTGTGAGACAGGAGCACCGAGTATTGTACCACCATACCACCCAGTGTAAGTAAAATTATTTTATATTATTACATACTGAACAATTGATGCTCTGCAGTTTTCCTTATGAGAAAAATGTGGAACTATAGTCAACTCAGCTTGTGTCCACATTTAAACAATCTGCAAAAACAGTTAAAAAGAGTAATTTGATTTTTTTTTGTATATATCATGGTGGATTTATTACTTCTCAGGAGAAAGGAGTTATGTTCATTAAAGGCTGCCAAAGATGGAAGTGTGTAAAGTATGGCTAGTGTTGCACCCAAGAAAATGATCAGTAAATTACAAGTTTCTATAATATGTACTTTAAATTGTTTTATAGACATACATGTTTTTCTGTATACATGAACATACTTTATATATAGATTATAGGCAAATCAGTATAAAAGTATACTTGTTTTTATGTATAGTAACAATATAATTCTTAAATATGTCAGAACTGATACAGGAATGGCACATCAAGGGAATAGTAAAGATGTCCCACATGTCAACTACTAAAATTGTTTGTATATTATTTTTTGTTTTTAACAGTTTTCTTTTTTTCTTGCTTGTAACTCATGTTTATGCAGATAACTTAAACAAGGAAGTAAAATGCTGGGGTTTTCCACAGAGGACAGAAATTAATTCCAGTATGAATTCATTGGGCATGGGAACATGAATTTTCCAGAAAAACTTTGCTACCATTTCACATTTAAAGAATTTTACTGGACTGAGGAACATGAGCCAACATTTTAGTTTCCAGTGTAGATGCTGCAGTACATTAGGTCCACCAAAGAATCAGTACACAGTGTTTACAAGAATACAATGGTGTTATACAATTTATAACAAGTTATAACATTGACTACTTCCAAATAACCATGGTTATTGCTGTTTGAAAAATAATAAATGTAATACTTGTTTGCTTTTTCTTTTGTCACAAAATAATTAGCCTTTAATTTACAACTGCAGAGAACTGAGTTTGAATCCTATCCCAGCTGCTGTCACTGCAGAACATCTCTCAGCAGAATCAGGTGCAAGGCAGGAAACCAGAATTGGATGGGCCACCAGTCCCCTTTCGGACCCACTCACCCACACAACTAGTTACATATAGGCCAGTTCAGAATATACAATCAACCAGACCTACAAGTTTTTCAAGATGAGAGACGAAAAGCCCCAGAGACTTACGGAAAATATGCAAACAGACCATGACCTGACTCAGGATTGAGTTATCACATGTACACAGTTCTTTTAGGTGCATGTACACAGTAAAAATGTAACTATATATCATCAAATTTGACCATAGTCTCATCCTGTAACTTATTGAACATGTAAACATTTATGCAAGCGCTGTGTTAAATACATACTTTAAAGAATTCAGTGTGATTTGGATGTTAAAGATATTACTACCTGCTACTACTGTATATACAGTAGGTGTACTTAATAAAGTTGCTACAGAGAGCATTTGCGTAATAAAGAGTATCCTAATATGTAGTCTGAATAGCTCAAAATAGTCAAAACTTACCAGCAAATTTGGACCTCATACAAATAATATATACTGTAAATCATGTTATCTATTCATCTATTTTCTTAACTCACTCATCCAGGGCAGGATTCAATCTCATCAAGCTTTGGGCGCAAAGTGAGAATTATACCTGGACAACGCATCAGCCCATCACAGGCTGAACGCACACAAACAGTACAGAAGATTTAGCAATTCACCTAACCTGCATGTCTTTGGAGTATGCAAGGAAATGAGAGCACCAGGAGGAAATGCACATAGATAGACACAGGGAGAACATGCATACTCCACACAGAGAGCACCTGGAACATAATCCATGGTCTACTTGTTGTGAGGCATCTGTGCCACCACCGTGCAACTGTGCAGCTCCTCATTTTATGTATATACAAACCAATTATATATTAAAATAAATGTTTGTATTCAGGTGTGGCAATAATTGCCTACAATATAATGACATCTTCACTTGTACCTCCACAAGCACATTCAGTGAATAGGATGAACATGTCACGCATCATGTCAGGGAGTGCTGCTGCTGGGTTTTTATATTAAGATATACATGTTAATATGACAAGCACTAAAGAAGATGTTTTCCCTAAAAATGTTAATAAAAGTGATCATTAATAGATTTTGATGATGTGCATTTTGCCTATGTATCTTTTTAAGGTCACAATATAAGTATGAAATATTTCGAAGTATTCTAAACTGGCCCTAGTGTGTGCTTGGTGTGTGGGTGTGTTTGTGTTTGTCCTGTGGTGGGTTGGCACCCTGCCTGAGATTGTTTCCTGCCTTGTGCCCTGTGTTGGCTGGGATTGGCTCCAGCAGACCCCCGTGACCCTGTGTTCGGCTTCAGCGGGTTGGAAAATGGATGGATGGATGGAATATTTCCAAGTAATATTTAAACAAATACAAGCAATTCAGGTTGTCTTTAACCTAAAATTATCTAAAAGATTATGTGTTAACTGAAACTGTCAAGTAATATTATGTACCTAATCTTATTCCATGTAATAATTGTCTAGAAGTGACTGCTTTCGGCCAGGATGTTTTATAAATTCTTATTTCATAGTGATCAGTAATCACTCTGCACCAAACTGCAAAAGAAAAAAGTCAAGAAAGGAATTACAGTGTACAAAATACCAGTACACTAAAAGTAGCTCTTGCAAATATAGTTGCATAGACGAATTTACAGTACATTAAAATGTGTTGGTCATAAACCTTTAAACAAGCAGATGAAGCCCTGAAATTTTTTGCATAGTCTCCTTAAAATATTATAGAGCATCTTCTTTAGTAACCAAGAGATCATGACAAAAAGAAAAATGACGCATCAGTAACTTGTATAAAATAAATACAATAACATGGGCTGGAAAAGGGGGGGAGTGGAATGTACATAATTAAAGGTTCATTATCTCCTTCAGAAACAAAAAAGACCAGCAGTGTAAGCTAACAAAAATCAAATCTTTAATTGTCAGCCCAATTTGTACTTTTCAGTACAATTTAAGTTTCAAACTTTAGTGTCTTTTTATTTTGAGTAAGGATTGAGCTGTGGTGGAACCCTTAAACATTCAAAATGAATATTACAAAAGTAATAGAGACCCGGACCTTCATGCTGTTTATACTAATAGCTTTAATCTCCTTGTCTTAGTCATGTTCAAAGACAGATGAAATGAAAACATACTGTATTATTTAATATTCACAGTTTATTTAATATTCATATGTAAATAACAATTTTAATATAAATTGATTGCAAAGCAGGGATGAACCTGAGGAACCTCTATGCAAAAGCCCAAAATGCAGTAGCACAGGAGGTGGAAATCATTAAAAAATTCTCATTGCTGATAGAACCTGGTTTATCTAATAATAAGATTGTCTAAATATGCAATATTATTGTTTCTGTTCACTTCAGTTTTTTTAATTGATTTTACTTTCTGTTAGTTTTAACATGTTTGTATGTGTTAATATGTGCTATTATATTATATACAGTAGCCACAAAATACCCAAAAAGCATTTCCATGCAGGTCATTCTGGTGTTTTAGGGGAGTACTCTAATACTTTACAGTAATTTGTTTAGAAATCACATTAAATATACAGTATATAACAATATTTAGAGCTTGTAATATCCATGAAAAGTATTTAGGTTCAGTGACAACAGCCAGCATGTTCAATATGTGTTGCACTTGTGCCTAAGGAATGTGTCATTGATGTAAATTTTCCATTTGAGATTTGTTAGTATAAATAATTTATTTTAATTATATGAATGCATATGACTATCTGACAGAATGTAATATTTAAAGAACGTTCGAGTCTGCCTATGTTCAGTGGGTACATAAGCAAAGATGCTAGCTTAGAACTATACCCAGCATTTAGTATTTAAAAAGAATGTTGACCACTTTGTAATATATGAAGTGAATAAAATCAGCATTGTACAATAATGTAAAACATACCACAGACACAACTTTAACATTATTGTTTGTTTTGAAAAAAATAGTAAAAATTGGCTTTTCAAATGCATTTTAGTGCAAGTTATCTGCTTTAGCTAATGGTTATTATCCATTTATATTTATTGCATTATCATATGCATATGTATATATGTGTGACATAGTGGTCAGTGTCTTTTTATTGCAGAACAAGTAAATGTTTCCTTCTTGCTTAAATTTCATGCAAAGCTCTTGTGTAAGCATGTTGATTATATGGTAATAATTAATTTTGTACATATGAGAGAACAATTTACTCCTCTGTTTTCAGCAGATTACTTATTTGAAACATTTTACAGGCTTTTAGAGTAGAGAGCACTTGAGATGTAAAGAAAAGCTGCTGAAGAAATTCCATAAATCTCTGTAATTGACATTCAACAAATGGCTGCCGAAGTGGAAAATTGTAACATTATGTCGCTTGTTCTAAATATGAACCTTAAGATAACATGCAGCATTTTTTTTTATAATTGCTGGTGTTGTTAAGATTCCAGTCATCCTACTATTATGCAATACATGTACAACAGGCATTGTTTTTAAAAAGTAGTTTCTATAGTATTTGAAGAACAAAACAAAAAGCAGCCATGATAAGTGAAGCTAGAACATGACAGTATCAACTTGTGCTGATGCATGTTTTTAAATAACTCCTCTCAGTAGTCTCCTAGCTTTAGAATATACTGACACCCGCAGGAGATGGAATTTGCACTTCCTAACTGGCAGACATCAGTAGACTGATAGTATCACTCCCTCCACACTGACCTGAACCCAGGAACCCCACAGAAATTGTGTGCTGAGCCCCCGATTGGATTCCTTGTTCACCTAAGTACACTTGACAATAATTATGAGCTTAAACTTTAAACCCTATTAATCTGAACTTCTGTACATATTTATTGCAAAGAATGACAATGTTCCAGTAACATAACAATTTTATCTTTTTATCTTGGCACAATAAACATTTCACTAATGATGGAAAAAAATCCATTTTATCCAAGAAAGAATAAAGTATATTAATTGCGTTCTTCAATTTGCTGGGAGTGTTATGCTTAAGATATGTGATGGACTTATCATATGAGAGCAAAGTAAATAAAATTAAGTATAGAATGAATATACTTGTACATGAGAACAGTGCTGCACTGACAAAAGAGCATTTTCTCTGGACAAACCAAATAAAGCAGTTTATCAATAATAAAGAACACAGGCCAGTTATTAACAATAGTGAAGACAAAGCTATTTGTTTTCCGGTAGTTCCGTTTCTGCAGACTGACTGCTTACTGCAGGTGTTGACAAATCTGGAGTCTGGAAAAATTTAATCTTTTCAGAGTGCATTGTGTCTTTGAGCCTTTGGAGAGCAGACACTGCCTCCTCTGTATCTCTTATTTCTGAATCTTCATCATTTTGCTTCATCTTTTGGGTTATTACAACATTTTCCTTCTCATCACTAAATGTTTCCTTAACAATATACTTCTTGACTGATACACTTCCCTTGTGGGTTACAGTTAAACCTCCGTGAGTAGTATCATCAGAAGATGTTGCTGGTGAAGAGGAGACTTTTAATGTTACTTTTTCTGTTGGTAAAGTATGTTCAGAGAAAACTGTGGAATGAATGGCACTTGGTTTGTCAACCATCATTTCAGGTTGAACTTTACTTGACTCCTGAAGTACGGATGTATCTCCTTTTCCAATTTTATCAGTAATCTCTTTTGTGGGCATTGATGGATCACCATGAAGTAAGTTACTGGTATTAATTCTAAATTTTTCTGGTATACTTGGTTCTAAAAGAATTAATTCAGTTCTAGCTGTGGAAGTAACAATATCACTTGGAGCAAATACATCACTGGTACCAGTAACAACATCAGAATGTGTGTATTTCACTGTAACACGTGTTGGAGAGTCAAAAGGCATGTCTGTTAAATGGCTGTCTGTAATTTCACTTAAGCCAGCATCATGAGAGATCTCAGCTATGTCAGAAACATTCTCTTCAATAATATCATGTTCAGCTTTTATCTCTTCTGTTAGTACACTAGCATTTTCATTGTTAACATCTTTGAGATCCTTTGAAGGAGAGGAAATGTTCAATTTTGGAAATTTAAACCAACCTCCTTTTGCACTTGATATTTCACTTTCCTTTTTCTCTTCATATTGTAAGTGTTTCTCCTTTGAATCTATAGATTTATTTTCATGTTTAATGCTGTCCTCTGTATTATCGCCAAACCATGGTAGTCTAATTTTAAACATTCCAGACTTGTCTTTTGCGATTTCATTCTGTACATCTGTATCTGATTGTGGATCAGAAACATTTACTTCAGCAGGTTTAGACTCTGAGGATGCAGTGGCAGATGTTGATTCTGATTGTATTTTGTTATCAAATGCATTATCTTTATATTCACCTCGTTCTACACCTTTGTGCTTTACTGTGGCTTCAGCTAGAGTCTGTGCTGTAGATAAGCTTGCAATACTCTCCACATTACCATCAACATTTCCTTCTCCTCTACCAATGGTGTCTTCCGGTTTATCTTGATCTTTTGGTTTTAAATCATCAGACTCAAGTATTGGAAAATGAAATTCGAGATCAAAACCTTTTAATAAATTACCAAGCGATGGTAAATTAATTTTGCTTTTTTTGGGTTTTGTGTCTGACTTCTTTTCTTTACTCTGTTTAGATTCAGCTGCCTCTTCTGAGGACATAACTTTACTTTTTACTACATCTTTATCAGATTCCAGTTCAATGGCTTTTGTATATATTGGCAAGTTGCCCTCTACAGTCCCAGCATTTTCTTTAGTGTCACTTTCTGACTTAATATCACATAATTCCATTGTAGAGGCGTCCATTGAAGATGGTTTAACCTGTGAAACAGAAACAAATTCTTTACTGCCAACTTTTACATCTATAGCCTCAGATTTCACTTGTGAAATGTTGACATCAATATGAGGACTTGGGAGTTCTTCTTTTATCCCATCATCTCTTGAAAGTAATGACATATCAACCTTGGGGGATTCAATGTCAGTTTCACTTGTCAGGGCTTTATTTGCTGAGGATGATATTCCAAATCTCGGCATTTTAAAATGTGGCATCTTAAACTTACTGTGTTTGCCATCTGTGGATCCTTCTCTAACTTCACTTAGTTTAGGTTTTGTTAAGGTATCTGTTTCCTTCAGTGTCATTGCAATCCCTTTTTCCTTAGTCGTAGGTAGTGAAACGTCCACATCTGGCATCTCCGCCTCTACGACTTTTTCTCTGTCTAGTTTAATGCCAACTTCAGGTCTTGATACTTTAATGCCGAACTCCCCTATTGCCAGGTCACCAGAAGGCTTTGTTGTCGGTATTGAAAATTCAGAGGCAGTCACCTTCACTTCAGTTTTACTTTCTGTTGAGATCTGCGGTTTCTTAACGTCAAGTTCAACTTTTGGAGATGTGATATCTAGTTTGTATGTAGACTCATCCCCTTTACCTTGTTTGCTTGAACCTTTAGAGAAAGAAATGCCAAATCTTTGTATATGCATTTCTGGCATCTTGAATTTTCCCTTTTCCATTTTTGATTCTGCATCTTCTGAAGAAAGATTCTCAGGCTTACCAAGTAGAACTGTGTGTTCGAATTCCACATCAGGAAGGTTTGTCTCAGTACCTGGCTTATGCAGAGCCGATTTCACGTCTAGGCCCTTTATTTTGGGGAACGCGATATCAAAGTCAGGGATTTTGCTTTCTTTACCCTTTTCTTCTAACGTTTCTCCTGATAATTTAATATCAACATCTCTCTCTTCAACTTCAACAGACGGCATAGTTACAGTGAGTTCCTGTTCAGGTTTTGACAGCATTAAAGCCTCTTGATCTTCATTCATTTGGACTTTGGGACCTTTAATTTCCAAATCCGCTTTTGGGAGTGTAATGTCTACTTTTGCTGAGCCAGCAGCAACTATATCTTTTGGAAGTTTTTCTGGTGATGCTGAAGATCCAAATGAAGGCATTTTAAAATGAGGCATTTTGAATTTTCCTGTCTTCTTCTCCTTTTCAGTGTCTTCCTTTGATGATGCTTCAATTGCTTCTCCGGTTTCTTTCTTTGTTTTCTCGATTTTCGGCAAATGAATGTCTGTTTCAACAACAGGAATGGTAACATCAAACCTTTTCATGCCTGGAATGGATTCCCTAAGCTCCGGCTGTACGGGTTCCTTTAGTTGTACTTCTCTGCTTTGGAGGCTTGACTTTGTTGATGGTATTAGGACATCTATTTGTGGAGCTGCCACAGAAATATTTTGTGTGGCGAGATCTATCTCAGGTCTTGCTCCACTGACATCAAGACCAGTTGTAACAGTTGTCACTTGAGGAACTTTAACATCAACAGCTACAGCTGCTATTGAAACCTCAGGTCTGATCTCTCCCACATGCATTTCTTGCCTAGGAACTTTTTCTGCCGAGACTGACATTCTAAATATTGGCATTTTCACATGGGGCATTTTGAATTTTATTTGTTTTCCATCTTTTTCCTTATCTTCCTTGATTTCTTGTTCAGTATCCCCTTGTATTGCTCCAGTTTTTACTTTAGGTTTTGTTAAGGTGATATCCGTTTCCTTCAGTGTCACCGCAATTTGTTTTTCCTTAGTGGTAGATACTGAAACGTCCACATCTGGCATCTCCGCCTCTAGGACTTGCTCTCTGTCAACTTTAATGTCACCTTCCGGTCTTGGTACTTTAATGCTGAGCTCCCCTGTTACCAGGTCACCAGAAGGCTTTGTTGTCGATATTGAAATTTCAGGGGCAGTCACATTCACTTCAGCTTTACCTTCTGTTGAGATATGCGGCTTCGTCACGTCAAGTTCTACTTTTGGAGATGTGATAACTATTTTGGATGTAGACTCATCTCCTTTATCCTGTTTGCTTGAACCTTTAGAGAAAGAAATGCCAAATTTTGGCATATGAATTTCTGGCATCTTGAATTTTCCCTTTTCCATTTTCAATTCTGCATCTTCTGAAGAAAGAATCTCAGGCTCCCCATCTAGACCTTTGACTTTGATTTCTGCCTCAGTAAGTTTTGTCTCAGTATCTGATTCATGCACAGCCGATTTCACATCTGAGCTCTTTATTTTAGGGAATGCAATATCAAAGTCAGGGATTTTTGGCAGTTTGAATTTGCTTTCTTTACCCTTTTCTTCTAACGTTTCTCCTGGTAATTTAATATCAACATCTCTCTCTTCAACTTCAACAGATGGCATAGTTACAGTGAGTACATGTTCAGGTTTTGACAGAGTTGAAGCCTCTTGATCTTCACTCATTTGGACTTTGGGTCCTTTAATTTCCAAATCCGCTTCTGGGAGTGTAATGTCTACTTTTGCTAAGCCTGCATCAACTGCATCTTTTGGAAGTTTTTCTGGTGATGCTGAAGATCCAAATAAAGGCATTTTAAAATGAGGCGTTTTGAATTTTACTTTCTTCTTCTCCTTTTCAGTATCTTCCTTTGACGATGCTTCAATTTCTTCTCTGGTTTCTCTCTTTGTTTTCTCGATTTTTGGCAAATGAATGTCTGTTTCCACACCAGGAACGGTAACATCAAAAGTTTTTATCCCTGGAACAGACTCCACAAGCTCTGGCTGTTCGGGTTCCTTTAGTTGTACTTCTTTGCTTTGGAGGCGTGTCGTTATTGATGGTAGTTGGACATCTATTTGTGGAGCTGTCACAGAAATATTTTGTGAGGCGAGATCGATTTCAGGTCTTCCTCCACTGACATCAAGACCAGTTGTAACAGTTGTCACTTGAGGACCTTTAACATCAACGGCTACTGCTGGTAATGAAACTTCAGGTTTGATCTCTCCCACATGTATTTCTTCTTTAGGCACTTTCTCTGCCGAGACTGACACTCCAAACATTGGCATTTTCACCTGGGGCATCTTGAATGTTATTTTTTTTCCATCTTTTTCCTTGTCTTCCACGATTTCTTGTTCAGTATCCCCTTGTATTGCTGCAGGTTTTACTTTAGGTTTTGTTAAGGTGATATCCGTTTCTTTCAACGTCATCGCAATTTGGTTTTCCTTAGTGGTAGATAGTGAAACGTCCACATCTAGCATCTCGGCCTTTAGGACTTGTTCTCTGTCAACTTTAATGTCACCTTCCGGTCTTGTTACTTTAATGCTGGGCTCTCCTGTTGCCAGGTAACCAGAAGGCTTTGTTCTCAATATTGAAAATTCAGGGGAAGTCACCTTTCCTTCAGCTTTACCTTCTGTTGAGATATCCGGCTTCTTCACGTCAAGTTCTACTTTTGTAGATGTGATATCTAGTTTGGATGTAGACTCATCCTCTTTACCCTGTTTGCTTGAACCTTTAGACAAAGAAATGGCAAATTTTGGCATATGAAGTTCTGGCATCTTGAATTTTCCCTTTTCCATTTTCAATTCTGTATCTTCTGAAGAAAGAATCTCAGGCTCCCCATCTAGACCTTTGACTTTGATTTCTGCCTCAGGAAGTTTTGTCTCAGTATCTGATTCACGCACAGCCGATTTCAAATCGGAGCTCTTTATTTTAGGGAATGCAATATCAAAGTCAGGGATTTTTGGCAATTTGAATTTGCTTTCTTTACCCTTTTCTTCTAACGTTTCTCCTGGTAATTTAATATCAACATCTCTCTCTTCAACTTCAACAGATGGCATAGTTACAGTGAGTACCTGTTCAGGTTTTGACAGCATTGAAGCCTCTTGATCTTCACTCACTTGGACTTTGGGACCTTTAATTTCCAAATCCGCTTTTGGGAGTGTAATGTCTACTTTTGCTGAGCCAGCATCAACTGCATCTTTTGGAAGTTTTTCTGGTGATGCTGAAGATCCAAATGAAGGCATTTTAAAATGAGGCATTTTGAATTTTCCTTTCTTCTTGTCCTTTTCAGTATCTTCCTTTGACGATGCTTCAATTTCTTCTCCGGTTTCTCTCTTTGTTTTCTCGATTTTTGGCAAATGAATGTCTGTTTCCACACCAGGAACGGTAACATCAAAAGTTTTTATACCTGGAACGGACTCCACAAGCTCTGGCTGTTCGGGTTCCTTTAGTTGTACTTCTTTGCTTTGGAGGCGTGTTGTTATTGATGGTAGTTGGACATCTATTTGTGGAGCTGTCACAGAAATATTTTGTGAGGCGAGATCGATTTCAGGTCTTCCTCCACTGACATCAAGACCAGTTGTAACAGTTGTCACTTGAGGACCTTTAAAATCAACAGCTACTCCTGGTAATGAAACTTCAGGTTTGATCTCTCCCACATGTATTTCTTCTTTAGGCACTTTCTCTGCCGAGACTGACACTCCAAACATTGGCATTTTCACCTGGGGCATCTTGAATTTTATTTGTTTTCCATCTTTTTCCTTATCTTCCACGGTTTCTTGTTCAGTATCCCCTTGTATTGCTGCAGGTTTTACTTTAGGTTTTGTTAAGGTGATATCCGTTTCTTTCAACGTTATCGCAATTTGTTTTTTCTTAGTGGTAGATACTGAAACGTCCACATCTGGCATCTCCGCCTCTAGGACTTGTTCTCTGTCAACTTTAATGTCATCATTAGCTCTTGGTACTTTAATGCTGAGCTCCCCTGTTGCCAGTTCAACAGAAGGCTTTGTTCTCAATATTGAAACTTCGGGGGCAGTCACCTTCACTTCAGCTTTACCTTCTGTTGAGATATGCGGCTTCTTCACGTCAAGTTCTACTTTTGGAGATGTGATATCTAGTTTGGATATAGACTCATCCTCTTTACCCTGTTTGCTTGAACCTTTAGAGAAAGAAATGCCAAATTTTGGCATATGAAGTTCTGGCATCTTGAATTTTCCCTTTTCCATTTTCAATTCTGCATCTTCTGAAGAAAGAATCACAGACTCTCCATCTAGACCTTTGACTTCGATTTCTGCCTCAGGAAGTTTTGCCTCAGTATCTGACTCTTGCACAGCCGATTTCGTCTGAGCTCTTTATTTTAGGGAATGCAATATCAAAGTCAGGGATTTTTGGCAATTTGAATTTGCTTTCTTTACCCTTTTCTTCTAACGTTTCTCCTGGTAATTTAATATCAACATCTCTCTCTTCAACTTCAACAGACGGCATAGTTACAGTGAGTACCTGTTCAGGTTTTGACAGCATTGAAGCCTCTTGAACTTCACTCACTTGGACTTTGGGACCTTTAATTTCCAAATCTGCTTTTGGGAGTTTAATGTCTACTTTTGCTGAGCCAGCATCAACTGCATCTTTTGGAAGTTTTTCTGGTGATGCTGAAGATCCAAATGAAGGCATTTTAAAATGAGGCATTTTGAATTTTCCTTTCTTCTTGTCCTTTTCAGTATCTTCCTTTGACGATGCTTCAATTTCTTCTCCGGTTTCTCTCTTTGTTTTCTCGATTTTTGGCAAATGAATGTCTGTTTCCACACCAGGAACGGTAACATCAAAAGTTTTTATACCTGGAATGGACTCCACAAGCTCTGGCTGTTCGGGTTCCTTTAGTTGTACTTCTTTGCTTTGGAGGCGTGTTGTTATTGATGGTAGTTGGACATCTATTTGTGGAGCTGTCACAGAAATATTTTGTGAGGCGAGATCGATTTCAGGTCTTCCTCCACTGACATCAAGACCAGTTGTAACAGTTGTCACTTGAGGACCTTTAAAATCAACAGCTACTCCTGGTAATGAAACTTCAGGTTTGATCTCTCCCACATGTATTTCTTCTTTAGGCACTTTCTCTGCCGAGACTGACACTCCAAACATTGGCATTTTCACCTGGGGCATCTTGAATTTTATTTGTTTTCCATCTTTTTCCTTATCTTCCACGGTTTCTTGTTCAGTATCCCCTTGTATTGCTGCAGGTTTTACTTTAGGTTTTGTTAAGGTGATATCCGTTTCTTTCAACGTTATCGCAATTTGTTTTTTCTTAGTGGTAGATACTGAAACGTCCACATCTGGCATCTCCGCCTCTAGGACTTGTTCTCTGTCAACTTTAATGTCATCATTAGCTCTTGGTACTTTAATGCTGAGCTCCCCTGTTGCCAGTTCAACAGAAGGCTTTGTTCTCAATATTGAAACTTCGGGGGCAGTCACCTTCACTTCAGCTTTACCTTCTGTTGAGATATGCGGCTTCTTCACGTCAAGTTCTACTTTTGGAGATGTGATATCTAGTTTGGATATAGACTCATCCTCTTTACCCTGTTTGCTTGAACCTTTAGAGAAAGAAATGCCAAATTTTGGCATATGAAGTTCTGGCATCTTGAATTTTCCCTTTTCCATTTTCAATTCTGCATCTTCTGAAGAAAGAATCACAGACTCTCCATCTAGACCTTTGACTTCGATTTCTGCCTCAGGAAGTTTTGCCTCAGTATCTGACTCTTGCACAGCCGATTTCGTCTGAGCTCTTTATTTTAGGGAATGCAATATCAAAGTCAGGGATTTTTGGCAATTTGAATTTGCTTTCTTTACCCTTTTCTTCTAACGTTTCTCCTGGTAATTTAATATCAACATCTCTCTTCAACTTCAACAGACGGCATAGTTACAGTGAGTACCTGTTCAGGTTTTGACAGCATTGAAGCCTCTTGAACTTCACTCACTTGGACTTTGGGACCTTTAATTTCCAAATCCGCTTTTGGGAGTTTAATGTCTACTTTTGCTGAGCCAGCATCAACTGCATCTTTTGGAAGTTTTTCTGGTGATGCTGAAGATCCAAATGAAGGCATTTTAAAATGAGGCATTTTGAATTTTCCTTTCTTCTTGTCCTTTTCAGTATCTTCCTTTGACGATGCTTCAATTTCTTCTCCGGTTTCTCTCTTTGTTTTCTCGATTTTTGGCAAATGAATGTCTGTTTCCACACCAGGAACGGTAACATCAAAAGTTTTTATACCTGGAACGGACTCCACAAGCTCTGGCTGTTCGGGTTCCTTTAGTTGTACTTCTTTGCTTTGGAGGCGTGTTGTTATTGATGGTAGTTGGACATCTATTTGTGGAGCTGTCACAGAAATATTTTGTGAGGCGAGATCGATTTCAGGTCTTCCTCCACTGACATCAAGACCAGTTGTAACAGTTGTCACTTGAGGACCTTTAAAATCAACAGCTACTCCTGGTAATGAAACTTCAGGTTTGATCTCTCCCACATGTATTTCTTCTTTAGGCACTTTCTCTGCCGAGACTGACACTCCAAACATTGGCATTTTCACCTGGGGCATCTTGAATTTTATTTGTTTTCCATCTTTTCCTTATCTTCCACGGTTTCTTGTTCAGTATCCCTTGTATTGCTGCAGGTTTTACTTTAGGTTTTGTTAAGGTGATATCCGTTTCTTTCAACGTTATCGCAATTTGTTTTTTCTTAGTGGTAGATACTGAAACGTCCACATCTGGCATCTCCGCCTCTAGGACTTGTTCTCTGTCAACTTTAATGTCATCATTAGCTCTTGGTACTTTAATGCTGAGCTCCCCTGTTGCCAGTTCAACAGAAGGCTTTGTTCTCAATATTGAAACTTCGGGGGCAGTCACCTTCACTTCAGCTTTACCTTCTGTTGAGATATGCGGCTTCTTCACGTCAAGTTCTACTTTTGGAGATGTGATATCTAGTTTGGATATAGACTCATCCTCTTTACCCTGTTTGCTTGAACCTTTAGAGAAAGAAATGCCAAATTTTGGCATATGAAGTTCTGGCATCTTGAATTTTCCCTTTTCCATTTTCAATTCTGCATCTTCTGAAGAAAGAATCACAGACTCTCCATCTAGACCTTTGACTTCGATTTCTGCCTCAGGAAGTTTTGCCTCAGTATCTGACTCTTGCACAGCCGATTTCGCGTCTGAGCTCTTTATTTTAGGGAATGCAATATCAAAGTCAGGGATTTTTGGCAATTTGAATTTGCTTTCTTTACCCTTTTCTTCTAACGTTTCTCCTGGTAATTTAATATCAACATCTCTCTCTTCAACTTCAACAGACGGCATAGTTACAGTGAGTACCTGTTCAGGTTTTGACAGCATTGAAGCCTCTTGAACTTCACTCACTTGGACTTTGGGACCTTTAATTTCCAAATCCGCTTTTGGGAGTTTAATGTCTACTTTTGCTGAGCCAGCATCAACTGCATCTTTTGGAAGTTTTTCTGGTGATGCTGAAGATCCAAATGAAGGCATTTTAAAATGAGGCATTTTGAATTTTCCTTTCTTCTTGTCCTTTTCAGTATCTTCCTTTGACGATGCTTCAATTTCTTCTCCGGTTTCTCTCTTTGTTTTCTCGATTTTTGGCAAATGAATGTCTGTTTCCACACCAGGAACGGTAACATCAAAAGTTTTTATACCTGGAACGGACTCCACAAGCTCTGGCTGTTCGGGTTCCTTTAGTTGTACTTCTTTGCTTTGGAGGCGTGTTGTTATTGATGGTAGTTGGACATCTATTTGTGGAGCTGTCACAGAAATATTTTGTGAGGCGAGATCGATTTCAGGTCTTCCTCCACTGACATCAAGACCAGTTGTAACAGTTGTCACTTGAGGACCTTTAAAATCAACAGCTACTCCTGGTAATGAAACTTCAGGTTTGATCTCTCCCACATGTATTTCTTCTTTAGGCACTTTCTCTGCCGAGACTGACACTCCAAACATTGGCATTTTCACCTGGGGCATCTTGAATTTTATTTGTTTTCCATCTTTTTCCTTATCTTCCACGGTTTCTTGTTCAGTATCCTCTTGTATTGCTGCAGGTTTTACTTTAGGTTTTGTTAAGGTGATATCCGTTTCTTTCAACGTTATCGCAATTTGTTTTTTCTTAGTGGTAGATACTGAAACGTCCACATCTGGCATCTCCGCCTCTAGGACTTGTTCTCTGTCAACTTTAATGTCATCATTAGCTCTTGGTACTTTAATGCTGAGCTCCCCTGTTGCCAGTTCAACAGAAGGCTTTGTTCTCAATATTGAAACTTCGGGGGCAGTCACCTTCACTTCAGCTTTACCTTCTGTTGAGATATGCGGCTTCTTCACGTCAAGTTCTACTTTTGGAGATGTGATATCTAGTTTGGATATAGACTCATCCTCTTTACCCTGTTTGCTTGAACCTTTAGAGAAAGAAATGCCAAATTTTGGCATATGAAGTTCTGGCATCTTGAATTTTCCCTTTTCCATTTTCAATTCTGCATCTTCTGAAGAAAGAATCACAGACTCTCCATCTAGACCTTTGACTTCGATTTCTGCCTCAGGAAGTTTTGCCTCAGTATCTGACTCTTGCACAGCCGATTTCGCGTCTGAGCTCTTTATTTTAGGGAATGCAATATCAAAGTCAGGGATTTTTGGCAATTTGAATTTGCTTTCTTTACCCTTTTCTTCTAACGTTTCTCCTGGTAATTTAATATCAACATCTCTCTCTTCAACTTCAACAGACGGCATAGTTACAGTGAGTACCTGTTCAGGTTTTGACAGCATTGAAGCCTCTTGAACTTCACTCACTTGGACTTTGGGACCTTTAATTTCCAAATCCGCTTTTGGGAGTTTAATGTCTACTTTTACTGAGCCAGCATCAACTGCATCTTTTGGAAGTTTTTCTGGTGATGCTGAAGATCCAAATGAAGGCATTTTAAAATGAGGCATTTTGAATTTTCCTTTCTTCTTCTCTTTTTCAGTGTCTTCCTTTGATGATGCTTCAATTTCTTCTCTTGTTTCTTTTTTTGTTTTCTCAATTTTCGGCAAATGAATGTCTGTTTCAACACCATGAACTGTAACATCAAAACTTTTCATACCTGGAATGTACTCCCCAAGCTCTGGCTGTACGGGTTCCTTTAATTGTACTTGTCTGGTTTGGAGGTGTGTTGTTTTGATGGTAGTTGGACATCTATTTGTGGAGCTGTCACAGAAATATTTTGTGTGGCGAGATCGATGTCAGGTCTTGCGCCACTGACATCCAGACCAGTTGTAACAGTTGTCACTTGAGGACCTTCAACATCAACAGCTACGGCTGGTATTGAAACCTCAGGTTTGATCACTCCCACATGCATTTCTTGTTTAGGAACTTTTTCCTCCGAGACTGACACTCCAAATGTTTGCCATTTCACATTGGGCATTTTGAATTTTATTTCTTTTCCATCTGTTTCCTTTTCTTCCAGGATTGCTTGTTCAGTATCCCCTGTATTGCTGCAGGTTTTAGTTTAGGTTTTGTTATGGTGGTGTCCGCTTCTTTCAATGTCATCGCAATTTGTTTTCCTCAGTGTTAGGTAGTGAAACGTCCACATCTGGCATCTTCGCCTCCAGGATTTGTTCTCTGTCAACTTTAATGTCACCTTCAGGTCTTGGTACTTTAATGCCGAGCTCCCCTGTTACCAGGTCACCAGAAGGCTTTGTTGTCGATATTGAAAGTTCAGGGGTAGTCACCTTCACTTCAGCTTTACTTTCTGTTAAGATCTGCGGTTTCTTAATGTCAAGTTCTACTTTTGAAGATGTGATATCTATTTTGGTTGTAGACTCATCTCCTTTACCCTGTTTGGTTGAACCTTTAGAGAAAGAAATGCCAAATTTTGGCATATGAAGTTCTGGGATCTTGAATTTTCCCTTTTCCATTTTCAATTCTGCATCTTCTGAAGAAAGAATCTCAGACTCTCCATCTAGACCTTTGACTTCAATTTCTGCCTCAGGAAGTTTTATCTCAGTACCTGACTCTTGCACAGCCGATTTCACGTCTGAGCTCTTTATTTTAGGGAATGCAATATCAAAGTCAGGGATTTTTGGCAATTTGAATTTGCTTTCTTTACCCTTTTCTTCTAACGTTTCTCCTGGTAATTTAATATCAACATCTCTCTCTTCAACTTCAACAGACGGCATAGTTACAGTGAGTACCTGTTCAGGTTTTGACAGCATTGAAGCCTCTTGATCTTCACTCACTTGGACTTTGGGACCTTTAATTTCCAAATCCGCTTTTGGGAGTTTAATGTCTACTTTTGCTGAGCCAGCATCAACTGCATCTTTTGGAAGTTTTTCTGGTGATGCTGAAGATCCAAATGAAGGCATTTTAAAATGAGGCATTTTGAATTTTCCTTTCTTCTTCTCCTTTTCAGTGTCTTCCTTTGATGATGCTTCAATTTCTTCTCCGGTTTCTTTCTTTGTTTTCTCGATTTTTAGCAAATGAATGTCTGTTTCAACACCAGAAACGGTAACATCAAAATTTTTCATACCTGGAACGGACTCCACAAGCTCTGGCTGTTCGGGTTCCTTTAGTTGTACTTCTTTGCTTTGGAGGCGTGTCGTTATTGATGGTAGTTGGACATCTATTTGTGGAGCTGTCACAGAAATATTTTGTGAGGCGAGATCGATTTCAGGTCTTCCTCCACTGACATCAAGACCAGTTGTAACAGTTGTCACTTGAGGACCTTTAAAATCAACGGCTACTGCTGGTAATGAAACTTCAGGTTTGATCTCTCCCACATGTATTTCTTCTTTAGGCACTTTCTCTGCCGAGACTGACACTTCAAACATTGGCATTTTCACCTGGGGCATCTTGAATTTTATTTGTTTTCCATCTTTTTCCTTATCTTCCACGATTTCTTGTTCAGTATCCCCTTGTATTGCTGCAGGTTTTACTTTAGGTTTTGTTAAGGTGATATCCGTTTCTTTCAACGTCATAGCAATTTGTTTTTCCTTAGTGGTAGATAGTGAAACGTTCACATCTGGCATCTCCCCATCTAGGACTTGTTCTCTGTCAACTTTAATGTCACCTTCCAGTCTTGTTACATTAATGCTGGGCTCCCCTGTTGCCAGGTCACCAGAAGGCTTTGTTCTCAATATTGAAACTTCAGGGGCAGTCACCTTCACTTCAGCTTCACCTTCTGTTGAGATGTGCGGCTTCTTCACGTCAAGTTCTACTTTTGGAGATGTGATATCTAGTTTGGATATAGACTCATCCTCTTTACCCTGTTTGCTTGAACCTTTAGAGAAAGAAATGCCAAATTTTGGCATATGAAGCTCTGGCATCTTGAATTTTCCCTTTTCGATTTTCAATTCTGCATCTTCTGAAGAAAGAATCTCAGGCTCTCCATCTAGACCTTTGACTTCGATTTCTGCCTGAGGAAGTTTTGTCTCAGTACAAGGCTCATTCGCAGCCCATTTCACATCTGGGCCCTTTATTTTAGGGAATGCGATATCAAAGTCAGGGATTTTTGGCAATTTGAATTTGCTTTCTTTACCCTTTTCTTCTAATGTTTCTCCTGGTAATTTAATATCAACATCTCTCTCTTCAACTTCAACAGACGGCATAGTTACAGTGAGTACCTGTTCAGGTTTTGACAGCATTGAAGCCTCTTGAACTTCACTCACTTGGACTTTGGGACCTTTAATTTCCAAATCCGCTTTTGGGAGTTTAATGTCTACTTTTACTGAGCCAGCATCAACTGCATCTTTTGGAAGTTTTTCTGGTGATGCTGAAGATCCAAATGAAGGCATTTTAAAATGAGGCATTTTGAATTTTCCTTTCTTCTTCTCTTTTTCAGTGTCTTCCTTTGATGATGCTTCAATTTCTTCTCTTGTTTCTTTTTTTGTTTTCTCAATTTTTGGCAAATGAATGTCTGTTTCAACACCATGAACTGTAACATCAAAACTTTTTATACCTGGAATGTACTCCCCAAGCTCTGGCTGTACGGGTTCCTTTAATTGTACTTGTCTGGTTTGGAGGTGTGTTGTTTTTGATGGTAGTTGGACATCTATTTGTGGAGCTGCCACAGAAATATTTTGTGTGGCGAGATCGATGTCAGGTCTTGCTCCACTGACATCCAGACCAGTTGTCACAGTTGTCACTTTAGGACCTTCAACATCAACAGCTACGGCTGGTATTGAATCCTCAGGTTTGATCACTCCCACATGCATTTCTTGTTTAGGAACTTTTTCTGCCGAGACTGTCACTCCAAATGTTTGCCATTTCACATTGGGCATTTTGAATTTTATTTCTTTCTCATCTGTTTCTTTTTCTTCCAGGATTGCTTGTTCAGTATCCCCCTGTATTGCTCCAGTTTTTACTTTAGGTTTTGTTAAGGTGATATCTGTTTCTTTCAATGTCATCGCAATTTGTTTTTCCTCAGTGGTAGGTAGTGAAACATCCACATCTGGCATCTCCGCCTCTAGTACTTGTTTTCTGTCAACTTTAATGTAGCCTTCAAGTCTTGGTACTTTAATGCCGATCTCCCCTGTTGCCAGGTCAGCAGAAGGCTTTTTTGTTGATATTGAAAATTCATGGGCAGTCACCTTCACTTCAGCTTTACCTTCTGTTGAGATCTGCGGTTTCTCCACATCAAGTTCTACTTTTGGAGATGTGATATCTATTTTGGGTGTAGATTCATCTCCTTTATCCTGTTTACTTGAACCTTTAGAAAAAGAAATGCCAAATTTTGGCATATGAATTTGTGACATCTTGAATCTTCCCTTTTCCATTTTCAATTCTGCATCTTCTGAAGAAAGAATCTCAGGCTCTCCATCCAAACCTTTGACTTCGATTTCTGCCTCAGGAAGTTTTATCTCAGTTCCTGGCTCATGCACAGCCGATTTCACGTCTGAGCTCTTTATTTTAGGGAATGCGATATCAAAGTCAAGGAATTTTGGCAATTTGAATTTGCTTTCTTTACCCTTTTCTTCTAACGTTTCTCCTGGTAATTTAATATCAACATCTCTCTCTTCAACTTCAACAGACGGCATAGTTACAGTGAGTACCTGTTCAGGTTTTGACAGCATTGAAACCTTTTGATCTTCACTCACTTGGACTTTGGGACCTTTCATTTCCAAATCCGCTTTTGGGAGTGTAATGTCTACTTTGCTGAGCCAGCTTCAACTGCATCTTTTGGAAGTTTTTCTGGTGATGCTGAAGATCCAAATGAAGGCATTTTAAAATGAGGCATTTTGAATTTTTCTTTCTTCTTCTCCTTTTCAGTGTCTTCCTTTGATGATGCTTCAATTTGTTCTCCGGTTTCTCTCTTTGTTTTCTCGATTTTTGGCAAATGAATGTCTGTTTCAACACCAGGAACGGTAACATCAAAATTTTTCATACCTGGAACGTACTCCACAAGCTCTGGCTGTTCGGGTTCCTTTAGTTGTACTTCTTTGCTTTGGAGGCGTGTCGTTATTGATGGTAATTGGACATGTATTTGTGGAGCTGTCACAGAAATATTTTGTGAGGCGAGATCGATTTCAGGCCTTGCTCCACTGACATCAAGACCAGTTGTAACAGTTGTCACTTGAGGACCTTTAAAATCAACGGCTACTACTGGTAATGAAACTTCAGGTTTAATCTCTCCCACATGTATTTCTTCTTTAGGCACTTTCTCTGCCGAGACTGACACTTCAAACTTTGGCATTTTCACCTGGGGCATCTTGAATTTTATTTGTTTTCCATCTTTATCCTTATCTTCCACGATTTCTCGTTCAGTATCCACTTGCATTGCTGCAGGTTTTAGTTTAGGTTTTGTTATGGTGGTGTCCGCTTCTTTTAATGTCATCGCAATTTGTTTTTCCTCAGTGGTAGGTAGTGAAATGTCCACATCTGGCATCTCCGCCTCCAGAATTTGTTCTCTGTCAACTTTAATGTCACCTTTAGGTCTTGGTACTTTAATGCCGAGCTCCCCTGTTACCAGGTCAGCAGAAGGCTTTTTTGTTGATATTGAAAATTCATGGGCAGTCACCTTCACTTCAGCTTTACCTTCTGTTGAGATCTGCGGTTTCTCCACATCAAGTTCTACTTTTGGAGATGTGATATCTATTTTGGATGTAGATTCATCTCCTTTATCCTGTTTACTTGAACCTTTAGAAAAAGAAATGCCAAATTTTGGCATATGAATTTGTGACATCTTGAATCTTCCCTTTTCCATTTTCAATTCTGCATCTTCTGAAGAAAGAATCTCAGGCTCTCCATCCAAACCTTTGACTTCGATTTCTGCCTCAGGAAGTTTTATCTCAGTTCCTGGCTCATGCACAGCCGATTTCACGTCTGAGCTCTTTATTTTAGGGAATGCGATATCAAAGTCAAGGAATTTTGGCAATTTGAATTTGCTTTCTTTACCCTTTTCTTCTAACGTTTCTCCTGGTAATTTAATATCAACATCTCTCTCTTCAACTTCAACAGACGGCATAGTTACAGTGAGTACCTGTTCAGGTTTTGACAGCATTGAAACCTTTTGATCTTCACTCACTTGGACTTTGGGACCTTTCATTTCCAAATCCGCTTTTGGGAGTGTAATGTCTACTTTTGCTGAGCCAGCTTCAACTGCATCTTTTGGAAGTTTTTCTGGTGATGCTGAAGATCCAAATGAAGGCATTTTAAAATGAGGCATTTTGAATTTTTCTTTCTTCTTCTCCTTTTCAGTGTCTTCCTTTGATGATGCTTCAATTTCTTCTCCGGTTTCTCTCTTTGTTTTCTCGATTTTTGGCAAATGAATGTCTGTTTCAACACCAGGAACGGTAACATCAAAATTTTTCATACCTGGAACGTACTCCACAAGCTCTGGCTGTTCGGGTTCCTTTAGTTGTACTTCTTTGCTTTGGAGGCGTGTCGTTATTGATGGTAATTGGACATCTATTTGTGGAGCTGTCACAGAAATATTTTGTGAGGCGAGATCGATTTCAGGCCTTGCTCCACTGACATCAAGACCAGTTGTAACAGTTGTCACTTGAGGACCTTTAAAATCAACGGCTACTACTGGTAATGAAACTTCAGGTTTAATCTCTCCCACATGTATTTCTTCTTTAGGCACTTTCTCTGCCGAGACTGACACTTCAAACTTTGGCATTTTCACCTGGGGCATCTTGAATTTTATTTGTTTTCCATCTTTTTCCTTATCTTCCACGATTTCTCGTTCAGTATCCACTTGCATTGCTGCAGGTTTTAGTTTAGGTTTTGTTATGGTGGTGTCCGCTTCTTTTAATGTCATCGCAATTTGTTTTTCCTCAGTGGTAGGTAGTGAAATGTCCACATCTGGCATCTCCGCCTCCAGAATTTGTTCTCTGTCAACTTTAATGTCACCTTCAGGTCTTGGTACTTTAATGCCGAGCTCCCCTGTTACCAGGTCACCAGAAGGCTTTGTTGTCGATATTGAAAGTTCAGGGGTAGTCACCTTCACTTCAGCTTTACTTTCTGTTAAGATCTGCGGTTTCTTAATGTCAAGTTCTACTTTTGAAGATGTGATATCTATTTTGGTTGTAGACTCATCTCCTTTACCCTGTTTGGTTGAACCTTTAGAGAAAGAAATGCCAAATTTTGGCATATGAAGTTCTGGGATCTTGAATTTTCCCTTTTCCATTTTCAATTCTGCATCTTCTGAAGAAAGAATCTCAGACTCTCCATCTAGACCTTTGACTTCGATTTCTGCCTCAGGAAGTTTTGTCTCAGTACAAGGCTCATTCGCAGCCCATTTCACATCTGGGCCCTTTATTTTAGGGAATGCGATATCAAAGTCAGGGATTTTTGGCAATTTGAATTTGCTTTCTTTACCCTTTTCTTCTAACGTTTCTCCTGGTAATTTAATATCAACATCTCTCTCTTCAACTTCAACAGACGGCATAGTTACAGTGAGTACCTGTTCAGGTTTTGACAGCATTGAAGCCTCTTGAACTTCACTCACTTGCACTTTGGGACCTTTAATTTCCAAATCCGCTTTTGGGAGTTTAATGTCTACTTTTACTGAGCCAGCATCAACTGCATCTTTTGGAAGTTTTTCTGGTGATGCTGAAGATCCAAATGAAGGCATTTTAAAATGAGGCATTTTGAATTTTCCTTTCTTCTTCTCTTTTTCAGTGTCTTCCTTTGATGATGCTTCAATTTCTTGTCTTGTTTCTTTTTTTGTTTTCTCAATTTTCGGCAAATGAATGTCTGTTTCAACACCATGAACTGTAACATCAAAACTTTTCATACCTGGAATGTACTCCCCAAGCTCTGGCTGTACGGGTTCCTTTAATTGTACTTGTCTGGTTTGGAGGTGTGTTGTTTTTGATGGTAGTTGGACATCTATTTGTGGAGCTGCCACAGAAATATTTTGTGTGGCGAGATCGATGTCAGGTCTTGCGCCACTGACATCCAGACCATTTGTAACAGTTGTCACTTTAGGACCTTCAACATCAACAGCTACGGCTGGTACTGAAACCTCAGGTTTGATCACTCCCACATGCATTTCTTGTTTAGGAACTTTTTCCTCCGAGACTGACACTCCAAATGTTTGCCATTTCACATTGGGCATTTTGAATTTTATTTCTTTTCCATCTGTTTCTTTTTCTTCCAGGATTGCTTGTTCAGTATCCCCCTGTATTGCTCCGGGTTTTAGTTTAGGTTTTGTTATGGTGGTGTCTGCTTCTTTCAATGTCATCGCAATTTGTTTTTCCTCAGTGTTAGGTAGTGAAACGTCCACATCTGGCATCTTCGCCTCCAGGATTTGTTCTCTGTCAACTTTAATGTCACCTTCAGGTCTTGGTACTTTAATGCCGAGCTCCCCTGTTACCAGGTCACCAGAAGGCTTTGTTGTCGATATTGAAAGTTCAGGGGTAGTCACCTTCACTTCAGCTTTACTTTCTGTTAAGATCTGCGGTTTCTTAATGTCAAGTTCTACTTTTGAAGATGTGATATCTATTTTGGTTGTAGACTCATCTCCTTTACCCTGTTTGGTTGAACCTTTAGAGAAAGAAATGCCAAATTTTGGCATATGAAGTTCTGGGATCTTGAATTTTCCCTTTTCCATTTTCAATTCTGCATCTTCTGAAGAAAGAATCTCAGACTCTCCATCTAGACCTTTGACTTCAATTTCTGCCGCAGGAAGTTTTATCTCAGTACCTGACTCTTGCACAGCCGATTTCACGTCTGAGCTCTTTATTTTAGGGAATGCAATATCAAAGTCAGGGATTTTTGGCAATTTGAATTTGCTTTCTTTACCCTTTTCTTCTAACGTTTCTCCTGGTAATTTAATATCAACATCTCTCTCTTCAACTTCAACAGACGGCATAGTTACAGTGAGTACCTGTTCAGGTTTTGACAGCATTGAAGCCTCTTGATCTTCACTCACTTGGACTTTGGGACCTTTAATTTCCAAATCCGCTTTTGGGAGTTTAATGTCTACTTTTGCTGAGCCAGCATCAACTGCATCTTTTGGAAGTTTTTCTGGTGATGCTGAAGATCCAAATGAAGGCATTTTAAAATGAGGCATTTTGAATTTTCCTTTCTTCTTCTCCTTTTCAGTGTCTTCCTTTGATGATGCTTCAATTTCTTCTCTGGTTTCTTTCTTTGTTTTCTCGATTTTTAGCAAATGAATGTCTGTTTCAACACCAGGAACGGTAACATCAAAATTTTTCATACCTGGAACGGACTCCACAAGCTCTGGCTGTTCGGGTTCCTTTAGTTGTACTTCTTTGCTTTGGAGGCGTGTCGTTATTGATGGTAGTTGGACATCTATTTGTGGAGCTGTCACAGAAATATTTTGTGAGGCGAGATCGATTTCAGGTCTTCCTCCACTGACATCAAGACCAGTTGTAACAGTTGTCACTTGAGGACCTTTAAAATCAACGGCTACTGCTGGTAATGAAACTTCAGGTTTGATCTCTCCCACATGTATTTCTTCTTTAGGCACTTTCTCTGCCGAGACTGACACTTCAAACATTGGCATTTTCACCTGGGGCATCTTGAATTTTATTTGTTTTCCATCTTTTTCCTTATCTTCCACGATTTCTTGTTCAGTATCCCCTTGTATTGCTGCAGGTTTTACTTTAGGTTTTGTTAAGGTGATATCCGTTTCTTTCAACGTCATAGCAATTTGTTTTTCCTTAGTGGTAGATAGTGAAACGTTCACATCTGGCATCTCCCCATCTAGGACTTGTTCTCTGTCAACTTTAATGTCACCTTCCAGTCTTGTTACATTAATGCCGAGCTCCCCTGTTACCAGGTCACCAGAAGGCTTTGTTGTCGATATTGAAATTTCAGGGGCAGTCACCTTCACTTTAGCTTTACTTTCTGTTAAGATCTGTGGTTTCTTAATGTCAAGTTCTACTTTTGGAGATGTGATATCTATTTTGGTTGTAGACTCATCTCCTTTACCCTGTTTGCTTGAACTTTTAGAGAAAGAAATGCTAAATTTTGACATATGAATTTCTGGCATCTTGAATTTTCCCTTTTCCATTTTCAATTCTGCATCTTCTGAAGAAAGAATCTCAGACTCTCCATCTAGACCTTTGACTTCGATTTCTGCCGCAGGAAGTTTTGTCTCAGTATCTGACTCTTGCACAGCCGATTTCACGTCTGAGCTCTTTATGTTAGGGAATGCAATATCAAAGTCAGGGATTTTTGGTAATTTGAATTTGCTTTCTTTACCCTTTTCTTCTAACGTTTCTCCTGGTAATTTAATATCAACATCTCTCTCTTCAACTTCAACAGACGGCATAGTTACAGTGAGTACCTGTTCAGGTTTTGACAGCATTGAAGCCTCTTGATCTTCACTCACTTGGACTTTGGGACCTTTAATTTCCAAATCCGCTTTTGGGAGTGTAATGTCTACTTTTGCTGAGCCAGCATCAACTGCATCTTTTGGAAGTTTTTCTGGTGATGCTGAAGATCCAAATGAAGGCATTTTAAAGTGAGGCATTTTGAATTTTCCTTTCTTCTTCTCTTTTTCAATGTCTTCCTTTGATGATGCTTCAATTTCTTCTCTTGTTTCTTTTTTTGTTTTCTCAATTTTCTCCAAATTAATGTCTGTTTCAACACCATGAACCGTAACAGCAAAACTTTTCGTACCTGGAATGTACTCCCCAAGCTCTGGCTGTACGGGTTCCTTTAATTGTACTTGTCTGGTTTGGAGGCGTGTCGTTATTGATGGTGGTTGGGCATCTATTTGTGGAGCTGCCACACAAATAGTTTGTTTGGCGAGATCAATGCCAGGTCTTCCTCTACTGACATCAAGACCAGTTGTAACAGTTGTTACTTGAATTTCTTTAACATCAACAGCTACGGCTGGTATTGAAACCTCAGGTTTGATCACTCCCACATGCATTTCTTGTTTAGGAACTTTTTCTTCCGAGACTGACACTCCAAATGTTTGCCATTTCACATTGGGCATTTTGAATTTTATTTCTTTTCCATCTGTTTCTTTTTGTTCCTGGACTGCTTGTTCATTATCCCCCTTTATTGCTCCTGCTTTTAGTTTAGGGTTTGTTAAATTGATGTCTGTTTCTTTCAATGTCATTGCAGTTTGTTTTTCCTTCGTGGTAGGTAGTGAAACGTCTATATCTGGAATCTTTGCCTCTAGGACTTGTTCCCTGTCAACTTTAATGTCACCTTCAGGTCTTGGTACTTTAATGCCAAGCTCCCCTGTTACCAGGTCAACAGATGGCTTTGTTTTCGATATTGAAATTTCAGGGGTAGTCAAATTCACTTCAGCTTTACCTTCTGTTGAGATGTGTGGTTTCTTCACATCAAGTTCTACTTTTGGAGATGTGATATCTGTTTTGGATGTAGCCTCATCTCCTTTACTCTGTTTGCTTGAACCTTTAGAGAAAGAAATGCCAAATTTTGGCATATGAATTTCTGGCATCTTGAATTTTCCCTTTTCCATTTTCATTTTTGCATCTTCTGAAGAAAGAATCTCGGACTCTCCATCTAGACCTTTGACTTTGATTTCTGCCTCAGAAAGTTTTGTCTCAGTACCTGGCCCATTCGCAGCCGATTTCACATCTGTTCCCTTTATTTTAGAGAATGCAATATCAAAGTCAGGGATTTTTGGTAATTTGAATTTGCTTTCTTTACCCTTTTCTTCTAACGTTTCTCCTGGTAATTTAATATCAACATCTCTCTCTTCAACTTCAACAGACGGCATAGTTACACTGAGTACCTGTTTAGGTTTTGACAGCGTTGAATCCTCTTGATCACTCACTTGGACTTCGGGACCTTTAATTTCCAAATCCGCTTTTGGGAGTGTAATGTCTACTTTTGCTGTGCCAGCATCAACTGCATCTTTTGGAAGTTTTTCTGGTGATGCTGAAGATCCAAATGAAGGCATTTTGAATTTTCCTTTCTTCTTCTCCTTTTTAGTGTCTTTCTTTGATGATGCTTCAGTTTCTTCTCTGATTTCTTTCTTTGTTTTCTCGATTTTCGGCAAATGAATGTCTGTTTCCACCACAGGAACGGTAACATCAAAATTTTTCATACCTGGAACGGTCTCCACAAGCTCTGGCTGTCCGGGTTCCATTAGTTGTACTTCTCTGATTTGGAGGTGTGTCATTATTGATGGTAGTTGGACATCTGTTTGTGGAGCTGTCACAGAAATATTTTGTGAGGCAAGATCTATTTCAGGTCTTCCTCCACTGACATCAAGACCAGTTGTAACAGTTGTGACTTGAGGACCTTTAATATCAACTGCTACTGCTGGTAATGAAACCTCAGGTTTGATCTCTCCCACATGTATTTCTTCTTTAGGCACTTTCTCTGCCGAGACTGACACTCCAAATGTTGACATTTTCACCTGGGGTATCTTGAATTTTATTTGTTTTCCATCTTTTTCCTTATCTTCCATGATTGTTTCTTCAGTACCCCCCTGTATTGCTCCATGTTTTAGTTTAGGTTCTGTTAAGGTTATGCCCGTTTCTTTCAATGTCATCGAAATTTGTTTTTCCTTGGTCGTTGGTATTGAAACGTCCACATCCGGCATCTCTGCCTCTAGGACTTGTTCTTTATCAACTTTAATGTCACCTTCAGGTTTTGTTAATTTAATGCTGGGCTCCCCTGTTACCAAGTTACCAGAAGGCTTTGTTGTCGATATTGAAAATGTGGGGACAGTCACATTCACTTCAGCTTTACCTTCCTTTGAGATGTGCTGTTTCCTCACGTCAAGTTCTACTTTTGGAGATGTGATATCTATTTTGGATGTAGACTCAAACCCTTTTCCCTCTTTGCTTGAACCTTTAGATATAGAAATGCCAAATTGTGGCATATGAATTTCTTGCATCTTGAATTTTCCATTTTCCTTGCTTTTTTCTTCATTTTCTAAAGATAAAGTCTGAGCTTGCACATGTGGAATTTTGACTTCTGTTTTTGCTTTTGAGAACTTTGTCTCAGTTGTTTGGTCATGTATATTCCTTTTTATGTCTTTACCCTTCATTTTGGGACCTTGGATATCAATATCTGAGCTTTTTGGCAATTTGAATTTTCTTACACTACTTTTTTCATCGAGTGGTTCCATTGGTTCTTTAACTTCAGCAGAATGCTCACTGACCATGACGATGTTTTTAGGTTTTGAGAGCGTGAAATCCTTTTCGCTTTCAGTTTTTTGGATTTCAGGATCTTTCTTTTCCATATCTGTTTTCAGCTGTTTAATGTCTACTTTTTTTGTACTTGTATCTTCTGCATCTGCTGGAAGTTTTTCTGTTGATTCATTTATTTCAAATGAAGGCATTTTAAAGTGAGGTATTTTGAATTTTCCTTTCTTCTTTTTATTTTCTCTGTCATCCATTGATAATGTTTGAACATCCCCTCCAGCTTCATTGAGTGTTTCCTTTGCTTTCAGACATTCAGTATCTGTTCTTTCACAACAAATTTCACTAGCTTCTGTCTTTAGATATGTAGTAGGTTCGGGTTTTCCTAGTTGGATTTGTTTTGGCCCCTTTGATTCAAAATCTTTTTCAGAAATATCAAATTTAAGAGTTTTTTCTTCGGGTGTTCTAAACTGTCCTATTTCTGGTAATGCACCTCGTTGGGTCTCTTCCCTTGCTTTAGAAAATACTATTTTTTCTTTAGTAGGTAAAAGTGAAGTTTTTTCAACCTCTAATGAATCTTTCATTTCTTTCATCCCACCTCTTTGGATATGTGATGTAGTACAAATAGTTGTTTCGTGTAATAATGTGTCCTCACTCTGCTTCTTTTCCTTCATTTTTAGTTTAGGCATATTTCTTGGGTCTGTAAGTGTATCATGCATTTTAATCATTTCTTCTTCACCTGCTATGTGTGTCTTTTGTATATATGAGATTGTGGCTATATCGCCTTGTTGAGTTATTGTTCTGTTTTGTTCATTTTTACCTTTGTCTCTATTGATTGCATCAATATTTGTGTAATCTCCTATTTTTTCATCTTTGATATCACTATTAGGTTGTATAATATCAAATTTAAGTCTAGATGTAAACATGTCACTTTTCTGTGTGTTTATTTCAACGTCAAGCTGACGACTCTTTACATCCACACAGGATACAATATGCGGAACTTCCGCATCTTTTTGAAAAGCATCCTCAGATCCCAGAGTACCATCTTGTGTCGACCAAACATCATACTTCAGTGTCTGACCTAGCACGTTTGGCATACTTTCTACTATTATGAACTTAGGAGATGTTTCTTCCTCAAAGTGCTCGTCTTCTCGGTCAGTGCTTTTAATAGTAACTCTCAACTCTGATCTAAGTCTTGATGTTCTTCTTTCTTGTGGTTCACATTTTACAAAGGTGTTCTCTGCTTCCATGGTTTGTATACTTATGGAGCTGTCTTGTATCTGGAGGGAATTATCCAGATTAAGAGGTTTTTCTTTGCTTTGGCTGATTTCAACTTCAGGGCCTATAACATTTGAAAAGGCATATTCTTTTTTCACTCTTGTTGCAAGTTGTCTTTCATTGGTATCCTGTGAATATATTTCTGACTTTCCACTTTTTATGCCGTCCATGGCATTTAATGAACGCTGTTTGGATAAGTACTTCTTTGAAGATCTTGATTCTGTTTTCAAATGTTCTGAAGGCTTTACTGTAGATTCCATGCTCAGTTCTTCTTCCACTTTGTTCTTCAGAGTCCTTGTTCCTTGAATTGATAATCTGTTTTTCTCTTTCATTTTTTTTGATTGAAGAGGTTCATCAGACTGACATGAAGATTCAGCATCACTGTTGGTTGGACTTGTTTCTGTTTGTTTATGTTCATCTGTTTCTGGTGTACTTTGAGATCTTCTGAACTGCATTTTTTTCCCCTTAGTTAGTGATGGGAATTTAGGCCATGAAATTCTATTGTCTTGTTGCCTGTGTTTTCTTGCTCTTCCCCTTTCCGTTGTTATATCTACATCATCTTGAAATATAATGTTTTTGTTTTCTTCCTTCTGAAATTAAATTAAATGTAATTTTACATAATATTTCATGATGTTTAATAATAAAAATAAACATTCTGTTTGCTTCTTCCTCCCATTTTCTTAAAATAGTTCTTTACATTTTATGGTAGCAAATAGGTTAAACCAATCCCAAAATGATATAGAAAAAAAAGAAATTACTTTATACATGATCATGGTCTCACTCAATTGATCACTTTACTGGTTTTCCGTTAACCTAATGTGCATGTCTTTGGGATGTGGGAGGAAAATGGTATATGCAAAGACCCCCCCACACACACACATAGAGAGCTCCAAGGCAGCTGGTATAACTACCCAAGGACTCTACTTTGGTCCTGGTTACTGTACATTTTATAAACTGATATATTGATTGTACAAGTTTTTCTAGTAGAAAAACTACATTGTATCAGCTGTGTAGAATGTACATTTTTACTTTCTGCCATTTTGGAATTTTGTTTTTTTGTTGGAATTGATATATCAAAGTCAGAGCTTTTTCACTGTTTGAATGTAGTTTCTTTACTGTTGATTAAATGGTTCCAGTGATAACTTAATTATAAGATCTGTATCTGTATTCAGCATCAGCAGAAGTCACAATAATAGTGATCACTTTTTCAGGTTTTTTACAGCGTGAAATCCTTCTCACTTTCACTTATTACACTTATTGCACTGCATCCTTTGGACATTTTTTCTGGAAATTATGATATTTCAAACAAAGTGATTTGTGGTTTAATCTCACCCTCTGTTTGTATATTTTAAAAAATCATGTTAGTCATTATACCAAAATGGACTAACATTAATAAAAGGAGACATTTTTGATTGTTTTGCTCCATTAAGATTGGCAGCTTTTTAACATATAAAGAACATCTTCATATGATTTTATAATTTAATATTTTAAGACATTGTGAGGGGCTTCTAAGCAGACAAGTACTGTCTGGATGGCACAGGTTATTGTAGAGTTTCACTAAAAGTCTTAGGGCCAGAAAGAAAACCACATTGGTATTGACAGGGGTACTCTTCATGTTAATCTGAGAAGAAAGGGGTCTAGTGTATGGCAGACCCTGTGATGTACAGCATCAAAATCGCACCATGTCAAAAGAGGAAGATTGGCACTCTGAGAAAAAGACTGGAATTGTTCTTCAGAACTGTAGAAGCTCTCTAAGGCCCACTTGGTAGCATAGTGGGGGTTCTCTTCAAAAGATAAAGTAAATTAAATTGTATAGAGAGAAAGAGAGGTTACAGCAGATAGTATAATACTAGGACATTTATTTTAATGTATGAGTCTTTGGATTTAATCTTTGCATTTCTGAGAGGTAAAGTCACAGTGGCACTGTTGTTAGTGCTGCTGCCTCACAGGCCCAGAGTCCTGGCTTTGAATCCAGGAGGATGTGTCTGTGTGGAGTTTGTATCTTCTCCCAGTGTATATGTGGATTTTTCTCTGGGTACTCAGTTTTCCTTCCATATCCTGAAGATATGTGCTTTAGGTTAAAACTATTAAAAACTGATTAGTTAAAATTAACTGATTAAACTGGCCCAGTATGAGTGAGTGAATTGAATGATCAGGTGCTGAGAATAGATAGACTGATGGATCGGTGGTGCTTTGAGACTTAAAACAGCACTTCAGGGTCAGATTTGTAAATTTCAAAGAGACGCAAATGTCAGTTTGTTATTAATTCTATGCTGAGCCAGCTGATTCAAGTTAAATTGAAAACAAAATTGCCATTAAATTAAAAAAATCAGTTAAAAAGAACAATTGTAGCTGATCTGGCCCCAAGAACCTTAGGGTGACTACCCTAACCTTAAGGAGTACATTTTCATTTTCACCATACTGTACAGTGGCTACCTCATAGTAAAGCACATCATAGAATATATTGTATCATATATGAGTACGTTTGGACACTATGTGTCCTTTTTCCTGTGTTTTGCACATTGATTCTCAAGATGTTTTAAGAAATGCTACTAGACAAGATGAGAGCTGATCTCAGAAACCAAAAAATTAAAACTGATCAACTTACAAGGCATGTTGTTTCCGGGTGCTTGCGTTTTAAGCATAACTGCATTTTGTAGGTTTCAGAATGCTCTAAAATTTTCACAACATCTTCATATTTGGCATCATCAAAGTATATTGTGACACTCAATATTTGATCACCTAATGTAAACAAATACATATAATCAACAGTGCAAAATAAAAGGACTTTACAAAAGAAATTTATCTTCTTACTCAGTGGTGCCTTGACAACAATTACAACCTTTACTATTGGAAAAAAACAAGTAGCTAGTCAAAGACTGCAGGATGTAGACCACACTGTCATACTGTTGACAGTGTGAACATCACTGGTGAACTAAAATGGCAAAACGTATTTTAGCTATCGTCAAGAATGCTCAGCAGTGCTTAGACACCTAAAGAAAGCTTGGATTTCTCCATCTGTTCTCACAAAACTCTATAGCTGCACAGTGGAGTATATCCTTCTCTTTTTGCATAATATCGTGGTGAGACACCTGCTTAGCTCAATAACATGAGAACTGCAGAATGTTACTGGCACAAAGCTGACTTCAGGCCATATAAAACACATTCTGCCTTGGAAAGGTAAATGGTATTATTAAAGTCCTCAGCCTGCACAGTCAATTTTCTCACTTGTCTCTTCTGGTAAACAATACAGGACCATTCACACAGTAGATTCTGAGATTAGTAGACTTGCAGGTTATAAGGTTATATAACAACCAGTCATATAAAGAAATACTGTATATGTTCTTCTATCTGTACACAGTATACAGGTTTTAAATATATATAGAGAAGAGAAAAGTCATATTGAGACTATTGCCTGAAAAAGATGATTTTCTGCAGTCATAATGACCTTTTGCAAAAACACTTTGACAGTTATACGGGGTCCCAACTCTTTACAGTTTTCTTCTGTCTTCCTTACCATATATATACACATATATACATAATTATATAGATACTAGCGACTGGGAGCCTGATCAAATCGGGCTATAAATTCTACGTTTGTGAAATCCATACTTTCTCTGCAAAGAATTATTTGTTTTTTTAAGTCCTTGAAATGATTTTGTTATCATGGCACTGATTTGTGCTTAAAATAGACCTTTTCGGCCGATGTAACGAAGAGCTAAATGGCGATACATTCTAAATTACTTACGGTTCCGGAGCTGTCAGAGGGTTTAAGTCAGTCGACGATGTTAGTCTTGGAAAGTACGCCCCACCAAACCAACGTTCCAAAAACCAACCTAAGTTACTGTTATCTGCTCGAACCAACACCGACTTACTACACTCGGCCGTCCAGCGGCGTCACTGAAGCATTCAAACATTCTTAGCCAATCATGCAATAATGTGTCCACGTTTGCCACGTTATGTTGTAACTACAGAGGCAGAGTCCCATTGCATGGTTCTAACTTTTATTGAGTCGAGGTATTGACGTGAACACCATACATACGAGGTATTGACGCGAACACCATAAATACGGATAGTATCAAATTATATATAAGGATGGTACATTTTATGTATATCGTATTTGTATGTGCCATTTTGTTGGCACTGTATCACTGTAACTATTCTGAGGAGATATGAAGCATGAATTTCATCATATTATACACATTAAGCTTGATTAATACTGAACCCATCAAGTATATTCATGATTTGATTGTAGCTTATATTTATTTAAATTCTTTTTGCATTCATGGAGGTCTCATATGATTCCTTATAAGGTACTAAGAGAAAAAATATCATGTCATGCATCGAGAACCACAAGCATACAAAATAATTAACTTCATATAAAAACTAAAAACATTACAAAGTTATATGCATCATATAAAACATTGTAATATTATGATTTATATTGTATTTATAATAAATAAAGAATATTTTATGACATTTTATGGTCCCTTCTGAAAGGCTGCTTGCAACTTAATAGTTCAGGTTCACTACCCTCTTAAACCACTTGTTCTCTGAGGTTTGGGAACAAATTTAAATGGACAGGCCAGTCCATTCTATCCTTAGTAACAATCTCCAAGTACTTCTGTGAAATCCCTTGGTCACCCAGGAGATTTCATCAGTCTACTAAATCCTGAGTGTCTGACTGGCTTGGCAGTTTCTTGAACAATCTTTCAATAGAAATGCCTACCTTCTTTAATATTTCGAATCTTCGAAGCTGGTGACTCTTTCTTGATGTTCTTGATGAATATGCCATCCTTTCCTCCACCACTTATAGTTATTCCTTTTGCGCCTACTTCGGCTTCTGTATTTACAACTAAATCAGACTCATTTGTTATGCTGAAATCCTACAAAACAAAATAAAAATTAAATCTAATAGTTTACATGAAATAGTTCATAGTTTTAAAGTATGATATTTCTGTTGTCAGCATCATAACATTGTATTAAAGTATACGGACAGTGCCTTCTGTCATACACCTACTGTAATTTGATTTGTACATCAGCTTATAACAGAAATATTTAAAATTGGTAATTATTTTAATGTTATGGCTCTGAAATATGAAGTTAAGTGAATTACTTACCTCTGTCTGACTCATTTTAGCAGTGAAGTGTTTCTCAAAAAATGCTCCAAATCCACTTTTACCCTTTTTAATCTGTGTGCTTTCCTTGTAAAGATAAAAGCTTTCCTCAGGCTGTAAGATCAATAATGAAGTACATGAAAATTCAAGAATAAACTGATTTAAGTTAAAAACACACTGTGCGTCCAGTACAGTATAAGGAGGTTTAACCTAAGAATGCTCATATTGTCTATTAACAGAACAGAAAAAATGAAAACTTTTTTATTTAGTAATATATACTTGTTTTAATTCCTAAAGAAAAAATATATATTGTATGAAAAACTTAACAGTTTGACTTAATTTTTTTTTTTTTTATAATCACATTCTATTTTACAAAATGAATCTAATTTAGCTGGGATTTAACTCAAGACAAATTAAAATACCGAGCTGTTCAGAAATTACATGCACTAGGTCATTTAATTATGAGACTTTTAGAATTATTGACATTACTAGATTAGATTAGATAAACTTTATTAATCCCAAGGAGAAATTCAGATGCATACAGCAGCGGATACATAAAAAACACAGACACAGACTCACAGGACCAATAATACAGCCAATCAATCTATAAATAATAAATGAATGTATATTGTGCAGATATTTCAAAATGAACTTAATGAGTACATCAGGCGGAAGCATTGATTTGCCTGATAGTAGTGGCCAGAAAATAAACCCTGAAGCGCTTCTTTGCACACCCTTCTGGAATGAGCCTGTGGCTAACAGTGCTCCAAGAGAACGCCTCCTGGAGGAGATGGAGGGGATTAAATAAAATATGATATGGTAATTCATGTTGAAATAAAGAAAATCATTGTCAGTGTCCTTCTATGCCAGTGTCTGGTAACGACTGAAGGAATCATTGGACATACTGTTTTTGAAAGATAACGGGATAATAGACCAAAAAAAATAGGCCTGGAGCCTGTAACAAGGCAAGCACAATGCAAAAGGGAGTTTTTTCAGAAGCTATTTTGCATTGATGTTAATCAGTTTCTGCTTTGATTTTTGTGTGTTTTAACAAATGTGTATGCTCTAATTCTGTATTTAGTAATTCATATAATATATACTTGCATTTTACCAGAGAATTTCTTCACAGTGCTCTGTGCTGGCACTCAGCGAAGAGCGCAATACAAAAACAAGTTGCATTGCACATACAGTAAATCTCGATGTTAAAGGGTGTTTCTTCTAAAATGTTCTATCTTTGTTTAGATTTAGTCATCCTGGTGTTCTACACAGCACAAGAAAAGCACAATTTTCTGAAGAAAATTGTAATTTTTGGACATGAAAATCAATTTTGATTTTTCATAAACACACATATAGACGCTATGCTAATTTTCTTCTTTACTTTTCTTGATATTGTAGAATCAAAATATGATCTTAACTTGACAGCAAATGTTTGACCCCTTCACCAAATTTCTATTTACATGGAAGTAAAAAAGAAAGTTGTTATATTTAAAGAGGACAATATGGGAAAGAAATTATACAGCTAAAGATTATTGAAGTGTCTAGGAGATGCATAGCTATTTTGTGAATGCACTAGTTGAGGAGTATATTAATAAAGAGCTGCTAGATACTGTTCTCCGTATTTTTTTTTTATTTTTAACTAATACAGTATCTCTTTCCTATTGTAATGTAATGGGCAAGGATTCCTCCCATGTGTGTTTCACACTAGAGTGTTTTCAGGTTAACTCTGTTATAACAGTTGTTTGAGATTTCCTTCCATACACCTCATCACTTTCTAAGCATGTACAACAACATCAACTCTGAAGAATATAATGTGGTTAAAACAGTTGAAATAGCTGTTAGAACTGAAAATAAACTTCAAAAACATAAACTATCAGATGCTCTATTTTTTATTGCATCTGTGCAGAATAAAGGGAATGTTCCCATTTTAGCCCAAAAATTGTTTTACAATATGTTTATAAGACAGAAACTTATTTCTCCTACTCCAGCTGATAAATTAGGTTAACATTAAGCTTTGAAATTTCAGGAGCCAAGAAATTGAAAATAATGAACATGACTCTATCCAGCTGGCTGTCTAAGGTTTATGTCTTATATCCTTTTTAATTTATTGGACCAATCTTAATTGAAATGCTATGTGAAAAGTAACATTAAGAGGCAACAAAGGAACATATTTGGACCTGAAAGTGAATGTTTATCTAAACTTGCAAAGTTTTTTTTACCAGGAAGCCAAAGAGTTTTCATTACAATTCTAAACTCTTACCAAAATCAATGTCAATAGCACTAAATAAAAGTAGAGTATTTTGTGAAAGTCTTTTGAAAGTGAAAAGCAATCTCAGATGCTACATGACATGCAGCACTGACTCATATAGCATCATGTTAATGATGTCAGATGGGAACCATGCTCCCTAGTAGCGAAACTTTACATCCTAACAACAAGACCCTAAACTAGCAGTACTTGTCTGGAAAAAAAATTGTAAATAACATGTAAAATTGCTTCTAGAGACATATAATGGTGAAACAACTAAATCATAATGATCTCTATAGTAGATAACCTTTACAGAATAAAATTTGATGTGCAGTAATGTAATGAAGGAGCAAAACAATTTAAAATGTTATCTGACCCATAACTTTCTCCACTCCACCCCATTTTCTTTCTCTTAGGTTTTATTCAGCATTATTTCAGCACTTTTCATCTAATTTTCTTGTACCAAAATAGATCTTAGAGCTTCATTTGGAGAATCAATTAGGCCATGCTTGTAAAATATTATGAGCTAGTCCCAAATAATACAATACATTTCCCAAACATGTGGTTCTGAATTTTCTTTTTTACTGTTGGAATAAGCCACTAAACACTTGAAACACAAAATATAATACTAGAAACATATTAAAAATAAGAGATTCATTTGCTAGTTTTCTCCTGGTTTCATCTAATTCAGTATATCTTCAGAATGCATTATTGGAGATTTATGTTCCATATAGAGTGAAATTAAAAAAAGTAGCCATGATAGTCAAAATAAATAATAAAATATATCAGGAGAACTAAAATGTTAACAATAAGGCATAAACGTAATACAAAATTAGAATAACAACATGATACAATAAAAATAAAAAAGTGGCTATATACAAATAAGAAAAAGTTGTCCATATTCCAGTTACTTGTGGAAATACACTCCAGCTGCAGTTGTTGCTGTTTCTGTTTTGAGTCCAAAATCCAGTGCCATTGTCATTTAGAATAGCTTTATCAAGTCTTTCATTAATACCAAATGCTGTTTCATTTCCTTATGTAGAACAAAATAAGAAAAAGATAAATCTCTAGAGATGGCCAAAACAAAGTGTGCCTTTAGCGCCAAATTATGCAAACAATGTTGCTGTGAGGCAAATAACTGGACCGCCTTTTAAGTCTCATATGCCAAGAAATAAGCAGTTTAAAAGAGCAAGTAAATGCTGACTTTTTCTTACTGTTCTGCTTCAAGCACATCTTCTTGATTGATGGCCAAGTAAGACATCAATGACAGACATAGAACGGATCATGCTTCTTTCTCAGTTACAAAACTAGATGTCAAGATCCTGAAGTCACAGGTAAAATAAATTCAACAGCATTTGTGAGCTGAACATTGGCACTTTCAAGTTACTACTTACAGTGATTGGCATATGCGTTACAGTATTCACTTAGAAGCTGAATTTTAGTGATACAGGCAGCCAGCCATTTTTGGTTTCTCACAGAAAACAATTTGCAAAATATACAAGTGCATGCTGTAATTGTGCAGATCTCTTGCTTTACATGGATTTAAAGTGAACCTTTACTGTATGCACAGTATTATAATTTTTACTTAGAATCTTTGAGATTTTCATTTAGGGATATTTACAGAGGCAACTGAAAAAAGGAAAAAATATATAAAGGTATAAATGGGTAATATATGCAGAAACAGCTCAGATAAGACACACCTCACCTTTTAGAACATATGCTAGACTTCAGCAGCCACCAGCAGACAGACTGCACATATGAATAAATTATATAAATAATAGAGGAGTAACTGCTTGTACTTTTTCATAATTTATATAGTGTCACACTTGGGTACCACTTTCGGAGCTCTAAATAGGAAAACAATACCACTCCAGGACGAGAGGGGTGCTGGCGCTAACTGTATGTTCTCTTTCCCCCATAGTTCAGAGACGTCAGTCAAGGAGGGTGCCTAGCCCTGTCCACAGCTTCAGGGTTGGCGGCATCTCTTCTACCAAGGACGCCATTAAAATGGGTCGTGTCAGGTGGCACTTCATTTTTTACCATGCTTTCATCAAGGGCCAAGCTCCCACTGTTGGAGCACTATTTTGAAAATTGGCCAGGCTGTGGAGAGCCAACCTTGTTAGAGAAAAGTGCACCACCTTTTTGTGTTTTGTTGTTGCTTTCTTTGTGCCAATTAAAATCCCAACATACCTTCTGGCTTATGTTGGTCTGTTCATCTGGTCACAGTAATATGACATCTGTAATCTGTCCAATAGCTTATACTGAAGCCATTTTAATAAATTATATAAATTGTAAAAAAAGTTCCTGCATCTTGTATTGGAGAAGCAGCATAGATGTTAAATTTAGATAAAGTGAAGTCTGATCTATCTAAATTCCATGATTTCATTTTTACGTACATTTTTGTTAATAATGTGACAGTAGAAATGTTCTCCATTTAATGAGGCTGATGCCTTTTAAGATACTACAGAAGAGGATTTTCAGGGAAATGTTGCCATTTCCATTACATACAATATTTATTTCAAAATCAGTATGTTATTATTAAAAAGGAACTATTAACAATAATGTAGATTCTTTTACTTCTAGTTTTACAATGTAAAATAGAAAACTAGTGTAAAATATAAATTAACAGATTTAGATCAAAATACTGCAAGAAAGCAGAGAAAGAGCAACAAGGTTCAGTAGCTGGTGTTGTACAAAGCAAATTATTCCATTGTTTTTAAACACAATCAGTGTTGGTTTTCCCCCGTGAAGAAGACTTTACTGTTAAAAATGGAAACATGAGCATAAATGCAACTGAAGAGGACATACAGAAAAAAAAAATCATTACGGTATATTCCAAAGTATGTTGCTGTTAGAAAACCACTAGGTGTCACCTAATGTCATGCACAAAATAAAAATAACCATGCAGAAAAATGTTTCACTCCACCCTAGCTAAATTATTAATTTCATACGCATTGCTGAGTCAAATGCTAAGGCCACAACAAAGGGATTTCTGTCTAACTTCTGGAACTTGGAGTCTTAAATGGTTATTTAAGATCTTTAAGGAAAAGAGTTTTCTCATGATCACAAGATAATTAGTCAGAATCATGAGATTTTCACACTCATTTCTTAAAATTTAAGAAGTTTTGGTGTCAAATTTCTAAACATTCATGGGGGTGAAGCCAAATAAAATTCTGTCTAAACCACAGAATACTGTTTAGATAAGTGTCAATCTAAATTCCTGCAGGAGAACAGCCTCTCAAATCTAATATTTAAGAAGCTGACTAAATTTTAGAAGAGAATGCGAATACTGGTGGCTTGAAACAGTATTTTTTTACTATGACATGATATGCAGGGAGCATGTGATTAAATAGATGGAATCTTATTAATAAATAGTATGTAAATTAGTTAATCAATATTTACTTTATGTAACACACTTCATGTAGTAGTGTGTAGCATCACAAGGCACTTTGTAAAACAAACAAATATACACAAGAGTACATTTCAAAATAACAAAATGCAAGATCTTTTGATTCATGACAATAGTAAAAGAAACAAACTAAATATGAAAAGATTATCTGATATGTTGGTATCAATATTTTAATAATGTGAGATTACAATGAAACCTTTGTTCAGCAGATATTGGCATTGCTGCATAAGAGAGCCTGTGAACATAAATAGAGATTCATACACTGCTAGTAGTCATTTAGTATACAGAGCCAGTACACCAAGGTACAGCAGATGAGTTGATATCATACTAGCACCATTGTGCTTTAATAAAAACTGTGAGTTGTTATTTCTAAATGTTTATTTGTGGCATGTGATTTCTAATAGTTACATACCAGAATCATCTTGTCATGTGTTGCTATATATCTGTTTCTGTATTTATGACAAAAAGTGGATTAGAGACATCTAAGTAAACACTTCTAGTGCTCTACATTAGGATTGATTTGTCCATTATTTTTTCAGTTTCATTAATAGATTGAAACTTTAACATAGCACTCTGATCTATTCAATATTGTAGCTAAAGACACACTCATTAAAAGAAGTGGCTGCTTATTTGAGGTGATTGTAACTAATGCTTGCTCTGAACGCTGCATCCAAAAAGGTTCCTGCCTATGCCAGTATGCACAGCACACTATTGAAGGCATATGGGAAACACAACACCTAAAATGACAGGGGGCAAACTAACCTTGATTTAACATTACAAAAGAAGAACATTGACATGTTTGCATGATGAAAATCCTGCTGTAACAATTATGCAGAAGAGAATGGTGAAAATTGCCTAGTTCAAGGTCTGCAGCACTATGAAGAATGAATGGAGGTCCAGCAGCCAACTCTACCGCCCGATACTATAAGATACAGTATATGTTAACGTTAACTGAAAAGTATATACTTGTATATATTTTCAAGTTACTTGACATTCCCACTTCAGTGTATGAGGGATAAATATATTGGAGGAAATGGTGACCATTAAAATGATTATCCTGTTAAAAGCCTTTCATTCTTATTGTCATGTGTAAGGATGGTGGATGGACCCAGCTGCTTATGATCTTGACTGTGATATCTTGTACAAATGATCTTAATGATAATGGGTCACCATTTAGCAGGAATTTAAGGGCCATAGACTTCACTGCTTGCTGCTTGCTGACATTTCATATTGATCTTTGGTTATGATAATGTTGGCATGGTAGTCAGAGGGAAAGTCATCATCTGCTATTGGAAAAAGAAAAATACAAAATAAAAATCTGACTGTAATGTCCTTGCATTGATTTAGTTACAAGGCAAAACAGACAAAAACCTCCCCATAATTAGACTATAACTGTCAAGAGGTTAGGAGGAAATTCACAAAACTATGTTTTTTATATCTATGAAAATCCAATAAAGAACTATTTAAGATAATGTATGTCAGTACCCAGTGGGGACTGGGTTGTCTTTTGACCTGCAAACCATACAGATTTTGTTTTTAGCTTTACTGGATTTTTTTTTCTGTCCACCCTCGCTAATTTGTCTAATTGGTCCCAAATTGGTCTCCCCATATTACAGTAAGGGAGAGTACTGATCTTGTAAGCTGATGAATACAAACAATATCATTACTACTGCATTGAATAAAGAATATCGTTACTAGTACATTGAATAAACAAAACCCAGTCCAAACAACAATGACCATGCACAATATTCAGACCCAGCAAGATGGATTCATGAGGCAGTAGCACTACCACTACCCTACCGTGATGTCGATGCTCCATATTTGCCTCACAAAAATATATAATAATGTTCAAGTTATTTTTTCTGTGACATTTTCAAGACATTGATTGTTAATATTTACTCACTTGCTTATCTAAAATACTGTAATCTTCTTGAATGGCATATTCATACACAGGTGATGATCCTTGTGGACGGGGCCTTTCCTCTTCTATGAACTCTGAGGGTTCTTCAATAACCTGTAAAATGTATTTAAAAGTATTACGCAATCGAATATATGTAATAACATCCTTTATTTTATATATTGCTTTTCTCTAGTGAACAGATGAACTCAATATATATGATATGGAATTTATGCAGTTTGAGTGATTTCCTAAGATCACAAAGTAAATAAGAGGTGGGTATCCGTTACATGAATTAACAGTTTTTGATAGCAGATGTGTAGATAAGCTTGAACAAGATGAAAGAACAAGCAAGTTGTATTTGAATTCTATACTACATTGAATTGTGAAATTAAGTGTGCATTGGATTTACTAGTTTCAATTTAAGTCAAAAGGTTGAAGTTGATCTCCTTCGTAAGAAGTACTACATTTTGTAACAAAAAAGATCCAAGAAAGATTACAAATGTCTTTGTTTTAGTAAGTCAGTAAGTTTACAATGTATCAAAAATCCAAAATGCTGTGGTGAGATGCAGTTCTTCAAAGGAAAGTCTTTCTGTGTTTGTAGGAGTTTCTTTAGCTCTTAAACTATTTCTAAACCTTTTACATTCTGTTGACTGATAGTAAATCAATATTAAATTAATACCGTAAACTTTACCATCAACATCAAACTAAACTCATTCTCAACCTCAACAAGAAGTTTATAGGGCTTCCTGTAGCCATTTTATTTGGTTTATTTTACATTCCCAGACTCTCTCTTGTAACAGGTGGTTTCTCTCCCTGTGCACAATTTGGCTTAATTAGTTCTGATTTCTCTTGTGCCTGCAAAAAGGGACATAATAAACTAATTAGTATCTTTTAAACATTATTGCAGTCATCACAATGAATGGAACTCTAATACACTTTACAAGGAGAGTATACAAACCCTATTTCTATAGCAGGAATTCCTGACAGATCAAATTTAGTGAAAGATCATCTGACCTTCCAATTGTAAGTTATATTGTGTATTTGTACCAAGTCCTTCCCAATGAAGACATAAGCATTGTAAGCATCCTAATAGACAAACTGGTGTCCTGACTGGGTTGAGGGACGATTTCTGGCCCAGTTGGTAAAGATTGAACATTATTGATGTGTTCCACGAGTTATGACCAGTCACAAAGCCACACTATTTGCCTATATTTGGTCCAGTCTGATAAAGACTAACACAACATCTGACTTTCACTCATAAAATGTATTTTTATATGGAGATTTCAGATCTCTGCTTCAATATCTTAACAACCCCTTTAGCTATCATCTGCAAAGGTATATTTTAGTGAAGAACAGTTCTATTGTAAAACTGAAGTTTCAACAATTAGGTCAATGTAATAGGTTACCCAGCTGGTACAGATTGCCAGAGGGAAAACATAAATAAGGCGTGCAGAGGTCTTACAAAAGAAGAAAAACCTTCCCTATAATAGGATCTATCTATCTATCTATCTATCTATCTATCTATCTATCTATCTATCTATCTATCTATCTATCTATCTAGCAGCTAGGAGACATAAGAGTGCAGTAACACCAGGGCCCACTAGAGAGCACTCTATCCTGGAAGCTGCATAGCCACAAAGGGCATCTCCTGACCCTGGAAGCCACTGGGAGAGATTTATGGAGGTTTGGGGGTTATGAAAGTTGAAATGCCATTCCACTTTATAGAAAGGGATTCAAACCCAATATTTTGTACAGCACTGATCAATTTGTGTTTTGTTTCCTTGGGACTTTTTAAAGGTCTAATCTTGTAAGTCTGACTGTATCTGTGTGTATTTATTCATTGCTCAGGTAATATTCCAACAGGCAGGAATCAGAAAATGTGACTGCCTCTGAGCAGCCAAAGGTGACTCTCAGTCAACATGGTCGCAGAAGTGTCTGAATTGACAGGAACAACCCTGAAATAGAATTTTGGGATGCTTGTACACTTCTATTACTTGCACATTCGGAGTAGCAGCCCTTGTGGGCTATTACAGTGTAGTGAACTCCATTATCAAACCTGCTTATTATTATCATCCCTCCATTATCAAACACATTTAATCTATCTATCTATCTATCTATCTATCTATCTATCTATCTATCTATCTATCTATCTATCTATCTATCTATCTATCTGTAAGGTCTGTTTATGAAATTTTTGCCCTGAGGACATCAAAATGAGGATCATGATTCTCCTACAAGTCAACAGAGACCAGCTAAAGATCTCTACATCCTGGAGATGCCACACCTTGTTTCATGTTATTGAGTTACCGTGCGGCTTAAGTAAATGTTGGGTTGTAAGAATGTAAGAACAAATGTGGTCTGCAGAGCTCCATTGAAAACACCCCAAGCCTTATTAGGGGTATCCCAGGGCCCTAGAATATTTTTCTGGAATTGACTCAGAAGTGACCTTCCAGAGTCTGGTCAAGCATAAAATCAGGAAGTGGGCTGATGGAAGGACTCTACTTGCAAGTAGTTAGTGTGGCCATAGAAAGAGTGGGGTGCAAGATGATAGAATGGTTTGGTGCCGAGTCACTGAATTTTGTGGTGAGCAAGTGGAGGAGCCACACTACCTGCTAAATAAAATAACTGTTTGTCAAGTCAGGCCTGTTACAGCTGGAGGATACAGGGGTGAGAAACTGTTGACTTGGCAGCAAAAGGAAAAGCTGGGAAATGCCATGCCTACAATCTTTTACAAATCTGTTTAGTGAATGATTAGCCAGCTGTTATTTAGAAAATCATGTCTGGTATAGAAATGCCACTGTGTAACCTACATCCTGTGAAGCAGACTTACTTATATGTTGGTATGCTGAAAGCTTTCCTTTAGTAGATCTAAAGAATTTAGATTGTGAACTACTTTTTGGACACTTTCACTCCCTCTTAACTGATGCCACACTTCACGGCACTCCAGTAAATTCTTTATGTGGATGCATTTGGAATTTGTATGCTGTTTGTTCAAGGTTAGAGTGTGAAAGTGAGGTGCAACCTGTTAAAATAGTTAAACCTCATTACCATATAATATCTCTATCTGTGGCTAATACATGCATGGAAATGCATGTCCAAAGAGACACCTTACATGTCATTATGTTTATCAGTTGAATAATTGGCTACTAATTAATTAACTAACTAACAGGATCTGAATTTGATACTCCTGTCCTACTACGTTCTGCACTCAAAGTACCCAACCTTATCAATTACTATTGGAATATATAGAAAAATGTGACCTTCCTCTGTCTAATTCTTCATTAAATTGCAATAAAGATGAGGTGTAAAGAAAGCAATACATCATAATTAGTTTAGTTAAACCTCTTATATAGAATCAGTTACCTTTAAAGGTTGCACCCTGTAGAATAATCAAGGTGTTTTTAAGGAATCTGGTTAGTAAGGTGGCGGCTGTCAGGGTAAGTGAGGATGCTCTGTGATGGACAGGTTTCCTAGGGAGGTTTGTATCCTATTATGCACCTCATGCTGCCAGTGATAAATATTTTTAAATATCTTGCAATATCTGTGACAGAAAGGCATCATGTTTGGGCTCTAACTAACCTGAAATGCATCAAGCTCAACTGACAATGTTTTACTATGTTACATCTTGCAGTATGAAGCTGGAAATGTTTCTTCTACAAAGTATAGATGGTTGTCAGGGTGATGATAAGCAGGATTCAATTTGGATGTTCAACATGAACTGTATTATTAAAGAATAAAAAACAAAGCAACAGGTGAAAACGTCTTACCAGCTCATCCTCTGTGTCAGGTTCTGACCCTTTAAGATGTCTTCTATGCCCTAAATAACACAAAAAGTAACATATATGAGTAATTTTTAATAATAAAAAATTTAAAAAGATTTATATTAGTTTATTATTATAACCGGTATATTAACCTTTCAAATAGTATTGTGCCCTACTGGCATCACAAATCCAGCCTTTTAGTTACATTGACTCCTGTCAGCTCTTCTCAGCTTTCATCTGCTCAGTACCATAAATTAAATTGATTCATTGTTATTATGTTCCTCACTCTAAAAATTGCATCACACACCTTCTTCGATTGTATTGTTCTCTACTCGTCCCACAGGCACAACCTGTCAGCAGTTCTCACTACCAGTTTTTCTCAGCTTTAATTTAGCCAATAATATTACTAAATACTGTTTGTCTTGTCTGTTAGTAGCAGAAAAACTGCATATTTCAGCCATTTCTCCATCCATTTGTTTACAGAACCTACTTAGTCCAATACAGTGTTTTTGGGGACATCATAAGGAGCACTCGTGTACTTTATGGTTTTTACAGACAGTCTAACACTAAAATCTTTGGCATGTGGGAAAAAAAACATTGTCCTTGGAGAAAAGCCACCATAAACCATTTAGTCACCCATAACAAGCTTATATTGATATATTGCTGTTGGGCAGCATCGTGGTTCAGTAAGGACTGAGACAGACAATATTCTGGCTAAAAAAATAAGCTTGATATTTATCAAGTCAAAGTTATTTTTTCACAGTCAAGGTATACTGTATATTAATTTCCCACATGAAATTATATTCTGAAGTGAAGCATTTTTTATACATTTTGAAAAAATATGTAGCTTGTTCTTGCATTTTGTAATTAAGGTGAAGGGTACTAGCTTATTTCAGTTCTGGAAATGAATATCAGTGTAATGACAGGACACAGGTCTACATTCAAATATTTGTTCATGTCTGAGTATATTCCATTTTCATTCACAAGAGTGTTTTCAAAACGTAGTTTACTTAACAAAATGTTTGTGTAAATACAAGTGGAGGTTGTGAGCATAAGACTGGATTATGCAACACGAGTAACGGGAGATTTTGTTCATGGACGTTTTTGATATTGTTTTCTGTTGCCCAGTCTGTATGGGAAAAAAACATTTTTCTCTGTCATCACTATAAACTACATGGGAAAAGTAACATATAAAAAATATTATTTTTGTGTGGAGTATTCCTTTAAGATTACATAGCATGTAAAATCTGCTGAGTCCATTGTAGACTTAAAATATAACACCCTGAGAAGGCAATCCACCCTTCCAACCTCAAAGCCAACAGCAAATAGGCCATAGTGTTTGCATACATTACAGGAATTGAAATAAAAAACAAGAATACCACCTAAATAATGAACAATGTCAATCCATACATTTTCTGAATCATTTTATCCAATTTTAGGGCTATGAAAACAATTGGGGTATGTTCAATAAGTGTTTCCAGACTGCTTCACAGTCTAGCTTGGAAGTAAACTAAAACCACATCAGGCAAGACCAAAAGTACAACATTATCTGTATGTCCTCAATCTAGATAATTTGTAATATTGATTATGTTGATCAATGAAAATAATAAAGTGGAGAATGTTGGAAACTGCTTTCCTTTTTTCGGTTATTTATCCCTGGCCCTTCTGTATGTGTCTGTTGCTGCACAACATTAATTATGCAGCAGTAACATAATGGGAGGGGTGCAAGAAAAATAAAAAAAGGGAGCTTGAATGACAGTTTTGCTGTAGCATTGTGCACTTCTGCATCTTTATGTTGTATTGTTTTTGGAGGTTCTTATGTTAGGAGGTTTTATCTTGGATTTTTTGTATTTTTCCTTGTGATTTGTTCATTTTTGGAAATCTAATGTATTGCTAATGCCTGTTTTTAGAAACTGGATTTGTTTAGTACTTTTTGATCACCTTTGCTCACCTATATCTTTTATTTCTACCCTTATATGACAATCTGCTTGTTCTCCCCTTCATTCTTTTCCATACAATACAATACTTTTGACAATTTCATTGTCAGCTCATTCTGACCTGCAGCTCATGCTAGAGTTGCATTTCCAGCCATACTTTACATGGCAGCTTGTTGGTCTAAGATTGTTTTTCTTTCATCTCAGTTTTTCCCCTCCAAGACATTTTCCTTCTAGTTATTAGAATTTTATAAGCAAATAATGGTCAAAGTGTTTATCTCAATAGGTCGAAGTCACATTGGGGCACATTGTCACTTTGGGGCCGTAGTTACTACTAGGACAAACTCCAGATTCTGTAAAGACTTAAAAAAAAAGAAATAATGAAATATCTCCATACCAGGGCAGGCCCGTATGTTTGGGGCTATTCAAGAGCCGAAGACAGACAACAGCATTTCTTTTTTTTTTTTTTGAAGTTTTATTAATTTTATTGCAATCCATACAAATCAATCAATTTTTTACAAAAAGAAAAATTGAGTTTAAGGACAAATCGATCCCCACCCCTGAGAGAGAGAGCAAGGCAAACGGCATGAAATTTAAGGCTTGTAAACATACCTAAATTAATAAATTTGATAAGGAGATGAATGCAGAAGACAAAGAAATACGGAAATAATTGCTTCCTCTGTGCTTTAAGAGCTTATTTTAGACAACAGCATTTCAATATGTGGTTCCAGAGACAATCGCAGCTATACCTGCCCATTCATTTTCAACTACCCATGGACTTCACTTTTGTCTCCTTACTCAAAAGTGAAGTGATGTTCCACATCCTAAGAGCCATTTTCACTACTAAATCATATCCTGCTTGAATCTTTTCTGGCACCCTGTCTGACTCTACCCACTTTTCAACCTATGAATCATTATTGGAAATGGCTCTAACTGGACCACCAGACTCTTGAAAACAGATGTTAAGGATTAGACAGACTCCTCTAACATAACAATGTCCTGTTAATAGAAGGGTAAAAAGACTAATTCTGAGCGTTATCAAAATGAGTTTTTTGCTCTTGTACAAAACCATGGAGTGATCTGACAGAAAATAAGGGGTTTTCTGTTATGTCTTATAAATTAAAATTGAACTAATTGGCCATTATTTTAACACAGTCTACTTTTGAAAGAGCCATGGGGGCAATACTGCATGATGTATTGTAATGTGCATATTTATGGGATTAACAGGTTCAGAAAATAACAGAATTCTACTTTATAATAGGTATAGTTGTCATTTTTTTTTTCTTTCTTCCAATTTTAATTGGCTGTATGTTCTGTTAGCCTGATTTTTCCAATATTCTTACATTTTGCTACATTTCTTAGACTGGTGTCATCTTGATTTTTAATGAGACCATGTGCCATAATATACTGTATATAGTATGCATATTAATACAAATTAATTACTTTACATTTTAAAATACATGTATGATTATATATGTACAGTAAATGCTCAATTGTTGTAATCCAATGAATGATGCTTTATAGATTTAATCATTGTTATCACTCCTTAAGACCTACTGTATGTATAATGGGATTTTGGTGGATGTTATAATTGGTTGTTTTATTAATCTGCTTCTGCATGATTGTTTGCATTGTGTTTATTTTAATGCTTCTTTGTACAGCACTTTGGCGCAACCTCTGTAGTTTTAAATGTGCTTTTATAAATAAATAATCTAATCTTAACTAAACAGCTGCATTGGATTGGATTTCAATACCACTACCATAAAGTAACTCCAGAACAAACAACTTCAGTGCCTTCCTGTGCACTGTAAAGTATTAAGTGAAGTCCCGTAAAAGTTGAGTGGGAATGAATGCCTCTACTCTGAATCTATCTTCAAAGCAGAGTCTTACATATAAGTAAATTGTGTTTTATGGCAACCCTTGAGCTGTGTCTTTAGTATGATTCATAAGTGTTGAGTAGTAGGAAAGTGAAAATGGAGAAGATTTGCTGGTGAGCACAAAATAAAAATTAGCAAAGAGGATTTAGTAAGCTATACAGTTAAGCAGCTACCCCCTAAAGTAATTATTGATATGCAGGATGAGTTTAGCTTTTACTAATTTGCCACGTGTTATACTGTAATTATGTCTTTTGTGTAACCTTACATTTGTGCTTTTAAACAGAATCCCCGTTGTTAAATTTTGTTGGTTTTACTTCATTTTGCTCTGAGTCCTGCAGTAAACCAAGGGCTCGCAGATGTACAGTACAATACCTGGAAGGACATTGCCGCTTCTTGACCATGTAAACAGAGACGGTGCCTTTTTCTGTACAAATGTTCGGAAACAGGATACCCACTTCAGAAGAGCAGCATTGATTTTCTAAAAAACAATCTGCAAGTTTATTATCCCTAGGCAACAATACTTGTGAAATATTCAGGTTGTAGCAGGCTATAATTTAAATCCATAAATCAAGTGCCATTTTCGTTATTACTTTTTAAAAAGCTTAATGTTTAAAACACTTAGAGGTCCTTGAAATATAAGATTTGGAAAAAGACTTGGTCTAAAAATATACAGTTCTTTTGTAGTTAGTGTTCATTTTCATGCAGTTTGAATAGTTGGGACACGTGTAATAAATCTGAAATATATGGTTACGAAGTTAATCTAATGTACATATTTTCATAAAAATGATCTGTTTGAAAATATATTTGTCTTTCATATCTGAATCATTTCTGAATATAATCATACTGAACATAAGGGGGTCATGCATAGCAAGATTTAAACCCTGTTAGATATTATATATGAACCTGAACTGGACTAAGTCCAAATAAAAATGAATGTTTGATACAGCCTGTGATGAGTAGGTTGCACCTGTTACCCATTAAGCATAGGCAGCAGCTTTGTGCTTATGTAATGGTGAAATATCTGTCAACTCCCCAGCTGTTAAGCTTATCATCACAGAATAGGTCTTGTTTGATGCCCAGACACTGCAATGAAAATATTATAATGGTGGTTAATATGCTAGTGTGTTAACAGCAAAGAGTCCACATGTTAACTATATGGAGTTTAGAACAGAATATCTTCATTAGGTGACCCAGTTAAGTGGTTTGTATGCCTGATCTGCAGTAGGGCAGTAAGCTTGAATGTCAGGGTACAGTAGACAAGCCACTTAGAGACTTGTGTATGTCAGGTAAATAGAAGAGTCTCCCTCAATCTCTGGCACATTGGTTTCAATGGGATAAATGCAAGATGACACAATGTAATTGTTTCTGATACCTGAATTTGTTTTGGTGTAGTAAGAATATTACAATCATAGACATTTATGATGCTAACCACCAAAGTTACAGAAGTATTTCTTTATGTAATTTGCCAACGTTTATTGGCATCTGGTTGTGAAAATGATCACCACAGTTTAATCACAAAAGCTGAATGTGAGGTCCTCCATTTAGCTGGTTCTCTAAAAATAATTTCCTTTTTCCACTTTCCATTATTTCCGACCCTTTAAACATACATTAAGGCCAGCGGTTCTCAAACTGTGGGGTGTGCCCCCCTGGGGGGGGCGCTGAAGCTGTACAAAGGGGGCGTCGAATAAATGAACAAGACATCAAAATAATTTTTTTACATTTTTATTTCAAATTTAAATTTGCAAGCATATAATCACAACGAATGCATTATAACTAAAATTAAAATAAAACATTTCTAAGGCATAGATTTAATGCTTTTATAGTCGTGTATTTTCAATCCAGAAAATTCGAGACATATCGGTATTTGTCGCGAACATTCGGGTAACAGTAGATCAGGTGATAATGCAGCACGACTGCACCACATTGGCAGTGTAGCCAATATTGCCAAATTGAGTTAAATAATTTACTGCATATTGGGTTATTTTCATGGTACAACTAACAGCGGTATAATATTTGTCAGATGAAAATACGTTCATCTTGCGCAGGTTGACTTCATCGGTTTCCTCAATTACGAGATTTTCAAAAATTAAAACATATTTAATCGTTTCTTTACATAAAAAAAAAATTTAAAAAGAATAAATAATTTATTCTTTGTGGGATTAGAATTACTACCAAAAACCGCACAAGGCATTTTAACAGTTATTAAAGCGCTTTAAAAAAATAAACTGCAAATATTTCATCGAAGTTAGCCGAACACATGCAAATCTTATGGAGGTAAAAATGATAGGATACCGCGACACCGCACGAGTATCATACCTTTGTTAGTTGTATCATGGGTTATTCTCATCTATCTTATTTTATGCAGGGGGAAAATGCGAAATACGAAAGTTTGAGAACTGCTGCATTAAGGCGATGTTGTGTACAGTACGTGTACCACAGTCACATCTTTATGGAACACTGTCTTTTATGAAAATAGGGATCATGTCTGTGCTGTGTATTGTAGGATAAATTAGCTGAGAAGTTTCATACCTCAATAAGCAAATGTTACAGAAAAAATACAGATATCCTAAAATTTTATGCACTTTTGAATCCATTTGAGCATCCACCAAAAGTCTGAATGTGTTTTTCTCCAAGTACATATTTTTTTCTTCACGTCTCAAAAGTGTGTGCTAGATTAATTGGCATATTTGAATTGACCTAGTATGAGAGTGAGTGTGTGCATGTGTGTGCCTTATGATGGCATCTTGTGCCCAGTGATGCTGGCATAAGCACTTGGTTCCCATTATCCTAAATTAAGTCAGCTAAAAGAGTAGATACAGTAGATGAAGGTATTTTCAAGGCTTTTAAAGATGTTGAATGGTGTGCTCTTCTTATTACTTATACACTTGTACTTGACTGCTATTAAAGAAACACTTTATACTGTCAAACTTTGAAAAAGTTACAAAAACAAATGAATGAGTTTGAAAAGATTTACTAACAAGAACAAATGTTATACGACTGTAAAGAAATCTCAGCTTTTGTTTGTGGCTGCTTTGTAAAAAATGTCTTATTTTAATGTACTGAAGATGACTAAGATTACAATATTAAATAGATTAGATTAAATAATGTTTATTAATCCCATGGGGAAATTCATATGCATACAGCAGCAGAAACATTAAAAACAAGGACACATACTCACAGAACAAATAATATAGCCAGTCTATCAAGAACAGTTCTCTGAGGTGCTCCAGTATTACACACTATCATTTCTGACACATAGTCCCTCAGCCTCACAAACTGCTATCTATTGTTTAGATAGTCCATGATCCAGGAAATTGTGGAGGTATTAATATTCAAAGCATTTAGCTTTTTCCACAGTCATTGAGGCAGAATGATTTTAAAACACTGGAAAGGTCAAACAACATTATCCTGACTTTAGTGCCAGCTTTGTCCAAGTGGGACTAGGCTCTGTGGAGCATGTAAATGAGAGCATCTTCCACACCGATATGTGTCTGATAGGCAAATTGCAGAGGACCCAGATGTTCTAAAACCAGGGGTCATAGCTGTTTTAGGACCAGCTTCTCAAATTTCTTCATGATGTTTGAAGTAAGAGCAACTGGTCTAAAGTCCTTGGGATTACTAGAATGCCTTTTCTTTGGCACTGGGACTACATAGGATGTTTTCCACAGCTGGGGAACCTTCTGCAAATTCAGGGAATGGGAGCACCTCCTGCAGAGTTGACTGGCTCATGTTTTCAGAAAACTAGGGCTGCTTCCATCTGACCCTGAAGCCTTATTTATACAGAGTTTTCCCAGCTCTCTCCTCACTTGATCAGCAGAGACACAAAGTCCAGGGAGTGGAGAGTGGCTGGAGACCACAGGTGTGATGTCATTGTAAGACAAGGTCATGCAGGGTGCAGGTGACAGTTGGAATTGCGAATCTTCTTAAATTTGCTCACAGAGGCCAGCAGGGTTGGGGGAGGGCTGTACTGACAATGAGTCAAACCTATTGAAGAACTGGTTCAGTTCATTAGCTCTGCTCTTGTTCCCTTCCTCTCCATGTTTTACAGGTTGCTTGTAGCCAGTGATAGTCCTCAGAAACTTTAACACTTCCTTAATGTTGTTTTGCTGTGCTTAAGTTTGTCTCTGTAGCTGGCTTTCCCCTTACGGAGCTGTTTCTTCTGTTCTAAATGTAGCTGCTTTCTTTCATCCTTATGTCCATACCTATAAGGCTCTCTTCTTCATAATAAGTAGGGCTTTCAGATCTTTTGTGATCCATTGATTGTTTTTGGAAAAACAATACACTGTCTTTGTGGGTCTGTGTTATCCTGGTGGTGGCGGGCATCTGATGGACAATGGGTTTATGTGCAGGTACAAGCTGTACAAAATTATGTTCCGATTGGCCTAAATTTGGCAAAGCAAAAGTGTTATAGAACTCTTTAACATTAGCAACAAGTCCAGGGTACTGTTTTCTTTTGTTGTACAGTCCACAAAGTGATACAAATTGGTGAGGTTGGAGGAATGTGAAGCATGGTTATAGTTCCTAGAAATTGTAATGGAAGCTCTGGGATGGTCAATAGTAAGTTTGCTAATTAAAGAATATATTGTGTCTGTTGTGATTGCCGCGACTGCTGATGGGGGAAGGTAAACAGCCAGCACAATGATATGTGAAAACTCTTGGCATATAATAAGGTTGTAAGCCCACCACGAGCAGCTCAACATTCGAGTCGCATACCTGTACTTTAATAGTAATGTGTCCAGGTTGGCACCGTTTTTCATTCACAAAAATGGAAAGCCTGCCTTTTTTCTTCTTCATGCTTTCGCACCAACTGCTGTTCGCCCACCCGACTCCAGTGTTTCAGCTCTAAGTCACATCTCTGTAAAGCACATTGCTGATTTTGTATTCCCCTTGGCTCTTGAACAGTGCTGACAGCTCATCTATTTTATTCTTCAGAGATCTTACATTTCCCATGATAATCGAAGGCAGAAAAGGTCTGTACCTTCTCTTATTGAGAAGTCAGGCACCTGCTCTTTTTCACTGACGTTTACACTGTACCGGCAAGCCCTGCGATTTGCTCCGGTGCTCTGGGAGACAAAGGACACAAGTCCAACAGCTGCTGTCGCGTATATCTGAGTGCTAGCTCTTCCTTAATTTTCAGTTATCCATGTTATCAAAAAAAAAAAGTAGAAAACAACAACGAAGACAGCACCAGAAGTATGAAAGACCTTGTAACATTTTGTAATATTTCTTTCACTTATTACTATTATAAATTGTATATTTGGTGACTTAGATTTTAAAGATTTATTCAAATTGTTTGCATGTATATTTTTACATTTGGTAATTTAGCTGCTTTTGTGTCTTGCTTAACAGGAAACAGACACTGAACCAAAACTTTCTAGTTTTAAATGCCAGTGGCCTTGGATGCCACATTTCAGGAGTCATCACTCTTGGCACACAACATGCTCAGATGTTTCATTAACACTTTAATTTAAGTATCCATTATGAGTAGCCATTAGCAATCTGTATGTTATAAAACATCAGGTGAGGGACACAGAAGTTTCGAGATGAGGTAGTTATTCTCAATTAATTATGGTGGTAAAGAGTTGGGGACATGTTGCCTTTTGATTAATACATGCAAGTAAGAATTTTATTGTACTCTCATCACATTGCAATAATTAACAGCAGACCCACCTGAGTAAACTGTTACTCATGACAGAGATTAGCAATTTCTGTAAGTCTTGATATTGTGATATACAATATGTATTTAATGCAATTAAATTAAATTGGTCACACCCACTTTCCTGGCTTTGTCACAGATCCCTTTGGGAGTATGTTCATGTCCAAACCCCACACATGCAACATGACCTTGGCTTGTCCTCCCATTCTGTGCTGCCTGGCAACTGGGACAATCACATGACACAAGTAGCCTACGAGTATCAAAATACTTCTGGCCTAAGCCTGTACCAATTCATGCATCCTCTGTATCTTTTGTTTGTTTTTTTGAGTATGCCCCTGTTTAAGATAATAGGTATTTTTGACCCATTTTAATTTTTAACCTTGGTCCATTCTTTTTTTTCTTGAACTCTGTTTGAATGTAGTGCCTATTTTCTTTTGACTCTTCTATATATTTGCCTGCTTACTGAACCTAAATGCTTAAATCTTCTTTGATAAATTAGGAGGCTTTTTATCTAGCTGCTAGAATCAGAATAGCAAATCCACTCTTCTGTTATCAGCTGCACTTGGTTCTTCAAGTATCACCCAGTCCTGTTCTTTCATATGAGATGGCACTCTTACATGAAGGTGATATCTGATCTCTAGTTATGCAGAGCTGAGAATGACATAATACTGTTTATACTGATATCCGGTCTTATCAGTATTTTTAAATTTGTGAAAACAACATGCTATCCAACATAAATACAGTATGTATATTGTACACGTATGCATGTTTTTTTCTGTATCTCTGTATGTAAATATATAGGCAAGACAATGGCACCTTGACTGCCATTATTTATCAGGATGAAATCCTTGCACGCATTATCTGACCCTATGCTGGTGCAGTCTGTCCTGGGTTCCTCCTGGTGCACGACAATGCCCGGCCTCATGTGGCAAGAGTATGCAGGCAGTTCCTGAAGGATGAAGGAATTGATACCATTGACTGGCCCCCACGCTCACTCGCCAGACCTAAATCCAATAGAACACCTCTGGGACATTATGTTTTGGTCCATCCGACGCCGCCAGGTTGCACCTCAAACTACCCAGGAGCTCAGTGATGTCCTGGTCCAGATCTGGGAGGAGGTTCCCAGGAACACCATCCATCGTCTAATTAGGAGCATGCTCCGACATTGTCAGCCATGCATACAAGCATGTGGGGGACATACAAACTACTGAGTACGATTTGGAGTTGCTGCAATGAAATTTCGGCAGAATGGACTAGCCTGCCGCATCATTTTTTCACTTTGATTTTCGGGGTGTCTTTGAATTCAGCCTTCTGTCTCTTTCATTTCTATCAAACGATATGGTATCCTTTCATTCCTAACACATTACCCAGTCCATATCAGTATAGATATCCAGCAGGACTTTTTTTCCCCATTGAGATCTGATGTGTTTTCAAAGTGTTTTTAATTTTTTTTGAGCAGTTTATATTCTAAATAATGACACTTAAAGTAAAAAATGTGTCAAGCAAGAACATTCAGTAAAATTGAGAGAGAAGGGCCAGCATATTAAATAAAACAAAGGGAGTTAGCGGAATTAGTGTCAAAAGGATAGGCAAAAGTAATTTCCAATAAAGGGCAAACTAATAAATAAGAAAACCAAAAAGCAGAACAAAAAATCCATCCATCCATTATCCAACCCGCTATATCCTAACTACAGGGTCACGGGGGTCTGCTGGAGCCAATCCCAGCCAACACAGAGCACAAGGCAGGAAACAAACCCCCGGGCAGGGCGCCAGCCCACCGCAGAGAACAATAAATCTTTGGTGAAAAGGTATAGCAAAGGTCAAAGAAACAATGCTAAAAAAAAATCGTTCTTACAAGCACATGAGTGCAGAGTTTTTTAATTATTTAAAAGTTTGGGTACTCAGTACAGAGCACTGCCCTCTTACAAAGGTGGGATCTGATGACATAGTGCATAACCAGCAGCAGACATTACAGCCACAAACAACAGATAATCAAAGAATGGCGATGACCACACAAAGAACAAAGCACAGAATGAAGTCATTGAAATAATTGGAACAAATATAAATAACAAGAAAAAAAGTTTCAGAAACTAAACAATCAAGATCTCAGCAAGCCAAAAATCCAGATTCACAACAGTCGTCACCTCATCATCTTGTGTATGTTTGCTTGGGCACTGCCAATTTGGTTTTGTAGAATCAAGGGTGCTGCCATTTTCGGTATCAGGATGTCATTTTGCTGCATATTTGCTAAGCACACAATGCATGTACCATGTAACCCTTGATGTCATTGCAGCCATAATATACAAAATGGTTGTTTTTGTTCTTACATACCCAAAAATCATTAAATTATTGTTAATTTCATTTTACTGTAATCCTTTTTCTTTTTATCTTAAAATGTAATTACAAACAATAAATGCATAAAATGGTTAAGCACAAGGCTTGAAGTGGGCTTGTACACTTTCTTCTATTTTTCATCCATAAATAGAACATATTATTTCTATCTTTTTTTCTTATTCTAGTTCTTGCTTTATATATCTAGTATTTATCTGTTTATTGCTCTATGTAGAAAATATTTGTTTCCAATGTTTAAATAAGTGCCTTGCACATGGGAAAGGTGGTATATAACTCAAATTTATTATTATTATTATACCAGCAGTGAATGGTTAGGTAAACTGGCACTTCCTGCTCTGACCTTCAAGGGGGATGCAAATCATGTACATACAGTATATCACTGCAATCAAATTTCCAAGAGGAAGCACCCTCTCACCCTTCTGCTTTTCAATGAAATGTCTGTATTTCATCACTCTTGAACCTCTGAGGAGGACACTTTCCTCGCTCAATTAAGAAATTATCTAAAAGTAGCAATGCATCAGGAGGTGGACCGAAAAGCTGTCAAAAACAGAGAGTACTGGCACTTATTTGCTGCATTTCTACTTCAGGCACTTGTTAAATATTGTCTGAAATGTATTCATTACAGTAAATACCTTTACAAGTGTCTGGTGTTCATGTACTAATGCAGTTAAGAAAGATTTTGGTTTTTATCTTGTTTTGTTTTGACTTTGGTTTTATCCTTTAAACTTTCACAATTGACCTAGCAACTTGTGTGCTAAAACATTGGCAAATGTCTTATACTGTCCTTTGGAAATGAAATGAAAGTCATTCTTAGATCTCTTCTTATCACTAATCATAAACAATCTGTGTGTCCTATTCAAACATGAAAGTTGTTTGTGGGTAAATTACAAATGTATTTCTTTATATAAAGAGAAGTGTAATGCATGGAGAAAGTTCCAAAGTAGTATAGGTGAAAATAGCACAAAAATGTTCAGATCTATAATTGAAAATAATTTGGAAACATCAGATGATAAGGAAGCACTGACCTAGTTTGTGCTGAATTGCCTTGTCTCATCAAACCTGTTCTTAGATGTGTAATGCATATAGGTGTGTTCTATACTAATGTCATGTTCATAAGATACTGTCTTCTCTGTAATTTCAGCATGAGTAGCTCAGCTACTGTTTTCCTGATCCTTTCTTTATTATCGCTTCTATAGTAAACATAAGAGATCACTCACATTCAAATGTGAGAATGAGAATTATTTACTTCAGTTGTAAAGACAAATTCCTGAAACTGTCTCAAGAATGGTATTGTGTAAAACACAGCAATTTACCTCTGAGAGACATTTACCTAGTGTTGACCAAATGCGAACTGTATGTAAGTCATCTTTCTTACATCTAAAAAGATGACCATACCTATCTTTATTTACATTTGCACATATCTGAGGAGTGTTTTCACTAATATCCCATATAGCAGATGTAGTAAAGAGTCAGTATTAAGCACTAGTATCGAAAGGGTGGTGGCATCATATATTTAAAATTAGGCTTATGTCCTTGGATAAACCGCACATACTACAGTGGCATACATGCTACACATTAGAATGTCATTCATGAGAAAATGCGGAAAATGTTTTAGCGATTATGAATATCCACATTATGGCTGGATTTACTACCATGACAGTATTCTTTAGGTTAAGAACTCACAGTAAACAAAAACTTGGATGACATCCACATAGAATGTTAGTTGTAATACAAAAATATCTTCTGTGTTATGGACTTATTGTAAAGAATATTTACTTCTGACTGCTAGGTGCAATTCAGTTCAACTTTTTCTTGTGCCACAATCATCACCAAGCAAAGGTTCAGAGCACTGGACACATTTTTAACTGTAACCATACCATGCATCTAATCAAATGAAAATAGATAAAAAAAAACAAATCATTTTTTATCAGAGTAATAATGTAAAAACAATGGCATTTAAAAATAACATTTTATTTATCCATTGGCTTTCAACGATTGCTTTACTGTATGGAGTACATTGTAGATGATATTACAAAATATAAAAGATATTTACTGTAACAGGTGCACGGGCCAAGACATTTCAGCTTGCACATCCCAAAAAAACATGGACTTCCTTCTTGTTAAATTTAGATATCCCCTACATTTGACCACATATGCAATGGAGGGTTGCACGACAGATGAGCATCAGTTTCTATGCAGTGCTCATATTTACCACAGAAACTAAGTATTCATTTTCAGAACCATTCTCCACCACTGCAGCATTATAAGAAGTCCATCTAAGCACAAGGGAAAAACCAACCATGTGGAGGATGCTAGCCTATCGTAAGACTTTCTCAAGTGCAAAGCCACATTCGCTAATACTGGGCCAAATTAGTGTTGCCAATTAACCTAACATCTGTATCTTTGGAATGTCATCAGAGCCAGCATACACACAGGGAACTGAACTGGAGGTCCAAATAATAAAGCTCTTTGACTTTAGTTGATTTTGGAGTGCTTTGACTTTTTTCAGTTGATGAAGGGCTTTCAAGAAAGGTATTTCCTACGTTACTCATGAATGTACTGTGTTGTGGATAATCTCTATATCTAGAAACCACAATCTGTTTTTGTTTCTTTGTCCTTTATGCACTACTTTGTTTATCATGCCACACTCTTGAGACTTGGAATACAAATTCTTCTCACAATAAGCCAGGTTTTTGACAGGGCAGAGCAAGTGGCAAGAAATACTACAGTGTTATCTATCACCCGCGAAAGACTGCCCCATAGGTTATGATGAAACTGTCATAGTTAATATTTCTGCACTTTGACAGAGAAATCCAAGTTCAATATACATTTAGCATTTTCATTAATTAAATATCGCTCTCACTATTTTTGTGATGGCACCAATCAGCCCTGAGTATTTTATTTTATTTTTTTTTTTTTTGCACCAGGAGTAAAAGCCAAGACTGTTGTATACAAAGACATTTCCTAGCCCTAACAAAAGACATATTAATAAAGGTAATAAGTTTAAGGATAGTGAAGTTAGATAATAAGTCATTTGTAATTATCAGTTACCTCCACTTTTCCAATTTCTCATTTGGGTAACTCAGCTGGTTTTCCTATATTAATCACAGACATAGCATGTTGTTGATATTTTCGAATTGCTCACATTACTGTGGTCTTTGTAACCATTATTGAATAAGAGCTTTGTGTGTATAGTTTTTGTAAGTTTCCTCTATGGGCATTAGTTTATTCCCACCAGAATACCAAAGAATAATCCCAGAATAACAAAGCTAAAACATTATTCTAGATTCTTTTTTCAAATTAATTAAAATTAGAAACTGAAATATCACACTGATGCAGGTATTCAGAACCTTTACTCAGCACTTCATTAAAGCACCTTTTGCTGCACTTCCAGCTGGGAGTTTTTTTAGGCCTGACGTGACAAGCTTCACAGACCTGGATTTGGGTATTTTCTGACATTTTTCTTTGCAGATTCTTCCAACTTCTGTCAGGTTGGATGGAAACTGTCAGTGCACATCTACTTTCAGGTCTCTCCAGAGAGTTTTGATTGGGTTCAATTCCAGGCTGTGTCTGGGCAACTCCAGGACATTCTCATAGTTGACCCTAAGTCAGTGATGTGTTGTCTTTGCTTTGTGCGTGGGGTCATTGTCCTTTTGGAAGATGATCCTTCAGCCTACAATCAGAGCACTCTGGCACAGATTTATAATTAGGGTATCGCTGTGCTTTGCTACATTCAGCTTTTCCTCCACCCTGTTTAAATCTGTCAATCCCTACAGCTGAAAAAAAACCCCACTGCATGATGCTGACACCACCATGCTTAACCATTAGAATGGCATTGCACAGATGATGAGTGGTGCCTGTTTTACTCCAGACTTGACACTAATCTTGGTTTCATCAGACCAGAGAATCTTGTTTCTCATACTCTAAGAATTACTTAGGTGCCTTTTTGCAAACTCCAAGTTGACTTCCATGTGTCTTTTTACTGAAGAGAGGAATCTGTCTGGCCACTCTGTCATAATGCGTTGCAACCAGAGTCACCATACGGTTCTTGAGCACCTCTCTTATCATGGCTCTTCTACCATGATTGCACAGTTTCTATGGTGGTCAGTTCTAGGAAGAGCCATGCTTGTTCCATAGATAGACAGATAGATAGATAGATACTTTATTAATCCCAAGGGGAAATTCACATAATCCAGCAGCAGTATACTGATACAAAGAAACAATATTAAATTAAATAGTAATAAAAATGAAAAAATAAAAAAAGCAGACAATAACTTTGAGTAATGATACTTCTTCCATTTGAGAATTGTGACTGAAATGATGTTCTTGGGAACGTTCGATGCTGCACAATTCTTTTGTAGCCATTCTAAGATCTGTGTCTCACCACAAATCCTGTCTCTTTAAGCTTTGCAAGAAATTTCTTCGACCTCATGACCTGGCTTTTGCTCAACTATAGAAGGGTGTGTGCCTTTCATTATCATGTCCAGTCCATTGACTTAATCACAGGTAGACTCCAAATAAGTTGTAGAAACCTCTCAGTGATGATCAATGAATGGGATGCACCTGTGCCAAGTTTCAAGTGTCATAGCAAAAGGTCTACATACTTGTGTCAATGTGATATTTTAGTTTTTTATTTTTAATAAACTTGCAAGAATGTCTAAAATCCTGTTTTCACTTTGTCATTGTGAAGTATTGAGTGTTGCTTGATGTAGAGAAGAAGTGAATTTAAATGATCTTAGCACAAGGTTGCAACATAACAAAAGGCTAACAGATTGAAAGGGTCAGAATACTTTCTGAATCCACTGTATATTGACAGGTAAGGGTCCATGACATTTTTATTCATCTAATATTAAAGTAATTAATGGAACTATTTTTGCTAACCAGCTTTGTTTTAGAGTAGCCCTGGAAATGATCAATTACTTGGCAGTTTCATAGATCCTGTCAATTTAGAGTCTTTCATCTGGAAAGCATCTCTTAAAATGTATCCAGATACTACTAAACATTATGCCACAGTAGTAGTTCTGCAACATGTAATAAGTAATGGCAGCACTCTGAAGAACCCTTAAAAGTTAAAATATTACCATTGATTTAAAAATGATTATAGCCCTTCAACCATAGGACAATCATATCATGTTCATCGGTGACTTTAAATTGGTCTTGAGCATTAATCCAGGGTTGATTTCTCTCATGTGGTCAGTATTGTTGGGATTAATGAAAGACGAATGAAAGCAATGACATGGATACATTACTTCTACATTATTTTTTTTTACTTTAGCATTAGAAAAATCAAACTATACTGATACAAATTAAAATTATTTACTGTATATATCAAGCTCCACACTCATTTTAACAGAATGGTACTACTACACAGACTTTTAACAGATGATAAAATGTTATACACTTATGGTGCATATTTTTAACACATAATGAATGGTAATCCAACAAAGTCTTCATTCTGTAAACTTTCTAATTTGAAATGGCCAAAGCTTGTTTATTTCCTTTGCTAGAGGCATTTAGTTGATGGTATTAAAATACTATGCAGAAGCTCAGGTAACACTGCCATGACCTGAAATTCCGACTTTGAAAAGTCAGATGACATGTCAACACATTTAGATTTAGTCTGGCAGACTGTGTGCAATTTTTATTGAGCCTTGTTTAACAAGTAAGATGGTGCAAAACTAGAAGAGAAGGGTTGGCTGCTGATTGTAAAGTATGCACTTAACAACTGCGATATTTTATGAAGCTTTAATGGCTTGGATATCTCACAGTAGAACTGTATCCTATTGTATCATAAAGTATTATACTAGCATTATTATATTTTTGTTATTGTAGAGTTCTGCTTTTATACTTTGACACAGCATTAAGAGTGGTCTCAATAGAAAGGAATGGTCACCTTGTTATAAAACGGGTGAGTGAAGAGTTTTTGCATTGACGATAATTGAGAAATTGCCCTGGTACAAAATATGATGTAAACCAAAACATATGGCCACACATTAATAAATGCTACTAAAAAGGCATTGCTTGAAACTAAAAAAAATCTGCCCTTGAAGTGTACCTCCACCCTCTTCATAATAACATCCTGCTGAGAGAAAGGGAAGTCTGAGAATTTGAGATCAGCCTGATTATGGCATGTGTTCAGAGTCACACAGTTAGCCAAAGGTGGGATTTAAATCCACTTTAATGATTTCAAGTCTTGGTCTATCCTTATTCTACTCAGCAAAATTTCTCACTCGTGCCTAGACAGCATGACATGCTATAAGGGTTGCCCAAAAGGCTTGCAACACTTTTTATTACTAGTAATTGAATTGTTGCAGCAGACACATAGGACAGCTAGATGTATTTGCTTCATTTTTATGCAGAATCACCCATATGTGCAACAGCCTTGGACCAACAAGATACATACAACCAGATACTGTATAGCCCACTCTGAATCCTGCACTCACAGCCATTTCTTCAAGTCTTCAGTAACCACTTGGCCTTTCTCTGAACCCACATGTTAGATGGAAAAATGGCAAAATGTTATTTTAACCTTATATACTGCTGAAAAAAAATTAAGGGTACACTTAATCATCACAGTCTAACACCAAGTCAGTTAAGTTGCAGGGATATTGATCTGTTCAGTTAGGAAGCCTAAGCAACTGTGAATCAACTTATCCTTCCCATCTCCTGGTATCTCCTCTATGCTCTTGAGACTGTGATGGCACGTATGGATGTGCCATTCTGGAGGAACTGCACTATCTGTGCAACCTAAATCGGATGCAGTTACCACCTCATGCTACCAATAGTGACAAGGACACTAGCAAAATGGAAAGCTACAGAAGAATCAATCAGGAAGGATAAGGAGAGAGGAGCTGTCTGTGGCCACCATCTGCAAAACCATTCCCATTTTGGAGGGTGTCTTGCTGTTGCCTCTCCATTGCACCTGTTGTTACGTTCATTTTCATCAAAGCAGGTCAAGTAACTAGGCGAGTTAATATGAAATCATAATAACAATCAAAAGAGATTGTTTCTTTGCCCTTGAGACACTGTTCAACATGTTGGAGTGTGAAACCCTTTTAGAAGAATCCACAATCTTGGACACTGAGAAGGTAATGCTACTCTCCTAAAAAACAACCACACCAATGACATCACTCACCTTCTGGGAAGTACACCCTGGTCAACAGCTTACTGCCTCAAAATGCCAACATTCATTAAAAACCAAATGGCTTCATGGCAAAATTTAAAACAAAACATATAACAAAGTGAATAACAATATTAATAAAGGTAATAACTAAATATTACAGTTTCTAGAAATGGTTTGTGAAAATAGAAAAATATGTATTTAAGGGAAAATATTAACAAAGATTCACATATCCTAACACCATTACCGTATTTCCCCAACGATAAGCTGCCCCATTCTATAAGCCGCAGAAAATGCTCATTTATATTTTAAAACTCTGAAATAAGCCGCCCCATGTTATTAGCCGTGACGTTACTGAATTTACCAATCTGAAGTAAAAACATGTAATTTGGAACACCCCTGTAGGCCTTTACAACTCTATAGTGATATTATAGTTGTGCGTGAACAATTAAATTGATAAAATTTTGCACTTACCAATATTATTATATTAAGTCCTATGCTGCAGAATTTAAGCTCCAGGTCGTTGCTTTCGTGAAAGAAAATGGCAGTTGTTCAGCTGGACACCACTTTGAAGTAGATGATAAACAAGTGAGAAATTGGCGGAAAGATGAGGAAGCTTTGTATGTGCTTCTGCCACGTAGGCATGCAAGGCATACAAGTAAAGCAAATTGGACAAAATTAGAGAAGCTACTTAAAGAATGGATTCTCGCACAGCATGAGGACAATCAGATAGTTTCAACAATAGCCATCAAAATGAAGGCATGAGGAATGGCGACTGAAATGTTTTTAGGTAGGCCACCCCATTTAAGCAAGCCGCACCCAATACGCAGGTTTGTAAAATTAATGTATAAGCCGTGGCCTATCGTTGGGGAAATATGGTATTAATGAATCCCAACCACTAACAGTACTTTAATACACTGCCTCTGTGTATGTTAGTTTGGGAATGTTCATTACAGATTCTTTCTCCATCAAAATAAATTCTATAATTGTCCATTGTAACAAAAGGCACATTACTGTGCACTGCCATTTTGAGGGCAAACTGCATGTGTTTTAGGAAAAGGATTGCTCTGTTACGCTACAACAGCAAACGGGACATTTCAAAATATTCACAGAATAAGTTGCAGACATTTATTGTTAATTTTCACTGATGTAGAGTGCAAAGTCCTCTTATATACAGTATGTCTAAAAATGCAGCTGATATGCTATTTAATTGTAATATGATCATTTTAAATAACTTGCCATTTATTACAACATACAACGTTTTACAGTGTTTAAGGACTTGTGCTGTTATGAGATCTGCAGAGAATGTACTACAGGTGCCTGGACTACCACTCAGTGGTCCTATCTATTGGCTATAAAACCAAGAGAAAAAAGCTCAAAGCTATTTAATTTAGGCAACATAATTCCAAAATAGGGCCGCACGGTGGCACAGTGGTAGCACTGATGCCTCTCAGAAAGGAGACCTGGGATTATGTCTCGGGTCCTCCCTGTGTGTAGTTTGAATGTTTTCTCCATGTCTGCGTGGGTTTCCTTCAGGTGCTCTGGTTTTTTCCCACAGTCCAAAGACATGCCGGTTATGTAAATTTTCCGATATTAAATTGTCCCTGTGTATGTGTGTTTACCCTGTGATTGTCTGGTGCATTATCTAGATTGTTCCTGCCTTGCATCCTATGCTGGCTGGGTTTGGCTCCAGCATCCCACATGACCCTGTTTAGAACTAAGCCAGTTAGAAAATGACATGAAATGACAATACAAAAATAGAAATTGGATGTGCAAGTGTGTTGTGTTTCCAATAATTCCATATTTACATACTTATTCCAAAAGAAAATGACACTGTTTAATAGATCAGTCTACACTGGCCAGATTTAGTCTTGTAGTTACAGGTCATAGGTGTCAGAGCTAAAGTGTTTCATAAATAACAATACTAGCACTACTGTTATACTTTGTACAATATGCCTTTCTTGTTTGCCATAGTGTGTAAAAGAGCATTCAAAACATTCCAACAGTGGGTACAAACTTGATTACTGATTAGTGATGTTATTGTAACGCATTAATATTTGTTTTACACATTAATACAATTACAAAATTTCCTAAGTTAGACTGACAGAGATTTACATGGCAATGTGCTCAGTAGAGCAGTTCTGTGACAATTACCGTCCACAAATTTGTTCCACTGTTATAATAAAAAAAAAAATAAAAAGAGCTATGCTAAAACTAGAGCAGTGTTCATATAAATAGGGTATAACATTTCCATCTGCAATGGAGTTTTATATTACGAAAATCTATACAGACACAATGTTCTAAATAATATTTTTTTAGCTGCACAGGATCTTTTTCCTGCAGTGTCCAGAAAAGTAATAATCAGAAATTCCAACAGGACTCAACTATTTTTATGCCTTTTCATTAATTTCACTCTATTAGTTCCTCATCAGTGCTGTCTTTTGCTGTACTTTGAGGAATATACTGTAAAATCAGGATGCTTAGATGCCATCTTTACTTATAGCACTGGGAATTGTTTCTAAAATGGAGACTAGCTGAAGGAGCAAAGTATTTATTTGGAAATAAATGTTGATTGATTGATTGATCTTTTTAAATATCAGGCTCACGTGATCTATGCCTACAAACCTCTCTGCTTAAATTCACCATCCTTGGCAAAAGATATACTTGTCCTGGCTCATTTTCTGGCTCTAGTTATACCAACTCTCACATTCTTTAGATAATGAGCTTCATCTTCAACAAGGGGCAGTCTGTTAAGGTGAGCAGTCATTATATGTGCTCTCCATCATGCAGCTGTACTTGCCTACAGGGTATTATTTTGGTCCTGTAATCTTCTCATTTATAACAGTTGCAAAGCAGTCATTTAAGGATGGGGTCAAATGCCTGCTGATGTGGTGCCAGCCACGTTACCAGGAGCATAACATTGAAGGAAACATACAAGCTGTAGTGTAACTACTGCCTCTTAAGTGGTGAAAATGTAAAAATTATTAGCAGTTTTACAGACTTAATAATAATCACTGCACTGGACAGTAGTTTAAATGTCATCTAAAATACTCAGAATGTACAGAGGTACATTCTAAGGACGCTGAGAAGTGTTGACTTAATTCTGAGATTTTATCAGATCTCTGCTTTTGTAACTCAGACAGCAACAATAGTAAGGTGAGAAGAATTATTACTTTGGGGTCTGCTCTCTGTGGACTGTAACGCTTGGGGACTCAAGGCCTCTTTCACAGGCTCACCAAAGGGAAAGTGGATATCTTTGGAAATGACAATAAACATTATGTGAAGAGCTGCTTTAGTATCCTGACTTCTGGGGCATGATATGTGACACCAGAATTCACAACAAGTAGAATCAAAAATAGTTTATTAGATAAAATTGACACAGAAATGCAAAAATATTTTTTCAAGCCACATTGTCCATTAGATGTTTTCAATGGCAAGTTGACTATGTAAGTATTGCAGATGTTTTAAATGTCTTACATTTTAACATATTCTTGTATCATGCCTTATGTATATCACATTGGGTGTTAGTAATCAAAGGTTCTGTAATTGGAAGTGATTGAACTATTTATTTAAACAATCCAAACACCCTGCTGAATTATGATCCTTGTTACAATGGCCACAACCTGTATACTATTAGATTATTTCACAGTGTAATAATAAACTAAGTTACAGTAATGCTCAAACTGCATTTACACACCCTTGGAACTTTCATAGTAAAATCTTGCAACGTCTCAGCTTTCCCCTTCGTTATATTCAGGTAAATGTTCAGTCAGCAGTTTGGCAGAAACTGTAAAGTAAAGTACCCAAACTGGCCATCTATCACTTTCGTACATCTCTGGAAAAATCAGTAAGTCACATTGTTTACTTCGGTGCAAGTGGCCTAAAAAGATCAGACAAATGCACAGTCTCACTTGATTCAGACGTGGGACCGACGCTTATTTATTTTTTTTTATTTACATTTCACGCTTTATTGTACATGCAACATTGGTCCATGACTTTAGGCCTTCTCCTTGGTAATACTTTACTAGACACGTTCTTATTCTACACCATTTTAAAATAATAGGCAGGTAATTTCTCCAGTATTGGCTAAAGCAAAAGGATGTTGGTTCAAGCAACGCCAAAGACTAGTCAGTTGGCTCACCAAGGCTCCAGTACAAAATGGAGTAATCTTACACTGACATGGGGAAAAACATCTGCTATACAGGTATATAAAGATGTATGGATGGTTCTCTAATTAAGAAACACATAGCTATACTTAATTCAATAATAATAATCCATACATCATTTCATTTTCAAACTCACTAAATTCAAACCACTTTCAGGTCATACAATTCAGTCACTAATATCAAATTAAAACACAAAGCAGGAACCAATCTAAGGCCTGAGTCCAGTCCATCACTGCGCAAACAGCACTCACTCACACTGCACCAGTTTGGATTCACCACTTATCATAATTGGAATGTGGATGGAAAACCCAAGTATCCCACACAGATGCAGAGGGATCATGCAAACTCCACACAGAAAGTGATTGGACTAGGATTTGAACCTACGACTCTGGAGCTTTGAGGTAGCAGCACCACCACCTGCTGATATTTATTATCTTGATCCTTCATCACCATTAGTTTTATTTTGCTGTGAATTTCCAGTGCAGAATGATAGACATTTTGTGCAGCCCACAAGCGTACTCAGCTAAAGTAATCAAGTAATCACCAAATTTTAATATTTATCTTAAAAAATGAATCACTTTTATTTATATTGTACCCTGACATACTGTGTCCTGCTCTGAATAAAGTTTAGAAAATGGGTGAATAGGTGTGACAAGTGGCCTAGTGGACCCTAGTTAAAAGTGGCATAATGATGTCATGGCTCCTACAGTCTATGGTGGTAAAAGCCATCCTGATTTTAAGAGTCTTCTTTTACTTCATCAAGATTGTCAAAGTGAATTTTTGGAAGGTGGTAAGCCCTTTATTTTCAGTGCAGAGAGTGTGCAGACCATAGTGTACCATAAGAACAAATTATACTGTATGTAGATGCTTTGAATTTGTTTCTTATGTAATTTCCACACTTTTTATTCCCGTATTTGTGATGGATGAGTGGCTGCTTTGAGAGATGTCTCTGTTAAAAAGTTAAAGGAAACGCATGTATAGCACTCTTTACGACAGTGTAGCTCATAGCACTGTATGAGAAATGCATAGCATAACATAACATTCTCACATCTATTTATAGAAGGTCAGAGCCTATAGCGGCAACACTGAGTACAAGACAGAAGCTTACTTGGACAGGTCATCAATGCATCACAGATTATACTCACAAACCCACACCTGCACAGTTTTAGAATTGACACTTAAGCCAATATCGCATTACGTGTCTTTTAGTTGTAGGGTAAGTCAGACTTGCCAGCCACAGTTGCTGATCTTGTCGCCAGGACTATGTCGGTTTACATGACTCAAAATCACGTCATGTCGATTTCAGCAAATTGCGTGCCAACCCTCCATCACAATCTTGCTTAATCCTTTTTCTGGCGGCCAATAATGTGCTGCCTGATGGAGCCAGTGCTGTGCAAAAGGTTAACAGGCATTATAAGTTCAGTTATTATTACTGTCCTTTTCTTTTTTCATTCTGTCGTGGCACGTAAACCACAAGACATCAGACAGACAAGCTTCTCATCCATTTGTGAGGCCCCAAACACCTGTGTTTCTTGTTGCTTGTTGCTGCATTATATGTACAGTATTGTTTGTCCGGATGAGCATTCATTAGTTTTCACCTCTCATGCACACAGAGCCTGCTCCTATGACTTAAGAAAAAATCCAACATGTTTGACTTCTTAGGGTGAGTCGAGTTGGACTGAGTCTATATGATTGGTGGTCATAGGAGAATGCCACTGACTGCCTTTGATTCACTAAAATTATGTAAAGGAAAGCTACAACTGAAAGTCACTGGAAAACTTATCTGATGTGACATGGCCGTAACCTCACTTCATGCCTTTGGGATGTAGGTAATTGAATACCTGGAGGAAAACCCATAGAGACATGGGGACAACATACAAACGTCACATAGACATGGGAGCATTTATGAGAAAGCAGTTACTTCTGCACAAGTACTGAAGAAATTACAGTGCATGAAACATAAGCATTAGTAAATTGCAGTTAGTGCCACTTTAAAATAATGACATTTAGTATCTTGATCCTTCATCACCATTAGTTTTATTTTGCTGTGAATTTCCAGTGCAGAATGATAGACATTTTGTGCAGCCCACAAGCGTACTCAGCTATGAATTAGTAGCATTATGTTCAAAGGTATAGCCGAGGGTGTGGATTTCGGGGTTGGGGGGATGGTTATATTTTATGAATTTTCCAATGTTTTGTTTATAGACATCATTATGATTTTTATACTTTCCTATTACTCCCTGAAATTAATTCCTGGCTTCATCTAATTTGGGTTGTTGTGGAGTGCTATCTATAAGCATGGAAAACTTCACTGACAGAGAAGACTGGGTCATGAAAAGCAAAGAAGGTGCAAATCAACGGCATAAAAAAGCCAAGAACTGTAGCCATCATTAATGGAAGACAAACATGGTCAATCTCTGAAAGTGGAAAACATGAAGGACTTTAATAAAGCTCAAACATATAATGGTATGGTTTGACCAAATTAAATGTCCATACCATTTCAATGATATGGTTGCCATGTATTTAGAAAATGAAGCATTACACATGTAAGAGAGGGTAGCAAGATGTGGAGCCAGGAGCTAAATTCTACATGGAGAAAACAGACCTGCAGGACTTGGATTTCCCTACAGTACAGGCATGCAAGCTGCCAAGGAAAAAGCCTGATTGCAGATATTGGTCATTGCTTATGGCCAGTGCTGATTAAGGATGCATTGTGATCTGGCATGGAAGACCTCAGTGGTTTTTTACTTTGATATCAACTGCATTGACATGAGATTAAGAAACTCATTTTGGATCTCAGAAGTGAGGTGTGCATCAGGAGGGAGCAGGTTAACCACTTAATGCTCCTTGGTTTACGATTCTATGCCAAAGTAGACTCATAGCAATCAGATTGCATTTAAAGTGCTTCAGCATTGTCTTGTTGGAAAATGTCTAGTAAGCAAGCACATTATGTAAATGCATACAATGGGTGATGAGCACTCCTTGATGTATTGTCAAACTACCCATTAAAATGCAGCAAAGGTGACTAGTAGTCACATGCAATGGTGATCCATTTGTGAAAATTCTGTCCTGGCAGTGCATTGTGCAATAATGTTGTTCAAATTTTACGGCTGCCTGTGTTATCTGCAGGCATAGATCTGGTGGTTTCCACAAGCACCACTCATCCCTGAAGACCACTCTACATCTGTCTACATGGCTCATACTGTGCATCTGACAGACCTGCATGGCAGTGGCAAGTAGTCAATAGCTGGCCTTCTAATGGATACCATCAATAGAATGCCAATTCAGTGAGAGTTTGACCCATAATTTAAATGTTACATGGTGATTCCACAGAGAGCACCTTTTGTCTGTAAATAGGTTAAATGACATCACCAAAAACACATTTTGTTCTAGTTGTTGACTTTCATCTCAAATTCAGTATGAGGCCTTCTAGTGGCATTGAGTGTGATAAAATGTATACATAATAAGATTTGTGTCGGGCCATGATGATATCCTATTTTAGTCTTTCTGCAAAGAGAGGCTCAGCTTCTACCATACATTTTAAAAGTATATTGCTCTTATTCATAACTGCTTTTATCCACGTTTTACTTGTTGACACTAATGAGAGTGTAACTCGAAATATTTCAGTTTTGTTGTAACAATCTGTAAATAAAACTGATACTAAATACAATAAGTTGCAGTGGAAGAGAGGAAAACAAAACCACAAAGCTGGATACATTTGGATGAAATAAACATCCAGGAATCCGGAGACACTATTTTTTAACACTTTAGAGGTAGACAGAGCTTTGCAGGAAGTTGTAAAGCATATTACAGAGAGTTATAGTGTTTTACAATTTTAACTTTGCTAATAAATATGTAAAAAAAGCTTATCTCTGTTATTTTTTTAATTGAAATCGATTGGGGTTAAGTCGCCGAGCTTTTGGTAGGGTATTATTTTTGTCTTTTTTGGGCTGAGATAGAAAGGAGTGTGGTTAGTTGTTACATTTTTAATTCATATGCTTTTTTACCATTACCAATACATATTATAGTGTTGTTTGCATACCAGCTTATAGAAAGAAAAAAACATTAATTACACACATAAAAAAGTCATTCACTAATTGCACAAGTAACCTATGTGATCAGAAATGTGTTCCCTATAATGTCTTGGTACTCATTTTGGGTTTGATTCTTGAATTGAGGTCAATGCTAGTGGTATAAAGCCCTCAAACATCCTCAATTGGCATAAATGGGCTTTATGGATGGATGGATAGATAGAAGAATTTATTCCATTCATTTTCAGAACGTTTTTTTTTTTCTTTTGCAGGATCAAAGTAGATCAGCACTTATCCTGACTGCATCTGACATAATGCAGATTGCAACCCTGGATGAGAGGACATCCCATCAGTAGGTACACACATAGGCCACACCAGGCCAACTTAGAACCACCTAATAATTTTTGGGAATTACAAAAAAAATACTGAGCAAGCACCAAAAACCTAGTTTTACACTGGGAAAACATGCACACACAACACAAAGAGTATTATTAGGATTGGAACTGAACCCAGATCTGTATCTGTGCGGCAATAGCAATAAAACTGTTGAATGAAAAAAATTCCAATTAAGTTGCATTTTATTTCATTTATGCTTTAGTTCTCACACCAGTTATGCATTATGTACAGCACTACCAGGTCAATCTGTCTGTACATTTTATATATATATTTTTATCCTACATGCATGGGGAATTGAAAAATAAATTTTGCATATACACCAATACCTGGATGAGACACCAAATGTGGCATCAAAGTTCATGTGGAGTACTGAATGAAACACCTATTTGCCCCATCACAATTAATTTTGATAGTAAATGGTTAAAGGGTTAAGAAGAAGAAATTGTGGCCTTCTAAGCGAGGTGTACGTGCATGATCCAGATAAGAAGATGGAATGCATTTTATGATGTAGAGTATAGGTTTTGACACATTTCTGCAGGCATAATTTAAATAAATAGAGGTTATGTTGCTATAACCTTTGTTTGAATCACAACTTTGGCATGCATGATTTATCATAATGATGTCTGCAAGTAAAAAGAAAGGCTTTCTAGATTTCACATTATATTTTAGTCAATTACTTTTTCTGGTCTTGAAACCCTCCATTTTAGCTTTAGGCATGTTCACAGATAAGCCTCGTCTTTAAATTTTCAGTGGTTCACTTCATAACAGTAAAGATGCATGTTATTTATTAAATGTGGTCAGCAGAGTGGCACAGTGCAACACACAGTGTTACTGACCTAAAGAGTCAGGAGTTACATTTAATTCCTGGCTGGGATGCCCTTATGTGTGGAGTTTTCATATCCTTTTTGTTGTTTTCCTCAGTTTTCTTGGCAGACGTTATATTCTTCTCTCAATCCAAAGACATGTTGCTAATTGGACTGACAACTCTGAAACGGCCTGTGGTGGGTGTGTCCATGAGTGTATCCTGTGACAGAGTTGTTAGTTCCTGCCTTGTGCTGTTCACGTTTTGGTATAGACTTTGGCAATTCTACTCTGGAAAGTGGATAACTATTAAAAGCAGATAGAGTTGTCTGTAAACAGTTTTAGGATCACAGGAGCCCATAGCTTGTTTTGGCTGATCAGTTGTAAGGTAGGAAGTAGCATTAGTCAGGGTGCCAGTCCATCATAAGAATGTATCAATTCAAACCAATTAAGTATTTATGTTGCATCTTTCTTTCTTTCTTTCTTTCTTTCTTTCTTTCTTTGATAGTGTGAGGTGCGATAAAGGTCACCCCCAACCCAGAACAGACTCAACATCAGTAGAGACCATGGTAGATTAATAAGAAAACAAATAATAATTATAAGGGGGAGGGAATGGAAGGATTACCAAATATAAATACAAGAAGTACAAGGGTACAAAGGGGCGGCACAGAGGCGCTGCTGCCTCGCAGTTAGGAGACCTGGGTTCGCTTCCCGGGTCCACCTTGCATGGAGTTTAGATGTTCTCCCGTGTCTACGTGGGTTTCCTCCCACAGTCCAAAGACATGCAGGTTAGGTGCATTGGTAATTCTAAATTGTCCCTAGTGTGTGCTTGGTGTGTGTGTGTGCGCCCTGCGGTGGGCTGGCACCTTGCCTTGGGGTTTGTTTCCTGCCTTGCGCCCTGTGTTGGCTGGGATTGGCTCCAGCAGACTCCCATGACTCTGTAGTTAGAATATAGCGGGTTGGATAATGGATGGATGGACAAGGGTACAAAACTTGCCGTTTATGAAGAATTACGTAAAGGGCCTGAATACTCATGTAGATGAGATATTTCCATCCATCCATCCATTATCCAACTCGCTATATCCTAACTAGAAGGTCACAGGGGTCTGCTGGAGCTTATCCCAGCTAACACAAGGCGCAAGGCAGGAAACAAACCCCGGGCAGGGCGCCAGCCCACCGCAGATGAAATATTTCATTTTTTGTAACTTTTGAGCAAATTTGGAAAAAATTGCTAAAATCCTGTTTTCACTTTATCAGTCAGGGGTTATTCAGTGTTGTTTGATACGCGGAGCAATTAATTTAAATGATTTTAGCCTAAGGCTGCATCATAATAAAATGTGGAAAAGTGAAGGGGTCTGAATACTTTCTGAAGGTACTGTATATATGAGACATCCTGCATTTGGCTACAGGCATTTTGTATAATTATACGGATGCCTTTCTCATTTCTTTACCCACCTATATTTCAACGAAAGTAAGAGAACCTTGTTGACAGAGGCCTGGATGCTGTTGTGTAAAGGAAATGCCAAGTAAGGTTTGCTGCCTATGAATGTAGCGACAGTGTGTGCAAATAGTAGAAACACCATGCAGTAACACCACCCTTATTTGACTTACTTTGCTCATAAGTGGGAAAAGGAATTGCAGCATTCCTTGTGCGGCTCACCCATAACCATGACTAGTTGTTCAGTGCCATACAGATTAAACACGGTAAGCTGCTAAATGTGTGACCCGCCCTACATTCAGCTGTGCCCACACCCTGCACACCATTCTTTATTTTTGTTCTGAATGGTTTTAAAATATAAATATCTCTGATGGCCTCATCGTCTACCTTAGAATGTCATGAACCTGGTAGAAATAAAGGGTGAGCACTGTTGAATTAAATTGGGAGTCAAGTTGAGAGATATTAGAAGCCAGGGGGAACTGTATAAGACAATGTGGTAATAGCAGACATAAAAGGCAAAGCTGGTAGGTATTCTTTTCCTTGTGTGTCATCCAGTGTCAGTAATTATGAATATATTAAATAACACACCTTACAGCATTTTGTGATTGGGACATTCTGTGTGTTGAGAAAATGTTCTCTTGTGTTAACACAAATCCCCCTAGTGGAATCCAGTTTCTTCCCACAATGCAAAGACAAATCTCTATGACCCCAGCTCGAGTATGTATATGCATGCATCAGGGCCCTTCAATGGACTGAGGATCTCACGTAAGCTTGCTTCTTCCTGCTGTTCATTGGTTTCTCTGAGACATTGACTTCCTTAGACATTGAAAAATTTTAATAATGAATAGATAGATAAATGGAGACATGGAAGTAAGCAAGCATTATTATACCCAAATTTACAAGGCAAAATAAATGCTGTAAACGTTTCAATCATCTGTCCATTTCCTGAAACTTTTTTTTTGGTTTTATGGGGACCCAAAGGGCAAGGCAAGAACAGGAATCCACCCTGGATGGGGTCACAGCCCTAATTCTGGGCATACACACCCATACCAGGTTAGTTTAGAGCTGCCAGTTTACATGACATGCCCATCATTGGAATGAGGGAGGAAACTCGTCTGTTGTGAGCAAATACATGTAGACATGGGGAGGATGTGCAAATGTTATTGTATGCAGTGACCAGGCTTAGAATGGAACCCAGGTCCATAGGATTGAGAGACAGAAATTTTAACTTCTTTGAGAACTTGCTTGTTGCAAATCAATCAAACAATCAATCAATCAGTATTGCACTGGACAGTTTACAAGGCAAAGAAGAGTACTACTGTACACAGAACTGTTAAAAACAAGTTTAGCTGTGGTAGCAGTTAAATCATTTTGCTCTGGATAAGTAAGTTTAAAAAATTGATAGATGATTGAAAATCATGAAGAAATGTTACAATTCTGAGAAAAGCTTGCAAATAATCTAACATCAAACCGTAAAACCGTAAAATCAAGTATGTAAAATAATGACTTGAAAATACTTAAGTGTGGACTGATGAGTTTCTTAACCTTTGCACTGCCTGGTATGAAGGAAGTCTGACATTACTCATCTGTTGAAATGAAAGACCCCATAAATTATTAGAGGAACCCTTCTAGCCAAACAAAAATGCCTGCCATGATTTTTCCCATAAATCAAGCTGGTTGGTATACTGTACACCACGGGGACGAATGCCTAACCTATCACTGAGTCCAAAAACTTGAGTTTCCGGTACCATTACACATAAAAGTAAGTCATATTATGAAGGAAAATGTGTAGTGGTTAGTGCTGCTATCTTAAAGCTCCAGAGCGTTAGAAAAGCTGTGATGAGAACGGGCCATTCAGACCAACAAGCTCATCCTTCCTATTAATCTAGATTGTCCAAAATAATATCAAATCAAGATTTGAAGGTTCGTAAAGTTCTACACTCCACCACACTACTTAGTAATTTATTCCATGTTTCTATAGTTCTGTATCTTAAGAAAAACTATCTTTGTGCAAAATCTTCCCTTAACAAGTTTTAAATTTCATCCCCCAGTTCTTGTTGCAGAATTTACTTAAAGTAACAACTGTATTAATTTATTTTGTAAATTTAAAAATGTCAGTACTCAGAAGCACGTGTATGGATTACTGCAACTCATTGTTAGTTGCTTTCTCCCAAAAGACCATCCAGAACTTACCGTACATCCAAAATAGCATTATATGTGTACCTACTAATAAGAAAACGTATCCCTCTATAACTGTTGTGCTTTTTTCTTTACATTGCTTTTAAGGAGCAGACTAATATGAGATTCTGCTCTTCATATACAAGGCTCTTAATGCCACTGTATCCTCATATCTTTGGAACTTACTTACTCCATCTACTGCTGTTTCTCCCCAGTCTGCATCCTGTAATTCTCTGCTTGTCCCAAAGCTGTCTACAATGGCTGATAGAGCGTTCCTCGCCTATGGAATAAACTACCACAATATTTTCGGAACTCGCCATCATTAGCTGTTTTTAAACTGTAATTGAAGACCTATCTCTTTCAGTGTGCTTTTAGTAATTTATAGTTGTTATTTATTTATTTTCTGAATTTTAAGTCATTTTAATAGTAGTATTAGTAGTTTTCATCCCAGCCTAGTCACTGCCTGTATGGGATTTACACACCGTCACTGCACCAGGGTCTAAACAAGTTTTTCTCTGAGTTCTGGTTTCCCTCTGAAAAATGTACAATTTGGATTAACTAGCAAATCTAAATAGGGCTTACAAGAACAATTGGCTGTGTGTGTAAAAGTATAAAAGAAACAGTTCTCTTGTCTTGGGCTAGTTCCTTCTTTGCACTGTAAGGGACAGACTGTAGCACCTATTACCCTGAAATGGATTATGTTTTAATGATAGTATATTTTATAATCAAAATCCATTATGTATTTACAATAGTCCTGGCAGCAGTTTGTGCTCCACCCCTGATTGAACCCTAACCCTTCCACTCACAGTCCCAGCACATTTAGTCACTTCACAAATTAAGTCACCTAATCACCCATTATAGGAGGCTATGCAGTCACTACACCACACTTGGCTGGCATACAGTCCATTGTTGCATATAAACAACATAAAGGAGCAGGAGCCAAGAACACTATGTGTACTGCCTGCCACGCCACTGGGCTAGGCAGTCACCCCATGTTTCTGTCTCAGCTGATATCTGAATACCAATGCTGGACCAATAAAAAGTGCAGGACTTTCCAAATAGTCAGTGCCTCCTATTGTTACATTCTGTGTCCTAAAAATTTAGACGGTTCCACCCTATCACTCCTTTATTTGCAAGGAAGTTTACAAACACAGTGATTCTGTGATTAGATCTATTGAAGCTACACTCTCAATATGTTCCTACTGAGACTGTTTCAATGAGTTTTAGCCAAAAACTGTCCACCTATGTAAGCTAGCATTGCTGAAGAAGTTCAGTATAACAAGTAACTGTGTAAAGGTCCAAGTCTGAAGAGGCATCCTGATAGGATACAACTGAAAACCAAGATTTTAAGCTATGCTGTTAATAATGTTTTACTGAAACAAATGAACATATAGAGTATTATATTGGCTGTCCTCTACCTGGGCTTGAGTGAAACCCTGTGTACTGTTCAGTTGTGGACAGGAGAAATGCATAATTTAGCCTGCTGGATTAAAAATGCACTGATGTTGGTTGGGAAGCTACAGTTAGTCCAGCACAACCAGGTTACTCCTTAATTTTCATACAATGAAACATTGTGGTATCCTCACATCCTCTGAACTAATTTATTCTAAAACAAGGCTAGCCCTGGATAATATACCAGATTAATACCCTACTAGCCAAAGAACAATGCTTTCCATGACATTTCCCATAAATCAAACTGATTGGTATACTGTGCAGCATGTGGTTCAATGCTTGACATTTATACACAAATTCAACACTATATGTAATTACTTTTTCAACCTCATATTTTGTAATCAAGTCTTTACATATGTATATCCAGCCATCCATTATCCAACCCGCTATATCCTAACTACAGGGTCACAGGGGTCTGCTGGAGCACACCCACACACCAAGCACACACGGGACAATTTAGAATCATTAATGCACCTAACATCCATGTCTTTGGACTGTGGGAGGAAACCCACACAGACACAGGGAGAACATGGGAACTCCACGCAGTGAGGACAAGGGAAGCGAACCCGGGTCTCCTAACTGCGAGGCAGCAGTGCTACCCACTGCGCCACCGTGCCACCCCATATATATATATATATATATATATATATATATATATATATTCAGCTTTTGATTTATTCATATGCTACATATCCTTCTATATAAAAGCGCTCGGGATTGTCCTTCTGTCCCATGAGTGCTACGTAGGTGCGGAGTTTCACACACGCCCCGTCCATTTTGCAATGCACGATGGGATTTGTAGTTTCGTTTTTCCAGGTAAAAGATGATTTTCTACTCCAGACTGTGCGATATCTTCTTCTTCTTTCTTACTATATAAAAGCGGTCGGGATTGTCCTTCCGTCCTGTGAGTTGAAAGCGTATTCCGCTTATCACAGATTTACTACTTGCAGCTTGCAGTACGAAGCGACATGATGTGAGCAGAGTTCTGGTGCTCCAATCGTTCCCTTACTTTTGTGCGCGATGCGCTGGAAAAATAGAATAAATTATGTCTCTGGAAATAATTAATGTTGATGGAGTACAAATGCCTCACCGCGTAGTAAATATCAGGGGGGTTTAAAAGGGCGACCTCAATATAGAAAAAAAGTTTCAATTTCATTACAAAAATAACAGAAACTATGAGTATTAAAGTAATACCGCTCAAATGCAATATAACCAAATTAATGAGTTTGTATAAAATATCAAATTGATCTACATATTTAATTGCCTTAAGAAGTGGTCAACTTAAAAGTTGGTCGCCTTAAAAGGCGGGTCAGCCTAGTATACACTTAAATACAGATATATGCACATATTAACATAATTCTACATTTATGTAAACACAATTATCTCAAAAATATTATAAATAGGCATATGCATTTTGTGTTAAAAAGACTGAAATTGCTTTGTTTATAAGGTGTTTAAACTAATCTGTATTTTTATGTGTGTGTATTTTGTAAAGCCAAAGTTTGTAATTGAATTTTACCTCTAAGCTTGTTAGAGTGCTCTGAGGCTGTACTTAGTGAAGAGCGCCATACAAAAATAAAATTGATTTGACAACTTCAAACTCAAAACAATATATATATATATATATATATATATATATATATATATATTGCCGAAAGCAGGAGGTATTCTCATGGCTAATTTTTCACACAAAATAACTATAACAGTCCATTTAACTCCTAACTTGAAGCTGAGGGAGTGGTATTGTAATGGGTGGCCCAGTGCACAAGTCAGCTTAGGGCAGCAGTAGACCCCTTTCCACTGAGCCACCACCACTTTCATCCATTTTATTAAATATCTTTTCCATTATTACATAGTATATAAAGGTAAGTAACATACCCTAATCCAAACCTATATATATTTCCTCCACCTTTTATTTTCTAAACAAGTAGTTTTATCACATACACACACTTCTATCTGCCATTTAGACTCCTTGTTTTGAACCTGCAATTCTATTTGTGTACTCTACTGTATATGCACATGTATCTTTACATTGTATGCATATACACACAAGCATAATCCTTATTTGTAAATGCACAAAAATATTATTTTAGTGTTCATTTTTACATTTTGTCATTTTTCTAGTATAAAGCTCATACAATAATAGAACCTGATTACTTGTACTGCATGAGTAAATAAAGCAAATGTCAAGCTTCTTATTCTCACAGGTCTAAATGCCACTTTCTGATCATTACCAAAGGCATATGACTTTATTCATAATTATCGCCAAGTAAACTTTAACAACTTCTGCTAGCATTAATGGATGCAAGAACTTTGCAGTATATTCCATTGTAAGGTAGACTTACCGGAGCAAAGACTCTGAAGTTGCAGCAAAGTAGCCCTGAAGTTGAATTAAGCCCAGGGGGAGACGCCTGAAGCCAACTCTGTTTACCAGAGTCCAAGTTGGAACTGAGGATGGAATTTTTCTAGGAGTTACATTCTGTAGCGTAAACCTGCAGGGGGGTGGTCTGTCCAGACAAATAGCGAATGCAAACGCCTGTCTTGGCTGCTATCCCTGTCTTAGAAGTGCAGGAGTGGTAAGCGACGGACGTGCATGTAACCAAAGCAGTCCACACACATGCCAGCAGAAGAGCAACAGCAGCTGATCTACTTTTATTTAGCGAGTCCCCCGCCCCGTTCAACTACTTTTTTCTTTCCCTTACCGCTGCTGCCTTGTGACTCAGTACTGAATGACTGATGTCACTTCTACACACAAACTGAAGCTTTTTAATAATGTTCCTTACTCAAACAGGCACTCCAATGGGTGGAGATTTAAAAAAAAAATGCTTTGGGAGATAGCATATCATCTCGAAAGGTAAACAAGCCTCCCTTTTTAATATCTCCTATCCAATTTCAAACACCCAAGCCCTGCAGCAGATAAAAAATGAATTGCATAAAAAGACTGCCTTTTTATTCTCAGAAGATCATAATTTAGTGAAAGTGGGTTCAGAGAATGGATGTACAGATATAAGCATCCAAAATAAGTGCAGGGACACTGATTCTGATGGTTGATGCTTTCATATAGATTTAGATATCATTATCCATCCATCCCTTTTCTAAACCTGTTTAGTTCAGTTCAGAGTAGGGGGAACCATAGCCTCTCTTAGCACCCCAAGGTTGCATCATCAGTTGTAGGATATACTTAATTATTTTTCATGACCCCAATCATGAATGCCAAGACAACTAAGAGATGCTAGTTAACTAAACACACAAATCTGGAGTAAATACAAAAACTCCACAGAGAGAGAAGCCAGACCAGGAATATAACCCAGGAGCTTGGAGCTGTAGGGCTACAGCATGCCACTATGTCAGCTGTTTTCATTTCTTAAACAAAGCTTAAACCTTTTGAGCGAACCTAAAGTGACTAGCTATAGTTTATAGTATTATGACATAATGATCATAAGAGTAACCAATAAATGAACTATGTTTTCAGTCATTTATGTCATGATAAAGGGTTACATTGGTGGACTGAACTTTTATAATGGTCACTATTCCTAGTCTGTTTATAAAATAAAATTTTGATTAAATCCATATTTTTCTGCTGTTGATGACCATAGTTGTCATATTACCAAATAGACATTTGTCTGCATCACTGTCCTCTATTTTAATACTCCATTATCTTTCACTATGGAAAGACTTCTTTCTAATGAAGGCTATGACTTAATTTAAACGTAAAGTTGTATTCATACCAGTAATTATTAAGGCCAAAACTGTATTTGCAAATTTCAGTCTTTATTTAAAATAAAGTTATCTCTCTATTGTATAAAAAAAATCTTGGGAAGAGACGAGACGTGACTTTCTCAGAAAGACACTTTCACGTCCCACGAGACTAGACTTTGTGCCAAGAAATTTAACCACGCCTGGGGCCGGAAAAAGACAAAGAGTAGATGACAAAGTAGAACGTCGTAAAGATTTCAAAAACATTGGCATGATACACATGCAGAGCAGGTTAGAGATATTGGAAGTAAGAAAATTCAAAAGTCTCAAAAAAATGGTAATAAAGATCACATTAGCGCAAACAAACAGAAATTATTACTTGGTGAAATGACGGAATAGCGGAAAGAGATCGAATAGTGTTTCTTCCCAATGAAGAGGCGTATCCGCGAGAATTAGAAAGATTTGTTGTTTGGTGAAAGTGAAATCCACATATGCTGTCACGCTTGGGTCACAGAGTAGCACAGATGCACAGGAGATTTTAGAGACATAAACGTTATTCAGACACTTCAAATAAACATAAGTCTCTTTCAGGAGTGAATCAAGTTCCATGTGTAGTTGGAGGGACAGTTCCATCTCTCAATTAAAAGAATAGAAAATCTTTCTCTTGATAGCGGCGCGCCTCAGGACAAGGACCCCCAACAGGAGCAGAGGATGTCGGGGGGAGAAGAGAGATAAGGCAATGAGACAAAAGGACAGCTGCTGTTCAGGCTTTTAAACATTCAAAGCGCCGCACGACATGCAGATCACACAGCAATCCAGCAGCTGATCAAGCAAAGAGGAGGTAAAAAAAAGTCTATTTGTATCCCATTGTATCACCATTTAAGAGGGGGTTTCAGAGGAGCAACCATGTCTCCATGGGGTACATTTAGCCCTTCCTTTTCACAACAGTGTGTGTGCCAGGGTTTTTGGCGAGCAAAGCGAGCAAGGGACAAAGCCCCCTAGTAAAGAATGAAATAACTTGTGTTAAGCTGTCATCTGCAACATAGGTGAAAGAAATTCAGACTCAGTTTTAAATAATATCACAAGTCCATCTATCCATCTTCTAGTTTAATCCAAATCATAATGCCTATCCCAGCAGCATTCAGCATAAGTTGGGAACCAACCGTGGATGAGATGGCAGTTTATTGCAAAGTGCATAAGAACATAAGAAATCTGACAACGAGAAGAGACTATTCAGTCCATCAAGGCCGTCTGTTTAACTAATAGCTAAGATACCCCAGTACCTCACCCAGATACTTCTTAAAGGTTGTGAAGGTTTCTGTTTCATCTTGTATAGCTAGAGCACAGTGTCCCTTCATTTATATTCAATAATTTTTAGGGCTGCACCTAATATTTTATTTGCCTTTTTTAATCTCTTCTGCACATTGCTTAAATGATGAAAATATTGGGTGAAAATAATCCCCTAAATCCTTTTCAGAGGTTGCTTCTTATAGGAAAAGGTTTCCCATCTTAACATTCCTCCATAAGATTTTAAATTTAGAGTCTCCAATTGGCCTAACCTGCACATCTTTTTGGAAGAAGCAGGGATAAAAGCTAGTAAAAATTGTTGAGGCCATATATTGTGATAAAGTAGTTAAAAGGTCTGATCTACTTCAAGGCAAATATTCCTAATATTTAAGGAGAGGTAATTACTTAGGGTGTGAGGACAGATGATGGAGAAGCCATTTTTTAAAGCTGAATTCTTTAATAAACATTATATTGCCATGGCAGGGCGTGTCAGTATATAAGATGTTTTGTTCATATAAACATGATGACTAAAAACTGCTACACTTGGCAAAAAAGGCCAAGAAACATATATGCAAAATATGAATGTGCAAATAAGTAAGCTCACTGTTTATGTACCTGTATATGCAGGCTACACTTTGAGAGTGATAGTATGCACCTGTATAACTTAGCAACATTAAATGGATTGCTTCTTTTAAAATAATGCACAAAATGTCAAGACATCCTGTTTTATATACTGTCTTTCCATGGTAGCCTCTGTCATGCATTTTATAAATTCATAAATGTACAATTGTTTATGCGTATTGTTACATCTGGAGCACCAGAAGATTAAGTGATTCATTTACTAGATGAACAAGGGTGAGTCAAATGAAAACCTTAATTATTTTTTTCATAATTCATTGCAGCAAAGTTGTTATACAACTGCATAATCTCCATGGCATTTGATACAAATATTCCAGTGCTTACAAAGTGCATGGATTTCTTTAGGAATAATGTATTTTTGGTCACATGCACAGGCACTCATAAACCTGCTGCACCTCTTCATCTAACTTGAAAGTCTTTTTTGCCCATCACCTGTTTGAGTGGTCCACAGATGTGATAATTACTTTGGAGCGAGGTTTGGTGCCAATTTCTGGCTGGGGGCAGTTAACTCAGGTTTCATCTCCAGTAACAAATCTGGCTAGGAAGCTATCACCTTCTATTTCAAACTTGCCGACAGGCATCAACATCCTGTTATTTCAACTCTGGAGTCATCTGCTGTGACACACACATTGCAGACACCTTGTGGAAGTGGAGCACGTGTTTTCTGAGCCATGACCAATGCTTACCAACACACAATGATTTTCTGTCACAAAGTGTTCAACATTTGCAGTTGACTCTGCTGACACTACTCAGTATGTCTAACCCAGTCAAGGAGAGTCTGTTACAGAACTCACGGTCTTTTGGAACTTGTGACAGTTGCTGGAGTGACAAACGTGTGTCACCATACTGAACCTTCATTCACCAATGACACACACAATGTCATTGCTAATGAGGTTGCCAATTTACATTACAATGGTATGGTGTTAAACAAAATGTTAGGGTTTTCGTTTGACCTACCCTCATATATTGTCATTGTTGTCATGTGTACAGAGTAAAGTGGAATGTGTTAACTAACATGCACCACCTAATCCAGTACCATAATTAGTGAGTAAAGTTACCTTACCTTGAAACTGCTGCCTTCCTTACCTGAAAAACCTCAGCACATTTCAGTGTAGAAGGAAAGGAACCATCTGTCTATCTTTATTTCAACCTTCTTATTGTAATTCATGGTTGCCATAAAGCATCAAGTGCAAGACAAACACTGACTCTGGATGGAATGCCAGTCTATTGCAGGCTAAACAGAAACATTATAACCAGCTCCAGTAATTGAAGGTCCGGATAAACTTTATCATTTCTTCCATTTATTTCCTAAAACCCTCTAATTGCAATTCAGGGTTGCCCAGTATTATTGAGAACAAGATGGGATCCAAGCTCAGACAAGATGTTGGCCTTTGGCAGGTCAAACAGAAGCAACAAAACGTATTTTTGTAATTTAAAGTCAAGGTTAATTTTATTGTCCTATTTATCCAGGACCTGCTGAATTGATCTGAGGCTTTTTTGGGAGTGTTAAGAGTAAAACTAAACTTAGATGGGATGCCACTCCACTACAAGCAAAATAGAAACATTAGAAAATAATAAAAGTAAACTTTACTTTAAAGTATTCCATCTATGTATTTTTTAGCTTTCTTAATCCAGTTCAAAGTTGATCAGCAGCATCAGAACCAAAGCTTAAGCAAAATCTGGATGTGCGGCTAGCTCAATAAACATTAAAATCAGTTTCTCCAATTCACTATCACTGTAAAGTTTATCGTCTTATCATCCATCCATTTCATGTAGCCTTATATTTCAGTTCAGGATTACATGGAGTCTAACTGAAAGCATTAGTTACAAGACAGGAACCAACCCAGGACAGGTCATCACAGGATTTTTTGCTGATGAAACTCACTTACACCAGAGCAGGTTTGAGTCATCATGCCACCCAGGAGGAAAACCTGATGCAGTCTGCAAAAAAAAACTTGCGCCATGGGAGAAATTTTTTTTTCCTGCAAAACAACAACTCCAAGCATGAAATATATAGCAAAGCTATTTAGGAATGGTTTTAAAACAACAAAATAATGTCCTAGAGTGGCCGGGTCAGAGTTCTGATATTAATCCAATGGAGAATGGCTTGACAAAAGACTGTTTACTCACCTGACAGAGTCTGACAGTTTGGCAAAATAAACTGGGAAACAAAGGCAGTGACCAGGAGTGTAAAGTTGTGCATACAGATTTCAGGCTGCAAAAGATGTATCTACTAAATACTAACTTAAAGGGTGTGAATACTTACAAAATGAATTATTCTGTGTTTTATATTTGTAATTAATTTTGACCACACGCACAGATTTGTTTTTAAGTTTGGCATTGAAGAAGTGGGCAGTGTGGTGTAGTGGTTAAGGCTTTGGACTCCAAACCCTGAGGTTGTGGGTTCAAATCCTGTGACTGATGCTCTGTAACCATGAGCAAGTCACTTGACCCGCCTTTGCTCTGATTGGACAACCATAACAAGTGGAACCAATTGTATTATAAAAGTTGTACGTCTCCTTGGATAAAGGAAACAGCCAAATAAGTAAATGTAAATGAAGAGTCTTTTTCTTTTGACCAGTGTCAAAAAAGGCAAATTAAAACCACTGTGATTCAATATTTTATAATAATAAAATGTGAAAACATCCAAGGGGATAAAGTCTTCTTATAAGAACTGCAATTCACAATTTATTTCAGAGCTTTGTAAATTTTTGTCTCAAGCAGTACATACCTATGGCTCTTAGCTATGCAATGTGGTGGAGGGGCTAGGTGGTCAAATCACATAGCTTAAGGCCACTGTTTTAAATTCCTCTGTTATATTAAAATGCAAGCCTGGGCTTTAATGATATATACCTTGTGTTAATATTTAAAGTAATTTGGGATGATTTTTAATAATTGAAAGCGTTATATTACATAAAGTTTCAATGCTTGGTTAAATAAAACCTATTCAAGCTTAATTGTTTTCAGTGTCTTCTTGGTCAGTACCTTTGCTGGTGCATAGATAGAATGTTATGGGATAAAGCAAAGGTATGAGACTTGTTTTGACAAGTTAATCTAATATCCACAGTATTTCATTCCTGAAGGAGGGACATCCTCATAGAAATGTCATTCTCTGGCGATGAGGAATAGGTTGTAGTTTTGTTTTTTTTTTTTTTGTTTTTTTGCTTTAAAGGCCCCCAAAACGTAGGCCAGTTTCTTAAATGGTCTATGCCTGGCACCCTGTTTTTATATACAGTAAACCCGATGAAATCTATCCAGCATGATTTTGGTCATATAATTAAAGACTGAGATTGTCTTTCCAAGGCTGAATTCTGCCTTTTTCATAACACTGTCTGGGTAGGCTGCAGCCTCAATAACTGTAAATTAGTTTAGGCTGGTTCAATGATGGATAATGGGGTGTTATTTTGTTATTGTGGCAATGTATTGGTATTTACAAAGCAGTCTAATGACACAGAAAGTACATTAAAGAAAATAATTGAAGTTGATCAAGCCCGCTTTTTATTTATATTTGTGCAGCCAGCCAGAGACACACCTCTGTATGTGAAAAATCAACAGTTGTGCCACACTAAGATGTGGGGCTGTTTGGTGCACAATTGAAAGACACATTTTGTAATTTTATAGTCAGAATGTGACCTCTAATCTATTTTTTTGGGAATAGGGAGTTTCCATACCTAAATTTCACTTCTTGTCTGCCTCTCTCCCCTGTCAGCCCTTAATTTAGATTCAATGAGCACTGGCAAGAAGGGGCCAGTTAAACCACAAGTAGGGTTAAATTCGGGGCCATCCCTCGAATTACTTCAGTAGTCACCAATTCATAGAACCCTCTGTTGACATCAGGATGGTTTTGTCCCCACTGATGTAGAGAGCCTGTAATAGTAATTGTCTGTTTCCTGCATTATTCTGTATTATTACTGTTAGAAATAAATAAAATAAATATTTTACACATTACGATTTAGGAAGGCAATAGAGTGTAGTGTAGTGGCTAAACCACTGGACCTCACACCACAAGGTTGCTGGTTTAATTTCCACCTCTGAATCACTGTGTGACTCTGAGCAAATCTTTGCAGCTGTTTGTGCTTCATTTGTAAAATATGTTTTGGAAGATTACGTAGGGTCACATGTACAGACTACAATGAAAGTTTTATTTGCACATGCTAGTCAACAACATGTATGAAAACAGCTGTATCTGGATCGAAGATTAATGCATCACCCAAATATACAAAAATGGTGATTAGAATATTTGTACATACAGAGTGAGAGTAAGTGTGAGCATTAGTGTGCCCTGTGATGGACTGGCATCCCGGCCAAGACTGTGCTGATCGTGCTAATGCTGCTGGGATAAGTTCTGGCCTTAAAAGTGAACCAAATGGACCGATGAAGGACGTGACTGAAAAAAGTAGATTTTAACTTGTAAACACCGTGGCAGTGTTAATACTTTTTTGAAAATATGAACAGTCTAAAATTGTGCAAAAAACAAACAGTCAATCAGCAGGACTGAGAAGATTGGGAAGATACTGTCTGTATGTGACTAATCTAACAGTTAAACAAAATAATACGCCCAAGCAAGGAATGAATGCATATCGCTTTACTAATTTAAAACTAGAACAAATATTACAAGACGGTTGCCAAGTTGACATTTGTGGCTGGTGCTGCCACCTCACAGGTCTCCAGAGTCATCTCTTCTAATCCCTTCCTGGTCATTGTCTGTTTAGTTTTCACTTTCTTTCTGTTGGTTGTTCTCTGGCTACGCTGCTTTGTCTCCCTTATCCCAAATGTACACATCCTTGGTATGTCAGTGTCAGCACCTCTTTACTGGCCCAGTGTAGGTGTGAGTGTGCCCAGAGGTGGACTGGCACCCACTTCTAGTGTTATGTTCTGCTTATTGCCTACTACTGCTGTGATAGGCTATAGCACCAGAACTGGATTAAACTGGTTCAGTAATGGATCAGTGAGTGAGTAGATGGATGTCTACTGATGCACCATATTTTTACAATACAGTTCATATTTACTTACCATGATCTCTGCTATTAGTAAATGAAAATTTACATTTTCATGAGCTATATATCTTGCTTGGGTGGCACGGTGGCGCAGTGGTAGCGCTGCTGCCTCGCAGTTAGGAGACCTGGGTTCGCTTCCCGGGTCCTCCCTGTGTGGAGTTTGCATGTTCTCCCCGTGTCTGCATGGGTTTCCTCCGGGCACTCCGGTTTCCTCCCACTATCCAAAGACATGCAGGTTAGGTGGATTGGTGATTCCAAATTGGCCCTAGTGTGTGGTTTGTGTGTGTCCTGCGGTGGGTTGGCACCCTGCCCAGGATTGGTTCCTGCCTTGTGCCCTGGGATTGGCTCCAGCAGACCCCCGTGACCCTGTATTCGGATTCAGCGGGTTAGAAAATGGATGGATGGATATATCTTGCTTTGTTTATTTTGAAATAGTAACTAAAATAGAATAAACACAACACAGAACTAGAAATTATAAATGAAATTTTAGTTTCCAAGTATAATTTAAAAACTATTTAAATATCCCATTCTCTGATTTGATTTATTCCAGATAAGGTTTATGAGGGGACTACGTAGCAGTAGCAGACACATGGTAGAAGCCAACCCTTCCAGGGTGCCAGTTCATCACAGGTCAAGCCACTCGTAAGGAACATGTTTTTAAAGTATGGAAGGAAAGCCTATGTAGGCACATGGGGGAGTGACTCGGATGGAAATCACACCGAGGACGCAGGAGATGTGAGGCAAAAGTGCTAACCACTGCACCGCTAGGCCTCTTGGAGTTTAAACTTCACAGTATTCTTAATTACAATTGTCATTTGTTTAGTGAAACTCCATAAAGAATTGAGATACCATCTAGTATTGGCTCTGTTATGGTACAGCCTCAGGTTTATTTTAGTTTGTTTAATCTTTTTGTTATTAATTCTGTTTTTGGTTTTGTTTTATCTCTGTATTTTTGTAATGTTATGAATTTCTTTGATATCATGTTTATTAATTATTTCACTATTCTGTGTCTTTAGTTTCCATGTAGTGTTTTTTGTATTCAGCCCCATCTCCTTCATGTGGAGCAAAGTGAGACAGGACCGCCTAATGAGTCAGCTGGTGGACTGCCCCAGCAAGCATTTAAGGATTGCTTTCTTTTGATTCCTGCATTTCATTTATGAGCATTGCTTATTGGACATTTCTGATTTTGTCCCATAGTTCTTGAAAAAGGTTATTTTATCTAGATTTGTTCACCTTAGGTTTTGCCTACTTTTTGCTTCATTTTTGTTCTGTGTATTTTCTCTTCTTGCCTTTTGTGCTGTATTTTTGACTAATAACTTTTTGCATTATAAAATATTTTGGAACTTTATTGGATTTTAGGTTTTACAGTTTTTCTCTTTGTGACCATTTGGTTATTTCTGAACTTAAAATAAGCTCAGCCCCATTTCTGAGCCTGTGTAGGCTGAAGCCTGCCTTTGAGTTGGGGTGAGGCCAAATTTAGGGATCCAGATCTAAATTAAGGGAAAGTCTGGCCTTGTGTGAAGGTTTGTGTAGGCCTACTTCCCTTGTTGTGCTTTGTTGTAGCAGGGCTACACAACAGGGTCTAACTGGCAGGATAAGCTGTGTGCGTAATGAAAAGGCAGTCTCAGGTAATGAACAAGTGAATGCTGGATAATTCAGTTCTCTTTCCATTCTCCGTGCCCTCTGAAGGTGCTTGCTGCCACTGACATTTTTTTTCAAGTTACTGTATGTGAAAAACTCAAAACACTTTCATAATGATAATGGTGAAACACGTATGCTTGTCTGATTTAAGTATGCAAGCCCCTGCAATTATATGATCGCAGTATAATTAGGAAATGCATCATGTGAGAGGGGTTAGCAAAGGCTTAGACCAAGAGGTAAACCTTGTGCCTAAGAAACAGACTTACAGGACTTTGTTTTTCCACATTAAACAAGCTGGTTGACCCTTCAGAGGAGAATCTGACTGGATCATTCCTGCCCACTCTGTTTTGTATCTGCTATGAAGCTAAACCAGATTGTCTTGTACACTTGCTGTAACAATCAAGCCCTGCATGCCATTGTTAACTCCTGCACCACCCGACAGCCCTACAAAATTGTATATACTGTCTATTGGTGGTGAATACAATTCTTGGCAAGTTTGTGTAATAGTTTAAATGTTTCTACAATGCACAAATGGACAGATTGAATGATTCAGTCACACAAGAAATTGGTGGTTGGTATTGGACTTCTTAAATTGATCTATCTGTCTAACAGTTTTATTTTAAATAGTTAACACAGTCTTAAGGTGATTCACAGACTAGGTTGAATTGTTTCTGTGAACATGACTTGGTTGGAGTCACACCAGGAGTCAGTGCTGGCCACATTCCCTGCCTGTAAAACTGATTTAGCTCTTGACGTGATGCTTTTTGTTCTGGGCTTCCTGAGGGCTGAAGTGTTTTTTTCCTCTGCCTAATGTATGAGCTCACTTTTGTAAATGAAGGGGACTTTTATTCTAACAGATCAAGACTGACTTGGATGAGCTTGCACTAGCTGAATGGGTATCTGTTTGATACAATTTTCTCATTTTTAAAGCCTAGGCTTCAACAGAGGTATAATGGCAGATACCTTTACCATCTCAAAATACTGGGACCCAGAAGGTGTTGCTTTTTTTACATGTGAGTTTTTCTTGCTCAGCCAGTACTATGTGGGTGGTTTTTATCCACTTCAATATGATGCTAACACTCATTTGTCCCAGGCCTGTGGTACCCTGTGATAAATGTATCCAGTGTGGTTTCCCATTCCATAAGGCATGCTGCCAGTATGGATGACTGTGATACAGAGATTGTCTTGCTGATGGCAAATAATTCAGTAAAAGAGTAAAAGGCAGGGGAAAAACTCTAGGCTGGTAAGCCTGGAAAAAGTGAGGTTATTAGGATTAATGATAATTATACACTTCATTGCTGCAAAGGATCTGTGCACTAAGAAAACACTTTATTGAAATTTCTTTTTCATGGATTTCATTTGTCCAACCATTTCCTGGACAACTTAAACCAATGTAGAGTCTTAGAAGCCCCGAGTCTATCACAGCAGCATCAAGGCCAAGTGGAGAACCAACCCTGGATGAGGTGCCAATCCATCCCAGCACACACTTACACACTCACTCTCACCAGGCAAATTAAAAAAAAAAAAGATTGTTTGCATATTTAGCAGTATAAACTTGCTTGTAGTCAAAATATAGTAAAAGCAAGTCAGTAAAACCAGTTCATGACATCATTTGCGCCGATGATGGTTTTTGAATAAACAAATGTTTTATTTCTAATGCTTCAAACACAATGTTATTCTTACTAGAATACTTACATTAGTTAAACTTTTCTTTGTATGATAAAAACTATTTCAGAATCAGAAAATTAGAATTACCTATACTGCATATTCTTTCATCTTCAGATGTCTTGTACAGAAATTATCAGTTTATATCTATCCTCCTAACGTATATGATATTTCCCCTTGAGTGTTTCAAGAAACAATTTGCCAACCAAAAACCCACGTTAGTATTTAAACCATTTTCTCTCTACTTCATTGATTAATCTTCTCCTCATTAAGGATATTAAACCCTGCTCATTAATAACAGCTCTAGTGCTGGTGGTACTCAGTGAGTATGGATGAGCCTTGTTGCTAGTGAGCACCTTCTCTCTGAGGAGACAGACAAAAAGTTTCAAGAGAATGTATAAAGTAAGTAAACACCTGTCTATACATTTGAAAATAACTATGAAATAAAAAGTGGACATGAACATCATTTTCAACAGCAATATAAATTAGCCAACAATTAATTAATGTACAAATATTATATTTATAATTAGCAGGCACACCACATGCACTTCAGAACAGGTAACCCACCTGAAGCTAAGCCCAGCTAGTACTTTGATTGGGAGACCATCTAAGAAAAGCTTGGGTTACTGCTGTAAGAGGTGTTAAAAAGGCCAACCAGGGGGCTTACCCTGTGGTCTGTGTGAGGATCCCAATGCCCCAGTGCGGTCACCAGGACTGTGTTGTAAAATGTTGCCATCCTTTGGGTAGACATAAAACCAAAGTTCTGATTCTCTTGTGGTCATAAAATATTCCAGGGCATCCTTTGTAAAAAGAAGGGTGTGTATCCTGATCTTTTGACTAAACAGCTCACCTCACTCTAGTCATTCTGGCCCTCTAATCATCTCCTGTCCTTTATTGTCTAACTATCTCTCTTACCCAGTGGCGTAGTGGGGGGGGACATCTGTGCCAAATTGATGTTACAGAATTTTAGAATGAAATGTTTTCCATTTTCAAATCCACTAAAAATTAAATAAAAAACATTCACATACTCAGTCCATCACTCCATCAGTATGAGGATATCTTTTTCCTATGTTTTTTGTCTCTTTCTGATTTCGAAGCACGTATTAGTTCTATATACCCAACAGACAATAATTTATCCCCTCCTCTACTCTAGCATGCTTGACTCCCACCCAGAAACATTTTTGACGTTATTAAAGAGGTCGCGCGACTGACATGAGGCATTAGTGTATCATTGTCTAAGTTGTTGCAAACGGCATTTCTGTGTGCCAAGTGATTTGTGTTTGTGCTTGATAGAAAATTGATTGGGCTGTGGTGAAGTATTCTAGTAGATGGCTGCAGAAGTCTAGACGTTTCCCCATCATATTTTTGTACGAATAAATTGTAAGTAATGCAGTTTTTATAAATATATAATTATTTTGCTTTATAATTTGCTATTTACTTTCTTTTAAATCATTTTTAAATGCGGAAAACAAATTTTTTCTTACAAAAACTAATGACGGACTTAGATTTTAAAGAACACGAGGCAGCGTTATCATTTTCGCAGACTTATATGAAATTTTTTCCTTAAAATACTATTATTTTAAATACATTTTTAAAAATTTTCTTTCCCTTCCCCATTGCATTTTGGCAAACAGGAGGGGGCACGAAATCTTCAGTTGTCTCCTGGGGTCCATATATGTTTATCAGTTTCAAACCACTTTATTTCCTGCCTGTGTCTGGATGTGTACTCATCATGTAACTAGCAATTTGTAAATTTTGTGTTTGTATCCAACTGTGAACTTGTCAAATTGCTCTACATAAATAAGTTGCCTGAAACTGTTAAAACTAACCATCTTTCCATCTTCTGTGCCCATTTTGTTTATCTCAGGTTGCCTATTTTAGCAGCATCAGGTACACCCGATACCATTCACACAGAGCAAAGGTAAAGCCGCAAACTGACTTTACCTGCAAGTGTGTGGAAAGAATCTGGAGTATCTGGAGAAAATTTGTGCCAGCAAGGAATCAATATGCAACATCCTCACTGGCAATGACTGAATTGAGAATTGAACCCAGGGGATTTGGACGGTGAGGATGCAGCACTATCTATTGTGCTACCATGCTACCCATGTATTTTTTTATAATTTCTCCCAATTAGGACAGATATTGATTTTGGAAGCTCTGTGATTGACTGGCCTTCTATCCACTATTGGTTGATGCCTTTCCCTGATGTTGGAAGGATAGGTTCAAGCTATATGTGACCTATTAATTGAAAAAGTAGGCTCAACTATTTAAGATAGATACTGTACTTATAACAGTTTAAAATACATCTTACTTGTTTTAAACAAATAAAAAAATAGAAAAAAACTCAAGTAAGATATTCATTACACATAAAATGCTCCAGTTTCACAAAGTGGTAGCTTACAACAGGGATAGTTATGCACTCTCTTAAAAGAGGTAAATTGATCATAAATTCTTCTGTATGAGAGAAAATGGATGCTGCAGATATGGAAAAAGTAGACAAACAGAATATGAGTTCTTTTAGACTGTGAGGTTTCACAATTATGTCAAATTGCCATAGTTTTTTGTGTTAATGAGCATTCTTTTAATGGTCACCACCATTTTTGAGTTGGTTTCATGGGCACTTCCATCTTGTTTATAGCATTAAACTCCATTGGTAGTTGTGTGGTTTGTGACTTATGATATCATCTTACTTCTGCTATGAAAGACAGTAGAGCTCATTGGTTTGTGTCCAAGCTTTGGATTCTTTACTAATAGTTAGGGGTAAATTATACAAGCTAGTGTGAGAACATTTTTACTGTGAATAAAGGCCATGTCACATTACATAACTTTTCCAGTGATTTTTGGTTGCAGACTTCACTTACATATTCTTAGTTAGTTGGGGCACTTGCAGAGCTACCATGATTCTCAGTCATGTGGGCTGAAATACCTATTGACTTAGTCCAGCCAGTCTGCAACTCACCCCAACCAAATTAAGTCTGATTTTGTCTTAAGCCATAGGGGTAAGCTTATATACATATGAGAGTTAACAACCAGTGACTGCTCACTTAACAGTACAATATATGCAATGCAGCTATGAGGTATAAGGAATGCAGGTGAATTGGAGCTGACAAACAGGAGAAAGAATTGTCTGTTTGTTACATATTTTACATGCCACAATGTAATGAAGAAAATGAAAGAAAAAAAGAGCAGAGGTTGCAGTTGAACTTGTCATACCTGTAAAACCTTTGCTTGGGCACTGGCTCCATCACGCATCACATCAGTGATTGTTAGAAAAAGGAGCGAGACTTTGGAAATGGGAAACTGCACTGGAAAGTCATCATGCAGTTCTCTAATTTGACATACTCTGCATTTGTAGTTAAATAATCTAACATACTCGGGCAATAAGATTACATACTACAGTTGTCAAGTTTGATATCCCCTCCGTCTAGAAGTTTTATAGCATAACATTTAGTTAAATCTGACTGCAGTTCCTTTGTTTTGTGTTTATGAGCACCATCTGTTTCTTCAATTACAACCTACCTGCCCCTTGAACTACTCCATCTCCTGGTCGTGCTTTCTTTGATATCAATTATCTGGCACACAATCCCCCTTTTTGTGGGCCTAGCAATATGGTCGTAAACAACTGCATTTCTTTCCAATAAAAAAGACACCAACACCTACTAGCATAGTAGCTAGAAGCTGAAGTCTACTTCCAATATTTTGATTTTCGTTTTTTAAAGCATACATTTATGCTTTGGGTGAAGGAGTGTGTTGTAGTTTATCTCTAGGGTAGCTACAGGGTGTTTTGAGGACGATAGCAGTGTTAGTTGTTTGCAGAGCTGTTCTTAGAATCCTGTATGGCATGATGGCAATGTAGTGGAGTCATGATGGTGATATGTTGGAGTGCTTTATGAAGACAGATAAAATACTTTTTACTCTGAACTTGTATCTTTCTTAATGTCCATTTGATTGTTTTGTTGTTTTTCTCTCAGCCAGGCATACATGAGAATAATTGACATTCTTGGATTGTTGATGAAAAATAACCCCAGAAGCAATATATTTCCCATCTAATGCTTTCACAATAAATTTGATTTGTAATCTTTGTTAATGTGATTCCCAGTTTTTCTGCCAACTTAGAACTGATGCAATTTTCAGTTGTTGCTGAGTCAATGAATTGCCGATCCAGAGTAATTTATCCCTCTCTGGGTCAAGAGCTCAGTCACTGACAATTATTACAATTAATGTATCAAGTAGTGAGAGATCCACACATTAAAAGCAATTTAACATTGCATTTGCACAGTCAAAACAAGTTATTCACGCACAAAACACTGACTAAGCCTGTGTCTCTAAACCTCGTTGCTCGTAGATTAAATGTGGCTGCCTTAAATCAGGTCTGATAAGAACGAGCTGGTGTGAGAAATCTGAATTCACAAGGCTCTTCAGGCCGCCCTGAATCAAACTGCACTACCTCCATCCATCCATCCGTTATCCAACCCGCTATAACCTAACTACGGGGTCACGGGGGTCTGCTGGAGCCAATCCCAGCCAACACAGGGTGCAAGGCAGGAAACAAACCCCGGGCAGGGTGCCAGCCCACTGCTGAACTGCACTACCTATTTGAGTGTAAATGTCAGTAAAGTTGTCAATCTGAGACCGTAATATAATACATGCAAATCTATAGCCAAAATATTACAGTTCTAGACACCTCAATGCTGTCTAATAATGTATGCAAGGTCATTGCTTTACTTCATGTACATCAAAAATACATCTTAAGTTTCTTGAGAAATTATTTCTACTGTGATACATGCTAAATCCAAAGAGCAGTAGCCAAAGTCAGAACTGCACTGTCATATATCAAGTCAAGGGTAGCTGATGACCTCAACAGCCACCATCAAACTTCCTCTGCTAAGTAAACAAGAATAGTTGGTTGAAATACATGAAAGAAAAATTCCAGCCATAAACCTAACTTGTAAGGAGTACATTATGTAGACTGAAACAAGAAAGAAAGTAAGAACAAATTCAAATAAAGCAACTTCATTAAGCACTTCTTTCGATGTTGTGTATTCCCAGTACGTCTAATCCTTTCTGGACCAGTTGTAAGAAGCTAACTGACTGTAAGAGTTCTCTTGCAGAAAGAAGGTTACAGATTTTTACCAGCCTGTACAGAAGCTGTCCAGTTCAAGTTCACTTTTCATATGGCACCCTAAAACAAGGTGCTAGCAAGTCAATAAATTGTGTTTATGAATGGCTAAACAAAAGTGAAAATTTAAAACTTTTAATAACCTTTGGACATGGAAATATGAAGAACCTGGATGAAAGGCCTGACCGCCTTATCTAAGGAAAATAGATCTTTAAATATTTGCCACAAATTTTCAGTTGGATTAAGATGTGGACTTAAGACTAGGTCAGTCAATCAGACTAAAGACCTTCCAACAGATAGGTAACAGCAAATTGTCCCTAGCTGGGAAAAAAAGGACCATAATGTTTATTTAAAGATGAAGCTAGGAGGGCTGGGAGCAGGTCATGCTTTCACTTCTGGCTGTTTGATGGTGGCACACAGTCCCCAGTTAGGATGAATAAAACTATCCCTCCCTTCTACCTACAGTATCTATCTGTCTATCTACATCTACTTATTTGGCTGATGCTTTTATCCAAGGTGACTTACAACATTTATGATACAATTGGTTACATTTCTTTTTGTTCTTTTGCCAATTAGAGCACAGGCAAGTCAAGTGACTTGCTTATGGTCACATAATGTCAGTAGCAGGATTTGAACCCATAAACTCAAGGTTTGAAGTCTAAAGTCTTAACCAACCACTATACCACACTGCCTATCTATCTATCTATCTATCTATCTATCTATCTATCTATCTATCTATCTATTAGATAGTGCTCTTCAGTTCTATCTATCTATCTATCTATCTATCTATCTATCTATCTATCTATTAGATAGTGCTCTTCAGTTCTATCTATCTATCTATCTATCTATCTATCTATCTATCTATCTATCTATCTATCAGCTAGGAGACCTAAGAGTGCAGTAACACCAGGGCCCACTAGAGAGCGCTCTAGCCTGGAAGCTGCATAGCCACAAAGGGCCTCTCCTGACCCTGGAAGCCACTGGGAGAGAGTTATGAAGGTTTGGGGGTTATGAAAGTTGAAATGCCATTCCACTTTATAGAAAGGGATTCAAACCCAATATTTTGTACAGCACTGGTCAATTTGTGTTTCGTTTCCTTGGGACTTTTTAAAGGTCTAATCTTGTAAGTCTGACTGTATCTGTGTGTATTTATTCATTGCTCAGGTAATATTCCAACAGGCAGTAATCAGAAAATGTGACTGCCTCTGAGCAGCCAAAGGTGACTCTCGGTCAACATGGTCGCAGAAGTGTCTGAATTGACAGGAACAACCCTGAATTAGAATTTTGGGATGCTTGTACACTTCTATTACTTGCACATTCTGAGTAGCAGCCCTTGTGGGCTATTACAGTGTAGTGAACTCCATTATCAAACCTGCTTATTATTATCATCTCTCCATTATCAAACACATTTAATCTTGGTCAGGATCAGGGGGAGCATATCATAATAATATCAGAACCAGCATTAGACTTGACGGCAATCACAGGACATAAAATATTTATTATACATAAAGTATTACATGCAGATGAGACAACTGGCCAATGAAAATGTTGCATGCTATACCAGGCTCTACAAACTATTGCCAGGGTACAGTGCCAGTGGTGTGTTACCCTGAGCCAGAGATCAAAAGCAAAGAAGTAAACTTGATGGGCATCAGAGCTTGAAAAACAGCAGCACCAGGTAAGTGTGTCAAGGCTCAACTGCGCTGAGCAACATGTTGACACTGAGCAGAGTTTGGAGACAGTAAGCAAAAGTCTGGAGGAGAATTATTTTTCAAATATTCTATAGCCATTTAACTTTTCCAAATGTCTTCTAATTTGCAGATATAGGCAGTACTCTGGCATTTTTTTTTATTATACTGTGATATTTAAAAAACATTAAATGTTCACTATATTGACATAACAACAGAGAGGAATGTAAAATTAGGTTAATGTTTTACTTAAAGATTAATGATCCTCTTAAGAGTTATCTCACATGGTACAGTGTATGTATACAGGGAGTGTTCAATATTGCAATGTTAGGTGCTTTTGCAACAGGGCATTTGAAAAAATGAGATTTTTTTCAGTTTTGAAGACAAGAATCTGCTTAAGCAGAATTGCAAGTATCATGTTTATACTAAAGTGTGTTGGGTAGATCTATGATCCATCACTCTTGAAAGGACAAAAGGCGTGTATTGCTAACCACATGGAGATAAAAAAAAAACTTCTCCTTCAGTTGTTATCTGTTTGTGTTATTCCCCCTGCATCAACCACCTTAGGTATGCATTAAGCTACACTTTGAAAATATACACCATCAGATTAGAATGGGCACTGACTGAGTCCGTGACTCAATGTGACAAACCATGGTAAGTTTTATGGCTTCAGATAGTGGACTATACCAAATTACACCATACTCTTCCTCCTTACTCTTGTCACAGTATACTAAGTGCAGCAACACATGCTTTCTTTCCCTTTAATACATTTGATCAAATCCCAAACTATTTCTCTCTCTAATTGACCACCAGATACAGTATGTGACATTATTTCTAATTTTTACTGTTTCTTCTTTGATGCTCTGAGCTGTTCAAATAACTTCAGTTTACACATTCACAAATTTCTCTCACTTTGCTGGTGTAACTTCATTTAACCTCATTCTACTTCACTTCATTCATGTTACTTCAGATCCTGACTTTACTTATTTTACTTAATTTAACTCACTTATTTTAATATATGTGCTTATGTCACTTCATTATCTTCACTGCATTTACTTCACATCATCCCAGTCTCATCCCATTTCACCTAATTTAGTTCATTCATATCAACTTGCTCGTTTACTTCACTGTCCTTAACTTTCTTTACTCATTTCACTTAACTCACTTCAGAAATTCATTCACTTCAATTTTTTCATTTAATTTTCCTTACATTATTCAATGAACTTCCTGTCAATTACTTCATCTGACTTAATTTCCCTGTTGTTACTAATTTAAATGTGATGGATTGCTTGATATGATTCATACATTCGTTTCGGCACTTTAAAGTAAGTTGCAGTTTTTCTGATTTGCTAATATACTAAGCCTGATTCTCAGAGTAAAATAATTAAAAATGGCCAAAACTCAGTTATCGAGTCAATAACTCGTTTGGCACAACCTCAAATAATGTTCCCCTAGTTAGACACAATTTGCAGAGCTCATTCACAGTTTTTGTTAAACTCAAAACACGTCATCATTCACAAACACATTTCTCATGTTTGCAGTCATTTTGCCTTATGATGCAAAATAGAAAACGCAGGTCACATAAGCTGAAGACAACTAGAACACAGTTGTTATCATTTAGACACAATGACTCCAAATTGCTCCCAAATGTTTCTAACCACAAACTATACACCAGTACAAACTAAACACTGGTTGAAATTTCTCAGCTGGTAGAAACTTTCATATTTTCCACAGTTTGGTGTATTTGGAAGCCGCCTTTGTTACTTGCCAGTGAAGTGACACACATGCTGTAGTGGTGTGGTGGTAAGTGGGTGTTCTGATGCCTTCTGGCACAGTTTAACATGTGGTGGTACAACTGTGGAGATGAAAAAAGATGTCAAAGATTGAACAGTGGGCTTTCTTTATGAGAATGGAAGTACTAATTGAATGTGACACTTGGTCATGAATAAGGTAGCTTTTAGAAAAAATATACGTGTGTGTGTACACTTATACAGAAATATTGATGTATGTCCCAAATCACATACACACACTTGTTTTATGCTACCTAAATGTGAATTACTTTTCACACTCCAATAGACAACTGTACAATAATCACAGAAAAATATCTCTTATAATCACCCATTTTTTCATACAAAATAAAAAGATCATGTGGTAATCTGCTATTTGTTCTCCAGTTATTTCACAAAAAAAAAGTATATAAACTCACCTGAAGTTGCATTGCAAAATTTTCATACACTAGGAATACAGAATACACTGCCAGGATCAGTTTGATGTGGGGACAGGAGAACATGTGAGGTGGCACATTGTATACGAAGCAAGCTGCGTGTACAGAACACAGGGTCAGCTCACTTGTAATGCCTCCACGGGTCTCTATTCAAATGCAAGAATGAACAGTGGGCTTTTTTGTGAAGATGGAAGGACTGATGGTACGTGGTACTTGGTCACAAATGAGCTAAAATATGGTTTAAGTACAGCTACATCGAAATTCTGGTACACATATTGAATCGCACACACACATGGCTTTACAGTAGATGCATATGCAAGCAATGAAAGCTGACTGTTTTTCTTTCTTTTGCCTATTAGACATTTTTAGGTCTGTACTGTAAAATATACAGCTATCATCCATAATTTTGTAAACTTAATCGCCCACCTCTAAACCAGCATTTTGTAACTCTGTTTCTTCTATCATACTCCACCTTCTTAAATCCCATAGAACAATTTTTTCAGTGTGGTGGTGGAAAGGATCTAACAGAAACACTTATTTCTCAGAAAATCTCCTTTAGATGATGGACTTGGCCCATGGAGACATACAGTAGGTGTGAAGTCATGTCAAGGTTTGATTCGGCATGCCAGAGGATTCTTTCCCTGTGGCCTTGCAAGGGAGAACATTGTCTGTGAAGTAGATGAAGTCCTCTGACCTGATGCTGAGGCAGAATGAATATTCATCCTTAACATTGACTTGGCAACATTTCACTCTTGCGCAATATGTTACTTTAATGTGCCACTCATTTGGATTTTTTTTCTATTTGTCTTTTGGCTTTTACAGTAATATGTTTTGCAGTGCAGAAAACAGCAAACACTGCATATTGTTTAGGCAGTGATTTTCTTTGAGTTGTAAGCAAACATTATTGCTAAACAATACGCTTTTCTTCACTCTAGTCTTTTGTTGAAGTTGGTTTTTATACTGTAGCTCACAACATGCTATAGACCATATCCACAATAAAACATTTTCTTTAGTCCTATGAAGTGTTTTTACTGGTAGTGTTTTCAGTTTTTTGATATTGTTCAGTAGTGTTTATATAGCTTTGTGTGTGATTTAAAAGCTGTGTTTGGTTTGGAGCAAAGATAAAATGTTTTTGAGTCCATTGATTCACATTGACAAACCAGTCAGAGGTTTTGTGAATGTGGAGTTTTAAAAGTTCAGGGAAAGGACCTGTGACTTCTACCCTGAGGCCTTATCAAGCTGAACTGAAGTACAGTGCATGCTGGGGAAAATGGAATATGAAGCAGGACCTTATATTGTGTACTACTGCTTACTTAGATGGAATCTCAGAGAATCGGCCTTGAGCTTTCATAACATCTAAAGCATTCACCATGCTGTGAGAAACTGCAAAACATAATGTCAACATGCACTGGTACCAGGGTGTGTTTTTCTCCTTTTTATATGTGCTGATGCTAGACTAAAACCCCACACCCCCAATGCCCCCCCAAGTTTTTAAAGCTAACAAAAACATAGTTCCACCTGGCCTGAATCAATAGTTAAGTCAAATACAAATACAAATTCTGTATTACTAGTTTTAATGCAAATATAATTTAAAAGTAAAGGCTTAGAAGTCACTACCTTTGCCTGATTTTTACTAGCACTGCTGAGTACTAGATTGTCCATTTCGTTTCCAGCTGCAGTCCCATAAGGGCACTTGAGGACATTCTTGTGAAGTCTTCTATTGGTGGTAAAATGGGTTGAATTAAAGTTTTGGAAATAAAAGACAGTCCCAGTTAGTGATTAGCCTGTTATTAGTGGTCCTAATATTGAACACACTGGGTATAATAGGACAGTAAAACAGGTAAGAGGATACCAGTAACAGGTACTGTATATATAGTTGGATTTGATGCTTCTTCCTATCCCTTAGTAAGATAAGTGCCTAAGGAATTAGTCAATATCTTTCATGTTAGGTGACCTGATAACAGATTAAAACCAGAATGAAACTTGAATTTTTGTTTAGAGTTTTTAAACAAAAGGGTGACACAAATAAGGAAATTTGTCTTAACAATTATGAAATACTGTATTAAAACATATTGGTTTGATGGACATGCTGATGGATTTAATTTTGATTTACACATATCCAGCTCCTTGTGACCCTGCTTAGTATTAAGTGTGCTTACAAAATGTTATGGTATAATACAGTATATACATGATATATAATTATATTTCTTTAAAGGAATGACTAATTATACAATTAATAAAATGCAAGTTCAATTTACTTGGTTGCTCATTTGAGTTTACCTGTTAATGCAGTTTTAAACCAGCCTATATTCTATGCCCTTATATATTATATATATATTCCATATACTGTATAATATGGTTGTCTATCTAACCCAAATAATTTCTTTGTTTTTTTATTCCACAGGGTTACCAGTTCACTTCACATTACTGACTCATAGTTGCATGCACTTCAGTTGTCAAAAAATGTAAGTAATTATATTACAGCTCTGCAGTTATACTGCTCTTTGGACTGTGCTGGTGAAAGATTCTATATAAAATAAAGGCTGATGGTTTTATAAAGTTTTTTAAACTTATATAACAGGAATTATGATACTCTTTATTCCTAAAACTCTTGTTGTACGTTAGATTGTATACATAATGATGTTATTGAATATCATATTATATTCTACTATATGCCCAAACCTAAGTCTGTGTTATATTAATAATAATAATAATAATAATAATAATAATAAAAGTTCAATTCATAAGTTTTTCCAGCACAGAATAATCAGAATCCAAGATCCATCCAGGAAGATTTTGGCAGCACCCTCGTCTGGATTTGATATCAATATGCCACAGGTTTAGCTCACACTCCTGCCCTTATGGCCTCATCCTGTCATACCTGGCTGAGCTAGTCTAGTCAGTCATCATCAGTCATTGTCCAACCCGCTATATCCTAACACAGGGTCACAGGGGTCTACTGGGGCCAATCCCAGCCAGCACAGGGAGCAAGGCAGGAAACAAGTCCCGGGCAGGATGCCAGCCCACCACAGGACACACACACACACCCACACACCAAGCGCACACTAGGGACAATTTAGGATCGCCAATGCACCTAACCTGCGTGTCTTTGGACTGTGGGAGGAAACTGGAGCACCCGGAGGAAACCCATGCAGACACAGGGAGAACATACAAACTCCACGCAGGGAGGACCCCTTAAGCAAACCCGGGTCTCCTTACTGCGAGACAGCAGTGCTACCACTGCACTACCGTGCCGCCCCTAAGCTAGTCTAATATAACCTAATTTTAACAGTACAAAGTGCCCATAGAAATCCAACAAACACAAAAACGGATGTCTATGCAAACTCTTCAAAGAAGGTGTTATAGCCAAGAGCTGAACTTCAATGTAAAGGTAATGCTACCCACTGCTCCACCATGCAATCTCACTTATTTTATATCTGTGCCCGTACCACTAAGGTTGACAGGGAAATGTAAAGGAATAAGGCTGCTGTTGACACCCATAATACTATGTAACATGCAGAAACATAAAAGAAAACTTATAAATAAAACAAAATCTACAAAAAAAACTTTCATTCTGTAATTGAAATGAAATTAAACAAGTGGAGAGACAATAGATTTAGAGCTTAACATTAATCAACAAATCAGTGTTTAATTTATATACATATGTTTTTACACATGAATGAGGCTCAGTTTCATTCATACATTTTGCAAGAGAAGTATATCTCTAGCATTTAAATCTGTAATAATTCAATGCATTCCTAAAATATTAAAAATCCACATTTTTATGAGCTAAAATGTAGTTTGTGTAATTCAAACGGTGTTTTAAAGTTCCTCTGTGTTGCATTCAATATTGCAATACAAGATGAACTAAGATCATTCAATACCGATACAAGTTTTTATAGTGTCAGTCAGGAATTAAACAGTAACCATGACCTGGGGGCAAGTAAATATAAAACTTTGTCTGCCGTTTGAATTAATAACCCTTTCTTTCTAATTCTTAAAAATCAACATTAGTATTCTGAGCATTTAGTTTTCATACAGTTGAATGTTTCCCTTGCAGTCATAAAGATAATTGCATTGTTACAAAAAACAAGAACAAGCTTGAAGTCTTCTGGCTCCCTGCGATTCCCCTGCTCTCCTTGGCTTTGATTTATCCAAGCAGCAGACACACCCCACAAGCTGCAGCCCTTCCAGGGTGTTGGCACTGCAGTTTATTCTAAGCAGAGTAGCAAAGCAGACTTCCTAATCAGTTAAGCGTGAAAAGGTAAAGAAACAAAAATGTAAGAATTGAAAGCGCACCCTGAGCTGGATTCCCATGCCAGTTGGGAAAGTGCAGGTGAAAACAGTCGCACATTTCGGCAGATGGTGGTCTTCAGCCCTTCAGCAACAAATGACAGATTCCTGCAGGATGCGGCTCTGTACTGTCCCATCAGCAGCAAGTGATTAGCATCCAGCCTCAGAACGAGGGCAGAGCTCAGAGGAGGATGACTGGCAATAAACTCCTCTTGCTGCTTTTTTCCCTTTCAGGAAATGCCTGTCCCTGGACACTAACCAAATTATCCAGGGCTGCTCTGCAAATCTATTCCACTCTATTGATTAGGGCGGCAGGAAAGGTCATTGCTGATGGAAACATCCAACCTGAAGTGATGTGCAGAGGAATCTAGGATTACTTGTATCACGTAGCTGCATAAAGAAACTTTTTTATTTTAGCTAACATATCAATTTTTTCAGCCAAGAAAAAATCTGTATTTGCTTGCGTATTGCACATAATTCTATAATAATTTAGGAAAGTTTAGTTATAAATAAGACAAAGTAACTTTGCACATAAAGGACAGACTCATTTTGCTTGATTATTGCCACAAAGAGTGTCTTAAGCAGGAATTGGGGAGTATTATGGCCTGACAGTGCTAGAGTTTGGGTGTTTCTCCTTGAATTAATCACAAATTATTTAATTCAATGTGTAATTTATATTCTTTAAATGATATATTAAACATGTTGGTAATTCATATTGTACAATAAAGCATGACAATATAGTGAAATGCATAATTAAGAATAAGAATTGTGTGACTCGTTCTTACATAATGATTCAGTTCACAAATAAAAAGAATGAGAATTGTGTAGCTCATTTGAAAATCAAATGAATGTGAATCGTGTGACTTGTCCTTGGGTGATGTTTCAGCTTACAAAACAAATGAACAAGAATCATGTAACTCGTTCACAATAAAATGAATGAGACTCGTGAGTCATTCTTGGGTAATAATTCAATGCAATTCACAAACCAAATGAACAAGAATTATGTGACTCGTTCTCGGGTAGTGTTACAGTTCACAAATCGAATGAACCAGAATCATGTGACTCATTTGGAAATAAAATGAACAGCAATCAAGTGAGTCATTCTCAGGTAATGATTCAATTTCTGTAATCAAAATGAACGAGAATCATGTGACTCATTTGTAAATCAAATGTACAAGAATTGTTTGACTCGTTCTCGGGTAATGAGTCAGTTCAAACTTAAAAGAGTCAGTGAATGATACATGCTCTGTTCATTCAATGAACCATCAAAACTGTGCACTAAAGTAAAGCTGAAAGCAAATAACTGTCAGAAATTAGAATTGTATTTTAAAGGGTTCAGTTTAGTGTGACTAATTTGTTAAATGTACAAAGGGACATTAATGTATTAGTTTAACATTTTGTTTACATATACTGTTTAATACAATTCCAATAATAAATTGTACAAAGCAAACAATTAAAACATTCTAGTTTAAATGTTGTGACAGAGGAACAGATTGAGGGCAACAAAAAAGGAACGTTGGGTCACTAGCCAGGCCATCCCTTTTAATTAACTTATAAAAATAAAAAACAATTGGTCAGAGCAAATCTAAGGTAGGCTTCTAGCAGATGAATCTTTTGCCAGAAAGCATCAACATAGGTCTGTCCACTGTGAGGCTTCAGGTTTAAATGAACGCCCTCTTCTGGGGGATGCCCACTTTTATGGCATCCAGGGCTGAAGAGGCATGGTCAAGTCTGGGCGGTGTCGGTGGGGCTAGGCTTTCTTGACGATTTTCTTGACAGAACTGTGGTGGAAAGAGAGTTTGCTGTTAGCGACAGTGCCCCCTCTCGGCCCAGAGTGGAAGTGCTTACCTCACTAGAGCCAGGAAGGTGGTCCCCATATGCACATACATGACAATGTGTTATTGCTGTACTGTACTTGTGTGGTAAATGAGAAAATGATCAGTGACAGTACCCTCATTTACCAATGATGATTTAGTTTTAACTAGAAAGAATCCCAAGAGAAGTGAACGAAAATCATTCATCACTTTAAACATCTAAATGAAAGATCATGATTACCTCACACGTCCACCTTAGCACTCCCGTTGACCTCTGAATCAATTTGTTTGTGTTGATGAATTGACTCCCATGGTTCACTAAAAAGGGCTGTTCAAGCTTGTGAAGGAAAAACATTTACATACATATACATATCTCTCTATTATAAAAGGGAATCCTGAGACGAGACTTTGGTCATGAGATTTTGTCATGTCACTCCATCCTCTCGACCATATTCAGCCACACACACAACCCTCTTATCTGTCATTCGTGTAAATGCTTTTAACAGACACAGTTCCTGCTGTCTTAACTCATATAAATTTTTACGTTTTCCTCACTTTAAGTTCCCAGTAAAAGAAGACTTATTATGTCCAAATCTTATTGAAAAATTTCATCCCAAAGGGTTATCAACAGAAGAAATGAGTACACGGGCAATCCTAGCACCGAGAAACGATAAAGTAATACGAATTAACAGAAAAATTGTCAATCGGTTACACTGCAAATTGATTAAATACATATCAATAGACTATGTTGAAACAGTTGGTGGTGATCGTGCGGAAGATGAAAACATCAATTTACAATATCTCAAAGAATATCTACAACCATTAACATTGTACGGTCTTCCACCACCCGAATTACTGTTGAAAGAAGGATGTATCCAAGAAAGGTAATGTAGTACATCACCCACGAATAATATTACACAACAAAGGAGATCTTGATATGCCATTCGTATTAAAACATTAACAGTTTCCCGTTAGAATAGCTTTTGCAAAGGCAATTAACAAATCACAGAGACAAACGAAAGAAACGAGAAAGACATGAAATTCACTCACGTGCAGTTATACCTTGCATTGTCAGGATGTAAGTCCAAACACAGAATCAAAATTCAATGCGATATTGATGAAAACTTAATTAAAAAATTGTTTTTACTGAAGTTTTACAGTAAAATTGTAAGTTTAAATAGTATTTGCGTGTTAATTTCAAATCCAAACAGAACGAAATCGTATAACACAACGAATAACTATAAAGCAACATGACACATAATTTACTTTCAAATTATTATGTTTCACTGTTTTTTACTATGGTTAATTACTCGCTGTAATGTAAAATAGTTCTATTTTGCATATGTAACAATTCCCATGAAAATAACAATCTGTTGAAATTGTACATCCCAATACGCAGGCGGCTGAACCGCAAAGTGGCTAGTGTGTAGCATCAGCCCGGGGGTTGGCGAGTGAAGTGAGCAGGGGGCAAAGCCCCCTAGTATTCTCAAACATACTTACCCAGTTTATGGTCACAAGGTCCTTCAGACTATCCCAGCAGCATTTTGATAGACTTTCATTATTCCAGGGGGAAATCTGTTTGCAGCAGGAAAGCATAGGACACTGTTACACCAATTGCAGAATAAAGGCTAAAGGTAAACCATATGACATAATTGTTACAACCAGTACCAACACCTACATGATTTCTGCAAATAAGAATAATTACCTTCAACAGTATACACCAATAGTTAAGAATTCGGTAGAATCCCTAAAACTTCTAGAATTTAAAATTCTTATAGACCTGGCAATAAAAGAGTCTTTGAATCTCTTGTTCTTAACCCTTGGGAACCTAAATCTGCAGCCTTATGGCAACAAAGAAACATAGGCTGCACAGACTCTAATTGCACTCTAATTATTATGTTGCCCTTCCAAGATTGGATCATGCTCATTACCATGTCTCATTCACTGACACTGAAGATTTGCTTTCCATGGTCTTTGTTGTTTTGCTTACTTGTATGCCACTAAGTTGCCTTTTATACAGTGTGAACACTGCATACATGCTCAAAAGGCAAATCATTTTTCAGTTTTGTAAAGTGTCCAGTGGCAGGTGGTGTTTAAAATGAAACAATCAATATGGCAACAGGAGTGCAACTCTTAACTTTGATTGCATTGCTAAAGAATAAATTAATTCTAGGTACCAGCATCTCTCAAATGGGGTTACATTAAAAACTTTGTTAAAACCTCATAAAATGTGATCCTCTGTTGTTCACCACCATCTAGGATTTGATAGATTTCACTCTTCACATTCTCTCCCAGCAGGCTAGAAAATATCTCCATAGTCAGTCAGTTTCTCGCTGGAAAAAACTGTCATGTACTGATTGAATGGTGATACTATATTATTTGCATATGTTGTCGAGGAAACAGTAGACATGAATCATGGGCAAATGTTTAATGATCATTACTATACTTTGATTTCATTGAATTTTGTAATTATAATAGGATAGTCAATTTATTTCAGAGAACTTAATTCAATTTATAACTTTACAATTATGATTATCATATAAAAATATGATTTTACTGTCACCATTACTGTAGGTTGCCTTTATTGCTTGTGGGTTAGAGAGCTAGCTTCCCACTACCAGATCTTTTTATAAAGTTGCTAAAAGGGAAAAATTGTTTTCACTCATGTAAGACAGATTCAAACGTTTTAGAGTAATATGCAACGCAGTAGAAAGAAAGGAAAAAGGAAAGCTTGCCAATGCAGCCCACTTGCTAAAGTACTTTATAAAACGTCACACCTCTATCGTATCTTTTTCTGAGGTAGTCTTGCAGTCAGACATTGCCATAATTGAATGTCCACCTCAAATATTTTGATACTATCAAACCACTATTTTGCATTAAACCCTCTACATCTTGTTCCCAACAGTAATGACTCCTCTCTTGTATTTCTATGTACAGATCTGACAATGATGATTCCATTCAAAGCATCTTTGAGCACTTCCAAGCTGATGAAGCAGACATCTGGCGTTATAACTGATTTAGAGTCAGTACATCAGCTGTCAACATATCACTTGGTTGTCTATTAGGTTGCTTCTATCCAACAAATTGACTTTTATTTATTTTTAAGATTCGGGATATATATATTGATAAATAGTCATATTGGCTTTGAATCACTTGCAGAATTAATTAACAGTTAAACAAATAATATTGGATAGGAAAAAAAAATCTGAAATGAGTCTCTTGAAACTACAGTCTAATGTAACCTTAGTAGCCTACAGAAACATATATTGCCATACACAGTCAGCACATAGTTTCAATTAATTTTTACCGTCAAGACTTTTGTCTAGCATTGCTCCAGGTTTGGGAGTGGAGGCATTTCCCCCTTGCCCTCCATAGACAGGCCTATGGGTATAGCTGTTCTATGCAAGGCATACTGTGCATTCCCCCTATTTGCACCCCTGGTTGACTCCTGCTGCCCAATAAACATTTCTTGCATTCCCCCTATTTGCACCCCTGGTTGACTCCTACTGCCCAATAAACATTTCCCAGCAAGGGACCCAGTTTGGGGTTATTTGGGACAAAAGGTAAACAGACCCACTCACCCACATCTACACACTCACTAGAACTGAAGTACTTGTAGAAAAGCCAAAAGGGAGAACACTCAAGCTTCAACATTTTGTGCCAGGCAACGTCTGGCAAAACCCGCTTGAGTCTGCATTTCAAGCATGATAAAGCAGGTTCCTCCCATTCAGTATGGATGTGTCTACTCTTACGTTTCACTTTGAGCTCACTTTTCCCTAATCATTATTTTATGTCCTCATGCATATGTGCCCTTAGGCAGGCTCAGTGAAGAAACTGATGAATTCGGTAATGTTTTACAGGTATGTGCTGTTAAATTGCATGGCTATGGTCAAGTTGCATGTAATTTGAAGCTTTCCACTACAGTAGTGTTTGTTTTGTAAAGCACTTTGCACTCTATTACTATGAAAGGAGTTTGATTGACTTAAGTATTATAAAGTTAGATTCAATTCAGTTTATTTTGTGTGGTGCACTTCACTGAGTGTAGACACAGTGTACTGTTACAGGTTCCCAGGTAAAAGGCAAACATAAAGTTTACAAATTACCAAATACAGAACTATAGGGTGGTCCAGATCTAATTATGCAATTTTCATTATGTTATAACAACGTGCAATGCAAGATGTTGGAGGAATTTGGACCGCCTGCAGTGCATAGGAACACAATCTCCCAAATCAACGAAATGTTTGACTGGACTGGTAGCGCCAATCACCCGAAATTGTATTATCTTCCTGCATTGCATTAATTGTTGCATAATTAGATCTGGACCACCCTGTAGTACACATTCCCATGCACAAAATAAACTGGAATGAAACAGCAATCTTTCAAAAATTCCCTAAGTGAAGTATTTTTTGTATTTTCTCCTGGGCTCTACAGGTTCCTACTTATTAAGCACCATTGTGAAATATTTTCATTGAGCTAATAAACAAGCTGATAATGAATGCTGACTGTATGTAACTCTTTTCATACCCAGTATTGACTTTAGCAGAAATATTAATTTCTTCTGCTTTTGTGCTTGCATATTAAAACACAGACATTTAAGTAAAAGAATAAGGCTCAATATGTATGTTATGACCAAAGGTGGTACTTGACAAACCAAAGTTCAAAACTCTGAGGTAAACTTTTTACTCTTCACATGACAGACGCTTTTATTCCTGCAGTAGTTCAAGGTTCACCCAACTAGTTATCTCCCTCAGCTCTCAGGCTTGGGATTTCTGGGACAATGTCTTTCCTCCGTTAGCAAACAGGTCCTCTCCAGTAGGTATTAGACCTGGAGTGGCCATGGCACCAAACTTTAAAGGCCTTCACTGACCCAAAATGGGGCTCAGGCTTTTAAAAGTTCAAAACTCACAAAATACACAAAACACACAAAAATGCCTTTCAAGTGACAGGATAAACATAAACCATCTGGCTTCAGAAGACAAAAATGAAGTCCTTAATGTGTTGAAGCATGTAATAAATAACAAAAGAATAAACATTAAAATGGCAAAGCAAAGAGAAAAGACAAAAGTAAAGCAAAAAGCGGCTTGCCTAAGAAGGCAACTCAAGACTAACAAGTCCAACCCAAAGATAAAATCCAGAAAACAAAAGCAAAAATATCCACGAAACCAGGGGGCACAAGGAGAATAGGCAAAAAACATAAGTATACAATATATACATACTAAATATTTAAACAAAAATTTTGGATGATAAATTGGACTGGACTGCCAACTGGATGATAAATTGGACTGGACTGCCAATACTGATGTTCTGTGCAAGAAAGGACAGAGCCGACTATACTTCCTTAGAAGTCTGGCATCCTTCAACATCTGCAATAAGATGCTGCAGATGTTCTATCAGATGGTTGTGGCGAGCGCCCTTTTCTATGAGGTGGTGTGCTGTGGAGGCAGCATAAAGAAGAGGGACATCTCACGCCTGGACAAACTGGTGAGGAAGGCAGGCTCTATTGTAGGCACAGAGCTGGACAGTTTGACATCCGTGGCAGAGCGACGGTCACTGAGCAGACTCCTGTCAATCATGGAGAATCCACTGCATCCACTGAACAGGATCATCTCCAGACAGAGGAGCAGCTTCAGTGACAGACATTTGTCACTGTCTTGCTCCACTGACAGACTGAGGAGATTGTTCCTCCGCCACACTATGCAATTCCACCCCTTTGGGGGGTGTTGGAGTAAACATTAATATTATACAAAGTTATTGTCTGTCTGTTATACCTTCATTGTTATCACTCTTTAATTTAATATTGTTCTTTATCAGTATGCTGCTGCTGGAGTATGTGAATTTCCTCTTGGGATTAATAAAGTATCTATCTATCTATCTATCTATCTATCTATCTATCTATCTATCTATCTATCTATCTATCTATCTATCTATCTAAACAGTGTTACCAAAGATGACTTATTAACTAAAGCACAAAAATGTAAGCATAATAATTTTTAAAAATGACAAAAATAAGGAAAATAAACAGGGAATCAACCCTGACAGAAACATAACAAACATGAATGACAAAAAGAAGAAGAAAACCACCAAAAACCCTGCATACTAAATTATACTTTATTTTCATTCTCTTTATTAAATAAATTAAAACAAAGGTAAACAAACAAATTCAAATTTAAAAAATTAAAAAATATCAAAAATACCAAAAGCAAAACAAGTTACAAAACACTAAAAAATACAAAACGCAAAAGCTAAATCTACAAAAAGAAAGCAAAAGAATAGTGAAATTAAGTAAACCAAGCCAAAATATAATATCCAAAATCAAAATCCTCAAAAACAAGGAAGCAAAAACAACATGACAGGAAGCTAATGCCACTGCATTTGAAGCCTTTAAATAGTCCCTAGGTGCCACACAATAACAAAATTGAACAACCTGGGGTCATCAGTGTGAACAACTTGTGGACAAGTGCTGGTAGTGCCTACCCAAAAAGGTTGTCTGGCCACCCAGTGTTCAATAAAACAATAAAATGTTTGCCTATTTTGTTATTTAGCTCCCTCTGTATATAACTACATGCCCTACTTATGATGACACCCTAATAATGTCAGTGCTTGAAGCCTGTAAAATACATACGGGGCACCGTCCCTCCACTAAAACAATTAAAAAATTAGGAAAAGGCAGTGTGGGTATTAATCTAATACAAAACAGCAAAAGAAAAGGATTAACAATTTTTGCAAATTTATTAAAAGAAATAAACAGAAATATCACATTGACACAAATGTTACCATCGTTTACGGTGACATTTAAAGTTTGGATCAGGTGCATCCCTTTATGTTGATCATCACTAAGATGTTTCTACACCTTGTTTGAAGTTCATCTGTGGTCAAATCAGTTGTCTGGACATAAAGGCAAACACCTGTCTATAGAAGGTTCCAGAGTTAACCAAAACCCAAAACCATGAGTTCAAAGGAAATTCCTACGAGTCTTGAAACAGGATTGTGTTAAGACAAAGATCTGAAAAAGGCTGCAAAAAACAATCTCTGCAGCATTGAATGTTCCCAAGAGCAAAAGGACCTCCATAATTCTAAAATGGAAGAAGTTTGAAACAACTATGACTCTTCCTAGAGCTGGGTGTCAGGCCAAACTGAGCAATCAGGTGGAAGGGTCTTGTTAAAACCAGTGAACAAGAACCCACTTTAGCTGAGCTCCAGTGGACCTGTTTGGAAATGGCAAAAACATCCAGAAGGGCAACCATTACTGCAACACTCTACCCATCTGGAGTTTATGGAGAGTGACCAGTAAGAAGCCTCTTCTCAGTAAAATACACATGGAAGCCCACTAGGAGTTTCACAAAAGACATCTAATGGATTCTTAGACTATAAGAAACAAGATTGTCTGGTGTTTTGAAACCAAGGTTAGTGTCATGTCCATAGAAAACCAGGCCACTGCCCATCACCTATGCAATTCCATTCAATGGAGAAGCATGTTGACTGCAGCATTTTGCTCTGAGGTTGTTTTTCAACAGTAGAAACTGTGAGACTAGACATGGGCGAGGGTAAGCTGAAGACAGGATAGTCTTGGGACACAGATCTTGGAGAGGCTACAAAAAATTGTGCAGTGCTCATTGTTAACAAGAGCAAAGCATATGTCAAAATTGTTAAATGGAAGAAGTTTGGAACAACCAAGTCTCTTCCTAGAACTGCCCACCATAGAAATTGTGCAATCATAGTAGAAGAGCCTTGGTAACAGAGGTGATCAAGAACCTTATGGTGACTCTGGCTGAGTTCCAGGGAACCTGTGTGGAGATGGGAATAACTTCTAAAAGGACACCCATCACTGCAACCCTGTATGAAAGAGTGACTAGACAGATGCCTCTCCTCAGTAAAAAGACACATAGAATTCCACTTTGTGTTTGCAAAAAGGCACCTAAGGGACTCTCAGATTATGAGAAACAAGATTCTCTAGTCTGATGAAACCAAGATGATTATCATGTCTGGAGGAAACCAGGCACTGCTTATCAGCTGTGCAATGCCATTCCAAAGGTTAAGCATGGTGATGGCAACATCATGCTGTGGGGTTATTTTTCAGTGGCATGGATTGGGAGTTTAAAACAGGGTGGAGGGAAAGCTGAATTTAGCAAAGTATACAGAGATATCCTTAATGAAAATTTGCCCCAGAGCACTCTGGACCTCAGGCTGTGCTGAAGGCTTATCTTCCAACAGGACAATAACTGTACGCACAAAGCAAAGACAACACAGGGGTGGCTTAGGGAAAACTCTGGGAATGTCCGGACTTGAACCCAATTGAACATCTCTGTAGACCTGTAGCTGTGCTATTGACAGTCTCCATCCAACCAAACAGAGTTTAAGAGGATATGCAGAGAAGAATAACAACAACAACAACATTTATTTATATAGCACATTTTCATACAAAAATTTAGCTCAAGGTGCTTTACATAATGAAGAATAGAAAAATAAAAGACACAGTAAGAAAATAAAATAAATCAACATTAATTAACATAGAATAAGAGCAAGGTCCGATGGCCAGGGAGGGCAGAAAAAACAACAAAAAAAATCCAGACGGCTGGAGAAAAAAATAAAATGAAGGGATTCCAGACCATAAGACCGTCCAGAATAGCAGAAGATCCCCAAATCCAGGTATATGAAGTTTGTTGCATCCAACCCAAGAAGATCCCAGGCTATAGTAACTGCCAAAGGGACTTCAAAGAAGTACTAAGTAAAAAGTCTGAATACTTGTTTTTTTGTAATAATTGTTTAAACATTCCTATAACCCTTTTATCGCACTTTGTCTTTCTCCGGTATTAAGCGTTTCTTGATGATGGGTAAAACTTTTACCGATTTTAGCACAAGGCTACAACATAGCAAGATGTGAAAAAAGTGGAGTCTGAATACTTTCTGAATCCACTGTACAATATGTTCACCTGGTTCCACCCAGCAATGATACCTTCTACAAGTGTATTTTACATTGACTTAAAATAATTCACAAGTAACTTAGGTGAAAGGTGACCCAAAGAACTTTGGCTTGGTTGGCCATTAGGCTAAGGGTCACTTCACTCTAGCTGTCAGACCTAACTTTAGAAGAGGGTTACACTTCTGTATTTTAGGGTGACCATCTGTTTAAGTCGCCTCTGTATAACTCATGTCTATCCATCTGGACCTGGAGGTTATTCCAGTATCATTAGGCACTGCATGGCAACTAATCCTGAATGGGATGCCAGTCCATCACACTTATGACTTGAGCCACACTCATTCACAAGAGTTAACATTTATAATGTGGGGGTAGTGTTGGATGAATACTAAAATGTTGGCATCCGTACCAATTCCAGCTGTCACACCTTGTTACTGGTTCTAAAATGATACTAAACCAAATAACAGATAATTCATCCCCTGCCCTCCCCCAGTTCTCAGCTGCTTCATACCTCCGTCCCACACACACACACACGCACGTACGTGCCCATCCAGCTCTGCCACACCCTGCTTAACCAAGAGCTTTCCTCCTCATATTTGCAAGCCAATGATAGACACATACTGTATTCTAATGAGGAACAGGGATTGTTCCCTCTTGTAGTCTAGAGTGCGCTAATGCACAGTTATGGCTTCAAAGACCTTGTGGGGTGGGATTGAGGTGGTTGGTTGAGGGAGGTTTGTATCCTCCTTGCAGGTCTGAGCACAAGTTGCCGATGCACAACCATTACCTGCTGGGATTGCATTTAAGATAATGCTGAATAGTACTGTTTTAATAAATGTGTAATTTACTCATTTTTTAGTACCGGTTTACAGTGCAAAATTATTGTGCCGTTTGAAAAGCTCAGTTCTGATTTCAACCTTTTTTACCAATCAAAAGGACAACTAACTGATTCAAAGCTGGACAGGTGGTCTTTCTTGTTTGCAAAATTTCTTTTGAAAAAGAGGCCAAATATGGGCAACATGCACACTCCAGGATTCAAGTGGCAATTCCAACATGCCACTAATAACTCTTCAGAATATTTTTTAGCTGTTTTTACTCTCCCAAGTTATAGCAAAAGCCTTTTTTTCAGTGACACCCAGCAAAAAGTGTTGTAAAAATAGCTTGGAAATCAACAGATTGGACCGGTTAGAACAAGCAGCTTTAAATGTTAGACTAATAGACAGCACTTTGGCAATCTACTTGCACGCCTTAACAGGCACTGTGATCCCGTGTTGTTCACTTTTAAGTTTGACTCCTCGGGCATTGACAAAGCTTATGTTTTAAGTCAGTGAGGTACTGCATGGCTTTGATTTCTGCTCCAAATTTCGTGCATCTGGGCGTTATGAAGCTGCACCCATCTAGCAGGCTTCTTTATACACGTGGAGTTTGTCTGTGGACATTTTAAATGTCAAGGATCTTGTATTTTACCTTGTTACTTTGAATTATAGAGGTAGCAAGGTGGCGCAGTTGTAGCACTGCTGCCTCACAGTAATGAGACCAGAATTCACGTATGCGTGGGTTTCATGCAAAAATATCAAGTTAGGTGAATTACCAACACTAAATTGGCCCTACTGTGTAACTGTGTGTGTGTTCACTCAGTAATTAATTGACACCCTATCTAGGGTTTATTCATACCTTCCACTCTATGCTATCTTGGATGAGCTCCAGTCTCCCCCTTATGACTCTTTTCTAGATTAAGCAGGTTAGAAAATCATATCACATGACTTCTAGAAAACCTACTAATTGACACATTGCCTCTTCATCAGAACTATAAAGCTTTCACCATTGAAATATTTACAGCCCAGCTTGATTGACACCCTGACAATCTGGAACGTGCTACACAGCAGCTAGAAGCAGCACTACGCATGTGAGGGGGTGAGGTTAGGAGGTCTTGGGAAATAGTTGAGGTGAGAGGTGGTTGAACTGTGTTCTACGATTACATTCTCACCACGAGATTAAAGGATCACTGACGGCAGACACTTTTAGAGCACAAATAGATTTCATGATGACAGAATGGCAGGACTGGCCAAAGGCGCCTTTTCATCAATTTGTACCTCTCCCTCTGCTCAGAAGTACTGTCAAGCAAAGTTTTAAAAAGAGCCAGATATCCTCAAACGACAACAAACATTTTAAATTCCTAAATTGCTTGACTGACTTAAAAGTAGTAAGATTTACAAGATAATACAGGTGCATGAAATTTGTTGCATGCCTGTCAGAAGCTTTCATTGAGTTCAGATGGTCCAGATTTATTAGCTAATTAGCAGAGAATTGCACTTGGGACATTACAGAAGGGAGGTCATATGTGGCCAATGTCAAAAACTCTAAGGATGAAGAGATTATTAAAATTTAGTTGAATTTATTTGGCTTCTGTATTTTTATTTAGATTTTTGTATCAGTTTTGTTTTTTGTGATGCTATTTTGCCAATCGTTTTTGGCAGAATTCCCCATTTTGTTTGAAGTTTTTTATGGGCTCCACCATGTCCATATCAGCATCACATGAAAAACTGAACACAAAATGGTAGCCACGGACCACAATGACTCTCAGTTGCTTTTGTAAGATTTCTCTTTGTTTTCTGTCAACTTTTGTCAGAGCCTGTATTTGTTGGTGAGTTATTTCATAGTATTGAGCCTTTTCCTCTTTATCATATGTGTCCTGTAGTTTAACTGTATTCATAAATGTTTTCAAGCTGAGTTCTTCCTTAAGCAATCTGGTTGGCTCTGCCTTGGTTGGTCACATTTATAAATTGAAATTGTTTAAAAGTGAGAGAGCATTATTTTTATCACTTCAATATATGCTGAAGTTATTTTTTTAATAGTTCAGTATATTGCATTTATGGCATTTATATACAGCTGTATCCCTAACAGAATTATAAAGCCTTTTATAATCCTGAAGGGGGTCTTACGTAGTCCCAAACACATCAGTGAGACTTCCTTGTGAATTGTCGTGTCGCAGCCCTCTGTAATACAATTTGTCTGTACAACAGTGGATTTGCTGCTCCTTTAGGACTGCTGATTTGACTGCAATAACTGTGGTTATCGTATTGATCCTTCCTGCTTCGTGTCTAGATATCTGTGATTTGTTTTGTGCTTTATATATACTGTATATATATACTAGCCATCCCCTGTGGCTCCACCAGCGTAGTATGGAAACAGGACAGTGAGGGTGCCCTGCCCAGCTCCCCACTCCTGATGTCACACTTTCTCCTCCCTTCGGCCCGCAGCCTCTGTCTCAGATTTGTGCGAATATATCGCTCCTGCAAGCGAACTAGGATTCTTAGCGCAATTAGAGAAGTCGCAAAATCAACCGGAATGTTCAAGCAAATTATAGAAAAAAACTCGATCCAAATCCTTTAAGTAGTTCTCTCGTTCGCTAGCTAAGCGGAGGTAAGGTACACACCCCAAGGCTGGTGTGTGAGAGGTGGATTCATTACATATTGATATTAAACTGATTGTGTCAATTGTTTTAGTAACTCTGAAGGAGTTACAAGGTGCAATGACTTAGATTGGAGAGACTGTGTAGACAGCAACTGTAACCAGGTCCATCACCAGTTGCAGCTTTATGGAGGAGTGGCAAAGAGAAATAAAACACAGGACATCTCGGCTAGAGTTTTCCAGAAGGCGCATGTGGCTACTGGAAGAAGGTTCTAAGATCTGATGAGACCAAAACACATCTTTTTGGCTATGAGACTAAACACCGTGTTTCATCATAACACATTGCCAAGAAACCCCACCATGAAGCATACTGGCGGTGGCATCAGGTAATGCTTCTCTGTAGCATACCCTGGAAGGATTATGAGTTGGAAAATGAATGCAGGAAAACACAGAAAAGTTCTAGAGGAAAACTCAATGAAGTCTGCAAGACTCCAGCACCTTGGGAAATTTGTTTTCCAGCAAGACAATGACCCCAAGCATAAATCAAAAACTAATTTTGTGGTTGTCCTGGAGTGGCCGAGTCAGAGTCCAAGTCCAGAGTCTCAATCCAAGTAAGAATTTGTGACTGGACTTGACAGAGACTGTTCACTCAGGAATTGCATGCAGCCTGACAGGACTTGAGCATTTTGGCAGAGAAGAAGGGGAAAATGGCATTGCAGAGATGTGCAAAGCTAATAAAGAAAGACTTGTGCACAGACTCAAGGCTGTTATGGCTGCCAAAGGTGCATCTACTAAATCTGCACTTGAAGGGTGTGAATACTTATGACATCAGTTGTTTAGTTTTCTATATTTGTAATTATTTTCAGTCACTTTACAGAGATCTGTTTTCATTTGGACATTAAAGAGTCTTTTTGTAAAAAAAAAAGTCAAATTAAATCCACTGTGATTCAATATTGCATAACAGCAAAATGTCCAACTGAGTCAGTGCTTTTTACAAGAACTGTACGTATCTTTGCTGCTCACCTTGTGTAAACCTTTCAGCCATGTTGCCCAATGACAATGCAGGTAAGGGCTTGTCCAGGGTTGCTTATGTTAGATGAGAATGTAGTGAGGAGGCAGTGAGACTAACAGAGCGCCTGCCACAGTTGCAGAAAAGTCAAAAGCCCTCTTACTCACTTGGGGTGAAGTGGAATTCCATTTAATTAGTGACCAGCTTCTTTAAAGGAGCCCACATCAAGCTAAAATAAAATCTGAGCATTGTAGGAGATGTGAAGGATGTCACTACCCACACTATCTCACTTGAAGGGCATTTTTGTGAATTTGATGTGTTTTGAGCCTGTGCAGACCTTAAAGCCTGCCTTTTGAGTCTGGGGAAAGGCTGTTTCATCCATTTTTGTGACTGACCAGAATGATTTCAAGGTGTCTGGTTCACAGTAGTCGATGAACTATGTTGCTAAAATAAATCTCATATAAAATATACTTTTTCCTCAAAAGTTTTTGTAAGGCCATATGTCATGTGTTGTGATTCTGGCCCCACAAAATAGCCCAAAAAATATCTTGCCCCAAGGCAGGCCTCACTAGACCTTAAAATGAAGGACAGGCCTTTAAGTTCAAAAAAATAACAAAGAATCTCCCAGCCCCAAACACGGAGCGCAAGGCAGGAACAATCCCTGGACGGGGTGCACCACCGTGTCCCCATATGTTTAATTATTAACAGTGTACTTTATTTAAATGAAGTTCACAATTTATTTATAAAATGTAATATACATACTTTAATGTATTACTTCATAAAAATGATATCAAGTATACATCCTAATATTTTAACAGCACACAGCTCCAAGAGGATAGGTCTTGAAAACCTAAATCGACTTAACAGCCAGTCATAATCATCTGTAAATATGCGCTCTCTTCTAATGAATTGAATTCCTTTATTGTCATTGTATGGTACAGTGAGATTCAATATGCAACTCCTCCATAATCTTATTTTTCTATAACATTATAAAATAATAATAATTCGCAATATGAAAGCATAAGTACAATATTCATGTCCATATAATGCAGACAGTGCAAATGGTTCATAAAGTGGCTCAGGTTGTGCAATTTTACAGTTGTAGTACAAGTTTACAGTGAGGTAAATATAATTCTAAGTACAAGCAGTTCTACTGGGAGCACATGATGGATTGATTGAGTGCATTTAAAGCTCTTGAAATGAGCCTTGAGGTCCGTGCAAGAAACCTGTGAAGCATTTGCCAGATGGGAGAAGTTCAAATAGACTGTGGCATGGGTGAGTGGAATCCATTCAGATGTTGGTGGCTTTTCTGAGGCAGTGTGTGCTGTAAATGTCCTCTAGAGCTGTGAGCTGTGGTGTCGCCAGTTTGCAAAACTGAGCAGAAAGGTGCGTATGCACGACGTGAAGTTGCAGTTAAAATGTTCATGGCTTTACTCCAAGTTTTTATACATCTCGAAATGAGCATAAAAACAGGCATACACAGCATTTATGTGCATATGCACCGTTAATACATGAGGCCCCTTGGCTGGTACACCCATGCATAAACCTGCAGGGTATGTTGGGAACTGTAGTCCTGTTGAGTAACCCTGCTTAATGCCATGGATGCCACCAAAGGGAAAACCGTTCCCACTTTGAGAGGCTTCCACCTGACCCATAAATGCTTTCACAGTGCACTGTTTTAACACCAGAAGTGCTCTCGGATCCAGCATAAATAATGGCCACCATACCTCCATAGGAGAGTTGGATTCGGATGGAGATTAGCAACCCTTCATGGATGGCGTGAAAGGAGTGTAAAAGAATAGTTAACGTTGGTTCTGTTTAACTTGTGTTGGAATAATTGTGGAGAAACATATGAAAGGTATTTTTGAACATTAAATGCTTGTTATTTGAACCCAGAACTGTGTTGGTGAAGTTGTGTCTGGGGTTTGGGCTGCTGTTATACCCCTAGCGGTGACAATATATATTTACCTTATTTAAAACGTTAATTTTCCCTTGGGTCAAAAAAAATATCATTTATCTATGTATCAGAAACTAGCCACTGATAAATAAGAAGCTCCAGGTATAAAATGATCTTAACATCCATTGTGGAGTTGCAAAACCTATCCCAGCATGGTTACACCCTGAATGAAATTTAAACTTTATGTGAAACACTGGGCTCAGTGAGGCATGCTAGCAAGACAAGATAAACAAGTCATCTTGCATTAAAAGAATTTGCAGATGAGCTTCTCTTTGAAAACAGCAATAAAATAATATGTGGGAAAGTCTGTGCAGGCAATTAATGCAAAGGCTGACTAAAGTGATGAAAGAATGAGCTTCTGCCAGATGCTGCACCCTCTGTCTTCTGTGCCATGGGATATTTTGTACTCCTTGCAAGAATGTTCTTGGTTTGTGCCGATACACCAGACTATGCAGAGCAACAGACAACCTGTGGGCTCCACTTTCCTTAGACCTAGAGGTGGAAAGCAGTGGCACAAATAGATTGTTTTAGCAATCCCAATCATTTTGAAATGATAGATTTTTCTGCTTTTACAGTCCTTGGTCAGTTTAGTTCAAAGAAGTACATTTATGTCACTCTTGATATGGTACTTCCAATGGCACTGAAAAAACATGACAACCACCTAGTTTATTATAACCTAACACATCAATGTCCACTGAGTATGGTACATGTGCTTTCTTTTTCTGAACATGCTTATTTCAAAGTAGAGCCATAAGGTAGCAACACCTCCGAGGTGCAGGAAGTGCAAAGCTGAACTCACCCTTGACAGGATGCCAGTCCGTCATACAAGAGTGATGTTACATTTTAAAAATTAGTTTATACCATTTCTGTTAATCTCTTTGTTTTTAATGTATTTGCACCACATATACACTACCAGTCAAAATTTTTAGAACACCGCAGTTTTTCCCAGTTTTTCTTCAAATGTAATCAGTTGAAATGCAATGAATGACCTAAAATGATGAAAAAGTAAGCAGTGAACTGCCAGAGTATGTAAATATAAAATTTAGGGTAGCAAAAACTGAAATAAAGGAAAATATCAGAATATAACAAATGGGCCTTCTTCAGAGAACAACTAATAAGTTACAACCTCCAGATGCTCTGCAGAAATTAAAATAAAAATGAAGCCTGGCAAGTTGAAGCAAACAATTTGCACCGGTGTCCCAACTTGTGTTGATTACTTAAAAACCCCTCTGTCTGTCTTAAAGCAGAGTTGGAACAGACTGTTAGTACACCATCTGAAATCGTACTATGACAATATTACACTGTAGAACGCTGTAAATTCTACTGATAATGGCAAGAAAACTGCAATTAATAATTGAAACAAGACAGAGCCTTATTACCCTTAGAAGTGTAGGCCAAAACTGTCTTGACTGTTTAGAATTCATTATCTACAGAAATGAACAGACTGTTTAGAATTTGTTACATAAATAATTAAATTAATTACCAATCATAAAGAATTCTGAAGCTGCAGAACTTGCATCATGGCTTGTTAGATAACCCAACATTCTCACACTGGATTAATCCATTCAGGGCAGCAGGTTTGGGGTGCGGCCAATCTCAGCAGCATTGGGTGCAAGGCAGGAACCAGCCCTGGACAAGGTGCTAGGTCATGGTGTAGTGGTTAAGGCTTTGGACTTCAAACCCTGAGGTTGTTGGTTCAGATCCTACTACTGACACTGTGTGACCATGAGCAAGTCACTTTACCTGCTTGAATTCCAATTGGAAAAACAAAAGAAGTTGTTGTGATGTAAGATTTTGCATATAAGTTGATAAATATTGTGTAAGTCTTTATTTGTAATTTAGACAAAGCAATGTTACATTAGTGAGAAGTATTCATGTTTACAACCCCTCCTCCCCACCAGGAATGGGTCTCTTTGAATTTTACGACAGAGTTGGGGGGGATGTGCCTTAAACCAGTTTGGCGAGTGTTTCTTTGCTAAAGTCTTTCAACCCCCACAAGAAAGCCAGGCTGCCTAACTGCCAAGCCTTTCTTTAACATATGGTCTTGGGGGTGGCAGGTGTTAAGATGTTCTATTCCCCCATTGATCTGAAGTATGGCTGTTTGGATTTGGCTTGGATCAGAAGCCTTTAAGTACTACGACACCCTATTGGCTCTAGCGGTTGACAGAACATCTATAAAATTTGCTTGGTTAATCTCAGTCTCTCTCTTACTAACCTTTGATGATGTAGAAACATCTCTCTTACTAACATATGATGAAGAAGCATCTCTCACCATGAAATGACAAGAACAACACGATGAAGAGCACAGCTCGGCATCCATATTGGAACAGGCATACGGCCTGTTCTGAAGAAAGCTGAGCACCAATGATGCTTTAACTAGAGACATTGTAAATAACTAACAAGTCTGTGTGCTGCCTTGAACTACACATCACCATTTAATCAGGTTGCATGGTTGGCAATATTCAAATGTACTTTGCTTATTGTTATTATTTATGAATATTACCAATAATACATTGTTTAAATTGTAACTTAACTGTTGCTTGTCTTTTACTATACCTAATTGCCTGAGGTTATAGATATAGAAGGGAAGGTAGGGAGAAGTTATATACTATAATACCTTATAAACAGTGGTAAGTCTGTGGGATTTACAGCATTCTGACAGAGGCTACATCTTAATAATACAAAGGGGAAAGTAGAGCAATATATTACTCTATACCAAGATAAAACAGAAGTGTAACCAATTTTATCTCAAATGTTGTAAGTCACCTTGGATAAAGGCGTCACCCAAACAAGTACACGTAAAATGATGGTTCAGTCATCTAGAACTCATACACTGCAGAACTGGTTTGGCTGTTGAGAATATTTTATGGAAATAATTCAATTGTTTATAATCCATGCTTAACACATTTGGCTGACAGTTTAGAATTTGTAACCTACAAACACTGGCTTGACTGTTCAGTTGTCAAGCATTCATAAACTGCAGAGATCTTTTCAGTTGTTCAGAATCTGTTGCTTCCCGAGCTGGCTCACTTGTTTGAATATGTAAGCTGTAAAACTGGTTGGATTGTTTAGAATTCATAGTTTCCAAATGTTTTAAACTGTTGAAAAATAAAACCTGAGAACGTGTTTGACTGTTCCGCTGCTGTTGCTGCTGCTGAATTAATCTTCTGTTAGAAAACCGAGCTGTTAATGTCTGTTACCAACTGTGCCATTTGACTCATGTGCCCTTTTCTTTCAAAGATTTTAGGCTCCAGCTATGATTAATAAGTCTACAAAATGATTTTCCATTTAGAAGTATTCTGATACCTTAAAACTATCGTCTGGCTGAAATTACACATTTTATTGCTTCCCGGACTTGATTCTTCTTTTAATTTAACAGTCTGGAGCAAAGTAGCTTCCATGTAGCTGCTTATCAGATCATTACTTTCAATTTTACAATGGATGATGCTGCATCTACACTGGGAGCAGGGGGTATCTTCATGGGAGATTTCTAATTAAATGAGGGTGTTTAATATTTGGTATATTTAAACCCACTAGAGGAAGCAACTTTGTGAGTAAAACAATAGAGAGGGTATCTAAAATACACACTTCTGCATTTTAAGATAATCTTCTCAAACTCACTTAATCCAATTCAGGGCTGAGGGAGAGAGTTGGTACCTATCTTAGCTGCACTGGGAACAAGGCAGGGCTGAGCAGAGAACAAGTACTGTACATCACAAGACCTGCTCACTCACACACACACACACTTGTGCTCACACTGAGCCGTTCTGGAGCTGTCAATTAACAAAACCTGCATGTATTTAGAATTTTAGGAGGAAAACCAACACAGACCCGGAGAGAACGTGGCTAATCAACAAAATCAACAGCCAGGAGCAGGATTCAGACAATGGACTCTGGGCCCATTAGGTAGCAGAGGTAACCGCTGTACCACTGTGTCACTTTCTGAAAAGGCCTGTGTCTCCTGCTTTATGATCTGCTTCTGGTTGTGACCGATTCATCCATCTCTTCAGTTTTACCACTTGTTTAGGAGGCATTTATACTATAGAGTGGTACTCCAGAAGTATTTAAATGTGAAATATTTAAAAGAAATAAGAAAATATTGGTGTATTGGCGTAGAAGTTAACTCAATTGACCATAACTGATGTATGGAAGGAAAAACCTTGAATTTCCAAACTTTACTGAAAAAATGGTTTCACGTGGTCATTATGGGTTATTAAGTGTAGATGGACAAAATGTCAAATGTATCCATTTAAAGTTAAATCTACAACACAATAAAGTTTGCAGAAAAAGAAGGGATCCGAATACTTTCTGAATTAGAATTGTATTTGAGATTTTGTTGGCAGATACTGAAGGTGTACAAACATCCAGCTACTGATCATGCCTCATAGGTTTGATGCACTCAATAGCAAATGTCTCTTTTAGTTTTCTTCTCAGATCTCCAAGTCGTCCTTGCAGTGCCAGACTTTATGACTAAGTGCACTGTTTAAATATTCATAGGGATATACGAAATGAGAGTGGACAGCTCAGTCTGCAAAATCGGGCTTGATCCATTAAAAAGCAGAAGAATAAAGAACCTTCAGATTTGCTCACCGCAAATGAGAACTTAATTGCATGTTATAACAAATGTGATCACTGTTCTACTGGTGGGGTTAGTGTGTTTGAAAGGCGAAAAAGGAAACTAATGTCAGAACTTTTTAACAAAACTTAACTGTGTGGATGTTGCTTTAGTAGAATCCTGCATTGTAGGGTCATCAACAAAGGAGATAAAGACAAGTACAAAAAGGGGTACTTGTTTGGCGCATAGGGAACTATTCAGGGACTAAAGTTTACCAAGACAAATGAGTTGGTGTTAAACTGCCAGCATGACAAAAATCAGTGAATATTATGGTGGAAGAGCCTGTAAAGGCAGAGGTCCATTTGAATAGTGGACTAAATGCGCAAGATACTGAGAAACGAATTCATACATTTATTTCTAGTAGGATTAACTACTGTAATGTGTTATTCACTGGCTGTTCAAATTCTTCTCTATGCAGCATAAATTCATTTAAAATCCTGCTCCAAGAATTATTACAAGAAACAAAAAATAGAAACACATAACTCCAGTTCTCACATCCTTACATTGGCTCCCAGTTAATTTTAGGGCTGATTTCAAAATCCTCCTTTAAACACATAAAGCCTTAAATAGCCAAGGCCCTGCTCACTTATCTGAACCTATCATTACGCACAACCCAGAGCGCACATTGAGATCTTAAGATGCTGGCCTACTTAAAATTGCAAGGATTCATTAAATAACAGTGGGAGGTCGAGCTGTTAGTTACGGGGCCCCAAAGCTGTGGAATGGTCTGCCTGCTGTTATATGAGGTTCCCCTTCAGCCTCAGCTTTAAAATCTCGGCTGAAGCCTTGTGACTTTAGTGTGGCAGACCATGACTAGACCTGCTGATTAGCTGTGCATACTGCATTTTTTCTTATTAGTAATTTGTACAGAAATATATATATATATATATAGAAGTATTACAATATTTTTAAACCACTACTAACCCTCCTTTATTCTGTTTCTCGTGCCGTTATCTGGATGTGGCACATGGTGCCATTGCTCTACTGTATATAGAAAAGTCAAGTTAAAGGAGCATGGGAGTCATCTGATGGAAGGATTCTTTCATCAGATTGAACAGCCAGCACAGACACCACTATAGAGAACAGTGGAGCAAATAGGCAACCAGTTGGCTGAGGTCTCTGGGACTGTGACTGTATTCAACTTTGTCTTTGACTTTCTCTTTTACAATTTTCATCTCCTCCATTATTGAGTCATAGTTCAACAATTAATTCGTGGACAGATATTGTTGGTTTCCATTTTTTGTAACTCACTTTCTAATTTGTTTTCTGTGTGTTTTAACAAGTCTGTATCTATAGGTACTAATTCTGTATTTAGTAATTACTATAATCTGTGATTGTATTTTACATGAGAACTTGTTCACAATGCTCTGTGCCTTCACTCAGTGAGGAGCACTATACAAAAATAAGTTGTATTGTATTGTATTGTATAGACTGGGTGGACAACAGAGAAGTGATGTACAAAAGGGCCCGAGCAGGTGCTTCTCTCTGAGAAGACAGCAGTGCTTTATTGTGAGTGACAAGCTACTGGTGATGTACTACTAGTCCACAAAGGACAGTCTGCTGTTCATTGCTGTGGTCTGCAGCTCTGGGGATATCAGAGTCCTGAATAAAATAATGAGGAATGTCATCTGCATTACAGAACTGACCCAGGACAATTCACTAGAGACACATGCAGAAAAGATGATAATAGCAAAATTAGAGGCCATCGTGACTAACGCATCCTCTCCATGATGTGCTGTTCTAGAGCACCTTTAGCCACCACTACACGCATTATGTTAACAGCAGCTACTGTAGCTCGTTTTTGCCCAAAGCCAACAAACTGGACAATTAATTCACCCTAGCCAGTTAGAATAGACACACTGGTTTTGGAGCAATATTTTTTTATGTTATTATATTGTTAGATTTTGGGTAGAGTTATGGGTCTTTACCTATAATATACTAGCTATTTTTGCTGAGTCAAGTTAATTTTTATTTGTTTTACCTTATATAGTGCTTTTCATATCTGTCTAAATCAGGGGTGCCTACACTTCTTCGGCTTGCAAGCTACTTTTAAAATGACCAGGTCAAAATGATCTACCTACATTAAAAATATTATACAGTGTATATATATATATATATATATATATATATATATATATATATATATATATATATATATATATATATATATATATTTTGTCAGGGATGCCAGGGGCAACGACCCGGCCGGGACGCCGTGAGGGACCGGAAGAGGGTCAGAGCCCACCCTGGATCACGTGGGGGCCGCCTTCCTGGTTGCTCTGGGGGCCACGGGTACAGGGCATGGAAGCTCCACCCTGTAGGGGCCCGTGGTCACCGCCAGGAGGCGCCCCAATGCCTTGGGGACCTGTTACCCCAGCACTTCCGCCACACCAGGAAGTGCTGGGGGGAAGATTTAGGATGGCACCAGGAAAGCTGCCGGGAGGACAGCCGGCACTTCCGCCACGCTGGGGCGTGGCCAGAGGAGGAATGCCGGGAATACCTGGGGCTCATCCGGGGACTGTTTAAAAGGGGCCGTCTCCATTCATTCAGCGCTAGAGTCGGGTGGAAGAAGGACGAGACAGAGGAGAGTGGAGGCGGCCCGAGAAGAAGGCATTTGTGGTCAGGACTGTGTGTGTTGGGGTTTGTGCGCTTTATTGAACTGGGTCTGAGTGACCAAATCATTGTAAATATTCCATCCATCCATCCATTTTCTAACCCGCTGAATCCGAATACAGGGTCACGGGGGTCTGCCGGAGCCAATCCCAGCCAACACAGGGCACAAGGCAGGAACCAATCCTGGGCAGGGTGCCAACCCACCGCAGGACACACACAGACACACCCACACACCAAGCACACACTAGGGCCAATTTAGAATCGCCAATCCACCTAACCTGCATGTCTTTGGATTGTGGGAGGAAACCGGAGTGCCCGGAGGAAACCCACGCAGACACGGGGAGAACATGCAAACTCCACGCAGGGAGGACCCGGGAAGCGAACCCGGGTCCCCTAACTGCGAGGCAGCAGCGCTACCACTGCGCCACCGTGCCGCCCCATTGTAAATATTGTAAATAATAAACGTGTGGTGGTGAGTAAGAACATGTCCGTCTGTCTGTGTCCAGGTCGGCTCCACAATATATAATATATATATATATACAGTGATCCCTTGCTATATCGCGCTTCGACTTTCGCGGCTTCATTCCATCGCGGATGTTAAATGTAAGCATATCTAAATACATATCACAGGTTTTTCGCTGGTTCGCGGATTTCTGCGGACAATGGGTCTTTTAATTTATGATACATGCTTCCTCGGTTTGTTTGCCCAGTTGATTTCATACAAGGGACGCTATTGGCGGATGGCTGAGAAGCTACCCAATCAGAGCACGTGTACGTATTAAATAAAACTCCTCAATGATATACGATATGCTTCCCGCGTGGTGCTTCGCACACTTAAAAGCTCTAACAGCCCGTATTGATTTTTGATTGTTTGCTTTTCTCTCACTCTCTCTGACATTCTCTGCTCCTGACGGAGGGGGTGTGAGCAGAGGGGCTGTTTGCACAGAGGCTGTTTGCTTAGAAGATACGGACGCTCCTCTAAAAAATGCCGAAAGACTACCTTCATATTAATCCCTTCATTGTGGCCGCTTTATCGCTGTGCTATGCATACTTAAAAGCTCAACAGCCCTATTGATTTTTGATTGTTTACTTTTGTCTCTCTCTCTGACATTCCACGCACTCCTTTGAAGAGGAAGATATGTTTGCATTCTTTTAACTGTGAGAAAGAACTGTCATCTCTGTCTTGTGTTGGAGCACAGTTTAAACTTTTGACTAAAGGTTGTTATTTCATGTCTAGAGGGCTCTAATAATGTTAAAAAACGTATTTACAAGGTCGTAAACAGGTTTTATATGCTCTAACTGCGATAGTATTAGATTTATAAGTAAAGAATCCTACTTCGTGGAAATTCATTTATCTGTCTGGAGCGGATTAACTGCGATAAACGAGGGTTTACTGTATAACTGTGCGGAGAATATTTATAAACAATGTGGGAGAGTTTCTAAGGGCTTAAAATATATAAAAATAACCATACAAACATATGGTTTCTACTACGCGGATTTTCACCTATCGCGGAGGGTTCTGGAACGCAACCCCCGCGATCGAGGAGGGATTACTGTATATATATATATATATATATACTGAGTATCAGAGGTAGGTAGTAACGAGTTACATTTACTTGAGTAACTTTTTAAAAAAATTGTACTTCTAAGAGTAGTTTTACTGCGCCATACTTTTTACTTTTACTTGAGTACATTTGTGAAGAAGAAATGCTACTCTTACTCTGCTACATTGGCCAACACTCGAATCGTTACTTTTTTCTATTAGATAAAATCTGACAGACAATTTTCAATCTGCTCTGTGTAGCGGATTCTGTCAAGTTGCGCACACGCCTTCCATTGCGTCTCCAGCTCTGACGCGAGGTTTTGGATGTTCCCCAAATCAAGGTGCTGCAGCTTTGAGGATAGATGTTGGATTTTTCGTTTGAAAGGATTAACTGAGCTAATCATATTGACCATGTTGGTTTTCTCTTTTCCTTGCAGCTGTAAATTAAGCTCATTCAACATGTCGGTCAGATCGGAAAAAAATGCCAAGTCTAGCGGCCATTGATCGTTATTAAGTTGCTTGTATTCTGCATGTTTAATGAGAAGGAGAAACTCCTTTTTCTCCGGCCAGGGGTCTTGAAATCTCAGCAGGAATTTCTCCCTAGCCACCTGCCTCAATGAAGGCCTCTTTTATCATCTCTCCATCTTGGAAGGACTTCTTATGCTTAATGATCTAGTGACTCACCAGGAACGATGCTTCGGTGTGTCTGCCTTTGCTTTTGAATTCAGCCGAGTGAAAAATGACGGCTGTCCGATTAGCTGCGATTTTAGTTCCCTCTCCTTTTTCTTTCTCAGATCGCTTTTCGGAAAGGAAGTCAGTTTCGTAGTTTTTATGAACAGTTCAGAAGTGCCTTTCCACATTTTCCTTCTTTGGAATAGCAATGATAGACTGACAGATCAGACAAACGCACTTCTGTTGTGGCATTGTGAGAGAAAAAAATCCTCTTCCAATTCCACATCCAGTCCATAACCAACAATTTTTTTTTTAAATCCATTCCTTAGTCGATATAAATTGGAAGGCTAACTAGATTACTTAGATAACTGGAGTTTTGCAGTGGCTCGCGTTTGATTGTGCGTGCAGGATGACCAGTGTGTTAGAAGAAAGGAGATCTCAGACTGGCTGCCCTATATGTCAATCAAGTGGCAAATGCCATAGGGAGGATATTTGATAGACTAACATTTAAAAAAAATTTTTTTGAATGTAACGCGATCTACCTGCACTACCTTTCCGATCTACCGGTCGATCATGATCGACGTATTGGGCACCCCGGTCTAAATATACAATTTACTTAATTTTTTAGTATATGAATATAAAACATGACAAAAGTTACACACATGATCACAAATACTAAATGTTTTACAAACTCCTACTAAATACCTTTTCCCATTTCCTATGGCTGTAATTGATCATACATTATTCTGCAGCCGACAATACTCATATGCCGCATGTCTAGACACCAAAAAGTTATGCTGGCATGGTTACAAAAAAAGTATATAATGTAACAGCAAGCCATGCTGCACTGCGGGCTGATGGTAATTTAATCACACAAGTGCTGGGAAATTCCTCTATAATAAGACTCAGGCTTTCTGCTGTCAACTGAACCACCAACACTCACTCTGGCAAATGCATAAATAAGGGAAACAAAATAATAAGATTACTGGGACACATGAAAACCAACTTATCATCTTTGACATTGACAAATCAGTGTAAGAAACACATTCATTTTTTACTTTTTTTCAGTATATTTTCATGTACTGTACAGCTCATAACATATAGTGTTCAGTAACAAAGACCAAAGGGCAGAGCAAAATCTGTGATTTGAGAGGTTGGCTGAGTAAACAGAATTTTAGTACTTATTAATTTTATGATACGATCTAGAAATACCTGGTTTCAAATACAGATATATAAAGATGCAGTTTTCAAGATCAGATTCCTGCCTCCAGAAGGCACACCTATAAGGAGTAGAATGTTACTAGAAACTAGAAATTACCAATGAAATACTAAATTAGTTAACTAGAATTATAATAATTTCTCTCTATTATAATAAAAAATCTTGGCAGATGAGACTTTTTATCCTGCGACAAGACATGACTTTCTCAGAGAGACAAGACTTTGTGCCAAGATATTTAACCACGCCCGGGGCCGGAAATAAAGACAAAGAGTAGATGACAAAGTAGAACATCGTAAAGAATTCAAAAACATTAGCGCGATACACATGCAGAGCAGGTTAGAGAGTATGGAAGTATGAAATTTCGAGAGTCTCAAAAAAATGATAGTAAAGATTGCATTAGCGCAATCAAATGGAAATTATTATTCAGTGAAATAACAGAACAATGAAAAGAGATCGAATATATTGTTTGGATTTAAATTTTAAGTCGGAGACTTGTAGATCGTCTAATTCGTGTTGCCATCAGGGAAAAGTAGTGTTTCTTCCCAATGAAGAGGTGTATCTGCGAGAATTAAAAGATTTTTTGCTTGGTGAAAGTGAAATCCACATATGCTGTCACGCTTGGGTCACAGAGTTGCACAGATACACAGGAGATTTTAGAGACAGAAATGTTATTCAAACACTTCAAACAAACATAAGTCTATTTCAGAAGTGAATCGAGCTCCATGTGTAGTCGGAGAGGATAGTTCCGTCTCTCAATTAAAAGAATAGAAAATCTTCCTCTTCATAGGGGTGCGCCTCGGGAGCGGGACCCCCAACAAGTTCATAGGATGTCTGGGGGAGAAGAGAGACAAGACAGTGAGACAAAAGGACAGCTGCTGTACAGGCTTTTAAATTTTCGAAGTGCCGCGCAACATGCAGATCACAAGGCACAGTAGCAGCAGCAGCAACTGATCGAGCAAGGAGGAGGTAAGAAAAAAATGTGTTTCCCATTGTATCACCGTTTACGAAGGGGTATCGGAGGAGTGACTGCGTCTCCTTGGGGTGCGTTCAGCCCTCCTTTTCACAATGTGAGCTGGCGCGTAGTGTGGGGTGGGGGGAGACTTTTGGCAAGTGAAGCAAGCAGGGCATGAAGCCCCCGACTATTAACAAAAAATAATTAGAGAAAATAACTACAAATAAGAAGAAGAAGGAAAGTATTAAATACAAGAATCTATATATAATTCACTAAGGCAAGACACCCATGGAAAGCACGCCGGAAGGGGCGTGGATTCACTAAGCCGCCGCCAAGTAAGACACCTATGGCACACGTAGGAAGGAGCCACGCCGGAGGAGAATCGCCATATGCAGCGTGTAAAACGGTTTGCGAGGGGTATCCCATGGGATCCTTAAAACAATCCTTTACAACTGAGGTTAAAACACAATGAAGTAAGCAGTCTTTAAAAACCGGGTTTTCGGTTACGACACACGATCACATGCACCATAACAAACTGTTTTACACGCTACATACAGCAATTCGCATCTGTGACAAACATGCGTCTTCTTAGATGCTCCTACAGGAACACGGAAAGTCTACGTGAGTCACAGGTGCATCTGGACTGTGCAAAGACGACAACGACTCAAGTGACGAGTTGGAGGTGGGCACATGAGCAATGGCGGTCCGCCAGTTTTCAGTCACGGACGATTGTGTGTTGGTTCGTTCCGTGCATTGTTACAATGTTGCTTTTCTTGCCGATTTATTACATTACCAATTTTTCAAATGTTAATTTTCTCCCTGTGCTTAAAAATCATTAAAAAACCGGCCTGATTATGCGGCGTATGGTACGCCGCGGGTTGGCTAGTACAAGGTAAAATACAAGAAGAAGGAGAGTATTAAATAAAAACAAGAAAACCAAATATCTCATACTGCTTTTAGCACCAACCCAGATTATGAAGCTAAAGGAGACCGGAACAAAATTAGCTTTTAAGGAGGCAACTTAAACTCTGAATACTATAAACAGGAACAAAATGATCCATATAGCTGCCAGAAAGACCTAATCACTAACCCTGAAATGTTTCCAAGAATCAAATTCAAAGCAAAAAGCTGGAGAAGCAAACAAGGGGAACACAATTCAAAGGAGAAAGTAATGGAAGGCCAGTGGTACAGTGGACACACATAATGTCTCAGCAAAGGACCAAGGATGTAGCATACTCTTCATTCATCTGATTTGGCTTCCTTGACTGAAGAATTAACACTAGTCGAAGGCTCCACCCTCTAAGAACCATTTGTAAAAGAACAGAGTGAAACAAGCAACAACTAAAAGGAACTGAGAAAGGGAAATGGAGAAAAAGGTAGAGTCAGGCAAGGAGACCCCCAGCAAACTGGGGCCCCTTCAGTTTGGTTGGTGATTTTTATGAACCTAATACTTCAAAACCAAAAATCCTCCTTAAAAATAAAGACTAGAAATGTCTAAAGACCATGTCACGTTACACGACTTTTCCAGTGATTTTCAGTCATAGCCTTTATTTACATAATTTTAGCGAGTCGGAGGCAGTGGGCAGTGCGCTCCCATGAAATCAATCATCTAGTCTGACATACCTGGTGACTTACATCAACTAGTTCATGAATCGCTCCAATAAAATCATGTCTTTAGTCTTAGGGGCAGGCTTGTGTGCATGAGAGCTGATAGCCAATGAATGCTCATCTGGAGATAAAATGCATAGAAAGCTGCGACAAAGAATAAGGAACACAGTTGTTTTGGACCTCACAAACAGAACAGAAGCTCATCTGTCTAATGTCTTGTGTTTCATGTACCACAACAGAATGGAAAAAGAAAAATGGGGTCAAGACTGTGGTTGACCTCGCAGTACCCATTAACCCTTCATACAGCACAGGTGCTGTCAGGCAGAATGCTATTGGCAATTACAAAAAAGGGGCAAGCACCACTGTGCATGAAGGTAGGCACGTGATCGCTAAATCTGAACATCAAATATTGTCAAAGAGTCCATGAAAAAAAATCTCATGTCAAGTTGTGTGATGTCATGGGAAGATGTGGCAATTATGGACAACATTGGTTTTCCAAACATTAATACAAGAAATGATTCTTAAAGGAAAGAATAGAAGTTTAAAGTTGTGCTCATGGCAATGATTGCTTCATCACTCAGTTTAACATGGTGCTCACTGTGGATGATCTATTACTCTTTTTGATCCTGTCTCCATAAATCTAAACAAACTTTTTATCTCCCTAAAGTCTCTTATTAACTTTGTTCCTCATCTTAATTAATTTAGATGTACTTTTTTAAGTCTACTGTCTCCGAAACCACGTCAGTACATTTATTTCCAAGTCATTTGTTAATATTTGAAACACGAATAGTGTTTGAACTACACTTTAACAATGTATTTGCGGTAATAAGCAGTGCCTGGACAGGGTTTGCCAGCTACAAGCAGGGGTGTAACTGCCAAACGTGCCAGTACTAAACCTTATTGACAGCCATTGAGATGTTGATTTATATGATGTGTGACTCATCACCACAGTTAAGGCAATTTCCCCTTCAGTCAAATGGGTGCAAGTCTAAACTAATGTAGTAACACACGTTTTTTTTTCTTCTGAAAATGATATGAAAATGGGTACCACTTCACCTTGGTCTTTAGTCTAAAATCGGTCTTACATGCCTCGTGTGTGAAGTCTGCATGCAGTCTCATGCTTTGAAAAATCCATCTGGGGGCTGATGTTATCTGCCGCAGACCAGTTTCAGTATCTGCTATATGTGGAGTTGTAATGGAAAATTTGTTCCGGTGGGAATGACAGCATATTGGTGCCCAACTTGTAGGTCTTTAGAATCCTGTTTGGGTGAGAACCTGACCTGCATATAGTGCAGTAGGCAGTGAAGGGTACAGCAAATGGACAGATTTAAGGGCTTCTTATGGTGATTTTTTTGAACTTGTGGATGTGATGTTTCTTTGGCCTCACCGAGCGTACTGTGTACATTTTTGGCCTTAAGGCTATAAAAATAAAAAAAAGACATAGCAGTTCTAGAAAAAGTCCAGAGAAGAGGGATGAGGCTGATTCTGGGAGTGCCAGCTATGAGTTATAACAAAAGATTAAAGGAGTTTTCAGTTTAATTGAAAGGAACTTAATAGGTGAGCGACATGATTAAAGTATATAAAATTGTGAAAGGAGTTAGTACAGTGGATTGAGAGTGTCACTATTAAACAAGTTCAACAAGAACACGGGGACACAGCTGGAAATTGTTAAGAGTAAATTTTGCACAAATATTAGAAAGTTGTTCTTCACACAGAGACCCACAGACACATGGAACTGGTTACTTAGTAGTATGGAGGACAGTAGCACTCTAAGGACCTTTAAAGCCTGACCTAATCTTGCTTTGGAAGAATTAGGTGGATATCATTGGTGAGCTTTGTTGGATTGAATGGCCTGTTCTCATCAAAATGTTTCACATTTTTTTAACATTCTGATGGTCCCTTTAGCAACATCCAGGCCGTCAACACCATTACTCTACTATCTACTTCAAAACAGAACAAATCAACATTATTAGAACGTTAGTAAAATTGTGATGACAACGGGTCATTCACCCCAACAAGCTCATCCATCCTGTTCACCCAGATTGTTCAAAATAATATCAAGTCAAGATATGAAGGTCTTTAAAGTCCTACTATATACTTTGTATCATACTACATTGGTTAATGGAGATGCAGTGTTCCCACTACCATTAAAATTAGTGGGCAAGCCCTGTAGTAAATTACTACAACTAGGCATTTAGTTGTGAAGAAATTCAATTCATGTATTTAATCACTGAAAGTTTGCAGTGGCATGTTGCAGCCGAGTAGCCCATGGTGCTTGTTTACTTTTGTATGGTGCAAAAAGTGATGTTCTGGTGTTCTTATTGATTGGCTTCCAAAATGCAGTACTGACAGCACTTTGTTCCCAACTTGGAATCTGTGTGAAAACTTGGAAACTATCTTTCAATTACAATTACAGCTAATTTTCTTTTTTAGTTTAGTGCTCTTCACGGAGTGCACTGTGAACAATTCTCAGTTAAAATGCAAGTATAGATTGTACTAATTACTAAAACAGAACTGGTAAAGTAGAATCTGATTAAACATACATGCAAACCAATAATAACTGTCCATTAATTAACTGATGAACTATGGCAGCTGACAATGGGGGAGATTCAAATTGTAAAAGAGAAATACAAAAAGCTGCGGTGGGCTGGCACCCTGCTTGGAGTTTGTTTCCTGCCTTGTGCCCTGTGTTGGCTGGGATTGGCTCCAGCAGACCCCCGTGACCCTGTAGTTAGGATATAGTGGGTTGGATAATGGATGGATGGAAATACAAAAAACTAAGTCAGAGTCCTGGAGACCTTGGCTAACTGGCCGTCTACCCACTCCTGGGTTTCCATAGTGGACTCTTTTCTGGCCATCCAATATGAGTTATCATGTCACAAATAAGACATAAAAAGTACAAACTGAAACAATGAACCAACCTCACAGTGCATCCTTGTGCTTGTTGCAGGGTCAATGCCGGGCACTCAACACAGCAGAGTCCTTCAGGATTAGAATGCCATCTTGCACTGTTTTTAATGCCTGGATTTTGGTCATTTAATGTTTTTTGCCAGGTTATAAATTACACTGAAGACATGTGATGCACGACATCTTCTCAAAACACCAAATTATGTGGTTGCCTTTTGAGGAGAGCTAACTCAATATACTGCAATGGCTCCGAACGTGAGCTGTGGCTCCTGTTGTTCACCTGAGCTCTGGCTCGGCCTGCCTTGCTTGTCATGTCACTTTAGCAGCTGGTGTGAAAATTTCCCAGGTCATTGTAAATAATGAACCACCATAAAGCTGGCTGTTGTTGAATTCCATGTTAGATGAGTTCTAATAACAATATGAGTGAACTAGCTGTGCTACCCATCTAAGATGGGTTGAAATCCAAAAAATGAATGTAGTCCTCAGCGTTAACGTTTGCAGTGCACCAGCTATTTGAATGTATTTTGTAATACATGTAGTAATAAAAAGTATTACTACAAGTGTTTGTGATGTGTCATCTGTTGGAATGATACATGCAATGAACGTCTCATTTATTTGCCATTTGATATGGAATTTGAAAAATCAGTATTAATGTTTGTGATGCCACATCTATTGGAATGACAAATACAATTCACTTTATTAGTAAAAAGGTTTGTGATGTGCCATCTGTTGGAATGACAAATGCAATGCATATGTCTCTGTTATATGCCTTTTGGTATTGGAATCATGAAAGCAGTGTTAATGTTTGTGACACCATATTCTATTGGAATTAAAAATGTAATGCATTTTCTTATTTAAAATTTTTGTAATGTGCCGATTATTGGACAGAAAGAGAAATAGCAACTGGATGGACACACCGGCAGACACATAGACACTTATTGAAATTTAAAAAAAGAAATATAGACCTCAGTGTTGACATTTCCAGCGCACCAACTAGTGGAGTGTAGTTTGTAATTCATGTAGTAATAAAATTACTACAAATGTTTATGATGTGCCATCTGTTGGAATGGTAAATGCAATGCATACATGTCTGGCATATTTCATTTGATTCAGGATTTCTAGAAGCAGTGTTAATGTCTGTGATGTGCTATCTTTTGGAATGACAAATGAAATGAGAAGTTAAGCAAAATGACACCTTTTATTGGATAAGCCTCGAAAGATTGAGTATTGTAATTCTAGTTAGCCAATAAAAGGTGTCATTTTACTTAACTTCTCACTACATCCATAATGGCTAACACGGTACAACACCCTAGTACAAAGTACTACAGCATTGACAAATAAAATGCATTTTACTACTAACACTGTTTGTGATGTGCCACCTGTTGAAATGACAGAAAAATATCATCCAAACGGACACACAGACAAACACTTATCCTTTTATGAAGATGGATGAGTATCTATATGTGAGTATTTGGACTGGTATCCCACACAGAGTTAATCACTGTGTCACACAATGGTTTAGACAATGGACAGATGGTTAGAAAACGAATGATTTAGTGAAAGAATGACAGGCAAGTATAAATACTATTGATAAACTAAGGGGGAAAAAAAGCTTGTATGATTAAAGAAAGAGGCGTTAGCTAGAAATGAAGGATGCCGTTGTCTAACTGGGGTGTCGTATGACAAGTGCTGTAATACTTTTGTTTACAGCCCGTCATACAACTTTGTGAATGCATTTGCTATAAACGTCCAGCCATCAATTTGCAGGGCACACTCACTCAATTATTAAAGGCTGAACTTCAGGATGCAAGAGAAAGAATGGAGTACCTGGAGACCAGATAACACTGCCACAGTGACGTAGAGAATTAGCAGATGAGAATTTTAACACAGTCTTCCGATGATAAAGGCAGCACCATTAAACACTGTGCCACACCATTCATTATGGCTGGTGCTATTTAAAATGATGGATTACTGTGGAAGGAAACAAGACTACAGTAAAATATAAAGGAATTTAATTATTAATGAGTTATGTTTTTAAAATGAACTCCTCAGGAGGCTATTTGCCATTAGAATGGCTCTCATCATAGTATCCACTTTCAGCTTATACTGTGAAAACAGAAACTATAATACCCATAAGCCCTCTGCATCCATGCAAGCTCTTAAAGACAGAGGAGAGTTTTTATAATTTACAGAAGTACTAGGGTGTTGTACCGTGTTAGCCATTATGAATGTTGAGAAAAGCCAAGCAAAATGACACCTTTTATTGGCTAACTAAAAACATTACAATATGCCAGCTTTCGAGGCAACTCAGGCCCCTTCTTCAGACAAGATTGCCTCGAAAGCTTGCATATTGTAATCTTTTTAGTTAACCAATAAAAGGTGTCATTTTGCTTGGCTTCTCTCTGTAATTTACAGATAACATCAAATGGAGGAGGGCATATAATTCTAGCCCACAGTGTACAGAAGGAATCCTAATGATATGTTATTCAATTATTTAATTTTACAAATACCTAAACTATAATCAGAAATGAAACATCAGAGACTGTTGTCTTTTTTTCCCCCTCAGAGAAATGTGCTGCAAATAAAAAACGGCAAATATAAAGGGCATGTGTTAGGTTTAGTCAGGTGAGCTCGCTAGCTTTAGCACTTTCTGTGGTCCCCATCTGATAATGCTGTTAGTCTTGCAGGTATATTACATAGAAAACAACTTTAAATTCAATAAGAAAGCCAAAAAAATTGAATGGAAGAGGAGTGCACACCTCCATTCGACATATTCATCCATTGTCTGAGTTCACATACAGTATTCCATTACAGCGTCACACGGAGTTGGAGTTTATTCTGGCTGCATCGGGCACCAGGCTGTCACTGGGCATACTGCATGCAAAATCCTACTTGCAGTGCTCTGGATAGATTATTCACCCATTGGAAATATTTGCATTTTATTTTTACACAACATTATATCCCAGTCTGACTTACTTTGACATTAATCAGCAGAAAAAGACTCTTTCATGTCAACATGAAAACAGATCTATGTAAAGTGGTCTAAATGAATTACAAATATAAAACACAAAATAATTGATCCTATAAGTATTCACCTCCTTCAGGTCCATATTTAGCAGAGGCATCTCTGACAAACAATGACAGCCTTCTGTCTGCATGCTCAGGGCTCTCTCGCTGTATCACCTTTGCACATCTCCACTCTGTCACGTTTTCCCCAATCCGTCTTCTTTGCTAAACCACTCAAGCTCTGTCAGGTGTCATGGAGATTGTGAGTGAATGACCCTTTGTCAAGACCAGCCACAAATTCTCAAATGGATTGAGATGTGGACTCTGGCTTGACCACTTCAGGACAGTCACAGTGTTGCTTTGATGCCATTCCTGTGTAGCTTTGTCTTTTTACTTGGAGTCGTCGTCTTGCTGGAACACAAATCTCTTCCCAAGGTGCAGGTTCCTTTGCAGACTTCATGAGGTTTTCCACCAGGATTTCCCCGTATTTTGCTGCATTCATTTTACCCTCCTAAAGCCTTCCAGGTCCTGCTGCAGTGGAGCATCCCCATGGCCTGATGCTGCCATTACAGTGCACTGCATATTGTTCGAATATGGCGTTTAGTCAAAAAGCTCTACTTTAGTCTCATCAGATCAGAGAACCTTCTTCAAGCTGACTTTAGAGTTGCCCGTGTGCCTTCTGGCTCACTCTAGCCAAGATGTCTTGTGTGTTTTTTTCTTTTGCGACTCTCCCATAAGTCTGCCTCTGTTGAAGCACCCAGGCACATTTGTTGTCTGTCCGGTCTCTCCAGTCCAAGTCATTGTAGCTTGTAACTCCTTCAGAGTTTTCACAGGCCTCTTTCAAAAGTCTTCTTTTTGTACAATCACTCAGTTTTTGTGAACGCTAGGCGGAGTTCCAGTTGGGCCATACTTTTTTTCATTTCTTATTAGCCAATTAAACTGGATATTTAGTCACCTGGATATTTTCTCGTCTCCATCCCTTGAGTTGTACTTTTCAATTTTCTTTTCATAAAGTTGTTTGTTGTGTAGGTTAGTCCACCATACTGACCCACAACAAGATGGCCCTTCCAAGTAAGGTGCATTTAGACTGTAATCAATTGAAACCTCAGACAGGTGACCACAATTGAACTCATTCTAGGATCCCTAAAGCCAGTTGGCCACACCAGTGAGAACTTAGGGGTGTCATTAAAGGTGATCAGTGTTTATGCCATCAGTTATTTTGTGTTTCATATCTGTAATTAATTTAGACCAATTTGCAGAGACATGTTTTCACTTTGACATTAAAGGGTCTTTTTCTGCTCCGTATAAATAGACTGGGGCACAATGTGGTAGAACAGTAAAACCTGAAAACTTCCAAGGAGGTGAAAACTTTTTATAGTACTTATTATAAAGTTTTATAGTGCTTTTCCTTCCTTTATGCACCTGCCATAAATGATCCAAGCAAGGTCTCGGCAGGTAACCCGAATGTAAACAGCGGTGACTCATTGATGGCCGTGGCATGCCACCCACCAGCTGAATGCCATTTCCTTTCACTAATCATCTGTGGAAGTTCTGCATTCCTGTTTGGCAGGATAACGAGGCCTTAAAGCAGTCTGTTTTCAGGGCTGCTTCTTCAAGCATCTCTGTGAAATCCTGGAACTCTGTAATTCTCATTGTTTTTAAATCCAGGTCTGGGTAAAAATAAAAACAAGAAGTTCTTAACGTGGACAACTTCTTAAATATAAACAGTATCTTAAATGTATAATTGTGATCAGAATAGCTTGCTGCGGTTCATCATTTGTTTGTATTCTTATATTTAGAAGAGCCTGACAATTGTCTTTATCATTGTTTCAGAAAAACAATTGAGGAAAGTACAACATTCACACAAAATGTAGCCCATCCCGGAGTCACACTGGCATCTAAAGAGCTGTGAGATGGTAATGCTGTTTGCTGTGCCCAACTTGCAGGTACTGAGAAACACGTGGGCGAGGGTCCGCAGCTCCCTTCAGAGGATTGATCCACTCCATTGAAGGCCTCAATGTTGGCCCTGAAGTCATGAAAGTGGCCTAGTGAGTGAGGCTTTGTGCACAGCCCACAAGGCTCATGGCCCAGTATTCACCCTCAGACTCACTGCGTCACCCACATCATCGGAGACATATCAATTGCAAAGTGTTTCTTTACACTGTAAATCTCCTCATAAGCCATATACTATACTACACAATATGATGTATTTAATTATTTATCTTATTTGTAATGGCTCTGCAAGCTACTTTATGGATGTCCTCATTAAAATGCAGACAAATGTTATATTGTAGTGAGGATTACTACATTGTATTTAACCCCTTTTTTTTTTGACACCCACTGTACACCCAACCTACGTGGTAAGGGGTCTCTTTTTGAACTGCCTTTCCCGAGGTTTCTTCCATTTTTTTCTTACAAGGGTTTTTTTGGGAGTTTTTCCTTGTCTTCTTAGAGAGTCAAGGCTGGGGGGCTATCAAAAGGCCGGGCCTGTTAAAGCCCATTGCGGCACTTCTTGTGTGATTTTGGCCTATACAAAAAATAAATTGCATTGTATTGTATTGTGTATCTACAGTGGGCTGGCGCCCTGCCCGGGGTTTGTTTCCTACCTTGCGCCCTGTGTTGGCTGGGATTGGCTCCAGCAGACCCCCGTGACCCTGTAGTTAGGATATAGCGGGTTGGATAATGGATGGATGGATGTATTGTGTGTTTGGCAAAGCACAATAGGTCATTTTAAAAGTAGTAGTTCAGTTGTGTGTTAGCAGTCAACAAATAAAGCTTGTGTAATGGCACACACTTACAAATTGTAAAACTGCATAAACATAAACATTCATTTGCCAGCAAAGTCATGACTGCTGATCATGCGAGAGAAGTCGAACTCTTTCCGTGTATTAAGATAGATTCTGGCGATACTTCAGCAAGTAGATTACCATTCATCTTGCACAGACGACAATCACCAATAGTTTTAGCATTTGTTATAACTGTAAATAAATCTCAGGGCTTGAGTTTTGACTGTGTTGAAATATACTTGTGGACCGATAGTGAACGAAGCAAGCTATTGAGGGAGTGTCAGGCCATCATAGGTGGCCAAGGGGCACAACCCCCTAGTAGTTAAATAAATGTAGTAATACAGAATTTGCAGGACAAATTCACTTTTGTCTGTACAAAGTCCACTGTATGTTAAACTTAGAAAAAGTGATCCTTATAAATGAACATCTGCCGGTTTGGTCACTTCAGATGCTGCTGCATCAGCCAGTCCCTCAATGGAAAGCTGAATAAAGGGGCAGAACAGGAGGAGAAGTGAGACCATGGGAGCTGGGGAGTGAGGAATGGTCCGACAGAGACATAACACCCAAGGTTTCTTCCTTTTTTTCCCCCCACAAGGGTTTTTTTTTTTTTTTTGGAGTTTTTCCTTGTCTTCTTAGAGAGTCAAGGCTTGGGGGGCTGTTAAAAGGCAGAGCCTGTTAAAGTCCATTGTCCACTTCTTGTGTGATTTTGGGCTATGCAAATAAATGAAATAAATTGTATTGTATTGTGCATTCGGCAAAGCACAATAAAGTGTAAGAATACTGGAGCATAGCTCATTTTAAAAAGAGCTCACAGGCAACTGGCTGCCTAAAGTGCATTCCTGCCTAGAGAAGCACAAAGAGAGAAGATGGAACGATAAATAAAGACTGACAGATGCATTCCACTTATTGGCTGGCACTAGAAATTTGAGCGAGCTAACTTCCTTCATGTAAAAATGCTTTCATGTCTGCCTCACCCCGTTTCGTTGCTTCCAGCGTTTGTCAGAAGACAGACAGCATTTTGACAGAGAGTAAGAGTTTTGTCGGAGGGATGAGGATGTTTTTAAATGGACACCAAACACAGGGTACAATATGTGCTCAAAAGTTTGCGGACATCTGACCATCACACCTATATAAGTTTGTTAGACACCCCATTCCAAAACCGTGTACATTATTATGGATTTGTGCCCCTTTGTGATTATAACAACCTCCACTCTTCTGAGAAGTCTTTCTTCAAGATTTTTGAAGTGTGTCAATGGGAATTTGTGCCCATTCAGCCCAGAGAGCATTTGTGAGGTCAGGTACTGACACTGGATGTGAAGATCTGGCTCACGATTGGTATTCCAATTCATCTCAAAAATGTTCAGTAAGGTCTGGGTCAGTGCTCCATACAGGCCGCTCGAGTTCCTCCATGTCTTTATGTATCTGGCTTTGTGCACAGGGGTACAGTCAAGCTGGAACAGACAAGGGTCTTCCCAAAACTGAATTGTTTGTAATGTCCATGTATGCTGTTGTATTGACAGTACCCTCCCTGGAACCAAGGACCATAGAAAAACAGCCCTAGACCATTAGCCTTACTCCAGCAGAATTTGTAGGAGGGCTCTGAAGGTAACATGCTCCTGGCATCTTCCAAACTCTGATTCGGCAGAAAGACAGCAGATGATCCGATGGCATCTCCTTAGTGTGCGTTCAGCCGCCCCCCACCCTTCACAAAACAAGGACCGTTATACGTCCTGTGAGAAAGAGATGTAACCACACCCGGGACCAGAAATAAAGGACAGTATTGTTTTTACAAAAGTTTTAAACTAACAGTGAAAATAATGCATATGTAACAATTCCCATGAAAATAACAATCTCTTTAAATTGTATATCCGGTAAACCAAACCCGGGGGTGGGCGAGTGAAGTGAGCAGGGGGCGAAGCCCCCTAGTCACTCTCAATAATAATTAATGGTATTTTGAGGTTCTTTACTGGGTTGTGTCATTTGTTGTTGAACCATTGCTTGCTAAAGCACCATTTCATTCTGGAAAAAGTTCTTTGCATATGATCTTCCAAACTTTGATTCGTCCATTAAACTACCAGATAGTGAAGTGCAATTGATTACTCCAGATCTCCATTGCTCCAGAGTCCAGTCTTGGTCCAGCTGACACTTGCATTGTGCATAGTGACCTTAGGCTTGTGTGTAGCTGCTCAGCCGTGGACGCCCATTTCATGAAGCTTCTGACACACAGTTCTTGTGCTGATGTTGCTTCCACAGGCAGTTTAGAACTCTGTTGTGAGAGATGCAACAGATGATAAGCCATCCTTACATGCTTCAACACTCGGCATCCCTGCTCTGTGAGTTTGCATGTTCTACTTCATGGCTGAACTGCTGTCACTTTTCAATGTCTCCACTTAACAATAACAGCACTTACAGTTGACTCTGGCAGAAATTTCCCATCCTGACTTGCAGCCAAAGTGGCATCCTATGACAGTGCCATTATTTAAAGCCACTGAGCTCTTCAGGACAACCCATTCTACTGCCAGCGTTTGTCAATGGAGGTTTTAAGGCTGTGTGCTTGAGGTTATGCATCTCTTAACAATGAAACACCTGAACTCAATAATTTGGAGGGGTGTCAATATACGTTTGGCCCCACAGTGCAGGTGAAAAAATTCTCAAAACTAATTCACTAAGAGAGCCAATTAACTTGTAATTTGTCAGGCCTTACAGATAAAGACAAGTGACGTGTACCTTATATAAAGTAAGGCCTGCTTGTTTTCACACAGTGTGACCGGACTGCTGTAACACTGAACTGAAATCCACAAAGAGTTGGGTGGGAGCCCAGTCAGTGTGACTATGACAAGCTCTTTGAGCATGGGAAATGCACTATATAAAAAGAATGCTTTATTATGACTATGATATTAAATCTGCTAGTTTGTGTCACTGGAAGTTACCATAAAAGTGTAATTTGTAATGCACATTAAGTAAAAGCAGTAGTTGAATAGATGTATTACTTGAAATAAATATATTCATGTTGCTAAATTGTAAACAAGTTCAACTATTCCTGCTTGTGGTGAACATTAGGCCCATGCTAATTGCTCTGAAGAGTATGGCAGCCCATCTGTTTGCCAGCACCAGGTCTCAGCTTGCCACTGCATTTTTGGTCAACCCTCCTTGTTAGCAAAGAAGATTAAAGCAAACACTAAACACCCCAACACTCTTTAGCAATAACCCAATTACACTTAATTTACTTTTACCATTTAAGTGTTATTGCAGATAACAGGAATCTTAAAAAAAACAATGGAATGGCTGCCTCTTTCTAGAGCTGACGCACAGCTCTGCTGGAATTGAATTGAAGTCCAGGAGGCCCAAATGGAAAGCCAAACCCAGAGAGGGGCTCTAAAGATGGAGTGTCTGTTATGCACTTTAGTTGTATTTTAACGGAGACGACAGAGAAAGTAGTCAATATTGTGACAAAATTGTTTTACTTGGATATTAAAATAAAACCAGGTGAGCTTGGCAGCATGGTGGCTTTAGTGGGCATCTTTTCTAGATGACAGCACATGAAGACCAAACCAGTTGAATCCAAGCTGAGATGGCCCCTGTATGGAATCTGCAGGTTCTACTCCATGTTCATGCTGGTTTAGCCCCACACATGTCCAATCAGAATAAATGTGCCAGTTACAAGCACTTCGTCTCAGAAAGTTTTATATGTCAGCGTTTACTAACATTTCAACTCTTTTGTTTAGTTGATGTAATTTTTTTATGCATTATCATTTTAAAATTGTTTGAGTTAACCATGGCGGCACAGTGGGTAGCACTGCTGCCTTGCAGTTAGGAGGTTCGCTTCCTGGGACCTCCCTGTGTGGAGTTTACATGTTCTCCCCGTGTCTGCGTGGGTTTCCTCCCACAGTCCAAAGACATGCAGGTTAGGTGCATTGCCAATCCTAAATTGTCCCTAGTGTGTACTTGGTGTGTGGGTGTGTGTGTGTGTGTTCTGCAGTGGGCTGGCGCACTGCCCGGGGTTTGTTTCCTGCCTTGCGCCCTGTTTTGGCTGGGATTGGCTCCAGCTGACCCCTGTGACCCTGTAGTTAGGATATAGCGGGTTGGATGATGGATGGATGTATGGGACTTAACCATTAACAATCTAAGGTTGAGTCAGAGTCCCCAGCCATTCACCTCGTGTCTGATTTTGTTTTATTCAGTTATTCTTATTTTCCTGTCTCATTCCGAAGACAAACAAACAACAAACAATTGGCACAGTGGTGTGCGAGTGTGCATGAATACCCCTTTCCACACCATTCAGGGTTGTTCCTGCCTTAGCCCAAACGTGCCACGATAATTTCCTCACAGCTAAAATCATGAAGTTGATTATACAAGAGCTTTAAAGGACAGAAGAATATAAGTGAATTTTTGCTCCACTTCGGAATTGAAACTGCACTAGAAAGTTGTCATGGAGTGGTGTAGTTTGTCTTCCTGTATAATTCCTATTCATATAATTTGACATCCTCAGGTGACGAGATCTGCAGTGCAGTCATCAAATTTGACATCCTTTCTGAATAGGAGTCTTGTAATATGACGCCAACTTTAGATGTTTGCTGCAAGGAAAGAAAGAATATTTTAGGTGTTGTTCTCTGATGGTGTCCGACAGATCTGGTAAATTATCATGCATATCGGCAAGTTCGGTCCTATAAGAGAACAGGCCCTGTTACTTTATTATCTGAGACCAAAGACAGCTCTTCACCGCAATGTCAGCCTGAACAGCCCACCCCTTGCTTCCATGCAGCTGGTAATGCACGGTACTCCTCATCACTGTTTCTGCCATTAAATTCTTTTTAAGACATTAAATGATTTTATAAATTATCAACTGTAATTTAGGAATTTGAACCTGAAATCTGGCAAAGTTATATGTTATTTTTTTTTACACATCTCTCTATTATAAAAAAAAAATCCTGGGAGGGAGACTAAGGAGACAAGACATGATCTTCTCGGAAGACAGTTTGACGTACTGCAAAACATGGCGGTGAGAAAACATTTAAAACAAGTTCACGGACATCTAACCAAGCAGTTGTTGGAATGCTTTTGGCAGATAGACATCATGTGCTCACAGCTCTTAAAACAACGACAAGCGACAAGCAGAACACGCAGCCTGCCAGCAGATGATCCAAACGCTTCATCTTAGCTTGCGTTCAGTCTTGTGACCCCCCCCCCCATTTCACAACGTGAGCGGCAGAGACGCGAAGTGGCAAAAGGACAGCTGCTGTAGAAGCTTTGAAATTATCGACGCAAAGCATGACAAGTAGAAAACGCAGCTGACCAGCAGAAACAAGCCAGCAGATGATCCGACTGCAACTCCTTAGCATGCAATCAGCAGCACCAAACTTCACCACGCGAGAGGCAGAGACACGAAGTGGCAAAAGGACAGCTACAGTACAGGCTTTTGAATGATCGACGTGCAGCGCAACAAAAAGAACACGCAGCTCGCCAGCAGCAACAGCAGAAAGACAGCAAATGATACGATGGCATCTCCTTAGTGTGTGTTCAGCCACCCCCCCCCCCCCACCCTTCACAAAACAAGGACCGTTATACGTCCTGCGAGAAAGAGATGTAACCACACCCGGGACCGGAAATAAAGGATAGTATTGTTATTACAAAAGTTTTAAACTAACAGTGAAAATAATGCATATGTAACAATTCCCATGAAAATAACAATCTCTTTAAATTGTATATCCGGTAAACCAAACCCGGGGGTGGGCGAGCGAAGTAAGCAGGGGGCGGAGCCCCCTAGCCACTCTTAAAAATACATTTCATTAATGGTATTTTGAGGTTCTTTACTGGGTTGTGTCATTCGTTGTTGAACCATTGCTTGCTAAAGCACCATTTCATTCTGGAAAAAGTTCTTTGCATATGAACTTGGTTCATTTTGCTTTGAAAAACTTCCTAATATATAGGAAAAAAAAAACAGTCTTTAATGTATTGTAGGCTACCTACCAGGACATAAACAAATTAAGAAAACCTGAACTTAGCCTGTGTTACTGTCTGCAGTGACAGTCCTTTTAAAATCAGGACCCGTTTATATTACACAAACCTGTTACCATCTATTTATGGTTATTTATTTTATGGAGTCTGTTACAGATCTAAATAAATAAAGGGTTCTTTCTGCAACCTTCATGTCAATGGGTCTTTTGCGAAACAAAAATGGTACCCCTATGGCGTTGCTCTAAAGAACCACCCTGGCACCTTCATTTTTAAGAGCGTATATATAAAGGATTAGCAAAATCATGCAAACTTCTCATGTGACGCTCATTTTTCTTCAAAACCTTTCATCATATAGTATATATCTATATAATTTTTTTTGCCTTCATTAAGAGAATACAACCAATTTAACACACATATGTCAAACAGTATGCCTTACATACATCCGCTCTGCTAAGAAGAGTAGTAGTTCAGTTGTGTGTTAGCAGTCAACAAATAAATCTTGTGCAATGGCACACACTTACAGATTGTAAAACTGCATAAACATAAACATTCATTTGCCAGCAAAGTCGTGACTGCTGATCATGCTGGAGAAGTCGAACTCCTTCAGCGTATTAAGATAGATTCTGGCGATAGTTCAGCAAGTAGATTACCATTCATCTTGCATAGACAATAATTTCCAATAGTTTTAGCATTTGTTATAACTGTAAATAAATCTCAGGGCCAGAGTTTTGACTGTGTTGAAATACACTTGTGGACCGATAGTGAACGAAGCAAGCTATTGAGGGAGTGTCAGGCCACCATAGGTGACCAGGGAGCACACCCCCAAGTAGTTAAATAAATGTAGTAATACAGAATCCATCCATTATCCAACCCGCTATATCCTAACTACAGGGTCACTGGGGTCTGCTGGAGCCAATCCCAGCCAACACAGGGTGCAAGGCAGGAAACAAACCCCGGGCAAGGCGCCAGCCCACTGCAAGGCACGTACACCCACACACCAAGCACTCACTAGGGACAATTTAGAATCGCCAATGCACCTAACCTGCATGTCTTTGGACAGTGGGAGGAACGCAGACATGGGGAGAACATGTAAACTCCAAGCAGGGAGGACCCGGGAAGCGAACCCGGGTCTCCTAACTGCGAGGCAGCAGCGCTACCCACTGTGCCACTGTGCCGCCCTAATACAGAATTTGCAGGACAAATTCACTTTTGCCTGTACAAAGTCCACTGTATGTTAAACTTGGAAAAAGTGATCCTTATAAATGAACATCTGCCAGTTTGGTCACTTCAGATGCTGCTGCACCAGCCAGTCCCTCAACAGAAAGCTGAATAAAGGGGCAGAAGAGGAGAAGAAGTGAGACCATGGGAGCTGGGGAGTGAGGAATGGTCCGACAGAGACACAAGACCTGAATGAGTGACACCTTAAATCAGAAAATGAAATGAGAATGCCTAACTCGTGGTGTATGGTTTATAAGCACTTGGGGGTAATGGTGGCAGGTTTGGACTAAAGGATGAACAGAGAACATATTCCCAAAACTCTGCAAAAGACCTACTAGGTCAACCTCTTGTCATACTACAGTAATTTTCAGTCACAGACTTCATTTAGTTCAACAGGGGCAGTCCTGCCACTCCTATGACCCTGAGTTGTGTAGTTTGACATCCCCAGTGTCTGAGACTTGCCCTGACAAAGTTGAACTGGTTTGATTTACTGCTAATATTCAGGTGTCAGATAACACAGGACACCTTCAGAGGTCTTGTAGTGTCAGTGTCTCAGTACATCTGAGCTATTTTGGTAGGACGTGGAAGAGCAATGGCATATTAGGCAGGTGGTCAAAGTGTATTGTCTTATCAGCGTTGGTCCAATGCCTTAAAAGTCACTGGTACTGAGAAGATTAAACATTCTCTCTAGGACTCGTACAGACTTTCTTCAGGTTCACCATAAACATGCACATTTCACAATAAATTGTGACTTAATTGGCCTGTGAGTCAGAAGAAAGATGAATTTTGCAGATTGGCAGTTAATGTTTTAGTGACCGGGGTAACCCCCTTGTTCTGCAACTCATTATTCACATTACTACTTTACGTGTTTAAGAATCTACCCATCCATTTCTCATACCTGCCATATCTCACGCAGGATCATGAAGAAGCCAGAGTCTATCCCATCCCAGGAAGCACAGGGCACAAGACAGGAGCAATCACTAGATATGGTGTCAGGCCATCATAGGGTGAACACACAGACAGCTTGTGCCAGTTTAGCATTGCCAATGCACGTAACCTGCATGTCATTGGATTATCTCTTCACGAGAGGGGTAGTGTGCTGCATGTTAGTCAGACGGGCACGCCTGATTGTCACTGTACTGCGAACGTGTGAGAACACCAGCACTACTCACTTAGCTCCATACGCTTCTCTTACTCATTTTGCAGGTATTTGTACATTGACACGCTTTGTTATAAAGTGGGTGTGTGTGTGGGGGGGACATGGGCGGTGGGTTGAGATTTTTTTCTTTCTCACAACATTCAACATGACCACATATTTACTAAAATCAGCTTTAATTTGAATTTCTTCCAAGTTACATGCAAGCAGTCAGCAGCTGTTGCCTGAAGCTTCAGTGCCAAAATGAGGATGTAGAGCCCTCCAGTGGTCAACTGCGGACAGTGCAGTACTGTTTTTAATCGAGGCAGGCCACAGAGTAAACCTACGACTGGCATTGCATTTTAACGTCTTACTTAGCAATCACTGTCACCATTTTTCATCTTTAAGGCATTTTTGCAGATATATCAGAATAGCAGGTTACACAAATAATATTCACATTGAAAATGGTCAAATGATAAGTAAAGTGATTAAATTTATGTTAGATGGAAAAGTGATAGAGTGGTTAGTTAGCATTGCTGCTTCACATCTCTAGAGTAGTGATTTCAAGTTCTAGCTCAGTTGCAAATTTTTATGGAATTTGCAAAATCTCTCTGTTCCCAGTGGCATGGTTAGGGGGAAACTTTCAGGGATTTTGCCCCGATGTCATATCAAGCCCTTCATCTTTGAGAAAACCTCTGACACCTCGCTCATGATCCCCGACATCCAGCCTCTGATTCTTGAGAGCCGAGCTACCCAAACTAAACCCCCTGCCACTTTTGTGCTGTCTGACAAACAAGGAGTGGCATTTAGGGGTGGCAAGTGGGGTGACCACCCCAGGCCCTGCGCCTAAGGGAGCCTCGCTTTTGAAGACCGCGTGTCCCGTTCAAGCATATTTGTCAAGTTATATTCTCCAGTATATAATATATATATATACTGCTCAAAAGAATTAAAGGAACACTTTTTAATCAGAGTATAGCATAAAGTCAATGAAACTTATGGGATATTAATCTGGTCAGTTAAGTAGCAGAGGAGGTTGTTAATCAGTTTCAGCTGCTGTGGTGTTAATGAAATTAACAACAGATGCACTAGAGGGGCAACAATGAGATGACCCCCAAAACAGGAATGGTTTAACAGGTGGAGGCCACTGACATTTTTCCCTCCTCATCTTTTCTGACTGTTTCTTCACTAGTTTTGCATTTGGCTACAGTCAGTGTCACTACTGGTAGCATGAGGCGATACCTGGACCCTACAGAGGTTGCACAGGTAGTCCAACTTCTCCAGGATGGCACATCAATACGTGTCATTGCCAGAAGGTTTGCTGTGTCTCCCTGCACAGTCTCAAGGGCATGGAGGAGATTCTAGGAGACAAGCAGTTACTCTAGGAGAGCTGGAGAGGGCCATAGAAGGTCCATAACCCATCAGCAGGACCAGTATCTGCTCCTTTGGGCAAGGAGGAACAGGATGAGCACTGCCAGAGCCCTACAAAATGACCTCCAGCAGGCCACTGGTGTGAATGTCTCTGACCAAACAACCAGAAAGACTTCATGAGGGTGACCCAAGGGCCCCATGTCCTCTAATGGGCCCTGAGCTCACTGCCCAGCAGCATGCAGCTCGATTGGCATTCGCCATAGAATACCAGAATTGGCAGATGCACCACTGGTGCCTGTGCTTTTACAGATGAGAGCAGGTTCACCCTGAGCACGTGACAGAAGTGAAAGGGTCTGGAGAAGCCATGGAGAACATTATGCTGCCTGTAACATCATTCAGCATGAGCAGTTTGGTGGTGGGTTAATGATTGTCTGGGGAGGCATATCCATGGAGGGTCACACAGACCGCTACAGGCTTGACAAAGGCACCTTGGCTGCCATTAGGTATCAGGATGAAATCCTTGGACCCATTGTCAGACCCTATGCTGGTACAGTGGCTCCTGGTGCACGACAATTCCTGGCCTCATGTGGTGAGAGTATGCAGGCAGTTCCTGGAGGATGAAGGAATTGATACCATTGACTGGCCACCACACTTTCCTGACCTAAATCCAATAGAACACCTCTGGGACATTATGTTTTGGTCCATCCAATGCCACCAGGTTGCACCTCAGACTGTCCAGGAGCTCAGTGATGCCCTGGTCCAGATCTGGGAGGAGATCCCCACAACACCATCTGTCATCTCATTAGAAGCATGCACTGATGTTGTCAGGCATGTATACAAGAACACAGGGGCCATACAAAGTGCTGCGTACAATTTTGAGTTGCTGCAATTAAATTTTGGCAAAATGGACAAGCCTGCCACATAATTTTTTCACTCTGATTTTTGGGGCGTCTTTGAATTCAGGGCTCTGTAGGTTGATCATTTTCATTTCCATCAAACGATGTGGCATCCTTTCGTTCCTAACACATTACCCAGTCTATATCAGTATAGATATCCAGGAGGATTTCTTTTTCCCATTGAGATCTGATGTGTTTTCAAAGTGTTCCTTTAATTTTTTTGAACAGTTTATATATATATATATATATATTTGAGATGCTTCTAAGAGGGGCCCTTTTAAAATCTCCCTTAAAGGTCAAACTCTGTACATGTGCGTCTTTGAAAACATTCCAAAGTCTACCTTCATTGCCCGAAAAGGGTCGCGAGTATAATCCCTCCCTAAAATAGTTATAGCCCATTAGTCGCTGGGTTGGCTTCTGTTTTGACTTTGGAACAACCGATGGCTTCTCGCTTATGATTTATTCATGTCCGGAGGGCCTACCATCATTTCTTAGTTGAGTCTTTAGTTCAGTTTGCTATAGTAAGCAACAGTGCGGGAAGTGTTTGGTAGTGGAACGCGCAGCAACGTTGTATTACTGGTTTAGCCGTATTGCTGTCGACGCCATGAGTGGAAGAGATCGTGGCGCACTTTTTTAATAGATTATATTGTTATCCTTCTATATAAAAGTGGTTGGGATTGTCCTTCCGTCCCGTGAGTGCTACGTAGGCGCGGAGTTTCACACATGCCCTGTCCATTTTGCAATGCACGATGGGATTTGTAGTTTCGTTTTTCCAGGTAAAAGATGATTTTCTACTTCAGACTGTGCGAGTAGCACGGAGTTTCACACACGACCCGTCCATTTTGCAATGCACGATGCGATTTGTAGTTTCGTTTTTCCAGGTAAAAGATGATTTTTTACTCCAGACTGTGTGATATCTTCTTCTTCTTTCTTACTATATAAAAGCGGTCGGGATTGTCCCGTCCCGCGAGTGGAAAGCGTAGTGGTATTCCGCTTATCACAGACTTACTACTTGCAGCTTGCGGGCAGGCGACATGATGTGAGCAGAGTTCTGGTGCTCCCATCATTCCCTTGCTTTTGTGCGCGATGCGCTGGAAAAATAGACAAAATTATGTCTCTGGAAATAATTCATGTTGATGGAGTACAAATGCCTCACCGTGTAGTAAATATCAGGGGGTTTCAAAAGGGTGACTTCAATATAGAAAAAAAGTTTCAATTTCATCACAAAAATAACAGAAACTACGAGTATTAAAGTAATACCGCTCAAATGCAATATAATCAAATTAATGAGTTTGTACAAAATATCAAATTGATCTACATATTGAATTGCCTTAAGAAGTGGTCAACTTAAAAGTTGGTCGCCTTAAAAGGCGGGTCAGCCTAGTATTTTGATAAAGCCTGCATGTTATCTTGCAAAAATTTAGCTGAATACTGTAATGAGAAAATCTGGTGTATGTTAAAATTATTTGTATTAAATTCACGCGCAGGTTTATACAGTCCACACATACCGGTAACAGCGTTTGATGTAACTGGCCCTGCATGGAGTTGGTCAGTCCTAGGCCCTGCACACCCCTAAGGCCGCCTCTGCTGACAAGCAATGACAACTTGCATAAAACTCCATGGAGAACCACCGCTCTTTGGCTGCTCAAAACTCCATGGGAGACCCCCCAAATGCAGCATTTAAAGGGGTGGGAAGGGTGGGATAAGCCTCTAACAAGTTATAAAGCAAGCAACACCTCTGCCTGTGCCCGTGTAGCTTTTCCACCAATACAAAAATGGACATGTAAGTGATGTTAATGTACACATTTAAAACTGGTGAATTATGAGTGTGATGTGAGAAGACCTTCTGCCCAGTGCTGCCAGGGCACCAGTAACCTTGAATAGAATAACCAGGTTAGAAAATAAATGACTAGGTGATTAATGCTAATTAAGATTAACTCATCTAACCATTTTCTTCTTCCTCTTCATCTTTTCCCACTTCTATGTGGGGTCAAAGGACTTGATCAACCTTCTCCAAGCAGCTCGGCCATGCACCCCCTCCCCAGTCAGACCTGCACAAGTCCCTATCACTTCCCTCTACTTCCTCTACTTTTTTAAATATCTCTGCTACTTGTGTTGTAATTCCGATTGTCTACCATCTAATTATTGTCTGCACCCACTTTATTCAGTAAAAGGTCACATAACCGGTCATACAACTATCCCATCAGAATCAGGTGTAGCTCAAGAACTAGCCCTGGAATGCCAGTCTATCAGAAGGCACATTTCTTTACTGTAGGCCTTTTAGAAGATGCCCAGTGTGTACACATTTGTTATCCTAGACAATCCTAAAGAAAAGCTCCAAAAACAAAGACAGTCCAACTCCATACAGAAAGCACCCCAACTATTGCATGATTTCAGTGAGAGGGTACAATTACTTCCTGTATTGCCAATTTTTAATGATCTATCATTAGTATAAGTGTTTAAGCAACAGTGTGTTTCTGCAAGATAAATGTGTTACAGATTCAAAACATTTCCTTTCCTTAAGTGCAATATGAAATCTTTCTGGCTGAAACACAACAAAATTGCATGTCACTGCAAGGGGCTTTGGTCTGCACTCTACTGAAAGCACCACTTCAATGTCCTCACAGCTCTCAGGCTCAGTTTGATTCCTGGCATGGGTGCCCACTGTGTGAAGTCTGGTTACTGTCATTGCTCAAGACTCTAAAGTGACCTGATGGAAGTAAGAGTTTGCCCTGCAGTGAACTGCTACTGTCTTGGACTGGTTCCTGCTGGATATTCTGCAGTGAAAAAAGTAAAATGACATATCATTCTCAGACCCGCTTAATCTCATTCAGGACTGCAGGGGGACAGGGACCGTGCTAGTAGCGTGGAAAGCACGGCTGGAAGAAGCTCAGAACTGGGGCTCCATCCCACTGAATGGCCGACTCAGGCACACCCAAACTCAACAGACAATCTGGGACGTAAAATTCACTTAAAGACATGCAGGTTAAGGACGTGGAAGGGAAACTGGAGCATCCGAAGGAATCCTCAACAGACAACGGAAAAATGTGCAAACTCAACATGGACAACGAGTGGGTATTACTGCTGTGTGAGGCAGCAGTGCTCTCCACTACGTCTGCATGTCACCCTGCTGTAGCCAAAAGTTTGAAGTGTGCCACTGTGATTTGTGAGATGTATTTTTTTATTTAAAATGGGTATTTGAGGCCATAAATAAATACAGTAGAAGCCATGCAAACCATCTGACAGGATAAACATCACTGCCCTGTAAGCAACCTGGCAGGACGATGGTAAGAGACAAGTGCCAACAACTCAGGCCAGCTATTAAAAGAGAGCAGGTGTACCCCATGGTCTGACAGTGGTCAACAGTGACTGTGTGTCGTTTCCATTTACCTTATTGCCAGCAACAAAAGGTTGTAGCACATGGTTGGCAAGTGCATTTTATTATTTTGGAAACAAAGGCAACAAGAAAAGTACAAAGCAACTGCACTGAACATTAGATCTCCCCTACTTACAAATGGATGGCAGACAATCACTCCTGCCCGTACCCAGGAACCGTGCCTTGCACATTCTCTGGAAGTGTGAGCCAACTGCAGGAACACCACAGCTGCATGCTTTTGCTAGGAGCGCTCCTTTGAAAATTGTATTATTGTGAGGATCCAGCAGATGTTAAAAGAAGCTAACTGTATGCTTTATTTTTTCTTTCTTCATCTTAGAATCATCTCTTGTACCACTAGGGAAGGATATATATATATATATATACACTTTTTTATATATATATATATATATATATATATATATATATATATATATATATATATATATATATATATATATATATAAACTGCTCAAAAAATTAAAGGAACACTTTGAAAACACATCAGATCTCAATGGGAAAAAGAAATCCTCCTGGATATCTATACTGATATAGACTGGGTAATGTGTTAGGAACGAAAGGATGCCACATCGTTTGATGGAAATGAAAATGATCAACCTACAGAGCCCTGAATTCAAAGACGCCCCAAAAATCAGAGTGAAAAATGATGTGGCAGGCTAGTCCATTTTGCCAAAATTTAATTGCAGCAACTCAAAATTGTATGCAGCACTTTGTATGGCCCCTGTGTTCTTGTATACATGCCTGACAACATCGGTGCATGCTTCTAATGAGATGACAGATGGTGTTGTGGGGATCTCCTCCCAGATCTGGACCAGGGCATCACTGAGCTCCTGGACAGTCTGAGGTGCAACCTGGTGGCATTGGATGGACCAAAACATAATGTCCCAGAGGTGTTCTATTGGATTTAGGTCAGGAAAGTGTGGTGGCCAGTCAATGGTATCAATTCCTTCATCCTCCAGGAACTGCCTGCATACTCTCACCACATGAGGCCAGGAATTGTCGTGCACCAGGAGCCACTGTACCAGCATAGGGTCTGACAATGGGTCCAAGGATTTCATCCTGATACCTAATGGCAGCCAAGGTGCCTTTGTCAAGCCTGTAGCGGTCTGTGTGACCCTCCATGGATATGCCTCCCCAGACAATCATTAACCCACCACCAAACTGCTCATGCTGAATGATGTTACAGGCAGCATAATGTTCTCCATGGCTTCTCCAGACCCTTTCACTTCTGTCACGTGCTCAGGGTGAACCTGCTCTCATCTGTAAAGCACAGGGCACCAGTGGTGCATCTGCCAATTCTGGTATTCTATGGCGAATGCCAATCGAGCTGCATGCTGCTGGGCAGTGAGCTCAGGGCCCATTAGAGGACATGGGGCCCTTGGGTCACCCTCATGAAGTCTTTCTGGTTGTTTGGTCAGAGACATTCACACCAGTGGCCTGCTGGAGGTCATTTTGTAGGGCTCTGGCAGTGCTCATCCTGTTCCTCCTTGCCCAAAGGAGCAGATACTGGTCCTGCTGATGGGTTATGGACCTTCTATGGCCCTCTCCAGCTCTCCTAGAGTAACTGCTTGTCTCCTAGAATCTCCTCCATGCCCTTGAGACTGTGCAGGGAGACACAGCAAACCTTCTGGCAATGACACGTATTGATGTGCCATCCTGGAGAAGTTGGACTACCTGTGCAACCTCTGTAGGGTCCAGGTATCGCCTCATGCTACCAGTAGTGACACTGACTGTAGCCAAATGCAAAACTAGTGAAGAAACAGTCAGAAAAGATGAGGAGGGAAAAATGTCAGTGGCCTCCACCTGTTAAACCATTCCTGTTTTGGGGGTCATCTCATTGTTGCCCCTCTAGTGCATCTGTTGTTAATTTCATTAACACCACAGCAGCTGAAACTGATTAACAACCCCCTCTGCTACTTAACTGACCAGATTAATATCCCATAAGTTTCATTGACTTTATGCTATACTCTGATTAAAAAGTGTTCCTTTAATTCTTTTGAGCAGTATATATATATATATATATATTGTCAACGGCACCCGAGCACAGACAGGCAGACATCTTGTTTTTCACAACCACCACACGTTTATTTACACTATTTACAGTTCATTGGTCACAAAGACCCCCAAATAATGGTCACAAAGACCCCCAAATAATGGTCACAAAGACCCAGTTCAGTGCACAAACCCCAAATCACACAAAGTCCTGGCCACAATTCCTTTCTTCGGGCCGCCTCCACTCTCCACTGCTTCGTCCTCCTTCCACCCGACTCCAGCTCTGAATGAAGGGAGACGGCCCCTTTTATAGCTGACCCGGATGAGCACCTGGTGTTCCCGGCATTCCTTCGTTGGCCACGCCCCAGCGTGGCGGAAGTGCCGGCTGTCCTCCCGGCTGCTCTCCGGGCGGCGAGTATAAATCTTCCCCCCAGCACTTCCTGGTGTGGCAGGAGTGCTGGGGAAACAAGTCCCAAGGCATTGGGGCCTCCTGGCGGTGACCACGGGCTCCTACAGGAAAAGGCTTCCATGCCCTTGACCCGTGGTCCCCAAAGCAACCCGGAAGGCGAACCCCACGTGGTCCAGGCAGGGCTCTGACCCTCTTCCGGTCCCTCCTGGCGTCCCGGCCGGGTCATGGCCCCTGGCATCCCTGACAGTGCCCCACAGCCAGCGAAGACCACTCGTGGGAAAGAGCGACCCGTCCCGAGGGCAGCAGAGCCCCGAAACGGGTCCCACCCGAGGATAGCCGGGGTCCGGCCCCGCACTCCTAGCAGGGACAGGGGCGGAGACACAATCCGAGCACCAGCCCTTGGTGCATCCCTGGGCCTCGCCCAGGTTGTGCTCCCCCCTTTTACCGGCACCCCGGGGCCTCCTCGATCGGCACCCCCTCCGAGACCTCCGCGCCCCTTTGTTCCGAGCCACTCGTTCCCCCGTAGGCTCCTCCAGCTGTGAGCGCAGCTGCGCACCGGCAGAGAGATCATCCCGCTGACGGCCCGACATCAGAGGGCTGTTCCGCCACGAAGGGTTTCCTTCAGCCTGCCCGGGGTCCGTCCCTACAAAAGAGAACACAGGGGCAGAACCGCTGCCAAAGCACCCAGCTCGTGCCATGCACGGGCAGCGTTCCCTCCAATCACCCCGCACTTGCCTGATCGGCACCCTCTCCGCGGCTTCCGTGTCCCTCTCGATGATGGATTCGCCGGCACTGCCTGCTCTCTCTCTGCCTGCCTCAGGGATTCCCTCTGCTCCCCCAGAGGGCAGCCAGCCATATGCGTGCACCCAGCAACGCGTCTCACCATATTGGAGGAAGCAGCACCCAGCCGCTTAATCCTCCCTTCACTCTTGGACGCCTTAACGGTACGCGACTTTGTATTAACAAACACAAGCCCCTTTCCGTCTGCGTCCCCACAGTACAGCGAGGTCGCAGCCAACTCGGGCGGGCGCTAGGACCCGGGCACTAAGCAGCCCGTGTCCATTCGGCGTCCTCTCGGACTTCCCCCTCGCCAGCGCATACAGCCATTAGCGCCGCACTATTTGTCGGAGGGCTGCCTACTCAAACTGCTCATCGTTATCACAGCCATTTTCGGCAGACCCTCCCAGTTGCTGTCTGGAGTCGGCTGTACTCACCAAATCCGCCCGTACTCTCTCCGGCTGGCGATTCCAGCGCCGCACCCGTCCGCTGTCAGTGAAACTTCCGTAAGGTCGCGAGGGCCTTCTTCTCCAGATCCCGCACTGCAGCCCGGAGGGCACGTAGCAACTGTAACACACTCTGCTCTGCAGGCTGAAGGCACGCCCCCAGCTCCGTCAGAGCAGCCGGCAAGGACAGAAAGTCAACCGACGCGGAGCCTACCTGTACGTCAGCCTCCGACGTCGGCCACTTCCTGTGGGCCCTCTCCTCTGGCCCAATCGGGTCTCCCCCTGGCCCGTGACGAACGTTCCTTGGTCCCGCCTCTCTTCGGTCATTGGCGGGCACCCAAGACACACCGCCCAACCGCGTGCCTGTCAGGGGAGGGACATCCGTCCGGCCATCTTGCCTCCCTTTTCTCGGCGCCGATATGCCTGCCGGCAGCTCTGTTGTTGCCAGCACTCTTCGAGCAGCGTCTCCTTCTCCGCAGCCTTCGTGGCTGCCGCCGTGCTGCCAGCGCCCTGCAGACCGGCATGCGCCCGCCACCGCGTGAATCCGGGAAGTCCCTGCCTGAGAAAGAAAAAACACGCCCGGCCCTCCCGGCCGGCTGCCACTAGGCAGGGGACTCACCTTCCCGGACCCGTCCAACCGAGGACACCTCCTCGGCGAGGCTTCTTCCGACGCCATGCCGTCTCGGCCTGCAGCAACGGCACGATCCCTGGAGACCGCTGCTCTCCAGCTAGGCATACCGCCCGCCCGTGTCAGGGAAGTATGGCCATCAAACGGACCCCTGGCGGTCCGTGGGGTTTCTTCTCTCCGCGGGGCTGTGTGCACGCAGCACCCGCGGAACGTGGGTGGTGTCCCCTGCTGCGCCCGGCCGTCCACAACAAATTTATTTGTTGCAGGTCCCCGCCTTGCAACAGGCGGAGCATCCTGCCGACTACGCCAGATGTCAACGGCACCCGAGCACAGACAGGCAGACATCTTGTTTTTCACAACCACCACACGTTTATTTACACTATTTACAGTTCATTGGTCACAAAGACCCCCAAATAATGGTCACAAAGACCCAGTTCAGTGCACAAACCCCAAATCACACAAAGTCCTGGCCACAATGCCTTTCTTCGGGCCGCCTCCACTCTCCACTGCTTCGTCCTCCTTCCACCCGACTCCAGCTCTGAATGAAGGGAGACGGCCCCTTTTATAGCTGACCCGGATGAGCACCTGGTGTTCCCGGCATTCCTTCGTTGGCCACGCCCCAGCTGAATGCTGTCCCACCAGTCTGACAACTTCCTAGTAAAGAAGCACAGCAGTTTTGTGAAAAGAGGGTGCAGCAGAGCACATTGCACAGGACGCCTTATTCCTTGCTTTACAAACAGGTGAGGTTTAAGAGGGTTCTCATGTAAGAAGCACACTCTGGGCTGGTCTGTTTGCCATTTTGTACCATACACTGTCTTACTAATCAGTCAGCTCCCCCTAAGCACAGTTCACAAGTCAATCATCACAAGACATTTTGTAACCCGCTACAAAATACAACCTAAAGCAACAAAATAATCAAATCCAAAATGGATTTTTGGAAGCACACGCAAAGGAAGTGAATGCTTGTATGAGTACGTGATGTGTACCGATTAGTGCCGCCTGGTATACCAGTACTAAAAAATGACATTTTTAAAATGGTACTATACAAGCATTATGCTAAATTTAATGTTGCTCATAACCCATCCTCACCCCACCTGCTTCTTGAAACAATATTTATACATGTGCATGTTCAGCTCCAAGGGGGAAACTCAACCACACCATGTTATAATACATATCTATCGAAACACTCAAAACCCATCGGGAGATGGATAGATTTAGAAATTATAAGCCTCGGCAAGACATTGGCGGAAACAGGGGATAGTGTGGCAGTCAAGTTACCTCAGAGACCAGGCAAACAGAGTGTGGGGGAGCCGGGCAGGACACATGCCTGTGCAGTCCGTGGGAACAAAGCATCTCAAAGCCAAGTCGTGAGGGCCAGGCTGGTTGGAGTTATCCATTATTTGGTCGAGTATCATTTTGGTACCAGTACTAAGGCATGAAAGCTGGTATCCATACTATAGTCAACATTTTAGTATCAATCCAACAAGTGCCCCAGTTCAGTTTGACTGTACTGACTGAGCATAACACAGTTATTGCTGGTAGCTCTCGGATACACCTTGCTGATGTAATAGTAATTTTGAAACCTGCTCCGAGCAGGTTTGAGGATTTGGATGTGCTGCTATGACAACACAGCCAGCAAGAGTTTTGAAAAACCGACAGATCCAGGATCATGCCAAATCGTCAACAATTACACCCGGCTAAACAAGTAATCCAAGTATGAAAAATGCCCCCCAGATGTTTTGGCATATTTTGTATCTCATTATTGTTTGGCTACTAATTAAGGAAAAAGAAACAATTAAGGGGCCTGAGTCTTCAAGACAAGTCAATTAAAATTAGTTCAAAAGAAGTTAATTAGCAGAAAAAATAGGTCACTTATTAAAAAGGTGGTTAGAATGAAAACCTGCAGCCACGGTGGTCCTCCAGGACCGGAGTTGGCAACCCCTCCTTTATATGGACCTTTTTTAGTAATTTGTATCTGCCTTGTCATTCTATCTGGTCATGCTTTGTCAATTTATTATTCTGTACCAATGCAATGAATAACACATACTTTTCATTGTATTAACAAGAATAAATGAAACTGATAAGATAAGATAAACTGATAAAGATAGGGTGAGAAGCTCGGTCATCCGGGGGGAGCTCGGAGTAGAGCCACTGCTCCTCTGCATTGAGAGAAGTCAGATGAGGTGGCCTCCTGGAGGCCTCCCTGACGAGGTGTTCCGGGCATGTCTAACCGGGAGGAGCCCCCAGGGAACACCCAGGACACCCTGGAGGGACTACGTCTTTTGGCTGGCCTAGGAATGCCTCGGGATTCCCCTAGAAGAGCTAAAAGAAGTGGCCAGGGAGTGGGAATTCTGGGCATCTCTGCTCAAGCTGCTGCCCTCGCGACCCGATCTTGGATAAGCGTAAGAGGATGGATGGATGAAATGAAACTGAACTAGACACTATGATCCTGTCAGACAGTAAAGGTGAAATCAATACTGAAGAAAAAACCTTTATCTCATATATTGTATTCAGTCTTTTTTTATATTTTTCTAGTGAAATGCAAGTTGAAGTCTCTTCTTATGCAGCACAAAGCTCCAGACAGTGGTTAGGTGTTGCATGTTGGTCAGAGATTACATAAAGTAAAAAATCACTGAGACAACTGTGGGACAAATAAGCAAGCAAGACAGATAACCACGCCCACCAACTCACAGAGCCCCGCCCACCAACTCTAAGACCATGAGATACGCTTGACAGAGCCCCGCCCGCCAACTCTAGCTAAGGGCAAGCAAGACAGAGAGCACACACAAGACAGAAAGCCCCGCCCACCATCTCTAATCCTACTTCCGCGTCCACCGTCGCTCTCGATCAAACAGCAATAATTAGCAAAAAAAAAAAACAAGGATAACTGGCAGTAACAGTGCAAAATTCATAATTGGTATGCCAGTTTCAAAAGATAAGTTTTGAGGGTAGTTTTAAAATGTGTTATTGAATCGAGCTGATGTATATGAGAGAGAAGAGAATTCCCGAGATGAGGAGCACTAGGAGAGATGCTCGAGCTCCCATAGCACAGAGTTTGATGTGTGGTACAGAAAGTAGAGCTGCAGATGAGGATCAGAGTGAGCGAGACGAGTTTCAATCTGTAGGAAATCAGTGAGGTTGTGAACAGATTTATTAGTATTGTATTCTGTAGTTAACAGGGAGCCAGTGAAGTTGAGAGAGAATAGGTGTAGTATGTTCAGTGGATTTAGAGCAGCAGGTTATTATCCTGGCAGGAGAATTTTGAATAAATTGTAAGCGATGGATACGTTTTAATGGGATGACAGATAGAATAGCATTACAGTAATCTATACATGAGGTGACGCGGGCATTAACCAATACTTTAGTACTGTGTTGCGTAAGAACAGGATGAAGTCTAGAAATGTTTCGGATGATGGAAGAAAGCAGTCAGAGAAATATTACTTATACGGGAGGAATTATTTAATAATAATAATTCATTATTATTATTTAATAATTGTCGTTATTAGCATATAAATGGATATAAATAATTGCATGTAAACGATTTGCCAAAATCTGTTGTATGTAAACGATACTGTTTAAAACGTTATTGTTTTTTCATCAGAAAACCCGGTTTCCACATCTACCTGTATTAGTTTGAATGGCACTTTTACCACTCGCAATAGGGCGGCGCGCTGACTTATCGTGTCGACTGGGCAACACAGTGAATGCGGCGTCTTTCTATATACGAGTATGTCTATGTTTTTCGTAGCCTGCTACAGGAAGGTACTCACTCGACCACTGGCATTGGTTTCGCTCCTTGCTGTTTTCGTTATACTGCGAAGGTGGTTTCCTAAGCCTTTGTTATACTGAATTCCTTTCTCACCGTTTTCCGTTCCTATTCTTACACCGCCGTATGCTACGGCGGGCTTCGCCTAGTATTTATTATTTACTACTTTACCCCCAGAACACCTAAGGGGACGTTCCCCCTGCTAGGGACCAGGGAGGATGCCTCCTAAACATTTGATAAGCACCTTGAGAGCTGAGGAAGTCGTGGCTCACCCCACCTTGTCCCCACACATGGTAGTTGGGTGTTTGACTCCATTGAATATCTGCTGTCTAGTTTCTTTCTGTACATAATGTATAATATTATTACGTAATCTTGTTTATGTTTTATATTAACTTCCTTTTATTTCATTTTGTAAAGCACAGAAAGTTATGTATTATTGGTGCTCCAAAAATAAAGATTTAACAGGAACTGAGATCCTACAGCTTTAGTGTCTTCACAGTTTGTTTCACAAACTTTATATTATTTTTATTATTATAATTAATGTCTGCTGCATAGGCAGAGTTTAAGGATGTTACTAAAATAAGTGGTTTTTTTTGTTTCTATTTTTTGTTAAATGCCACAGCTAATATAAATATGTTAACAATCAATGAATATGATAATTAAATCAATCCTACCAAAAGCATCCCTTTATTATACAACACCTACCCTTAATAGGAATAGAGAAGCATTCTGTACCACATAAATTGGAGATTAGTTTACTTTTCAAATTTAGCTTGAGAGTGGTGACTTCAACTTGTGCATTTTCTATAAAGTACTTTTCTGTTTTATATGCCAGACAGCCACTTCTGTCATCAAACAGGTCTTTGAGCGGCTATTTAAATGAGTACACGCATGTCTGTGTTGCTTATGCTTTAGTGTGCATTATGACCTAAACCACGTCTTTCACGCCCCAGTGACAAAATATTTGATAAACAAAAATGTCTCTTTGTGGAAGTCAGTAAAAAAAAAAAAAAATGAATGCTCCACTTTCCATCAATCCATCCATTTTCTAAACCCACTTATTCAAAGCAAGGATGCAGGGAAGCTGGAGCCTAACCCCGCAAGCATTGGGCTCATGGCAGGAGAAATCCCTGGACAGGACAAACGCACAAACACATACATCAGGGATCGATTTAGCATCACCATTTCTTTCAAAACATTTAACCCAATCCCAGAACTGAATATTACACTGTAAATATATTAAGTCCAGAAACCTTAAAATACAATGCCAACCAGCCATATGACATTTTCAAGTTTACTCCGCTGATAGGCGATATAATTGAACTTACAGGAATTAAGTTATTCACAATGTCTAGTCACATAGTGCATTTGGTCCATTTAACTGACATTGATGAACTAGCAAAACCTAGTATTTTAGGTAAACAAAGAATTTAAATAGCTTTGCTGGATTATACATACATTTGACAGTTTATCTGAATTGTGTTTTATACACCAAGCCATCCAGAGAGCTTAGATCTACCAGCCAGCTGTCTCTTGTGGTCTCTCGTACTAAGGGGGACAGGGCTTTTGTAGCTGCTGCCCCTCGTCTGTGGAATGCTCTGCCTTACTACATTAAGGAGTCACCTTCAATTGAAGTATTTAAAACGAGACTGAAGACGCATTTCTATTCTCCAGCTTTCTGTGACCTTCAGTGATACTCATGTTTCAGTTTACTGCTGGTTTGTATTGTTTTATTGTATTTTATTCTGTTTACATTTATTGTATATTTTATTCTGATGGTCTTTGGCTACAGCATTAATGATGTTGTTTTAAATGTGCTCTATAAATAAATTGACATGGACATTAAAGATCAGTTGATTGAACTTTAAATTTCACTTTGACAGAAATTAGTTTATATCATATGAAATAAATTTTATGTGACTAATTTGCCCTAAAGCTAAGAAAACTAAATAATGCTATGTAGCTGGTTGCCATATTTTCTTTAGCTTCCTGAGCCTCATTTTTTTAGTGTACGCCATCTATATATTTTCAAACTGTTTAAAATATACGTGTAAGAACGTATTTAATTTACCACAAATCCATATGCAGATAAAAAGTTTTCTGTCATTTCAATATCGCATTTTACTTTTTCATAATTTCAAAGTTTTAAATGCGTTATTATAAGCGGCATTTACAGTTACAAATAGTAACTTTATAGTGCAGAAAACATATTATTTGTGACATGGAATGTGATGTAATTAAAAAAAAGGGGTCTTGTTCAATAAGCGAACGCCACTTAGACTGGCTTAACCCTACCACAAACCCTAAACTTAAGGTTTGTAGGGGTAAGGCCAGGTACACTAGGGTTCCTAATCTTAAAATTTAGATGAGGTGCCTAATCTTAAGGTTAACCCTGGTGTATACTTTTGCTTTTTGGCGTCCGGTTTTTGAGCAAGAGCCAAAAAATACAGTTACTGTGTGTGTGTGAGTATATATATATATATATATATATATATATATATATATATATATATATATATATATATATATATATATATATACACACACACAATTGTGCTTGAAAGTTTGTGAACCCTTTAGAACTTTCTATATTTCTGCATAAATATGACCTAAAACAGATTTTCACTCAAGTCCTAAAAGTAGATAAGGAGAAACCAGTTAAACAAATGAGACAAAAATATTATATTTGGTCATTTATTTATTAAGGAAAATGATCGAATATTAAAGAAATATATATAAAATGGCTCGTGGGCGGCACAGTGGCGCAGTGGTAGTGCTGCTGCCGGGTCCTACCTGCGTGGAATTTGCATGTTCTCCACGTGTCTGCATGGGTGTCCTCCCACAGTCCAAAGACGTGCAGGTTAGGTGCATTGGCAATGCTAAATTGTCCTTAGTGTGTGCGCCCTATGGTGGGCTGGCGCCTTGCCCGGGGTTTGTTTCCTGCCTTGCGCCCTGTGTTGGCTGGGATTGGCTCCAGCAGACCCCCGTGCCCCTGTAGTTAGGATATAGCGGGTTGGATAATGGATGGATAATGGCTCATTCGCCGCTGCCCCTACTCGCCTAAATGTTAAATGGCAGGGCTGACTCTTTCTCACATGTAATTTCTGCACCTTTGCTCTGAGTTGGGCAGAGAAATTTTCTGTTAATGTCACAGTTTGTGGTCAGTGTTTTCTTCTACAAATCTTAATTTCATTTTTGAAACATTTGCTTAATTAGCTTTTTTTCACCATAGTGCATCAAGAAGCAGCATACGAGCGTCTCCGTAAAGCTAAGCTAATAAACCGCGCGGCAATCAGACAGCAAATGAGTAACTTGAGCGAGTGGGCGGGCTTGAATTAGTAAATCCAATTGGTTGACTTTTATTATAATATTCAAATTTATTCACCAATAGGCTATCAGAATGCCAGCAATAGAGCCAGGAATATCTTGAAGAAGAAAAAAAATCCCGCCCCCACTCCTGTTACGGAACTGCCTTCAATGTTTAAGCTGTCCTGACGTTCATCGAAGCTGATGAGGAAGGCTAAGCAATATTTTCAGTTGCGTCATCTTTTACTGTACTATATGTCTGCAGCTACTGACGAATCATTCCATTGTGAGAGTCACGTTTATGAGAGGCAGGTGTGTTAATAAGATATCTTTTCGGGACGCGCAGACGCAAAAACGTGCGGCTTAGAAATTGCGAAAGACCCGCGTTGATTGGAAGATCGCAGGCAGTAATGACGTTGACAAGTTGACCTAAACACATTTTAGTCATTCACAACAATTTGAAATTTGTCCTGTTAATGTTTCCTAAAGGATTAGGGGATTTGCTTCTGGGGCACTTGCAGGGAGTAACCTTAGGTGTGGCTAGCGGTGCATCAGGTTAGCGCCGCCGCCTTGGACGGGCCTAACGGACAACGTCAGGAGTGCCAAGTGCACGCGGAGTGGGGTTAAGGTGAGCGGATCGACGTCGGAGGGTCTCGGGTGTCGGTCACGCTCGTAAGGAGACAGGAGGAAGCGGGGCTAATTCAGTATGGTACATTTTAATTCTGTATAAGGCGACGAGAGACTTGCATATCTGAATCATGCATGAAAAGGCAGGCAGTGGGAGTGATGCCATTTGAGTGGACTCGGGCTGCAGCATCAAATATCTGAAGACCACCAAAGGAAATATAAAATGGGAACGATTGATATATATTATGAATGAAATCATCAGCCATAATGAGAGGTATTTCAATTCCAGTATTTCTCAACTGTAGGGTTGATTGGGGAGTTGGGGACTGATTAAAAAAGAAAAAAGAAAAACATTTTCGTTTCTACTAATTTTACAACACTTAGTTTGAGTGTGCCGTTTTAGTTTCAGTTTAGCTTTCATGTAGTCATTTTAGTTAGTAATAACGATAATACCCTTGCATGGTTCACACAGCCATTGCTACAGGAATCAAAGCAAAATGTCCATCCATTATCCAACCTGCTATATCCTAGCTACAGGGTCACGGGGGTCTGCTGGTGCCAATCCCAGCCAACACAGGGCGCAAGGCAGGAAACAAACCCCGGGGCGGGCGCCAGCCAACTGCAAGGCCCCCCAAACCCCCCCCAAGCATACACTAAGGACAATTTAGGATCGCCAATTCACCTATCCTGCATGTCTTTGGACTGTAGGAGGAAGCCGGAGCACCCAGAGGAGACACGGGGAGAACATGCAAACTCCACGCAGGATGGACCCGGGAAGCAAACCCAGGTCTCCTAACTGCGAGGCAGCAGCGCTACCTACTGCACCACCGTGCTGCCCTAAAGCTAAATGTGCTTTTCTGAAATATTAGTTAAAGAGAGGCGCACTTATACCAAGGAAAAAAAAAAGTTGCTGGCTTTATTTTCAACTTTTACATCACACGTGTCAAAGTCAAATCCTGGACGGCAGCCATTTTCTTAATTGCTATCCAATTTTTTTTGTATTAATGTTAAATGGCATACTTTTAAGATTCATAAATCGTAATTGTTTACTGCAGCCACCTGGAAGATGACTAGCAAACTTGATCCCATTTTTACTTGTGTGTTCATCACACAGCATCTGTTTCAATAAAACATTAATTTTAATAAAAAAAAGGTACAGATCTGAAATAATATGGATCTGCTGTAGTGCACAGAATGTGTTTGTTGAAGTTTTTGGAAAGGTCTAGTGTGGAAGAGTAAGCTTATGATCGAGTGATCGATCAAATTAAATAAACGTTTCATTAACAGTGTGAAATGGCTTCTGATTGTGAAATTGGTTAGAACAAATATGGTGGCCGACTGTTAGCCAAATGATGAGCTGTCAAGTGAGTTGTTTGTTTGGGAAAAGAAAGGGTTCTGAATGTTAAAAGTCAAGATAATTCAAATTATTGCAGACATAACAGGCACCACCATTAGCAGCAGTCACTGGTTACTAATTCAGAAAGTGGCTGGAAGGAAAACCTGCGACCCTACAGGATTCGAGTTTGACACTTTGAAGTTGAAATATCAATAAGGAGGTATAGGGTTAGAAGATGTTTGGGACAAAGACACATTTTTCCTTGATTTACCCCGTGCTCCACAGTTTAAAATGACAAAATCAAGCAACTCAGACGTGATTAAAGTGCACTTTGCAAACTTTAATTTAAGGGGATTTGCATACATTTCAGTCACACCATGTAGAAATTACAACACATTTACTACACGCCTCCCCCCCAATACTGTCCACCAAACATGCGTTTATCAAAACAGGAAAAAGGCACTCAACTGGAAATTTCTGAAGCATCACAAAGACTCAAATCAGAGCATCTAAGGATGTTTTATTAATAGCTAGATTAGCTTCCCATTCATAGATTAATTGAAAGAAAAATCCAAAACCACTTCCGAGGAACAGACTCCTCCCTGACTAAACCATAAATAGAGAAAGTGACACCATACCACATGAAAGAGCCCTGAGGGCACAAGCGCTTGACAGGAAATACAAAATCAAGTATCTGATGGCTAGGAGAAGTAACCAAGATGAGGCTTAGCCCACTTTGTTAAAAGCTGGTAGGAGGTGTGACCATGTGGCTAATGCTTATAAGTCGTAAGGCTTCTTGTTCCTGTCACAACCACTGACATCCCACCGGAGCCGGCAGGTCCCTCTTAACCTTTCAGTGCACCACAAACAAGGAAGATTTATTTATTTATTTTTTATGTCACTTTGGTTTGTGGCAAGCATGTGCCTGTTCCAGCAATGCAGGTCACAAGGAGGAATCATCTGTGGTTGGGGCACAAGTGCATGTCACAGAGAAGTCACACTTGCCCACAGGAAACGGAATGAGCAATGTTAATGGGCCTGGTGTGTATATCGTGTGAAGGACATGCAGAATGCCACACCAGCAACGAATAAGTTGAACATTGAAGCCAAGTTCTAGGATCTGCAAGGAAGCCATGCTATTTATTGAGCTATGGGACAGGTAAGCTCTTTTGAGGAGTATTAACTACATAAAGGGTGCTATATGCAGAATGTCGTTCAGTGCTTTCTAGGTTGTGAAGGTTTTCTTTGAAATATAAAAAAACAAGTTTAAGTTTGTTATTTGTACAGAGACCAATAAAATTCATGAGTACACATATGAAGCCAGATGGATCATATATACAGTGGGTACGGAAAGTATTCAGACCCCCTTCAATTTTTCACTCTTTGTTATATTGCAGCCATTTGCTAAAATCATTTAAATTAATTTTTCCCTCATTAATGTACACACAGCACCCCATATTGACAGACAAAAAAAATAATTTTTGAAATTGTTGCAGATTTATTAAAAAAGAAAAACTGAAATATCACAAGGTCCTAAGTATTCAGACCCTTTGCTCAGTATTTAGTAGAAGCACCCTTTTGAGCTGATACAGACATGAGTCTTCTTGGGAAAGATGCAACAAGTTTTTCACACCTGGATTTGGGGATCCTGTGCCATTCCTCCTTGCAGATCCTCTCCAGTTCTGTCAGGTTGGATCGTAAACGTTGGTGGACAGCCATTTTTAGGTCTCTCCAGAGATGCTCAATTGGGTTTAAGTTAGGGCTCTGGCTGGGCCATTCAAGAACAGTCACAGAGTTGTTGTGAAGCCACTCCTTCGTTATTTTAGCTGTGTGCTTAGAGTCATTGTCTTGTTGGAAGGTAAACCTTCGGCCCAGTCTGAGGTCCTTAGCACTCTGGAGAAGGTTTTTGTCCAGGATATCCCTGTACTTGGCCGCATTCATATTCAAGGCCAAAAAGTTCTATCTTGGTCTCATCAGACCAGAGAATCTTATTGCTCACCATCTCAGAGTCCTTCAGGTGTCTTTTAGCAAACTCCAAGATAAAACTTTTTGGCCTTAATTCTAAGCGGTATGTGTAGAGACAACCAGGCACTGCTCATCACTTGTCCAATCCAGTCCCCACAGTGAAGCATGGCGGTGGCAGCATCATGCTGTGGGGGTGTTTTTCAGCGGCAGGGACAGGATGAATGGTTGCAATCGAGGGAAAGATGAATGCAGCCAAGTACAGGGATATCCTGGACAAAACCTTCTCCAGAGTGCTAAGGACCTCAGACTGGGCTGAAGGTTTACCTTCCAACAAGACAATGACCCTAAGCACACAGCTAAAATAATGAAGGAGTGGCTTCACAACAACTCTGTGACTCTTCTTGAATGGCCCAGCCAGAGCCCTGACTTAAACCCAATTGAGCATCTCTGGAGAGACCTAAAAATTGCTGTCCACCAACGTTTACCACCCAACCTGACAGAACTGGAGAGGATCTGCAAGGAGGAATGGCAGAGGATCCCCAAATCCAGGTGTGAAAAACTTGCTGCATCTTTCCCAAGAAGACTCATGGCTGTATCAGCTCAAAAGGGTGCTTCTACTAAATACTGAGCAAAGGGTCTGAATACTTAGGACCATGTGATATTTCAGTTTTTCTTTTAATAAATCTTCAGCAATTTCAAAATTTTGTTCGTTAATATAGTTGTGCGTATTAATGAGGAAAATTAATTTAAATGATTTTAGCAAATGGCTGCAATATAACAAAGAGTGAAAATATACATATACAGTGGGTACGGAAAGTATTCAGACCCCCTTCAATTTTTCACTCTTTGTTATATTGCAGCCATTTGCTAAAATCATTTAAATTAATTTTTTTCCTCATTAATGTACGCACAGCACCCCATATTGACAGACAAAAAAATTTTTGAAATTGTGTGTGTGTATATATATATATATGGGCGGAGTGGTGGCTCTGAGGCTAAGGATCTGCGCTGGTATCCCAAAGGTTGCCAGTTCGAATCCCCATCACTGCCAAAAGAGATCCTATTCTGCTGGGCCCTTAAGCAAGGCCCTTAACCTGCAATTGCTCCAGAGGTGCTGTACAATGGCTGACTCTGCACTCTGACCCCAAGGGGTATGCAAAAACTAACAAATTCATAATACAAGAAATTGTATATGGCATAATAAAGAACAAATATATAATATATATATTATATATACTGCTCAAAAAAATTAAAGGAACACTTTTTAATGAGAGTATAGCATCAAGTCAGTGAAATTTCTGGGATACTGATCTGGTCAGTTAAGTAGCAGAGGAGGTTGTTAATCAGTTTCAGCTGCTTTGGTGTTAATGAAATTAACAACAGGTGCAGTAGAGGGGCAACAATGAGATGACCCCCAAAACAGGAATAGTTTAACAGGTGGAGGCCACTGACATTTTTCCCTCCTCATCTTTTCTGACTGTTTTTCACTAGTTTCACATTTGGCTACAGTCAGTGTCACTACTGGTAGCATGAGGTGATACCTGGACCCTACAGAGGTTGCACAGGTAGTCCAACTTCTCCAGAATGGCACATCAATATGTACCATTGCCAGAAGGTTTGCTGTGTCTTCTAGGACAGTCTCAAGGGCATGGAGGAGATTCCAGGAGACAAGCAGTTACTGTAGAGCTAGACAGGGCCATAGAAGGTCCATAACCCATCAGCAGGACCAGTATCTGCTCCTTTGGGCAAGGAGGAACAGGATGAGCACTGTCAGAGCCCTACAAAATGACCTCCAGCAGGCCACTGGTGTGAATGTCTCTGACCAAACAACCAGAAAGACTTCATGAGGGTGACCCAAGGGCCCCATGTCCTCTAATGGGCCCTGAGCTCACTGCCCAGCAGCATGCAGCTCGATTGGCATTCGCCATAGAATACCAGAATTGGCAGATGCACCACTGGTGCCCTGTGCTTTTACAGATGAGAGAAGGTTCACCCTGAGCACGTGACAGAAGTGAAAGGGTCTGGAGAAGCCATGGAGAACATTATGCTGCCTGTAACATCATTCAGCATGAGCAGTTTGGTGGTGGGTTAATGATTGTCTGGGGAGGCATATCCATGGAGGGTCACACAGACCGCTACAGGCTTGACAAAGGCACCTTGGCTGCCATTAGGTATCAGGATGAAATCCTTGGACCCATTGTCAGACCCTATGCTGGTACAGTGGCTCCTGGTGCACGACAATTCCTGGCCTCATGTGGTGAGAGTATGCAGGCAGTTCCTGGAGGATGAAGGAATTGATACCATTGACTGGCCTCCACACTTTCCTGACCTAAATCCAATAGAACACCTCTGGGACATTATGTTTTGGTCCATCCAATGCCACCAGGTTGCACCTCAGACTGTCCAGGAGCTCAGTGATGCCCTGGTCCAGATCTGGGAGGAGATCCCCACAACACCATCTGTCATCTCATTAGAAGCATGCACCGATGTTGTCAGGCATGTATACAAGAACACAGGGGCCATACAAAGTGCTGCATAATTTTGAGTTGCTGCAATTAAATTTTGGCAAAATGGACTAGCCTGCCACATAATTTTTTCACTCTGATTTTGGGCGTCTTTGAATTCAGGGCTCTGTAGGTTGATCATTTTCATTTCCATCAAACGATGTGGCATCCTTTCGTTCCTAACACATTACCCAGTCTATATCAGTATAGATATCCAGGAGGATTTCTTTTTCCCATTGAGATCTGATGTGTTTTCAAAGTGTTCCTTTAATTTTTGAGCAGTTTATATATATATATATATATATATATATATATATATATATATATATATATATATATATATATATATATATATATATATATATATATATATATATATATATATATATATATATATATATATATATATATATATGTATGTATGTATGTGGAAACAACCGTGAGTGAATTTTGCTCAAAACTGGGTGGAAACACTTAAACGACTCACAGAGTGTCACATTTGTAAACCAATCCAACAACTCATGAAGGTGGTGCACAAAGTAGGAGCAGGGATTTCGAACTGCAAAGATCAGAGATGTTCTCGTTAATCTGGTCTGACAGAACGAATCTTCTCATTATGAGGAACCGTTGAAAGTCTCCTAAAAAAAAGAAACCCTATTAGACATATAAATATGTGTCGCATGTCACGTTTTAAAAATAAAGATAATCTGATGCAGAAAAAAAACCCCACCTGTAACATCAGATTATACATTGGCATTCGACGGCAGGAATGGACGAATGGTAAACGTGACCGCTATCTTGTCACAGATGTGTTCAGTGTTACGACAATAGTGAAGGAGTCGATGTAAGACTGAAAGAATTGGCAGCTAAATTCTTAAAAAAAAACATACGAACTGCCAAATACACATTTGACGTAAATGCTGTGTCACGCTCCATCCAAAGGAATGCCGTTAAGAGAGATGACAACGAAGAGCCACAGGAGATGCAGATTTCAGCACTCGAAATACATAAATCAACAAATCTGCCTAACACCACCAGTAAACCCCGGACAAGGCCGCACAACATTCACTTTCTGACTGCACGTCTAAACGAATAACTAAATAAATGTAACATTACTGTCTAATCGGAAATGGAAACATGTCATGAGAAAACAGTCACAGCATTCTAACGCTTTGTATATCCATAGACTGATGGATCATGCTTATCTAAACTCGATTTTCTGTTATGTCATATAGTGATGCAATAGTTAAAATGACTGACAGATATCGCAGCAGGCAGAGACACTTCTCAAATGTGTTGAGCCCAGTAGCTGTGATGGTCTACGTGTGTGTCTGTGTGTCTGTCTGTCTCCACTGTTGGAGTGCTTATTACAATGTGCAAATCAATTATTAAGCTTCAGTTACTACAACAACAATTTATTTCTTCTATAACCCAAAATCACACATGGAAAGACTCAATGAGCTTTAACAGGCCCGGTTTTCTGACAGCCTTTACTCCCTCAGAAGACAAGAACAGTTACCTTGTGCTACTGAGCTCCTGTATGGTCAACAACAATTTTATATTTTTTATTTTCTCTCAGCATCAGGTCTTTTTTTTTCCCCCCAGTATCGCTTGATTGCTCCCTAAAGCCCCAATGTCAGTTTAAAATGCACGGACTGGAGAAATTGTGGATGGGTGTTTTAGGAAGAACCCCTGTAGGTGGAGCCTTTGCAGGGAGGATTTCGCCGCTCTTTACTACATGTTTTTAACGGGTTGTCCCCCCATATGTGTATTCTCATTTGAGTACCATGTCTGTCCCTGTGAGACTAGCTGACAATAGTAGAACATCAACAGCCAATGGCTACAACAGGATTATCCATGTGACTATCACTGTAAGAAACATTCATGCAGCGGTCATTATGATCAGATGTTGAGTAGAGTTTTGACAGAATACAAACTTCCTCAATGTGGTGGTGCGAGTGCCGATTGATGCTGAATGGAGAAGGCAGAAATGAGAGTCAACAGAATGGCTGAGCTCTTCACTAATATGGTTAGCCTTTCTAAGGCAACATGTGCTATGGTTGCCAGTAATGCTCTGTACAGACTTCGTTCCCCTCCACAAGGTTTTGCAGTCCAAAGGAGAGTTGGGTGCCATGCCAGGATGTAATCCAGTGTGTGAGGATGGGCTCCACTGTGCACCCTTGAGTACAGAGAGAGACATACATTCATGCATCTAAGAAAATAAAGGCATCAGTGAGCCTTCTTGACAATAGCCAAGTTGTGGCCATCAGTGATGTGTAAAGCTGCTCACTCTCTCCAACATCATCTCCTGTGATGTACATAGCATTGTGGCCTGCTTCATAACATCTATGACCAGCTCCTTGGATTTCACCTTGGACCTTCAGGAGAGAAACTGTTGTCCTAACATCACTAAGTCCAAAAACAGATCTTCTTTCTAGAAGCCACCTCAGCACAGGGTGAGTTTCCATGCGCACACACAAAACCGTGATAAGGTGAGTAACCAAGTTAAGGCAGAAACCAGGTTTGGTGAAGGAAAAAAAAAAAAAAACGTTGCATGAGTCTACTTACGTAATTCTCCTTCGGCAAAACCATCCAACTGGGGTTGGAGAGAGAGGTTAGGAGCAGGTGCTGATACACAGCAAACCACCTCAGGGTCCCAGGTTAGGACCCGAGTGCAGCCATGCAACGGGCGACACCTCAGCAACACGCTAGTTCAGATGGAGCGGAACAGTGTGAGGTTTTTTATGGTGACTGGAGTGCCAATTCCGCCACCAACCCCCAAGTTTTTCCCTGCAGGTTGGGGGGCTTACATGCAGGGCAGGATGCAGGTTAACGACATACCCAGGACAGAGCAATTACAGGTTAAGGGCCTCGCTAAAGGGCCCAACAGAGCATAGACCCTTTTGGCATTTTACGGGATTCGAACCGGCAACCTTCTGATTACCAGTGCAAATGATCCCTAGCCTCAGAGCCACCACTCCACCATACTGGGGGTGGGAAGAGGAACAAAACAAAAAAAAAAAAAAAGTTGTGCCCTCATCAGCCGCCATGAATCTGAAAACAAACGTGAGGCCTGTGATACTTTTCTAGTTTTATAAACATGTTCAGTCCTTTCACTGAGCAGTAAATAACATCCATCCATTATCCAACCCACTACATCCTAACTACAGGGTCACGGGGGTCTGCTGGAACCAATCCCAGCCAACACAGGGCGCAAGGCAGGAAACAAACCCCGGGCAGGGCGCCAGCCCACCGCAGGTGAATAACATCCATCTTCTTTTTACATCCCTGACCTGAGCCCCCGTTGATTCACAGTATGGACACTGGCTGCTGCGTCACCCACTCCCACTGCCATCCAGTGACACTTTATTTTAATGTGTTTCTGTCACCCGATTGTATGCAGCACACTTTTCCACTGGACTGTGCAGCTGAGGCCTGCAAAGGTGACTGGTATGTATGCTTATTGTTGCTGACATAATAATAATGCAGGTATGTTTAACTTTAGTAAAATAAATATTGTGGTGTTACTTTAAAAAGTAATCAGACTGCATAAAGCTCGTTACTCTTAATGGGTTATCTGCAGTACTGCTGCTGCAATTGGGCTGCAGAGCTCAGCATTGCACATTCAGCTCGTGAACAAAATGAGCGATTTCTCAAAAACAGATTACAGTGGTACCTCGGTATACGTCCTTAATCCGTTCCAGATCCTTTGACTTATACCAAACAGGACGTATACCAAACAAATTTTTCCCATAAGAAATAAAGGGAAGTTATATTATTTGAAGTTGGAAAAAATCAAATACTCAGTTAGAGGATCCGTACAGACTTTTTTCAAAACATGGCAGGATCTAATCAGTAATATTTTAAAATAAGTTCATAAAGCACAGAGAATGTATTAATTTAGGTATGTTTACACGCCGTTTGGCTTGCTCTCTCTCTCAGGGGTGGGGATCGATCTGTTCTTCAGTTAATTTTTCTCTTTGTAAAAACTTGATTGCTTTGTATGGATTGTAATAAAATTAGTAAAAAAATAAATTAAAAAAAAGAAATAAAGGGAAAATGATTAATCTGTTCCAATGAAGAAAAGTCCTATTGTTATTGGCATATCATACATTGATGGGGTTGTATAAAATTATTTAAAAACTCTGCTTAATACTAAAATACATAAATACAAAAGCAATTAGATGAAATAAATGAAAAATTAACCTTACTTAACTTTTGAATAACGTCTTTGTTTTTCACAATCGTAGATACCGTCGTTCTCGGCATACGGTATGCAGCAGCAAAGTCCCGGATACGCATGCCACCTTCATACTTTTCAACAATCAATTCAAATTTATGCAGAAAAACACAAAATCACATGAAAATTCATAGAGAGTTATAGCGCGGGTTGTTCACTAAATGCTAGCAACTGGCGTACTGACACTCGTGCCCAGTCGTGGCTTTGTCTCGAGAGAAGTAAACAAGGGTAGCACGCGGTGTTCTGGCACGCAAGTCGTATTCCAAACAGGACGTATACCAAGTTGGACTTATTCCAAAGCGGACACTTGCCAAGGTACCACTGTATTTCAGTCAGGAGCAGGAATAATGCAATCGCTTGAGCATTTGCCTCATGAAATGTACGTTCTACCATTTTCTACCTGTGGGCAGCTGAGTGTGTGAAGCAAAGCGAAGGTAAGCAGGTGAACAGAGCGCAGTGGACATGTGAAGGCTACAGAATCCATACTGTAACCTGGATACCAACAACATTTATTTCTACAGCACGTTTTCATACAAATGATGTACCGTATATACTTGTGTATACGTTAAGTCTTGTAACTTGAAGAATCGATCATAAAATCAGACGCTGACTTATATGCCCGTTCAAAAATACACTTTCTTTTTTTTAACATCTTCTTGCTTCCTAGAATCTCACACCAGTTTCTCAGATGCATCAAATTTTATTGCAGCAGCGCAGTTACCAATTTCTTCTGCCACTAACGACTTTTCATTTCAGACCACCTTCATATTTTCTTCTGGTCGAACGCTCCATCGTAGATAAGGGATGCTCTTACAATAAAGGTGTACGAGGGTGTGAGATACAAAAAACACAAATCAGTGCAAACGTCGCTTCAGAATAGTTCGGGGATCGCCGTGTGGTTATGTAGGAACAATACATAGAAAAAAAAGGCCGTGTGCTCCGTGGTTACTCTCTCAGGAGGGCGTTAGCAGATCATAATCTTTTGGACCAATAGCGTCAGTTTTCCACATTCAACTTATATAACCAATATTATAAAATACTGGAAATTATATGGTAAAATCAAGTCCCGACTTATCCAAGGGATAACTTAAACGCAAGTATATATGGTAGCTCAAAATGCTTTAGAAGATGAAGAGAAAAACAAAGAATAAAGTAAGGTCTGATGACCAGGGAGGACAGAAAAAAAAAAAAAAAAAAAGATTCCAGAGGGCTGGAGAGAAAAAAAAAAAAACCAAAAAAAAAAAACAAAATCTGCAGGGGTTCCAAGGCCAGGAGGCCACCCAGCCCCTACTAGGAGTTCTATCTAAATTCAATGATCTCAATCAGTCCTCATGGTTTTCAGGCGTCTCATGGAAGAATTAGACGATGATGGTCACATAATCAGGTTACTCGCTGTGTGTTCACCAGTTTCTCTAACCGAAATAAGTTTTAGTTGGGGGCAAAGTGGTAGCGGTGCTGCCTCAGAGTAAGGTTCACGGCCCAGGTCCTCCCTCTGACAGACTGGCTTTCCTCTGACTGCCAAAGACATGCAGGTTAGGTGAAATGTCGACCCTAATTGCCCTTGGTGTGTGCGTTTGTCCTGCGATGGCCTTGCATCCTATGCTAGTCAATCCCACCCACGTCCCTGGGTTATTAAAGTGTAGGTGAGCATGGAATGCAGTGTTGGTTGGCACGATAGACGTGTAGGAAGATATGCTGCCTGAATCTGCCAGTTATAAAGTTGTAGAGGGCAGCAAGCCCAAACACCCACCCAAAACCAACCCAACCCACCACAAGACTACGAGCTTGTTGATCTGCTTGGATGGTACAAGGGTCGCAACACTTAGCTGTAGTTTATAAACTTACTCTGGCGTAATCGTTTTTATTAACAAGGTGTGCCCACTTGGTATGAAGTGCAAATGATATGGGGTCCTCTGTGGTGTCGTTGTGACGCTATGCAAACCTGAGGTGGTCCAACTGACCGGAATATTCTGTTCAATGTGTCCCAGCCTGAGACTATCAAAGCATTTGCTCAGCACTGGAGCCAGTGAATCTTTTTACACTTCACTGAAGTCATGTGCCTTTATTAGGCCCGCCTGCTCATTCATGCAAACAGCCAATCGTAGGCAGGCAGGCAGGCAGGCAGAGTTAGATTCCATGGTAACGCCACACCAACCACACAGACACATGCAGCATTCAACCAGTAAAGTTCTCTCTCATTGTACAAAGGTGGAGTTGGTAAACTTTCACCTTCTTCTCGGCACAGGTCACCTCAGAGCTGCTGCACTCCTCGTTTGCCTCGATTGATGTCCACCATGCCTGCCATTCAGACCTATGGAGGTAAAATAAAGACAAAATATTTACATATAGTAAACATTATCTGAAATGATAACAGCATTCTTACACCTACTTACTCAAATTTAGGAGCGCAGAGAACCAAAGTCCACCCCCGTAGCATCAGACATAAGGTAGGAACATATTTGTTCAGTTTAAGACGTTAAAAATATACTTGATAATTGAGAAGGAGAAAAAAAAATCTTTATATGAATATCATATTTAGCATTAATATTAATATTGCTATTTAGGACCATCTCGTTTCTGTACTTGCCTGTTCCCAGTCTCAAATTCACCCGGGCAGTGAGGCAGCCTAATGGCACAGCAGTGGGTCTCTGCCCACCTCGCTTGTCCACGTCTGGGCGTTTTATCACTTACCACACATTGGGCTTTGTACAAACGCTGCCCACTTACATTTGGGTCAAAGCGTTCGAGCAGGTAATTCAGCCCTTGACGCAAATGGACTTCACTTCTAAATTAGGTTTGCTGCTCGGCCATTTCTTCCTTTAACGTTTCAGGCACCACACACCTCTTGCGCCTTTAAGGTATTTGAATACCCATCGACGTGTCTTTCAGGCAGGTCGTCACGTACAGTGCCATCCATGACGTTTGGGATAGAGACATATATCTATAATATAATAGCAAAATACCCGCGTTTTGCAGCGGAGAAGTAGTGTGTTAAAGAAGTTATGAAAAAGAAAAGGAAACATCTTGAAAATAACGTAAGATGATTGTCAATGTAATTGTTTTGTGACTGTTATGAGTGTTGCTGTCATCAAGGATTTGATTATCATTATTTCTTTCAATCAGGTTCATATTTGGAGGATGTGTTGTGTTCAAGTTACATTCCGTGTTTGTCTAGTCTATCCCTGACCATCTCATCTTCGTTGTCAACCGTTGCAAAGATAACAGGTTTCATTCATCGAAGTGTTCACTACCCAAATCGGTACTCGTGAATCTAAGATGTTTAACAGGCATTCCCGCTATTAAGTTGTGGCTTTGCCTGCGAATATTTAGTGGCAGCGTGTCTATGAACTTAATTTAAACTTAAGCTTTACACCTTGCTTTCCTATTGATATGTCTACAAAGGCTTGTTCAGCATCAGAGGGTTGTTCGTTTCCTACTACATCAAAAAACAGCTCGTCTTCCTCTTTATCTGAGACATCACACACTGCACGCACGGGTTTACCTTTCCCAGTCCTGCAAAGTCAGTTCACGTGAGCCGCTCAGAGTACATGCATCGAAGGTTCTCAGCTGTGCTTGTGCTATCTCGTGTGATCTCACAAAGTCCACGGCTTTATTTAATGTTAGCTCAGACCCGGCACTAAAAGTTTCTCTCGCACGTTTGCCGAGTTTGTGCCAAACACTAGTCTATCCCTGACCATCTTATCTTCGTTTGCATAATCACAGTCCAGCAATTTTAACTCCATTACAGCAATTTTAACTCCGTTACAAAGTGATCAAAAGTCTCGTTTATACTCTGCGTCTTCTTATTAAACTTGTATCTCGTGAATATCGTATTCGTCTTAGGCATGACAAACGCCAGCGGCAGTGTGTCTATGAACCTAATTTAAAGTTAAGCTTTACACCCTGCTTTCCTATTTGTTTGCATAAGCACAGTCCTTCACCAGCAAGTTTTAACTCTGTTACAAAGTGATCAAAAGTCTCGTTTATACCCTGTGTCTTCTAATTTAATCTTGTATCTCGTGAATATCGTATTCGTCGTAGGCATGACAAACGCCAGCAGCAGCCTGTCTATGAACTTAATTTAAACTTAAGGTTTACACCGTGGTTTGTTGCCGCAGTAGCTGCACTTATGAATATGCTTGTATGCGTCACTCGCTTCATATTCTTTTGCTGCCTTCTCAATTGTGTAATGCGTTTTTTGTTCAGCGCTCTTTGGAGCTCTTCCTTGTTCTCTGCGTACTGCGTTCACAGTCCGTTCACGTGAGCCGCTCGGAGTACATGTATCGAAGGTTCTCAGCTGTGCTTCTGCTATCTCATGTGATCTTGCAATGTCCACGGCTTTATTTAATGTTAGCTCAGACCCAGCACTTAAAAGTTTCTCTCGCACTTTTGCCGAGTTTGTGCCAAACACTAGTCTATCCCTGACCATCTCATCTTTGTTTGCATAAGCACAGTCCAGCAATTTTAACTCCATTACAGCAATTTTAACTCCGTTACAAAGTGATCAAAAGTCTCGTTTATACTCTGCGTCTTCTCATTAAACTTGTATCTTGTGAATATCGTATTCGTCGTAGGCATGACAAACGCCAGCAGCAGCGTGTCTATGAACTTAATTTAAACTTAAGGTTTACACCGTGCTTTGTTTCCACAGTAGCTGCACTTATGAATATGCTTGTATGCGTCACTCGCTTCATATTCCTTTGCTGCCTTCTCAATTGTGTAATGCGTTTTTTGTTCAGCGCTCTTTGGAGCTCTTCCTTGTTCTCTGCGTACTGCGTTCACAGTCCGTTCATGTGAGCCGCTCAGAGTACATGCATCGAAGGTTCTCAGCTGTGCTTGTGCTATGTCGTGCGATCTTGTGATGTCCACGGCTTTATTTAATGTTAGCTGAGACCCGGCACTTAAAAGTTTCTCTCGCACTTTTGCTGAGTTTGTGCCAAACACTAGTCTGTCCCTGACCATCTCATCTTCGTTTGCATAAGCACAGTCCTTCACCCGCGAATATATTTAGCGGCAGCGTGTCTATTGGATTGCTGCCGACGGACGGCCTTATATGGGCACGCATTCAATTAAGTGGGAGGAGTGACGATGAAGGACACAACTCCGCCTCACAAGCTGCAGGCTATGACCATATATATGTATGTAAGTAGGTTCCAGTTATGACTGTTAGGCATAGAATTTCGAAATGAAATCTGCGTAACGTTTGTAAGTAAGCTGTAAGGAATGAGCCTGCCAAATTTCAGCCTTCTACCTACACGGGAAGTTGGAGAATTAGTGATGAGTGAGTGAGTGAGGGCTTTGCCTTTTATTAGTATAGATATATTTTTTCCCCTGGAATCATCTGTGGTTGGAGCACAAATCCATGTCAGATACAAAGTCACTCTCGCCCATACTTAACCAGATGAGAAGTGTTAACAGGTCTGACGTGAAGGACACGCAATGTGCCGCCACGCCAACAATGAATACGTTGAAAATTGAGGCCAAGTTCCTGGGGCTGCAAGAGGAAGCTGTGCCAGTTATTGCCCCGTAACCTCCTGAACTTTGGGACAGGTAAGCTCTTTTAAAGTTGAATTAACCAGAGGAAGGTGCTAAATAAATAATGTTACTCACTCAGTCTTTTCCACGTTTTCCTCTTCTCCACAGTTCAATATTACAAATTGAACAATTCAGACATTGTGATTAAAATGCACATTGCAGACTTTCATTTAAGGGGCTTTGCATGCATTTAGAAAGGACAACACTTCCCAAATTGTTTTAAGGCACCTTTAATGTTTGGGACATAGCAATGGCAGGTCTATTAAAGCCATAGTCATATTTAGGACTTTGTCGCGTATCGCCCCAAGTCTGTGACTCACAGACATCAGCAGGTGCCGAGGATCTTCTCTGCCAAGCCTCTAATGCTGCCAACTTCAGCTCCTGCTTGTTTCAGGGGGCTTGGCCACGGAGGTTTTCTCTTCAGCAACTGGATATAAATCAGGTGACTGGCTTGGCCATTTAGGAATATTCCATTTTTCTCCTTTGTAAAACTCCAGCATTCTGTTTGCATCATTATCTTGTTGTAGGATGAAACACAGTCCAGTGAGTTTGGGGTCTTTTACTGGAACTTGAGCAGATTAGATGTTTCTCTACACCTCAGAATTCAGAATTGTGCCACTGCCATCAACAGTTCAGTGAAGAAAAGTGTGCCAGGACCTGGTGGCAGTCACATCCCCCCAGCACCATGTTCAACAGATGAGGTGGTCTGCTTTGGATCTTTGGGCAGTTCCTTTTCATCTCCACACTTTCCTCGCACCATCACTCTGATCAGGTTCATCTTTGTCTCATCTGTCCACAAGACCTTTTCCCAGAATTCTACAGGGGCCCGAGTTGCCTCGAAAGCTTGCATATCGTAATCTTTTTAGTTAGCCAATAAAAAGGTGTCATCCTAATCAACTTCTCATTACATCCATAATGGCTAACACACTACAACACCCTAGTACTAAAGTCCTTATTCACAAAGTCTAACCTGGCCCTCATGTTTTTGTGCTTGGCATCTTGCAGTGGGTCCTCGGTGTTTCTGTTCATGAAGTCTTCTGCTGATAGTCGTCTCTGACACGTCCACGTCGGCCCCCTGAAGACTGTGTATGATCTTGTCATACAAGCATTTGGGGTCTTTTTCTTGACCATAGTGAGGATTCTTCTGTCATCGGCCGTGGTGGTCTTCCTTGGCCTACCAGTCCCTTGGTGATTACTGAGCTCACCAGTGTGTTTTTTCTTCTTCATGATATCCCAGACAGTCATCCTAAGGTTTTTACTGAAGTCTAAGGGTTTCATTTTCCGGCCTCATAATGGCTTCTCTGACTTTCATGGGCACAGCTCTTCTCCTCATGTTTAACGATGCCAAAGGGTAGAAGTGAGCCGAGGTGTCTTATGAAACCCACCTGAAGAATCACAAACACCTGTGACGCCAACTGTCCCAAACATTATGGTGCCCTGAAATATGGGGGGGTAGAGACCGTGTAGAAAAAGTGCTGTCATTTCTAAATATGGTGACCAAAATGAATGCAAATCCCCTTCAATGAAAGTCTGCAATGTGCACTTTTATCACGAGGGCCGAACGGTTTGATTCAGAATTTTAAACTGTGAAGCAGAGGGGAACATTGAGGAAAAATGGCTCCTTGTCCCACCCATTACGGAGGGCACTTTGTAAAGCAGCTCACAGCGTGTTGTTTTCACAAACTACCTTTAAAGATGTTTGTCTCATCCTGCCTTTCAAACAAGAATTGGAAACGAACGTAAAAGAAACAAAAATGCCACCGTGTAGTCAAATATGCACTTGCAGCCATTAAGCTCTTAAGAACTTTTCTTGCCAATACAATAATTATAGACTGCCAGGTTTTTATTCCCCAAAACACATCAATAGTTCTAACCCAATGATGTATTTATTGGAAATCACGAAGGTCAAAATACAGTAAATGTCTTTAGCATCAGCACCTCACTGAAACGCAGTCGTAGTCCAGATGAACCAAAATGGATACCCGAATGAAAAGCCCCCTTGGAGTTGCTACAACCTTCTGCATATTTATGGTAGCTGAATGGTGGCATCTTCTTCCAAGTCATGTTGACGGTCGGTTTTCAACAAAACAGCATTTTCCCCACTAATGCAGAGTCTACACCACCATTTTGAACGATCAAACACTTCACCTGCACTCGGACTGGCATGATCACCGTCTCCCTTCATTGTCTCTTACTGTTTCCACAGAGCTGCTTGCCGGTGGTCACTTTCAAACTGGGTAGACTCTTGTAGAATATGGCCAGGCCACTACAGCCGTCTTTTCTCCACATTTTATCTGGGATTCCAAACCTGGTCTTGATCGAGATGTACACAGTATTTCTATTTATACGCATCTCCATGACATGGAAGCCATGCTCTGCTCTTTTAGTGGTTGGCCTGTAGTTTTGTTCTGTATAATGTAACTGGACACTGTTGGACAGGTGTCAGATCGGTGGTGAGCGGACATGCTTCTTTCAGAGTTTTCTAGTAATTTCTCTTCAGTGCTTCAGGCTGCATTTACTCCTGCTGGCACTTCGTGGTGGTTACTTGCATCACTTTGCTGCAGCAGGACCTACTGCAGATATCAAAACACGTTTGTCGTTATTTGGTCCTCATTGCTATCTGGTGGAGCCGAGTTCTGGGAACGTCTGCAGGTATTCAGTCTCCTTAAGGACAAATTGACCAAGATGACCACTCCATACCTGGACTTGACCGTGATGCACAATGTCATCAGCACAGAGTAGTGGCCTTGGTGCATTAGCTCTCCTTTGATCATTTCCATGATCCATACAACAGAATAAATGTTGGGATCACAGGGGGCCACAGTTTGTCCCAGAAGCACTACACCCGAGTGGGACAGCAGCCCACCCACCTTAACAAATGAACGTAACCTACACACCTCGGAGCAGACTGCACACAGAGGGCTAAGATGTCCGACACCAGCACTGTGCCACCACTAATGAAGCCGTCTGCAGCCTTCATTACATCAACAGAGTGAAGCACACGGTAGACACATCCTTATATGATTTTGTGTGGCTGGGAAATTTCTTCTAGATCGGTAAGCAAAAAGAGCATCTTCAAGATCAGAAAAACACAAAGAAACCTGCAAGTAATACAAGGTGTTTATTCCTCTTCCCTTTAGGCACGGATTAAGATTTTATGTTAAAGATGCACCACATAAATTATTCTTTATCACAAATTCTTCGTCCTTTGCTATGAAATCTACCAGACGTATAAAGCAAACAAAATCCGAGTGCAATACTTTGTGCCTTTACACATTAAATAGCTTCACCTAGCTTTACTTTCACAGCAAAGTGCCTCTGTACACATACATTTCAAAAAAAAAAAAAAAAAGAAAAAGGCAAGTCAGAAACTGGTCACCGTACTCCACATGCAAAGGTTTATGGGTCGTTTCTGTTCTTCTCCTTTGCACAAATGGGAGGCACTGCGACACAGCAGTTAGCGCTCCACCATTCTAGGATCTCGAGAGTTCTCCTCACAAACCACTTATGCGTGCAAGTTAAGTATAAAATTACCGTGAAGGTGTGTGTGTGCAAAAGAGTTTGCCACATCCAGGGTTGGCTCCTACCTTGCATTCATTAGATAAGCAGGTTAGAACATGGATGGCTGAAATGGTGTGTTAACACTGAATTAAACTGTGAATCCTCAAACTTGGCAAATCCAATTTGGGGTCACGGGAGGCTGGAGCCTATCCCAGCAGCACTGGGCACAAAGCAGGACACAACCCTGGACAGGGCCGGCTGTAATTGTGAGGCATTCTCTAGGTTTCCTTATATTAATATTCCATCCATCCATCCATCACCCCACCCGCTATATCCTAACTACAGGGTCATGGGGGGTCTGCTGGAGCCAATACTGGGCGCAAGGCAGGAAACAAACCCCGGGCAGGGCGAACACACACCCCAAGCACACACTAGGGACAATTGAGGATCGCCAATGCACCTAGCCTGCAAATTCACGTCAGAGAAAACTGGGATATCCCAAAGAACTTACCGGGATTTCAAAAATATTCACGACTGACCTGCTGAATTAATATGCAGTCAAATCAATGGAGCGTTTCACTGAGCAGTTTCTGACTTGCTTGAAAATTCATTCATCTTTCAAAACATAACTTTAAAACAATTAGAAAAGAAAAACAAAGCCTGCAGGATTCATAAAAAGAGTTAAAAAGATGTCTTCTCAAATCAGAAAGTTGCAAAACAACAAGCACACTTGAAAGTGATTACAAGTCTGAAGAGGTAGTGTCAGCTGAATGAACTGGGCATGCCTGTCTGCCTCGACACACAACCATTTCAAGTGAATAAAAGATGCACTTTAAAATGTAGAAATCTCAAAAATAAAAATTATAAAAATAAATAGTTCATTTACATTAGAAAAAGTTAAGATTTTTTTTTCTTCATTTTTAATACAAGTCTCATTTTATGTGGTATTTCAATATATATATATCTTTTTTTGAAATGTAGTCTCTTGAACTAAATAAAAAATACAGTTCATTTAAAATAAAACATTTTCATAATAAATATAAATACTCCACAAAGTAATACTATCTTCTTCTGTCTCTTCAAAATGCACCAACTGGGCTCCCGAGCCTCGTTTGAAAAACCTTTCAGAAAGGTGGGCGGGTTCTCCATTTTTATTTGCATTTCATCCAATTGGTATAAAAATAAATATATGTGAATATTTCCAGTTAGCAAACATCATGATCCCACCAGGATTTCCATAATGTGGTCCAGATCATTTAAGTCTGTAATACATATCTGAATGCCATTCGAGGAGGGAGAGATGCACGTAGGGAAGGATTTCATAGTGTCCTCTGAAGAAGAGGCTGGAGACCGTGGAACCGGAAAGGACATGACGGTTGAAAAGTCCGAGGAATCATACATAGAGGTGTCAATGTCCTCAAAGATGTCGTCCAGGGCAAGGTCTGTAAGGTAGCTGGTAGAATTACTAATTTCAAATGAACCAAAGAGGGAGTCCGAGGATCTCGAGTCCAGAGGCTGCTCGTCACCATCATTCTCGTAAGAGGGAGAGCTTGAGAAGCACAGCTCCTCACTATCAGAGCATCCTAGACAAGCTGGCGCTGGGTTCACGTCCTCCACAAATCCAGCCTCTCGTAAAATGGCAGAAACCGAAGACGACGTGGTATTGTCCGTCACTGAGCTATTATTAGGATAAATGGGGCTTTCAAGTAGCAAACTGTGCAGTTCAGGGTTATGTGCAGGTGTTGCTGGAGGATTTCCTCCAATGTAGGTGCAGGAGCTTCCATCATATATGGGCGCTAGTGTAGACTCTCCTCCTTCTTGCCGCATTTCTTCTTGAATCTGCCTTAAAGTGTTTGCTAGCAGAACTGAACGGTGAAGGCTCGGCTCCACTTTCATGTGGCAGCTCTGCAGTTTACTCAGGCACATGTTGAGGACCAGCTGTCTCTGCTGTGGATAAGGTAACAATGAGCTGGAATCAAAGGCACCTGACGTTTCAGCAGCCATGATCTCGTCGTCGTCTTCTAGTTTACGCTTCACTCCTCTACTCAACATGTATCTGGAAAACAGAAACACAGAAAAAGACTTTGTTATACTATATTGTACCTCACACAGAAGCCAACTCCTAATTTTTAGTTTATACAAAATATTTATAAAAGATCAGATTCTAATTTCATAAGCGAGTCAACCAAAGGTTAAAAAAGAACCACTAATTGCTAAAGAGAGAACCCCTACTTAACACAAAATAATGCAAGGATAAATCTTTCCCAAAGGTGCGACGTCGTAGTGAGCTGAATGACTTCCGGCCTGTCGCTCTGACGTCACATGTGATGAAGACCATGGAGCGGCTGCTGCTTCACCACCTGAGGCCACAGGTCCGCCATGCCCTCGACCCTCTGCAGTTCGCATACCAGGAGAAGGTGGGAGCGGAGGATGCCATCATCTATATGCTACACAATCCCTCTCCCACTTGGACAGAGGCAGTGGTGCTGTAAGAATTATGTTTCTGGACTTCTCTAGCGCCTTCAACACCATCCAACCTCTGCTCCTTAGGGACAAGCTGACAGAGATGGGAGTAGATTCATACCTGATGGCATGGATTGTGGACTATCTTGCAGACAGACCTCCATATGTGTGCCTTGGGAACTGCAGGTCTGACATTGTGGTCAGCAGCAGAGGAGCGCCGCAGGGGACTGTACATCCTCCGGTCCTGTTCAGCCAATATTTATATGATCTGACTTCCAATACAACTCGGAGTCCTGCCACGTGCAAAAGTTCGCTGGCGACACTACAATCGTGGGCTGCATCAGGAGTGGGCAGGAAGAGGAGTATAGGAACCTAATCAAGGACTTTGTTAAATGGTGCGACTCAAACCACCTACACCTGAACACCAGCAAAACCAACGAGCTGGTGGTGGATTTTAGGAGACCCAGGCCCCTCATGGACCCCGTGATCATCAGAGGTGACTGTGTGCAGAGGGTGCAGACCTATAAACACCTGGGAGTGCAGCTGGATGATAAATTGGACTGGACTGCCAATACTGATGCTCTGTGTAAGAAAGGTCAGAGCCGACTATACTTCCTTAGAAGGCTGGCGTCCTTCAACATCTGCAATAAGATGCTGTAGATGTTCTATCAGACGGTTGTGGCGAGTGCTCTCTTCTACGCGGTCGTGTGCTGGGGAGGCAGCATAAAGGACGCCTCACGTCTGGACAAACTGGTGAGGAAGGCAGGCTCTATGGTATGCATGGAGCTGGGCAGTTTGACATCTGTGGTGCAGCGACGGGCGCAGAGCAGATGCCGGTCAGTCATGGAGAATCCACTGAACAGGATCATCTCCAGACAGAGGAGCAGCTTCAGCGACAGACTGAGGAGATCGTTCCTCCACCACACTCCGACTCTTCAGTTCCACCCGGGGAGGTAAACGTTAACATTAAACAAAGTTATTGTCTGTTATACCTGCATTGTTATCATTCTTTAATTTTTTTTTTATCAGTGTGCTGCTACTGGAGTATGTGAATTTCCCCTTAGGATTAATAAAAATGAGATTTTTATCTATTCTATTTAATGCACTTTAGTTTAGGAAGCAGAGAGTGTAGGACAAACACGCTCATGAGTTGCTTATATGCACATTTAACTGTCAGGCCAGCAGCTGAGAATACTCCCTCCTGATGGCGAGAGGCATGTTGAAATAAGACCCTGTCTACACTACATTTTCCTTTAAAAACGCAGCCATTAGTCTCTGTTTTTACCTTTAACACAACCCCTAACGTTTTCAACCCCTAAAAAAAACAGACTTTCAAAAACGCTCTCCAGAGCTTGCAGTTTCCATGTGGACGGTGGACAACGCAAACTCTAATCATATTCCCATTTGTTCATGCTTATTAAAACGTCTCATTCCCTTACTGGTCACCCTTCACAAAAGAAACAAATTTTTTTTTAAACACAGCAAGCATAGAAGAGATGCTTTCCTTGACGCTTGTTTGTATGGATCCAACTTGTGCTTTCTACAGTCTGAATGCTCTTGTCCATACAGTAAAGGCAAATTTATCGTTTGCAACAGTTTTGAATAAAATCCCATGGCCAGCCATGGCATTACCACTGTAGTCAACTCACAAGCCAGTGAAAATAACACTGCCTGACAAGCTTCTATCAATGCATCTTAATTAAACGTGAGCCATTCAGTAAGGAGGAGTGCATTACACAACAAAATTAATAACGAGGCGCTTAATGAAGTGAACGGGTGTCAATGCAGCCAAGTTCTCAAGAACACAGGAAACAGACATGAAAGTGCAATGCAGTGAGGCGAAGAGAAAGGCTCAAGCAGGTATGCATTTACAGAATTTATATTTTTTTCTCTATTGAGTTACAAATGCGCTTGGCCTACTTATAATCAATCCCCTCTCAAACATGAAGCTGACCACTTTAACATTTCTGGTGTTGATTTTAAATGACAAGACCACCATCGCCTGTTCTGAAGACTAACTTAGAACTGCACATCACTGTGTAAAGGGGCAATTTGCCTCTTCCTTTCAGCTGCTCCAGTTATTGGACGCCATGGCGGATCATCATCTTCCATATCTTTCTGTCCTTTCCATCTTGTTCTGTTACACCCATCACCTGCATGTCCTCTCCCACCACATCCATAAACCTTTTCTGGGGCCTTCCTCTTTTTCTCTTGCCTGACAGCTCTATCCTTAGCATCCTTCTCCCAATATACCCAGCATCTCTCCTCTGCACATGTCCAAACCAATGCAATCTCACCTCTCTGACTTTGTCTCCCAACCATCCAACTTGAGCTGTGACCTTCTAATGTCCTCATTTCTAATCCTATCCATCCTCATCGCCCCCAATGCAAATCTTAGCATCTTTAACTTTACCACTTCCAGCTCGGTCTCCTGCTTTCTGGTCAGTGCCACCATCTCCAATCCATATAACATAGCTGGTCTCACTACCGTCCTGCACATCAATTTTATCCCCCTGTAGTTACTACAGTCCTGCGCATCCCCCTTATTCTTAAATATCGGCACCAGTACACTTCTTCTCTACTCCTAAGGCATCCTTTCACTTTCCAAGATTCCATTAAACAATCTGGTTAAAAACTCCACTGCCATCTCTCCTAATCACCTCCATGCTTCCACAGGAATGTCATCTGGACCAATGGCTTTTTGATTCTTCATCCTCTCCATAGCTGTCCTTACTTCCTCCTTGGTAATCGGTTGCACTTCCTGATTCTCTGTCTCCACATCATCCAAACTCCTCTCTCTTGTTCTCTTCATTCATAAGGCTTTCAAAGTACTCTTTTCATCTGCTCATCACACTCTCCTCGCTTGTGAGTTCTTTTCCATCTTTATCTCTTATTACCCTAACCTGCTGCACATCTTTCCCAGCTTGGTCCCTCTGTCTAGCCCACCTCTCCCTCCTTAGTTTCCAGCCTCTCATACAACTCATCATACGCTTTTTCTTTAGCCTTTGCCACTTCACTCTTCATCTTGCGCCTTATCTCCTTGTACTCGTCTACTTTCTGAATCTCTCAGACTTTCCCACTTCTTTGCCATCCTCTTCCTCTGTCATCCCCATCACCTCCTCGTCTCCACTGTTCCCTTCACCAATATGCCCATTGAAATCCGCTCCAATCACCACTTTCTGTCCCTTGGGTACACTGTTCATCACTTCATCCAACTCACTCCGAAAAATCTTCTCTCTCACCCATTGCCCACCCAACCCGCGGTGCATATGCACCAACAACATTCATCATCACACCTCCAATTTCCAGCTTCATAATCATTACTCTGTCTGACACTCTTTTCACTTCCAAAACACTCAACATACTGTTACTTCAAAATAATCCCTTCTCCATTTCTCCTTCTATCCACACCATGATAGAACAATTTCACCTGGCCTTACTCCTCTTCCATTTAGTCTCTTGCACACACAATATATCAACCTTCCTTCTCTCCATCATATCTGCTGACTCTCCAATCATACTCCCAACATTCAAAGTTCCTACCCTCAGTTCCTCTCTCTTTACCTTCCTCCTGTGGTTCCTTAAAGAATTTTCTTCTATGTTCTGAGCACACACACAAAGTTCTGCATGTGGTGATTTTCACAGGGCTCTGAATCCTTCACTACACCATTCCAAGGATTCTTCTGCTGATGTGCACATGCCCTGTGTAGGTCAACGTTGATGTTGTATGCGTTTTCGGTTGTTTTCGTTTGGATGTAGAGACTTTTGAAAATGATGTGATGAAGACCCTAGTGTAGAGTAGAGTTGTGTAATAATTCCATTTTTAAATGAAAACCGTTGTATGGAAGTAACCCCAGTCATTGACTGTGACTGCCATCTTCAGGTTTTGCACTGAGCAGATTAGCAGCCACAATTTGCTTATTATCATGAATATACAAACACTTTGTGTGTGAGTTTTAGCATTTAATTTCTCTGTCATTCACATACATAAAAAGGCAAAGCCCTCACTCACTCACTCATCACTATTTCTCCAACTTCCCGTGTAGGTAGAAGGCTGAAATTTGGCAGGCTCATTCCTTACAGCTTACTTACAAAAGATAGGCAGGTTTCATTTCAAAATTCTACGCGTAACGGTCATAACTGGAACCTACTTATGTACATACAGTGGTGTGAAAAACTATTTGCCCCCTTCCTGATTTCTTATTCTTTCGCATGTTTTGTCACACAAAATGTTTCTGATCATCAAACACATTTAACCATTAGTCAAATATAACACAAGTAAACACAAAATGCAGTTTTTAAATGATGGTTTTTATTATTTAGGGAGAAAAAAAAATCCAAACCTACATGGCCCTGTGTGAAAAAGTAATTGCCCCCTGAACCTAATAACAGGTTGGGCCACCCTTAGCAGCAATAACTCCAATCAAGCTTTGTGATAACTTGCAATGAGTCTTTTACAGCGCTCTGGAGGAATTTTGGCCCACTCATCTTTGCAGAATTGTTGTAATTCAGCTTTATTTGAGGGTTTTCTAGCATGAACCACCTTTTTAAGGTCATGCCATAGCATCTCAATTGGATTCAGGTCAGGACTTTGACTAGGCCACTCCAAAGTCTTCATTTTGTTTTTTTCAATCATTCAGAGGTGGATTTGCTGGTGTGTTTTGGGTCATTGTCCTGTTGCAGCACCCAAGATCGCTTCAGCTTGAGTTGAAGAACAGATGGCGGACATTCTCCTTCAGGATTTTTGGTAGACAGTAGAATTCATGGTTCCATCTATCACAGCAAGCCTTCCAGGTCCTGAAGCAGCAAAACAACCCCAGACCATCACACTACCACCACCATATTTTACTGTTGGTATGATGTTCTTTTTCTGAAATGCTGTGTTCCTTTTACGCCAGATGTAACGGGACATTTGCCTTCCAAAAATTCAACTTTTGTCTCATCAGTCCACAAGGTATTTTCCCAAAAGTCTTGGCAATCATTGAGATGTTTCTTAGCAAAATTGAGACGAGCCCTAATGTTCTTTTGCTTAACAGTGGTTTGCGTCTTGGAAATCTGCCATGCAGGCGTTTTGCCCAGTCTCTTTCTTATGGTGGAGTCGTGAACACTGACCTTAATTGAGGCAAGTGAGGCCTGCAGTTCTTTAGACGTTGTCCTGGGGTCTTTTGTGACCTCTTGGATGAGTCGTCTCTGCGCTCTTGGGGTAATTTTGGTCGGCCGGCCACTCCTGGGAAGGTTCACCACTGTTCCATGTTTTTGCCATTTGTGGATAATGGCTCTCACTGTGGTTCGCTGGAGTCCCAAAGCTTTAGAAATGGCTTTATAACCTTTACCAGACTGATAGATCTCAATTACTTCTGTTCTCATTTGTTCCTGAATTTCTTTGGATCTTGGCATGATGTCTAGCTTTTGAGGTGCTTTTGGTCTACTTCTCTGTGTCAGGCAGCTCCTATTTAAGTGATTTCTTGATTGAAACAGGTGTGGCAGTAATCAGGCCTGGGGTGGCTACGGAAATTGAACTCAGGTGTGATACACCACAGTTAGGTTATTTTTAACAAGGGGCAATTACTTTTCACACAGGGCCATGTAGGTTTGGATTTTTTCTCCCTAAATAATAAAAACCATCATTTAAAAACTGCATTTTGTGTTTACTTGTGTTATATTTGACTAATGGTTAAATGTGTTTGATGATCAGAAACATTTTGTGTGACAAACATGCAAAAAAATAAGAAATCAGGAAGGGGGCAAATCGTTTTTCACACCACTGTATATACGGCCATAGCCTGCAGCTCGGTCGCCGTGTGAGGTGGAGTTGCATCCCTCATCGTCACGCCTCCCACGTAATTGAATGCCTGCCCATATAAGGCCGTCCGTCGGCAGCAATCCAATAGACACGCTGCCGCTAAATATTCGCGGGTGAAGGACTGTGCTTATGCAAACGAAGAACAGATAGTCAGGGACAGACTAGTGTTTGGCACAAACTCAGCGAACGTACGAGAGAAACTTTTAAGTGCCGAGTCTCAGCTAACATTGAATAAAGCCATGGACATGGCAAGATCGCACAAGCACAGCTGAGAAGCTTCGATGCATGTACTCCGAGCAGCTCACGTGAACTGACTTTGCAGGACTGGGAAAGGTAAACCCGTGCATGCAGTGTGATGTCTCAGATAAAGAGGAAGACGAGCTGATATTCGCAGGCAAATCCACAACTTAATATCGGGAATACCTGTTAAACATCTTAGATTCACGAGTACCGATTTGGGCAGTGAACACTTCGATGAATGAAACCGGTTATCTTTACAACGGTTTACAAACAAGAAATACAAGTTGAACACAACACATCCTCCAAATACGGATCTGATTAAAAGAAATAATGATAAATCCTTGATGACAGCAACACTCATAACAGTGACAAAACAATTACATTGACAATCATGTTATTTTTAAAATGTTTCCTTTTCTTTTTCATAAATTCTTTAACACACTACTAGTATTTTACTACCTACTATACATACACACATATATATATATATAGTATATATATACCTATATATATATATATATATATATATATATATATATATATATATATATATATATATATATATATATATATATATATATATATATATATATATATATATATACACATATACACATACAATGGTGTGAAAAACTATTTGCCCCCTTCCTAATTTCTTATTCTTTTGCATGTTTGTCACACAAAATGTTTCTGATCATCAAACACATTTAACCATTAGTCAAATATAACACAAGTAAACACAAAATGCAGTTTTTAAATGATGTTTTTTATTATTTAGGGAGAAAAAAAAATCCAAACCTACATGCCCCTGTGTGAAAAAGTAATTGCCCCCTTAGTTCCTGAGTTCAATTTCCGTAGCCACCCCCAGGCCTGATTACTGCCACACCTGTTTCAATCAAGAAATCACTTAAATAGGAGCTGCCTGACACAGAGAAGTAGACCAAAAGCACCTCAAAAGTTAGACATCATGCCAAGATCCAAAGAAATTCAGGAACAAATGAGAACAGAAGTAATTGAGATCTATCAGTCTGGTAAAGGTTATAAAGCCATTTCTAAAGCTTTGGGACGCCAGCGAACAACAATGAGCGCCATTATCCACAAATGGCAAAAACATGGAACAGTGGTGAACCTTCCCAGGAGTGGCTGGTCGACCAAAATTACCCCAAGAGCGCAGAGACGACTCATCCGAGAGGTCACAAAAGACCCCAGGACAACGTCTAAAGAACTGCAGGCCTCACTTGCCTCAATTAAGGTCAGTGTTCACGACTCCACCATAAGAAAGAGACTGGGCAACAACGGCCTGCATGGCAGATTTCCAAGACGCAAACCACTGTTAAGCAAAAAGAACATTAGGGCTCGTCTCAATTTTGCTAAGAAACATCTCAATGATTGCCAAGACTTTTGGGAAAATACCTTGTGGACTGATGAGACAACAGTTGAACTTTTTGGAAGGCAAATGTCCTGTTACATCTGGCGTAAAAGGAACACAGCATTTCAGAAAAGAACATCATACCAACAGTAAAATATGGTGGTGGTGGTGTGATGGTCTGGGGTTGTTTTACTGCTTCAGGACCTGGAAGGCTTGCTGTGATAGATGGAACCATGAATTCTACTGTCTACCAAAAAATCCTGAAGGAGAATGTACGGCCATCTGTTCGTCAACTCAAGCTGAAGCGATCTTGGGTGCTGCAACAGGACAATGACCCAAAATACACCAGCAAATCCACCTCTGAATGGCTGAAGAAAAACAAAATGAAGACTTTGGAGTGGCCTAGCCAAAGTCCTGACCTGAATCCAATTGAGATGCTATGGCATGACCTTAAAAAGGCGGTTCATGCTAGAAAACCCTCAAATAAAGCTGAATTACAACAATTCTGCAAAGATGAGTGGGCCAAAATTCCTCCAGAGCGCTGTAAAAGACTCATTGCAAGTTATCGCAAATGCTTGATTGCAGTTATTGCTGCTAAGGGTGGCCCAACCAGTTATTAGGTTCAGGGGGCAATTACTTTTTCACACAGGGCCATGTAGGTTTGGATTTTTTTTCTCCCTAAATAATAAAAACCAAAACTGCATTTTGTGTTTACTTGTGTTATATTTGACTAATGGTTAAATGTGTTTGATGATCAGAAACATTTTGTGTGACAAACATGCAAAAGAATAAGAAATCAGGAAGGGGGCAAATAGTTTTTCACACCACTGTACATACATACACACACACACACATATCACCTTCTGTGTGATTTCCTGGTAAGTATGGTCTTTACTTGTTGGTGCATCCAGTATGTTAGTTTGCTGTGGTCAGATCTTGTATTTCTGCATAGCACTACAGACCTTGCAGCAAATGTGGTCATCACTCAAAATACTCAAATTCTGAGCTAAATATGGTTTATTTTATCTTGTTAAGGTATCTAATATGCTTCTAGGATCAAAATAACCAGAAATGTAGTTTCAATACTACCTTTATCTATGTAAATTAAAAAGTGCAAGTCAACGTAAGTCTGTATCAGGTGCTGCAAGGCAATTTAGATTTGCATTGGAATGCATATCATAGAAATCAACAAAAAGGTTTCCTTTTTCACTCTGGATGAACAATGTTTAATAATTAACCATAGTTTACAATCCCAAAAACACACAACACCACCCACCAGATTGAGTAAAATGTTAACAAAAATACCTCAAATCCTGTTCACTTTTCATTGGAAGCATTGTAAAGTTGTATTTAAAGTGACAGTTTTGCTTGTTTACTAAGTAACACGAAGTGCAAGGGAAAAAAGCCCCTCATGTCTTGCTCCAAGATCATCCGTATTACACAGAAAGGTAACAAGATGCTTTTATTTACATGGAGCATGACTTTGAACTGTCTTGAGAAAGGATGGAAGGATGAATGACTGATGGGTGGCAAGATTGGGAAATCTAGACAACAGCTGGCTGACATCATACACAGCAGATGACCATTCGGTTGTACTTGTTGAGGTTTGGTTTAATTTTGTGGTTATTGGAGGCTGTTAAACACGGTTCTTTTCAGAACGCTGTTAGAATGTGAGGCACTAAACAAGCTAACCATTATCAATCAGTCATGAAAATGAATCAACGTAAAACGTGCATGCTATGAACCAACTCTCACAAGCCAGAAATATTTACTAAGGCCATTTTCTATTTAGAATAATAAAAAAATAAAACACTTCTAGAAAGACTGGGTGCAAGAAGCAACCAGCTTAAAAGAACGTCTATTTGTTATAATTGAAATAGAAAAACCAAACTAAAGCAGTCAATTGCACAATCCAACAACATAAAATGCATTCAGCTGAACAGGACTTGTGTGGCTAAGAGACGAGACTGACTTGACGGGGTCCTTACTCCATCTGCAATTTCTGCATTCTGTTTCAGTTTAACCCTAATCCATGAATGAGGGGGTCTCCAAGACCCCCCAGTAGCAGATTTTCAAATTCTTTCCCTTTCAAGGTAAAATGACGGCCATGAAATTTTCTGACTTTTCATTTTGTATTGTCTTGGAAAATGTGCTGAAATCCGCGTCTCAATAGCTTAGTGCAAATAAGTGCTACAGTAGCACAAAGTAGCTGGGGGTCTCCGAGACTCCCACCATTCATGGAAATGTTACCATTTTTGTACGAGCGTTTTTGCTTCGTTTTCTATTTTCTATTTGAATTTTCTATTTAAGACCTGTATTTTCTTTGGTTTAGATTTTCTTAGTCCTACTGGAGACATTGCTGGTGTATAGTTTGTAGGGAGCAAGTCCAGTTGATGTGTTTATGAACAATGAGTCAACGACCAACAAAGAAATTCCATGCAAGCGAAGCCCTGGCTGAAAATAATGAAGGAGTTGTCGGATTTCGATACATCAGACAACTCAAATAAAGAGGACAATGATGATGGAAGTGACACTGTGTCAAGAGATGAGGAAACAAAAATTGACGATGAAACAGCCCCGTGGAGATGCAGCAAATGTAGCTAAGAAGCTACGCTGTCACATGTGCCCAAGGGCAAAGAAGAGAAAGATAAAGGCCGCTCGCTCCCAACTTCCGGTTTGCCAGGAACATTCAGTGCATTCCCTTGTGTGTCTGGCCTGTTGAAGTTGAAGCTGAGGCAGACTTTGAGTGATTGTTATGTATGCGAATCAGACGTGTAACTGACATCTCGTTTTAGTGCTACTATGACTGTATTTTATAAGATTTGGTGAACACTGAACACGCATTACTATTACAAAGGTAACATGTCAACCATTGAAAATTTACACCACATTTACTTCATTTCGGAGGCAATAAAAATTTCTGAAGTTATTGTATTGCCTTTAGGCAGATTAAACCAGTTTAAAATTGTCTGCAAGACCCCCCCCCCGATCCCCCATTCAGGGAAATGTTATAAAAATGGCATTCATGGATAAGGGTTAAGCCTTTGTGATATGCAATCTGGGACAGCATGCAAGTAAATGCAGAGTTTGAAATGGAGACTGAAGACTGTGAGCGCTTCAAGTCGCAGACAGCTCGAGAATGGACACTTGCAGAGGTGGCAATTATGGCGGTGTGACTGCTTGTTTATGGTTAGAGGAGCTGGCATACACTCGCTCTTGCTTTCACTCTCTCAGTAAACAAATACTCTGAGCTATCAGGCAGCCAGACTGCACATAAAGCTGCCTTGAAAAAAGGAAAAATGACAATAGCATGATTATTATTCTGAAGTCATTTTGATTATATTCTCTTTTTTCATTGTGGATTTCTTTTAAAGTAGTTTAAAAAATAAAAAAATTGAGCACTGCATTGTGATGGTTAGCATCTCCATTTCACAGATTTGGAGACAGACCATGCTAGAATCCTACACCCATCCTTGTTGGCATGAACAACATTTACTTCTATAGCACATTTTCATACAAATAATGAAGCTCAAAGTGCTTTACATGATGAAGAGAAAAAAAAACCAACAACATAAATAAGAATTAAAATAAGGGAATACTAAATTAACATAGAATAAAAGTCTGAACAACCTCCTTTTATCTGTTGTGGATTTCCTCTGGATGATCTCACTTTCTTTCCAAATGCTAAAAGTCCGGCAAGTTCAAGCGATGGCTCTAAAGTCGCTCTATGAGAGCGCGTGACCCTTACCTGTCCAAGGCATTTTCCTGCCATGCACTCAAGTCCTGCTGGGATAGGCTTCATTTTCCCGATCAATGTTTTTGAGAATATTCTATAAAAGTGAAGTTTTTGGGGACATATTCACTATACCACATGCTAAAAATGTTTAAGAATAGGTTTGGATATTCACATTTAGTAAGAGAAGCCGGAATAAATGTAATTTATCAAGCAAACTTTCATTTTCTATGCATAGTTGCAGGAAACATTGACACATTATGTGTCAACTTTAGTACATTTTATTATGTCAGACTGACTTACTAATAGCATAAACTTAAAAAGGAAATCTATTTTAAAACATGACTAAAGCCTAGTCAGTTTGGGACACTTCATTTGTTTCTGCTTAAATATAGTAAGCTATGTGGCAGCACCACTTTGGAAATTATGTCTACAAATAAGCACAGATTGCCAGAGCAACACATTAAATGGATACCATTTCAATACAAATAAAGTCAAGTTCAAATTAATTAAAAAAAAAATAAAAAATACTAATCACACAAGCACCAGTGAGAAAGAACGTATTTTGCCAGTAAACATTTACATTTAGAGCATCTCTACTCATGTTGATCAGCATACGCAAGTACAAATTTCACTGCACATGTAGTCCGTATGCATGACAAACCCTATAACATGGCTGGCTGGAGCCAAAAAGGGGAATCTGCATGGAAGCAGTGGCTTGTTGCTAAAACGTATTACTGCGTCCCCCAAAACAAGGAATATGCAGATTCTAGGAGGTTCTCAGGCGGCCAGTCTGATCAATCAGGTCAGTTTTTGGTCACCAATGAAAACGTACTCCATTAAACCTGGATTTCTGTCGAGTCAGCCTGAAAATTAAAAAGTATTTTGCAAGGATTATTTTAAATAATGAATTCTAGGACATCTTAACAAAAATGTCACTTTTCCTATTTCTTAATGTAATGACATTAAACTGTAAAACTGCACGATGGTGGAAATTTCTATTCTGAACTGCCTGATCCTAACACCACCATCAAATGAAAGGTGTTCGCCAGAATTTTTTTCTGAATTATTCTAAAATTATTTTAATTAGAATGTGATAGATAAATGGGACAAACACAGCTACACTGTAGGTATTTGACTGTTTTCTTGTAACAAGTGAAACAATTCTAACAATATAGCAATGAAATACAAAAGAGCTTTACTTGCGCAATAGCAGCACCTAAAATACTTCAGCCACTCACTCTTCACTGTTGACACAATTAAGCCTAATTATGTTTGAACACAAGACAGTTCAAGGCTAACTGTACATCCTCAAGTCACATATCTATACTAACAGATTGACCTAAACCTTTATAGTCTTCAAGACAGTCTTCCATTGTCTTTGCACCGTCCAACATAAACGATGAATGTGCAGAACTGTGTTAGTCGCATATGGCTTGACTTAGCAGAGATAGAAAGTCAACAGAAACATTGGCATGCTGAAGTGGAAGATGACAGATTAAGAAAAAGAAAGAGAAACTACATCTGCCTATGAAGAAACTAGACAAGAATTAATTTTTTTATTGTACCGTGAGAAATATGGTAAAACAAAGTTGTGTAATGTTGAGCGTCACTGCCACACAATTAGAGGAGTGTGTGTGTGTGTGTGTGTGTGAGAAATCTGCACACTCTCATTTCTGCATTCTTTTTACCCTGCATATCTTAACATACTAGTAGGCTTTGTCCTACTAAAGTGGCCAAGTGTGTACTCTGCAATGACCCGACACCACAGGGTCGGTTGCTGTTCTTTCATTTGTGCTGCCAGACAGGGTCTAGCCCCTCAGATCCCTAAAGCTGGACTTGTAGGTTTAGAAAAATAGCAACGACAGAGGGAGCAAAAGAAGCAAAAAAAAAAAAAAAATCAACTGTGAGGTGACAGTTAAGTTAAATCTTTGACTGTGACAATGTGCTCATTTGACAAATGGCAGTCTCTCACTTTTACATAAACAGGGATAAATACAATCTTCACAAATAAAACAGAATGGACAAAGAGTCAAAGTACAGCAAGTTGTTTATTATTAGGCAGGCAGTTTTAAGTAAGAACACATTCAAAATGCATACAAAATAAAATAGCAAGAAAGTAAAAAAAATGGTAGTACACAAAAAATAAGTAATACTAATTTAGATCTCGAGTAAGATGAAAACTACCAGTCAAACAAAAAGTACTGCTAGCCAATATGACAGTACAGCCGTAAACATCCAGGATGGCAGAGGGAGAGGTAGACAAAACTAACAATAACAAACTATTTTTGAACAGGTGGGGTCACCAAGAATCACCTGTTTGAAATGCCCATCACACTCCAAGTACAAGGGAAGAAAAAAAAAAAAAAAAATTACAAGAAAAGGGCCCATCATGTACCTGTAAGATTACACAGCTGGTGTCTTCTCCCAGACACAGCTAATTAGAATAAAAATGTTAATATTCTAATAAAAAGACAAAGTTGCATTTTGATTATGCTTCGTAAAATATAATCAAATGCATGGAAATGAGTGCCACAGATAGAGCTGCAAAACTTGAACTAGTAAAATCAGGGAACAGTAAAATTAAGTTTGGTAAATGTCATGTTGCATTCTTCTTAAATCTGTAAAGTGCCTTAGGCTAATGGTACAGCTATATGCAAAATGCTATAATTTTACAACTATATAACATCTTATTATATGGCCAGAATTATGAAAGATAAACAAACCATAAATGCACTTTAATAATACAAATATATAATTTATAATACATCCTATAAAAGCATACAACATTAATTGAATTAAAAAGCCTGCACTCATGCATGCGTCCAAGTACATAAACTGTCCATACGCACACACAAATAAAACCGCGCCACCTTTACCTACATTTTTTTTTTTAAGCATTTTACTTGGAGAAGAAAAAAAAAAAAGAATTTGGAAGGGAAAAAACATTTTTAATTGGCACAGGTAGTACAATGCCTGTGTAATGCACAGTGGAAGCAAGGTCGCTTAAATCGCATTATTTTTGTAAGTCTGTATATTCACACTGTACATGTACAAAGATTACCTCTCTTTTTATTTTAATATAAAAATTAACAAGGTGCCAATGAACTGTTTGCACCTGACAACATGAATTCTTCTATTTTGTGCAATCATCATTAGCAGAATTGGGCTAAGTGGGCTCACAATGGTTATCCAGAACAGTTTATGCACAGCTATCCCCATGGCTTTTACTTTACTGCAGGTCAAATCACACACGCTGCATTTCCGGAATAGTGGCTAAATTTTAAGACTTGCATGCATGCATTCCTACTGCGTATACTCCATTATCAATGACCTGTTACTTGATTGTTCAAAAGACTCCTGAATTTTTACTACTGCCATACATCTATAGTACACAAAATATGCACAGGTAACAAATGCCATAAGATTTTCTGTACTCTCATGCCCTCTGTAAACTACTTATGATAAGGTATTACATACAGAATATGTTTAAATTTAGAAAATGCCAATAGTACCAGAATACAACGTTTATTAATAAAAATGTCAAAACAGTTCAATCAGAAGTATGGTGAAATAAATAAACCTCAGCATGTCTGGTGACTACAGCCATCTAGTTACGAATGGGGGCTACTTATAAAGATGGTGAGGCATTAAATGCATTGAGCAAGACAGAAAGACAGAAGAGACAAGTGATGTGCACAATACAGGAGCCACAAAAAACGATGGGGTGGGGTGGGGGTGTACTCATATATGGTCTAGAAAGTTACATATCGAATAAAAAACGCTTGCTACTACAATTTAATGTTGAAGACTTTTGCGAGATATTTCGACACGGTGACCCTTCATGACATTGTGCCAAGAACACCCCCACAGATGGAGACTTTCATATTATCGCCTTGCTGCCTTAAAATTGCACCATTTCCATTGGTTACATACGAACTAATGCTACACGCGCGCATGCGCACATTGTGTCTCTCTAGTATTCTATAGAAACACTTAAATATTAAGTAGCAAGTGATGCCTTACCACTTTGACTGGCATTAAAAAATGTTAAACAAAAGTTAGCAAGTTTACTCCACTATCGTGCAAGAATTTAAAAAATAATATATACGTTGCTAAGGATTTAACAGCAGAAATCAAGCCAGAGATAAGGTTTGCACCGAGTTCCATTTATATTCAGACTTTTGACTTCTTGTTTTCAACATGATCCCGTTGGCTCCAAATCATTTCAAGTCTCCCGCATCTAGAACAGTATCCTACCCTTCAGAAGAATCCCGAATAATCCACCCACCATTAAAGGGAACTTTTAGGAGGCGTTCGTTACTGCCGCGGCCCCAGTGCATTTGTGTGTTAAAACTCTATGGTTGTATTTGTTGCTACTGTAACAAAACGAACCATCTGCAATTCTGCGTTCTTTGTAACTTTCTCAAAAGGCTCGTCTTGTCACGACGATTCCCACTTGAAGTCACAGAAGTGCTTCTGAAATATGGGAGTGTATTCTTCAAACCTCACGCACTCACTTACCTTCCCGACACAGCGAAGCCACTTCACCCGAACCCTTTGCTCGTCGCCATAAAGTTAGCGAGCATGACTAGAAGCACCAAGAAACGCTGCTCTTTTAATTCCGTGGAGCAAACCGTGATCTGCGGCAACACAACGTAGTTAACAGAAAGTGCTATGCAGCAGCTGTCTTCCTCCCCCACTCCTCCTCCTCCTCCTCTTCCCTCCCCCTCCCGACAGCTGACAAACAGGCAACTGCAAAAGCTGGAGACAAACTGACGTAGAGCGCCACAGCAAAGGGGCGGGACATACACTAAGGGGCGGGGTCAAGGAGGCGAAAAGAAAGGAAAGAGCTAGAGACTGGGGGAGGAGCACACACGGACGTGCAGATAGCGTGCGAAGCCGTGGGACTGCAGCACCCAGAAAGCCAACAGTCCCGGCGCCACAGCCTCGTCTCGGCTTTCGAATGCGACAGTGCGTTTGTCCCTCCCAGCGCAGCCCACCACCGCCACCCCCATTCCGGCCTCACGTAACTCCCATCGAAGTAAACCGCAAAGCGTCCCGTACCAAATATACTAATTCCTCTGGCAAATTGATGAACACAAATACATCGGACACAGTTTAAAAAAAGAAGCGCTAATTACTGACGTGTGCCGTCTCTACACGATAACAGAGAAAATAAGTGCTTTTTTTGGCATAACGAATCACATCCCGTGGCGTTAAGTTTGAAAGAATATCCACGAAACATTCGCCTGTACGCAAAGTATGCTGTATATACCTTTGAGAGATTTATATAGGAGAATATACAGAGTGTATGCTGCACATACAACAAATCTGTCTATCCTGACGACAGCCGTGGGGGTGCAAATTTTCTGATGTTGTCCGTCAAACTTGCCGATATTCATTGTGTTGTCACCGCAGTGTGGCAACAACAGATTGGTACTGTATTTCAGTAAGTTGTAGTATAGCACCTGGACATTGTACACTGGGCACAGCCATCGTCGTGCTAATTTTTCAGCTGTTTGATTTCTAAAAGCTACCATATAGCAACACATACAATTAAATGTCCAATGGCATAAGTACAGAGGCTCCGGTGCTGAATGGCAAATGGATTTGTTATTCTTTACCTCGCTCATTTAGCAAGAGTGTAGCAATGCAACTCTTTTCATTGACAGTTTGTGAAGCCTGTGACCATATTGTTACTTTTGAATACGTAAAGCATTGGGGCCATGTTCACATATAGTCAGAGAACCTACGGTGCATCCGGAAAGTATTCACAGCGCATCACTTTTTCCACATTTTGTTATACTACAGCGTTATTCCAAAATGGATTAAATTCATTTTTTTCCTCAGAATTCTACACACAACAACCCATAATGACAACGTGAAAATAGTTTAATTGAGGTTTTTGCAAATTTATTAAAAATAAACTGAGAAATCACAGGTACATAAGTATTCACAGCCTTTGTTCAATACTTTGTCGATGCACCTTTGGCAGCAATTACAGCCTCAAGTCTTTTTGAATATGATACCACAAGCTTGGCACACCTATCCTTGGCCAGTTTCGCCCATTCCTCTCAAGCTCCGTCAGGTTGGATGGGAAGTGTCGGTGCACAGCCATTTTAAGATCTCTCCAGAGATGTTCAATCGGATTCAAGTCTGGGCTCTGGCTGGGCCACCCAAGGACATTCACCGAGTTGTCCTGAAGCCACTCCTTTGATATCTTGGCTGTGTGCTTAGGGTTGTTGTCCTGCTGAAAGATTAACCATTGACCCAGTCGGAGGTCAAGAGCGCTCTGGAGCAGGTTTTCATCCAGGATGTCTCTGTACATTGCTGCAGTCATCTTTTCCTTTATCCTGACTAGTCTCCCAGTTCCTGCCGCTGAAAAACATCCCCACAGCATGATGCTACCACCACCATGCTTCACTGTAGGGATGGATTGGCCTGGTGATGAGCGGTGCCTGGTTTCCTCCAAACGTGATGCCTGGCAATCACACCAAAGAGTTCAATCTTTGTCTCATCAAACCAGAGAATTTTGTTTCTCATAGTCTGAGAGTCCTTCAGGTGCCTTTTGGCAAACTCCAGGCGGGCTCCATGTGCCTTTTACTAAGGAATGGCTTCCGTCTGGCCACTCTACCATACACGCCTGGATTGCTGCAGAGATTGTTGTCCTTCTGGAAGGTTCTCCTCTTTCCACAGGAGGACCTCTGGAGCTCTGACAGAGTGACCATCGGGTTCTTGGTCACCTCCCTGACTAAGGCCCTTCTCCCCCGATCGCTCAGCTTAGATGGCCAACCAGCTCTAGGAAGAGTCCTGGTGGTTTTGAACTTCTTCCACTAACGGATGATGGAGGCCACTGTGCTCATTTAGACCTTCAAAGCAGCAGAAATTTTTCTGTAACCTTCCCCAGATTTGTGCCTCGAGACAATCCTGTCTCAGAGGTCTACAGACAATTCCTTTGACTTCATGTTTGGTTTGTGCTCTGACATGAACTGTCAACTGTGGGACCTTCTATAGACAGGTGTGTGCCTTTCAAATCATGTCCAATCAACTGAATTTCCCACAGGTGGACTCCAATTAAGCTGCAGAAACATCTCAAGGATGATCAGGGGAAACAGGATGCAGCTGAGCTCAATTTTGAGCTTCATGGCAAAGGCTGTGAATACTTATGTACATGTGCTTTCTCAAATTATTTCATTTTTAATAAATTTGCAAAAATCTCAAGTAAACTTTTTTCACGTTGTCATTATGGGGATACAAAAAATTATTTCCGGATACAAACGTTCAGTTGATCTTTAGTATTCCTTCTCCTGGCTGAAATAATCTGTCTCAATATTTCAGAAATTGCTAAATTTGTCAATAAGATGAATGTCCTCAAGAGCAGTAGGGCAACATGCAGTACGTAACATGCGTTAACTAGTCCGATTACGTTTTAAAGTGACGAGTAACTTAACCCAATACTTATCTTACTGAAGTATAAATGCCTACAGCATTGCGTCGGGTTTATCAAGAAGCACATGTAAAGGTACGCCGGTCTTTTGCAGGGCTCAATCACACAGCCAAGCCAACAAAAAAAGATTTCTGCATTCTTTTTGTAACAGAAACCTATAAATAAATAAATAAAGTATCAACTTAATTTAACTTATTTTTAAAACACACAATTATAACAGGTGTCATGTTAATTTTAAGATTCATGGTAGCAAATAAGGTTTCACTCTTTTTTGCAACGTTCAATGACATTGGAGCATTTTTGTACTCCAGAAGATTACTTGCACATGTTAAACATGCATTTTTCTGTCTTAATTGGGTTATTCACCTTAACATGTTTATGTGTGTGCATGTAAATGCACTGACTGATGGGGTGAGCTGAACCTGTTCCATGCGTATGGATTTAGCCGGAGAAGATGCACAGAGAGACAGGTCACATTACCTTGTAACATGTGGAAGGCAGTGGCCATATAGGGAGAGGCACATGTTGCATTCAATAATATAATGTACGCTGTCATAGGCTGGGTGGTCCCATGGCCTGGAACCCCTGCAGATTTTGTTTTTTTCTGCAGCCATCTGGATTTTTTCTTTTTTTCTGTCCTACCTGGCCATCGGACCTTACTTTTACACTTAACATGTTAGTGTTCCCTAATTTTAATCTTTTATTCTGTCTTTTTTCTCTTTCTTCATCATTTAAAGTACTTTGAGCTACATGGTTTGTATGGAAATGTGCTATATAAATAAATGTTGTTGTTGATCATCCCATCCGAATACACAGTACAGATTGAGTTGAATTTGCACGTCTTCATGATCACGGTGCAAAAATATAACATGTAGTGGAATGAGACAATGTACACCATTTACTGCAAACACAACTTAAGAGTGCAAAAAGACAAGAGGATACTCCGAGGCTAATCTGTGCCAAGAAGAGGGAGTCTCACTCTGGATTAGAACCTGCGCGAGCAGAAGCCATTTGCCCATGTGTCTCCATATTATTACTTGGCTGATGCCTTTATCCAAGGCAACTTGTAACCAATTCTATCTCTGATGTTCCATTACTTTTACACGAATACAGGTCATTATTGTCATAATATTAGAGAGTACAGTGAAATTGTTATTTGTATGTGCTAATCAATGACAAAGTTAAACCAAAAAAAAAATCCGCTAGATGAATAGTTTTGTCAAACAAATGTCAAATCTGTATTTACATTTTAGTACAGTGTAGAAGTTTGCTCAAGTAAAGAGTGGCAATGCCACCCAAGAAACGAAGCATCTAGCGCTGTACCACACTCTTAAACACAGCACTGCAAGCTTATGATCTGTAGATTTAAATACCAAATAAAGAAAAGTAAGTGAACTGTCAGATCCAGATGTGGTCTAGGAGGAGTTGCTCTTGAAGAAGAATCCCCCTTGGAGAATTGCCACCAACAATGATAGCAGTTTAATGTCAACTGCTTAAACTGCCCACAGTGACCCATCGCGAGACGCCTTGCAAACTATAAATGACCCTTTCCCATTGAATACAATGACAAGTCACAACCCAAAAGGCAACAATGACCCAGAGTTTAAGGAACTACATGCTCTAGAGCAATGCAATCAGCTGTGAGGCCTAGAAGTCAAAGTATTGTACTGAAAAGTATGATGATACAAGATCAACCCCTATAACCCTGTGATCTTTAACAAAGATTTAATGTTTTCCTACCATAGAAATTAAAAATAAAAAAAAAATTATATATATACACACACACACTTTACGGGACAATTGCTTTATATGTCACACTGAGGTTCTTTAGTCCTTTACATGTTCAGTGGATAATTTTTAACCCAAGTATACTGATAAAGAACACAATCTTAGTATTATTTGTATGCAGGCCACTTTAGTTATCTGATCACTTCATAATAAAAAGTACAATGCCATGTAACAATAGCTCTAAATTCTCAATGTATGCAAATCCAACAAAACAGGCAACAATAAACATTTCAACCTCAGAGAAGAAGAGAAACCAGACGGATGACAACACTGTAATCTTGAGCATTCACAATAGAACACCAAAAATAAATAAATAATTACACAATGATTCAAAACATCAAAAGGTCACTCTATTTTCACACCATTGGGCAGTGGAAGCAGTGGTCGACTTTTAAACGTTCACCTTGCAACAAGCACTTGGACAGGTGGCTCTTAGTGGTAGAAGCAATCATTTTTGATAATGCCAAAGGTTCCTCACATTGCAACTGGAAGACACCTTCAAGGTGTGCATGAACTGGCTGCACGCTCATTAGGATGGGAGAAGCAGAAGAAATAAACAAAAAAGGCACAGATAAGTAGTGTTACCATTTTAATAATGCTAAAAAATGTATACAGTATATTGTAATCTGTTCAGTTAGCCAATTAAAGGTGTCACTTTCCTGGACTGTTTATTACATTCATAATGACTAACACAACATAACACCCTACTGCTACTAATACAGGCTGAAAATCCCTAATCTAAAATTCCAAAATCCAACACTTTGAGTGTCAACATGACACCACAAGTGCAAACATTTCACATCAGAGGTCTCTAAAAAATTTTAGTTGAATTTGAGAGTGAAAATATGTTCATGCCAGAAAGTGGATGTGAATGACAAACAGCATGTGCAAATTCAAAAACTGACTTATTCTGTAAAAACATAATACTGGGTGGTGAAACGACACACAATTGACAATGCAGAAGCTGGGCGAAAAGTACCCCGTAAAGAATTGCACTCCACTAAGCAATGAAACACAATAGATAAAGTTTGTTCTAAGCAAAGCGACAGGATAACACCTGCATTCAAAAGTGCTGCATGCCACCATTAAAACTGCAGAGGAATTCTACGTTAATCAAATTTCACTGTACACAGCTAACAAGAGCAGCTTCATTCTCACTAGGTGGCCTTATTATACTAAGGATTGAGTAAATTCTTAAGAATACATTAGAAAAACTGGACACTGCTGCAGATTACCTTTTTTGTTGGCAAACACATTTTTATGCATGTACACCCACAACATATAGTATGAAAACTGAATGTAGAAACTTGGTCAGTTAATGATTTCCAGGAAAGCAAGCATGATGGGAGTGAAGGCTGGCTGGGATATCTCTGCTGTCAGTCAATTCCATGAGAAGTGACAAGAGGTAGACAATATAAACTAATGAAACATCAAAGTTTCAATGTAAATATGCAGCATTGACCTTCTTAAAAGGGAACTAAAATATAGGCTGCGTCATATTCATCAGGTGTAGTCACATTAGCATACATTATAACAGCAGCTTGGTGATTTGACTTATTATATGCGCAAGTCATCATTTCCCTGGCGTGGCTGCATTTCCCCATTTGATGAAGGGGGTCCCCAAGATCTCTCATTCTATATATGCAAATATTACAAAATCTAAAAATATCCAAAATACTTCTGGTCCCATGCATTAAGGATTTAGGGAATTCTCAACCTGTATGTTAGAGGGAAACCAGTTGTGGGACCATGGTGCATAAATCCCTTAGTATGTCTATAATTCCACTTTTTGTAAATAAAGTGGCACAAATAAAAGCAAGTATTGTTCTTACGAGCAGCGGAGAGAAGTCTTGTCAGAACAGCAATCCTTTTCACTGAACAAATGTTGCCCCTTAAATAAGTCCAGAGTTCCAAATTCTTGACTTCACTAAGTTTGATGGTTTACAGCAGTGTTTCCCAAACTCGGTCCTGGTGAACCCCTGTGGCTGCATATATATATTATAGGAATAATGTAATTTTCATCTTGATTTTCATTCTACTTTTCTAGGTCTTCTAATTGTTTAATTAATCCAATTTTTACTAATTAGTGGGTCTGACTCTAAAGTAGTTGCAGCCTTTGATCATTCAGTGTTGTTTGTCTGGTTGTCTGATCTGCTCGTTTTAAATTGTCATTAATAAGATACAATGAAGGGGGGGAAAAACTGGACAGAGAAAGGGCAAAGTATAATGAAATCAACAAAAGAGTTAAGCATTATAGCAAAAGCAGAAATATTTCTAAATATATTATACATGTAAAAATCATGCTGCTAAGCTTTTCTGAATGTCGAATAAAAGAAAAAAAAATACCAGCTAATTAAATGAGATCAGTGCTATCAGGTGTTGTCACTGATTAGGAATCTAGTTGGAACAAAAACCTGCAGCCACAGGGGTCCACCAAGACCGAGTTTGGGAAACACTGGTTTACAGGGTCTTTAAGCCCCCTCCCACTATATTAAAAAAATAGTTATTTAAGCAAACTGGTGAATGTTTACATTCTAATTAAATTAACCATAAAATTTAATAGAATTTACCACCACAAGGAACAAACCTGTAAAGTGCCAATCAAGTCAATGTAAAATAAATAAATAAAATCTAACGGATTAAATAATTTTTCTGAAGAACTACACGAGTTACCAATTTTTCCAGACATGACTGGCATGAAATCCAGGGTGTAGAGGTCAGTATTCCTTCAGAGTGGACTGTAATCTCCAAGAGAGGAAGCAGGAACTTGCATTACCAAGGGAAAAATAACCACGGTGGGAATGACATGGATAAATACAACTTTAAAAAAAAAAAAAGTGGAACACACAAAATGTGGAAACATTTATTATATGCAAAACATCAACAGTATCAAAATCTAGTCCTTCATATTCCCACCCACTTTAGTTGAGGGTGATAAGGAGCTGTTACTACTTATAGCTTGTATGGCGATCAAAGGGGAACCAAAACACTGAAGGGTTAAAAGTCACTCAAATAGGGACAACCAACACTTCCAATTAGCTTCAACGCACTTTAGGATGTAGGAGGTGAACCCGAGTCCCAGAGGGGGGGGGGCCCAGAGATGGGGAAAAAAAAAAAAAAAAGGCAAATGCTGAAAAAGTTCAAAATCCATACAGACAACCACTAGGCATGGAATTCAACCCTGGGACTGTGTAGCTGTGTGGCAGCAGTGTTAACGACTGTTCACCCCAGGCACTAGAATCAAATGTAACATTTTAACCTTAATGGCATTAATAACACACATCCTTAACAAATACAAATATAAATATATATAAATACAAATACAAATATATATATATAAATACAAATATATATATATAAATACAAATAATATATATATATATATATATATATAAATACAAATATATATATATATATATATATATATATATATATATATATATATATATATATATATATATAAAAAACACTTTACACAATTCAAATGTTGCCAAGAGCTCCAAAGTAACTTCTACATTCTTGCTCTAACCTGCCTTCTACCCTTGGCCCTTTTTGCTTTAACATTCTTTAGCTATTCAGAGACGTTAGAAATCACTGCTCAGACAGACCAAACTTGCTGACCCAGCAGACAGCTGCTCAGCTGGGCTTGTCTGTAGTGAGAAACGAAGTCAAATCTGAGAAGGCAAATTTTATCTGTTAAGACAGCTCAGTAAACATGGCTATTTTGTATCTTTATATTCCACTGCCTAAAGAAAAGGTGCCAAACAGAGTGAGAGCTGGATCTGTTGTCACTGCATTTAGAAAATATATTAAACTGCACAAAGTATGCAGTAATGCCACCATTTAAAAATAAAAAAATAAAAAAGAAGAAGTCTTTTTTTTTTTTCAAACTTATGAACTACAACACTCATTTCTCCATTTTGGGCTCACACTCTTCAGTAAGGAAACTTGGCAAAGTACATTAGGTCATGCACATTTTAGTTAATTCCTTCATATTACTGAGAATCTTTGCAATCTGTGCTTCTAGTTTGGTCCTTGATACTTCTGCTCATTTATGTGCAGGCTATAAAGCTGACAATATATGGTGGAGTAGTAAATGTTTAACAGATAACTCGCCACCGAGCTGTACACAGTGTTTATACAGTGCATGGGGGTGGGAATGTAATGTAACCTGACTTTTGCACACAGTAAACAGCCTAATGGGCTCCTCACACACAGACACAAAGGATTTATAAAAAGAACAATTAGAAACATATAAAATTAAAACAGTGAGCTGCAGTGCAATAGCAAGAAAAAGTTTTTCCTTCAAAGAAATTCCTAATCTTAATCTTAATCTTAACTAAATTTAGTTCAAACACTTTGTTCAAAACTTAAGTAACCATCCATTCACTTCATATTCTGCTTAAGCCGATGTCACATACAGTACAGTCATGCTCACCCCCTTTTTTTTGTGAAAACCAATGGCATGCTGCCCTACACAGCCCCAGCTGTACAAAAGGTTAACAGGTAAGGCAAGTTCAGCCACAATCTGAACCCCCTACCCCCTAAGTCGTGGCAATGTACTTCCAGATGAATATTAATTGGTTGCCAGCTCTCATGCACACAGTCCTGCTCCAACAACTAGTAGCGAATCCGTCTTGGATCGAGTTGCTGGGCATGTCACATTATGCGACAGACTTCACAGGAGTGTGCCTTTAGACTTGACAAGATTATGTAAATGAAGGCTAGAATGGGGGGGAGAGAGATAAGGATCACTTGAAAAGATACAATGTATCAAGGACTTTAATCAATTCAGATTGGGAGCCAGTGCCTTGTGTATCAATGTATGATAAACAGCAGCAATATAATAAGCAACTAATGGATATCACTGGTTTCCAAATTAGTGTAATACTATACAGTGTATCAAAATGGCTTCATCCATTTAGACCAGTAGAGTTAGTTTGGTTAGTTTAATTAGTTTGGTACTGAGCTAACTAGCATCATCCCAAAATCCACTGGATCTTAATCTGCCTTTTCTAAAGCATCTCAGTGTTGGTACTTTCAGAACTAAAAATACCAAATGTGAAAGCGCAACCGGCCTTGGGCAACCTCATTGTGTCACCTGATACAAATGACTGTCCAAAACAAAACACACTGAGGAGCACCCACAACAGATTTGAATATCAGTTACATATTGCAGCTAAAATGGCATCACTATTTTCTTCCCAAAAAATTTGACAGCTTATCATGTGGTTAAATAAACACACATTGGGTTTCTCACAAATGCCAGAAAGAACAATTTGCCATTTCTGGGTGTAACTCTGGACTTCTTACCTCACACTAACTCTTGTTAATTTGATAAAATGCAGTGGCAAGGGGGTCAGAACGGGTCATGTGGAGTAATGTGGTCATCTAATACAGCATGAACCTGCAGTTCCACGTTGTTGTCAAATGACCTCATATTTTCCATCCATCTCAATGCAGCACACATCTGACTCTGTAGTAACAGTGTGTGCTGCTTCAGTTGGACATAATAGGAGTGTCTAGGGTTTTTTCTTTGGCATTCAACCATTCATGTGAATTGGTCAAAACAATGAAAATCTTTGGCATTAAACTCAAAAACAAAAAGTAAAAATATCAGTTGGAGCTCTAAATATGTAGGTTGTTGATTTAACATATGGTACTGGCAATACCATTTTAATAATGGTTGCCGGTTAAATCCCCCTTGCTTCTGATGTAACCGAACAAACTATAGCGTATAATGGTGTAACTTTGATCAAAACCCTCCTTCGAACATATGGGCAAGTCACAATATGCGCCAATAAGTAGAAATGTTTGTAGCCTTTATGCTGCCACCTTTTCCTAAATATCAGGTCGTGACATTCATGACAGAAATTGTAAAAGTGATTTTGTGCCCACCACTAAGATGTACCATGTGTGCCATTAACAAACAGGAACCACTAGAGTTTAAAGCCAAGTAACTTAAAAACACTTTTACTTTGGGCTTATATCCCAGTATGCATCTGCCCTAAAAAGCACAAAGAGCCTTTGGCTTAACACCTGCTACAGCAAACAGAAAACTAATCAGATTAAACCAGTGGTTCCCAAACTTTTCTATGCACCCCCTAGAAAATGTTTGGTTTATGATTTCACCCACTACAAAAGCAATATCACATTTGAAGATTAAGTGATATTTGTAATTTCTGAACCACATACATTTCTGCAAATTTTAAATATGAATTGAGTAATTTACCTTTATAAAATCTTAATTTTATAAAGGTGTCCCCAAATAAGCTTGGGCTCTCAAAGGACTAATCTGAGGTTTGGGTATCCTGTAAAGCATCAAGCACCATTGGGAAATGGCACATTATCAAAATATCAAGGGGACTGGAGACCCCGGTGAAGTAACAGGTGCCAGTGCACTCCTAAGCAATGAAACACTGTCAATGGACAAGCATACAAACCATTTCCATACTGTGAAGGCAGTGTAGGCTTCCTGGTGGCCAAGATGTTGGGACTACAAACTACCTGGTTGTCATTTCTTACTCACCATCTTCCTTTGTGATCTTGGACCTCCTGTCAGAACATACATTAATAAATATTGAAAATATGAAACTTGTGAAATGCATTGAGTTATCTTAATCGGTCTTATTTCCCACATCCAAATACAGGCTTAGAGGCAACATCTGGCATAAAGCATAAACCCAGCATTGACAGGAGGTACTCCACTGTAGGGCATGGGTATGCCAAAGCAAATCTCACTGCCAGCAAGAGGTTCTAAAATCTTATCAAGCACATCTTGGGTATGTGGGAAGAAACTTGAATACTCTTAGAAAAAAGTGTAAAAGTGAATGTAAATGAGCAAACCGCCGACACACAGCACCTGGTAAAGGAATGAAATCCTCAACCCTGAGGCCACGAGGCAGAAACACTAACCACTGTGTCACCACGCAACACAGCATGAGTCATCTAAACATGCAGTGGCTGCAGACATATGACATACTCATGACATGAAGCAGGCAGGGAAGTATTACTATTACATATCTGAATCCACAGACCAAAAGGCAAAGAATTGAAAAAATAAATACAAAAATAAAAACATGAAACAAACACTGTCAAACAATAAGATTTAAGCCAACTTAACCACAAATCTAAGTAGGACTCCTTAAAGGCCAATAAAAGAAATCCAACCATACTCAAAATTGTGGCAAGAAAGAGCTTAAGCTGTGAAATCGAATTTGGATGCATGATCTTTTTTGCTTACTCTGAACGACCTCCCTACTAACTGACCACAACATTCTCCCGAGAAATACATTACATTAATCATTACCATATACTGTACTTAGTTAATGCTTTTATCTATGGCACCTTACATAATCAGGATGCTACAACTGTTTACATATATTACTTGCAGCTAGGGCACAGACAGATTAAGTGACTTGTTCAGGGTCACACAGAGGGCAGAAACGGGAACTGAAAATGCTACCTTGTGGTTTAAAGACTGAAGCCTAAGCCACTACACTATCTTTATATATAATACACTACCGTGGCTGTTCATTTGTCCGTCCAGGATTTTAAATCACTTGTAGCTCGCAAACCGTTTAAGCTATTGATCCAAACATTGGTACACATATACAACGTGAAGTCTAATATCCGCTTTTAGGGTGATGATTGACCTGCAAGGCTATTCCACTTTTATTTTTATTTTATTGTAGAATCAAACTGCCGTACGCCGTTCTCATCCCCTACCTCTTCATATCTTAAGTCTTCAATCTGCCTCAAGAATAATTTAAGTGCCAGCTTAAGTGAAAAATTAAGGAAAATGTACTAATTAAGTGCAACACAAACACTGACTGACTCAGTTTTCATGCGAAAAGATGCCGACAAAAAATGAGAAGAAGCAGGCCGCTATGGTGCAGAAAAGCAGAGCTGCTCAGGAAACAGCAAACGCATCAACCTCTGAGCAAATGAATGCTAAACATACAGAGAAAATAGACAGAAGCAAGTGCCCTGGACAATAACTCAAATAAATTAAGAGACACGTATCTGGATGTCTAGAAATGTCCTCAAATCAAAAACTTTTACAACAGTTTTGATTCTTTGAACAGTCACAAAAGTGTAACTTTCTCCTCGAATCGCAGATCTTATCTGCAAATCCTATTATATTCGGAGGATAACTTATAAGTGCCCTTGATGAAAATACCTAGTAAAGAAAGCAAGCCTGAGCTAAAGACTTAAACTTAAAATGTTGGAGTGGTTTTAACTTAACTGCATTCTAGCTTTGAATATAAAGGCTGTCTCATAGTACCACACATTTCTTTTTAAAAAAAAAAAAACCACGTTTAAAATGCAGCTGCAGCTATCTGTCACAACACTACATGTCTGTAGTACTCCAGCAGACTTTTTTGAGATTTTGAATCTTCTATACGATACCTGCATTGTCCTTCAAAGTTTCATATTCCACACAAATGAAAATACTGACGAAAATGACCTCTTAAACTCATCCCTTTGGCTGGGTGTTGGGGGTCCCACTGAAAAATTTGCTGCCCAAGGCTGGGTTCCACCTTGCAGAATTACCAACACAGGTCATAGAGGTACAATAGCATATGTTTAAACTACCCAAGGCAACCAATCACAAGACACTTGGTAGGCAACCTTTTCCCATCGATTACAATTATGAAATTCTGCGTGACCCAAAAATAATAACACCCTACCCAAAATGGGGGAAAAACCCAAAGTTTAAGAAGTTGTGCTCTATAAAGCTGCAAAAATGTAGGAGATTTGATGTCTGCTTTCTTTTTAATCAGAAAACTAAGTTTTTTGGCACCACTCTTTAAAATTTTCAATATCCCCACCCTACTCAGAATTTAAGAGCACACCTTTAACAGAGTCTTACCTGGAGCAGACACGTACACACACATAATTATAGTGAGGAGTCCAAGTGTCTGGTGTTGCGAGTGTCCAGATAAAAACCAAGATACAGGCCTTTAATGACCTCTTGGGCACAGCCATCATCAGTGTGTTGACCTTGTCGAGAGGTTTACTTACCTCAACAGTGACATTTATGTTTCTTATGAAGTCAGTAGACAGATTGGGAGAACATGGGGTGTCATGAAAAGGGTGTGTGGCGTTCCCGATATCTCTGCAAATGGATGAAGGTCCAAGTCTTTAGAGTCCTATTGCTTCCTGTCCTGCTAAATGGCTGCGAGACATGGATGCTATCCAGTGACCTGAGATGAAGACTGGACTCCTTCGTTACCGTTTCTCTTTGGAGTACCACTAGTTTGACTTTATGTCGAATGAGCGGTTGCTTATGAAGTCCCGAATGAAATGTTACCTGCATTGTGAGGAAGCTTCAGTTATGGCACAACAGCCATGTATCGCGATTCCTCGGGGGTGATCTGGCTTGCAGGATCCTCATTGTTAAAAATCGAAGTGGCTGGACCAGAACAAGGGGATGCCCATGGATCACCTGGCTGCGGCAGATAGATGGTCATTTTTGGAGAGGGGGACTGGACCGCGTGTCTCCCTGAGTGGTTGCCAACCAGGATCCTGTTTCGTCGTGTAGTGGGTGTGGCAACGCACTGTACGCATGCATGCTCCCCAACCTGACCTGAAGCAGTTAGGAGCACTGGATACAAAATAGAAGTTGCCCAGCTGCAATAACAATACTTACTATGCTGGCAAAAGTTATAAAATAGATACCGAGACGCTTCATACACTGTTATAGATGGGAGAAAGAACAGAATTTGAAACCATTACAAATGATATTACTCAAACAGTACATGCATGATATATGCACATTTGATTAGCACAGTAATGAATCAAGAGCTTTGACTTCATTTATGAAAAACAGTCAGAGAAAAAGCAATGTTTACTGACATGTAGACCCACAAACAATACATTTAATGGAAACTCACAGTATAAGTAGAGGAGGTTTAAAACAAAAAGTTAAAAGAAAAAAAAAGTTATTTGTGCTTTTGCTTTGATACACAGCTATTTATGAAATTGCACTTTCAAAAAAAAAAAAAAAAGTCTTCCTTTGCTAATATTTCATACTGTTATGAGAAATTCACCCCAGATTTTGGACTTTTTACAGAAAGCGTGTATATACATGTACAATATATAGGGTGCTGGTCTTCAATCTATAAAGGTGTTTTGAGAACATAAATTGAGAAATTTTGAATATCACATTTTACGTCAAAATAACTGCAGCATCAATTTAAGCCCATATTGCCAGTCCTATACAATGCTTCAAAAAAAATGAGCCTGCATTTGAAAGAGTGAAAAGGGCAAAAGAGGCAGTGTGGCAACGTCAATCAAATGACACACTCTTCCATCGGATGCAATTGATCTGGCCCACCATCATGCTATCTAAATGGTCCTGCTAAACCCCCTTATATTAAGGTAAACCAAGAACATGACAGAGAGATCCCAGCCTTTGTTTTTTTTTTTTTAATAAAAGATGATGCAGCTCACATTTTCAACTGCTATATTTGCACTATGTGAACTACTATGTCATTAAAAAAAAAAAGAAAAAAAATTGCAGGATTAGGAATCAAAGACAATGTTCATATAGTAGAGTTTTTTGAGGAGGAGGGGGAGGAGATGGTCCATGTTAGGAAGTGACGACTTCTGCAAGTGGGCCGAAATATGACTAATCTAATAGACAGCCAGCAGGGAGCCTTATAAGGAATATTTTACCATGAATGGACAACTGTGATTGTGACAGCCCTGCTATTAGCTTAAAAACCACCCCAAGATCATGACTCACTGCTGAGTAGCAAGACATTAGTCGTGCTTCTAAGTCTCTACAGCCTACTTTTTTGGGACATGTGGTGAAGGAAATAAAGAAGGAAAAAAAAAAAAATCAAAGCTTTATTTAGGTTTAACTGAATTTTCAAGGTGGCACACTACATTGCAACTGGCCTTTCTGGAAACACCAAAGTTAAGCATACTTAAGAATAAAATGAACAAACCTAGTCTGCATTTTACTTTGTTATATTAAAGAGTGGATTGCAGTCTTTACATTGAGATAATCCAGAATAAGGACTTCTAAATATCCACACATCTGCATGCAAATTTCAATTGTAGCAAATGTATCAAATCCATAAAAGGAAGGCGATCCAATTATAATAATAAAAAAAAAAGCTAATGCAAGTAAACTAAACTTTAAATAATCAAATGCAGCACTGGTTTTATTACATAAAATTTCAACTGCTCAGGATTCCGTCCTGGCAAGGGTCATGGTGGCAACACACAGAAACAGACAGATCAATCAATTCTATCTTCACAATAAACTTCATATACTTCTGGTGAAATCCCTGGCACTCACAAGACAGACAAAGGGTGAAGACCTTCATGCAAATTGATGCTGGTCATTTCTAAGAAGGCTGCGGCTTACACAACTTTACCTAGAGATCCTAAAGAGCATCAAAACTATATGCCAAACACAAAGTAACCTTTTCTCAGCCTGGAGAAACAGTCCTTGTACTCCGAGGTCTTTTTAGCTTTGGCAGAGGAGAGCATATTCACCAGGTAATATCATGACATGTCTAGAGCAAAACCTTAAACCAGGGGTGTCGAACTCCAGGCCTGGAGGGCCGCAGGTTTTCATTCAAACTCTTTTCCTAATCAGTGACCAGTTTTCACTGCTAATTAACTTCTTTTCCCTTCATTTTAATAGCCCTGTTCTTAAAGATTTATTCCTCTGAATTGATTCCTTTCTTCACTGAATGGAAATGAGGAATGAAACGAGCCAACAGATGACCAGCTAAAAATCGGTGCTTCAGACTCTGACCAATTTCACAATGAGAAGCAGAATCTTGCTGTTAAACTTATTATTTAATTCCATGACTTGTTGGTGCTCTCATTCTGCCAAAACAGACATTTCCAGAACTGTTGACTTTTCTGTTTTTTCTAAGACCACCCTCACAATGCTTTGGTGAGCAGAGAGATCAGCCTTACTGAGACCTCCACCTTTCTTTATTTTCACATATTTTGTTATGGGCACGGGTGAGCTGGTCATATGGATTCTTGTTTTGTGCCTCGTTATTGTTTGGTTGCTAATTAAGAAAAAGGAAACAACTAAGGGGACTGAGTCAAGGTAATTAAAATTAAGGCAAAAGGTAATTAGCAGCAAAAACTGGCCACAAATTAAGAAGATGGTTAGAATGAAAACCTGCAGCCACTGCGGCCCTCCAGGACGGGAGTTTGACACCCGTGCCTTAAACGGTGGTGCCAATCAACAAGTACGAGCTCTGAAAGATGGTGTTTCACCAACAAATATCTGGTGACTAGCTTATCATAGCCTAGTCAGGCTCTGCACAAGGAAGCCATAAGTGACAATCAATTTGGCACACCACCTAAAAACGGAGGAGGGCTTAGACAGGGAGAAAGGTATGGGTGGGACAGAATGTAACATAAAAGATCTCGTATATAATAAATAATGCATTTTCATATCATTTATAACCACTTCCATACCTCTACTGTCAAAGAAAAGCTTCCCCTAAAAATTGGTTTCATCTCATTTCTATTGTCTTATAACGTTGGGTAGCTCTACCAAATTATATATTAAATAAATAACAGCAAAAGAACAAAAATAATGAGATAAAAATAGAAGAAGTGTGACTGTAGTGGCTAAGCAATTGATTCATGAAGATACACGTTTACAAAATAATCTAAATTCAACAAAAGCAGATCAATGTAACTACTTAATAAAAATATTAACCCATTAGATACAGTATATAATTCTTAAAGTAATAAAAACTAAATAAAAGTACATTGGTGTTTCATACCCTAAACATGAAATGTTTAACTTTCCGATTTGGTACCCAAGTACATACACAACCACTTAATACAAATTACAGGTCACGCGAGCGGCATCCCCATTCTGGCAGCACTGGACCAAAGGAGGGAGAGAACCTTATGGAGGGTTCCAGTCCATCACAGGGCACACAAACATAGGAGACCAATTTACAGTAACTATTAAACCAACAGTAACAGGAGTCTGGTGGGGACATTCATAAATAAGAAGGACAACCAAACTACACATTGACAATGGCCCTGCATGGTATTTGAACCTGGAATGTTGGAAGTTAGTAATGCAAACTAATATGCCCCATGTCTGCTGAGGAGCTATATCATCTTCTACCTCTCCATCTACTGCAGGACCAACTCAAACACAGATTAGAAAGTCTTTTATTTAATTAAAATAAATTAATAAACTATGGTCCCGTGTGATTCCACAAGCTGACGTGGTAAAGGAGATACACAGCAACAACATGACTAAGGAAGTATATTTATCATGATTAACAACATTCCTGCAAAGTTATTCACTTTTTTCAACTTTAAGCTGTATTTATTTTATTTGCTGTCAGCATTAGCACAGTAGAAATTTTATTTACATTTCACTCAAAAACAGTTGAAACAGGAAACCAGACACTTTCTTGTTCTGAAGATTAAAAATCCATGTGAACTAAAAAAATAAATAAAATCAGAAGCCTGATATCCATTACAATTTAATCATCAGCGGTGCTCTGGCTCTTCACTGTACAAGTTATTAGCTGGTATAACCACAAACGTGAAGGTCATATTCACCTCACACCTTTACAACAAGTGTGCCACTGTCGAGTCTGTGTCCGTTTTCACCTCAAAAAAAGCTGAAAAGTTGACACCAGTCACAGCAGGGATACATGACAAATGTTGTTTTAAAGAAAACAAAGAGTGGTAATTAAAAGCAATTATAAAAGATTTATTTTTTAAGCATTTAAAGCCTGAATCAAATACTTTTCAATTCTTCCAAATGGTATTCTACAGAAAAACAAATGTCATTATTTACAACAATCATTATTTAAGTCATGCCAAGAGTCTTTACTGCAGGAAACACAGGACACTGTACTTCGATGGTTTATTAATGTTGATCATTAAATAAAAGTGCATTCTTTTGACTATCAAAAAGATTTTCATTGACACATCAGGTTCACAACTTAGTCACAGCCACTGTGCTCATTTGGAAATACTGATGAAGAAAAAATAAAAACTGTCTTGCAACTTATTATATACTGTAAATGTAGACAGCACAAGAGTTGTCACAGCTAGAAAAATAATACACTCATACACAATCATAAAAAAAATAAAAATAAAAAATAAACTCCTAGGTGGAAGATTTCACTTCAATATTTGCAATCTAGTAAAGTTGACATTACAAATCAATGCACGCTACAATCCATCCATTTAATGGATCTTCACAGGTGGTTGGGGCCTAACCACAAGGCCATCAGGCACAAAGCAGGAACAAACTGTTAGGGACACCAATCCTCTGCAAAGCACAAACTTTGGCAATTAAACTAGCATCGAGTCGTGTGGGTGTGTGTGTGCGCACGTGTGCGAGAGAGACAGAGAAAATTACAAAGGGACAAAAAAAAGATTCAAAGCCATTCTGGATCCATGAGGAAGCAGGGTTATAGTTGTTTGGTTTCTTGGTGTTTAAAAGTGTATCGGTTTTGTTTCGGATCTGTGTTCTCACCATAAACAAACATTTTCCCTGCATAAAAAAGGGCCTCAGTTCTGGAAATGAGAAAAATATTATTAAATTTAAAATTTGCTCAGAAATAAACTCACTACTTCATTTAGAAAAGTAGAACCACAGAGTCAGTCAGTCAATATAGCATCCAGATGTTTGGCCAAGCACCTGAATATCAAAAGAACAATCAAAACAGTTATCCTATAAAGGGAAACCCTACAGCTCCCATCTACGAACATTTTGGATTTAAATCTAAAACAAAAAACAGGGAAGCCTAACAAAAAAGAGAAACAAAAACAGCCTCCTGTTGTTTTGTCAGTGAAGTTATTTAAGAAAAAGTTATAATACTCCACAAACACTGAAAGCAAATCTTATTACTCTAGCTTTAATAGCTGTGCTATACCATACAGCCATTTAAACTAATAAGAGTTTGAGTGTGTTACTTTGATTTGTTCCAGAAGCTAGACTACAGTAATTGACAAGTGTCAAATATTTAAGCCATCACTTCACATAGAAATAAAAAACAAAACAGAAAACAACAAGAAATATTGACATTGATACTGGAATCTGTACACGATACAGGAAAGAGCAATTATTGGTATCAACTAAAAATGGGTGTATTAGTGCACCCTCAGTCTTAACTGCTGTACATGTTTATTCTGATTAACGAACATCAACGAAATTCTAAGTAGCATCCCCAAAAACACCCACCACCACTCAGTTGGTGTCCAAATTCTTACACTGGCTAATGGCAAACATTGATCTTGGATCAAGAAATGACTGCTTCATTAGAAGTTACTTAAACTTGCATTAGGTCCTTACCCTGTGCTTTCAATGCTCAGCTCAAGTACTGATTGGATTGTATAGTGAAATCCGCCAGCAGTAAGAAGATGATCATTGTTGATGATTCACTCTAATAATAATATTTTCCATTGTCCCACACTTAAAGACTTAAAATCAACCCAGTGTGTAACCAACACGACCAGCAAAGGAGCAAAATATATAACAGAGGATACAGGTAATGGCAAGTTACACATTTGGTTCAATTCTCCAAGACATACTCAGTAACTAATAATGGACATGCACCGACTAGAGACGTACAAAAGTACATTCAGTTATAAATATTGAAATGACCGCAGACAGACACTCTAGTGTGGTAGCATCAAATAACTCACAAGGCATGAAACCCACCACCACAGAGATCAAGCAAGCCAGAGAGTGTTCAAGTGTTGCTTTTGAAAAAAATGCTCACTACAGCTATTGATAGCTTTACTCCAAGATTTTACCTTGAACCTGACAAGATCAAAAATTATTTTTAGTTATTCTTCATTCAAAAAATTGTGTGTTAAAAAACTGAGTTAGGACTTTTAGTCATCATGTATTTTATATTTTTAGACTGTGACCCATTAATTTATGTTTAACCATTTCTCTTTAGGTGAGCAAGGATACCCTTGTTTGATTTATTTCGTTTAGAAAACCTGAAGAACAGGTACTGTATAATTTAGTTAAGTTTGTTCCTTTACTGCTATGAACATTAGTGAGGATTCAACAATTTAATCATTTATGGCTGATCTGCTTAGACAAAGTTAAATTTCTACATCCAATGTGCTCTCCGATTTAAGAACACAATCCAATTAAAACTAATACATGGCAGATTCAAACTGAGCCTTCAAGTCATGCATTCTGGAGACAGTAAAACAACATTGTGAGAGTGGACACATTGCAGTTCAACTAGTGGCAGCCTTAAAAGAAAATGTAATGTCTTAGCAGAGAATAATTGTAAATCCAACTGTTTACCTTTTGTGCTTCAACTTTTGTCCATTGATGTTAGATTAAACATAGCATGTGCAAAGTGAAGCACATTTAGGATGTGCTTGAAGTATAAAGCTTGTTGTTTAAACAACATTCTGTAGTTGCTTCTGCTAATATCCATTACCTATAACACACATAACTGATCTTTTAGAAAATAACAGAAACTGTATTTTTACTTTGGGCTTTCCGTGTTCACTATGCCTCCGCTCATCAGATGTGCTAAATCTGGACAATGCTTCCTAACTCTTACTGCCAAGCTGTGGAATAAGCAGACCATCTGATTTTCTACCAGAGCAACACAACCTTACAGCTCATCGTAGAGCTGCTTAGAATTTACCTCTCCTTTGTTTTCCTTTTGGATATCTGCAGTGGTATTGACTAACTGACAAGTAACTTCAGCACTGTTTTGAGCTCTAGTTTTTCTGTCTGTAATAAGGATTACCTGTGGTGCTACACTTCTTGCATTTCATTTTGAATTTTGCTCCCTATTTGTTAACTCTGCTATAATTAATGTGTATACTAATGTATTATTGGCTGCTTTTGCTATTGCATTGAATTCAGGCATTTAGTAAATTAGGAAAATTAACAACCACAACAAAAACCCAAAGGTAAAATCTCAGATTTGAATGATCAACCAATCATTTAATAAATAAATAGGATAGAAACTACAAAAACTGCCCAGGAATGGAGGAAAATAAAAATCAGTCACACAGTGCTTAAAATTGGATAACAGCATCAAAATGTAACAGTTACGCAAAATATTGTAATGTGAAGTAAAAGTAGCCTAAACACCGCATATGTTTGTTCACAATTCACACCACAATGTTTCCAAGTTTAAACACTTATACAAAACATTAGAACAATCTGGACATTTACAGGCCACTTAGCCTAACAAAGCTCACCAGTCCTATTCCCTTAATTTTTCCAAAATAACATCAAGTCAAGTTTTGAAGGACACCAAAGTCCTACTGTCGACCTCACTACTTGGCCACTTATTCCAAGTGTCTCTGGTTCACTGTGTGAAGAAAAACTTCCTAATGTTTGTATGAAATTTACCCTTAAAAAGCTTCTAACGATGTCTCTATGTTCTTGAAGAACTCATTTTAAAACAGTATTCACCCACTGCAACAATTCCTTTCATAATTTCAAACACTTCAGTCATGTCGCCTCTTAATCTCCTTTTGCTTAAGCAGAAAAGGCTCAGCTCTTTTAATCTCTCCTCATAGCTCGTCCCCTGTAGCCCTAGAACCTGACGTTTTCAGCACTGACGTCCTTCTTATAGCTTGGAGACCAAAACTGCACACAGAACTCCAGATAAGGTCTCACCAGTGTGTTATAAAGCTTGAGCAGAACCTATTTAGACTTAAATGACACACAGAACACCTCTACACCTTGGCCCACACTATAAACTCAAAATGACTACTGGTGACAGGACATCTTCCTTACAAATATGGAGGGTATAAGATTAAATTAATCCTGCATTACCACTACTGAAGGGCCACCCTTACAGAAATAATACATTGAGCAATGGCCAACAAACAGCTGCTAGCAACCTTTCTTCAGATGTATTGCTTCTCTGCATTCAAGAAACATTTGGTTCACCGACAAATAACTTTCAAATACAAAATTAGTCAAAAATGACCGACAGCACAATCAGTTTTAATTATCAAGCAATATATTAAAAAAATTAATAAAAATGGTACCAAGAGAACTTTATGGTAGAGTGAAAACTATCTAAGCATCACATTAATATTCTATACAATAGAAAGTCAAAATAAGACAAAACCCTATAATATTATTTGGACTTGGTCAGTATTTTCGCAGTTCTATTCAATGTAAACAGTGGCACTATACAGAAAGGGGATCACTCACATAAAAGTGCATCAATTAATAACTGAATTGCCTTGTACACGGTTAAGGGATTTTGAAACAATTTCAGGTTGACTTGCATTAAGAGTCTCAAGTATGAAATGTGTTTCTAAGACATCAAACTAAACAGTTTATAACTCAAATGTGGTAAACAATGACCACTTCCAAAAATGTATATAAAAAATTGGAGTGTATAATTAAAGTTAGTTTGGTCCATACATCCCCCGTGAACACTGCTTGCACTCTGAAAAGAACAGAAATTTCACATTAACCTCCCTTTTTCATGTTCTCATACTGAGCACAGTACACCAGACTTCCAAGAACAAATCAACTTCACATTATGTCAAGTACTGCTTTAGAAGAAACAAGCCAAAGCCAGATGGGCATAGAGAAACAACATCTTTCACAAAGGGAGACAGCTTCAAACTAATACAAAAATATAATTCAACAGAAAACTTAGCATGTTTACAACTGTATGATAAAGCAGTGATCCAAATGGAATAAGAAACTACAATGGAATGATTGTTAATATACTAAACCTAAAAGGTGAGTGTTAAGGGTATTAGAATATAATAATTTGTGAAGATTGAACTAGTGGTTTGCAGTCAAAAACAACCTTAGATACAAGGCCACACTACATCTGTGATTAAACCGAGTACCTATTACGGAGAACATTCAAAGTATTAAGTAAAACTGAAAAGTGGAAAAGGTTAAATATCTTCATCTTCTGCTTCAGCCTAGACACCTTCTATATTAGAAGCCTTTCAAACTACATACAATTAAATTCATCATGTTCTTTCAAACAACATATTAACTTAATCATGTTTAAAAATACCATTACATTTTCAACAAACAAGTTATTACAGTGCATCTGCCATATACCAATTACTATTAAAATCCTCAAAATTACATAACATTAACATGTTTTGTTCCAACTGTTATGGAACCATGCTCACTCTGCTAATGGCATGTATCTGTATTCTCATTCATATCTTTTTGACCTAATCACCTCCTCTTGACTGAGATATAACCTCTTTACACCACATGCCCACCATCTTAACATATGGGCACTGGCTGGGGGCCCCAGGAGCCCACAATGTTTCTGATGCCCATCAATATTTCTGTTTTATTATCAGAATAGGGGCCCCAGCACAATACTTTGCCTGTGGGACTATGATGCTGTAAAATGGTCCTACACCAACTAAGACCTCTGAGCTTTCCTTAACCACACAACTTATTACCACTACTACAGTAAAATAGGGATAGAGCATCATGTAGCTCTATGCGCTATCCTCGCTTAGGATGTGCATGGACTGTAGAAAGAAACTCCTCAGTTATTTTCATTAAACGTTCCACTTGTCTTCTTCCCCTTATGACATGTTTCATTGACTCATCATACTAAACCTACTCTTTAAAAGCCTCAATAGCCAATGTGGTATAACGATTAGAGCAATGAACTTTAAGCCTCAAGGTTATCATGTCAATTGCCACTTTCAACTCATTAGTTTGATCCTGAGCAAGTTGACTAACCTGCCTATATGTAAACAGTTCTAATATGTGCAGAGCTGCTAAAATTACCAAGAGTAAATAATTCTTTTAAGGAGACAAATGGGTGTTAGGGCCCTCATTTTTGAATCTGTTCCTGCATCCACAATAAATGTCAACCAAGCACCTTCCTTTATCTATGACCAAATTCAAAGTCAGTATTTACTACACTTGAATTATATGATAAAAGTAGCAACTGCCATTATACAACACTTCTGCAGCAGATATCTTCTTACTAATGCAAAAGAAAATGTTCTGTACATGAGTATTTAGCGAGTTATCGAAAAATTTAGCTACAATCCAGAAACATAAAATTTTTTAGCTTTACTGAAAAAAAAAGTTCCTAACATCCTAATCGCGACGCCGCTTTTAGTTTCAGTGCAAAGTTTCTTTTCCCCCCCAATTCGCATGCTTTTTCTTACATTGTCATCGCCTGCTTTGAGATGGATCCTTGCACATTTAGTGCTTTGCTTTGTTGGCTGTAATGCAGCCTGCTCACTCATCAATTTATTTTCAAAGTATTACTCTTAAGTAGCAAATTACGAAACACTTTTTCCCCTACCTAGTTATTCTTTACTCTGAAGGTCATTATATTATGCCTAATGACCAAAAAGTGAAACGGAGCGACGTAAGGCTAACCAAAGAAATACGCATTCGTATCAGACACATCTGTCAATTTCTATGTGCAACAGAGACAGCGAGGGTCTCCGATCATCTCACAAAAGGGTCACAATCACGGCCGTTAAAACGACCTTTAGACTTTTCCTGAGTGAAGGAGCGCAAAGCTGTAATTTCACGGATTGAAATATTGAAATCTGCTTCCGCTCTCTTCCCAGGGCGTCGCAATATCGCTCATTAGTGACTCAGCAAGGACCTGACCCAGCTTCAGACTCACCGAGCATCATTTGCTTGGTTACGAACAAATATATGAAGTGGTGGAAAAGCAGAAAACACTTTAAACTCGCCAAAACATCTTAGATTGCTGCCGTTATATAACGATTCCGCCAGCTGTGTAACAAGTCAAGCAGTAGCGCGGGGCAAAAAACGAGTGATGACAAACTTCACGTGGATCTAGTCTGAACGGGGCTAAGGAAAGGCAACCACACGGAATACTACCACACAACCAAACAACGTAATACAAACTTCTCGGAAGAAAATCGATCAAACAGCAGCTGATTAAAATAGACAGAAATAATGAAATAGATGCGCATATCCACGACCGCACTACCAGTCTTGTCTGCATCGGATACACTCAACACCGAAATCCTTACCTTCGTAAAGCAACAGAGAGACTGTGGTTTTACCAGCTTTCTTTTCAGCCCTCGGGGGCAAGTCGCGGGAGGAAAAGAGTTATAGCTCTGTCACTTTTTATCCAGTTCGTGCGAAAAAAGTCAGTTGGCAGTACAATTAATACATGTACATTTAAAAAAAGATGACTACGCAATGTCGTTTACATTTTCTTGTATCTTGAAGAATCTTCTTACACCTAGACGGATGGTCCTGTACATAAAACTTACTCAGCAGCGCATTCTTATTTAACAACATGTCTCACGTCCCAACAACCTCTGCAGCCAAGACGCGCTGCCGTCTACAGTCCTAGTCTGTAGAAACTGCGGGAAAAGGCACACAGCTGATTGACGCTGGTTAGGTGCGCGGTTCATGATTGGCTACTTCTTTCCTAGAACCGCCTAGCAACCGCATCCTATTGGGCAGATTTGCACAATCGTGATAAGTTGTCTGTACCGAAGCGCGTCCATTTAAAAATAAAGCATATACTAGAAGGGCCTACGTCATTTTACCCAGAGAGTTATTGCAATTGGTCGAAAATGGTAAAAGCACGAAATAGTCACGACACGTTTCCTCGGACTCGATTTGATGACGTAGAGTGAGTGTGTTGCCGCAGATTACAAGCATTATGGTAAAGCAGCACCTGATTTGTTTCCTTTTCTACAGGTGCAAATTTGTAAAACTTATCTTCACTTATTTGGGCTAAACTGTGTGATTTAAGATTAAAACTGTACATCTGATGGTAGTAATTAGAGGTTTTAAAGCACTGCACAATGCATCTCTTTTTGTCAATTGATTATTTTTGTATACTTCGCGTCATGTATTTTTTAGTACTATAATTATTTGTACATATATAGAGTGGCTTTACTGTAGAATAAGGACATCATATGCAATTCCATCTGACATAATTTGTACTTTCCGCAGTTTCCTTTTTTCCCCACGAGTGTGTGCGTTGGGTCTGCTGTGCATTTTTTTCGCTTGGTAGAAACGTTTCTCAGGTTACTATCGTTTCTTTCTACATCCCAAAATATACTCAGCAAAAAAAGAAACGTCCCTTTTTCAGGACTGTGTATTTCAACAATAATGTTTTAAAAATCCAAATAACTTTACAGATCTTCATTGTAAAGGGTTTAAACAATGTTTTCCATGCATGTTCAATTAACCATAATCAATTAATTAACATGCACCTGTGGAATGGTCGTTAAGACCTTAACAGCTTACAGAAAGTAGGCATTTAAGGTCACAGTTCTAAAAACGCAGGACACTAAAGAGACTTGTCTACCGACTGTGAAAAACACCTAAAAAAAGATGCCCAGGGTCCCTGCTCATCTGCGTGAACGTGCATTAGGCATGCTGCAGGGAGGCATGAGGACTGCTGATGTGGCTAGGGCAATAAATTGCCATGTCCGCACTGTGAGACGCCTAAGACAGCGCTACAGGGAGACAGGAAGGACAGCTGATCATCCTCGCAGTGGAAGAGCCCGGATCTCAATCCCATTGAGCACGTCTGGGACCTGTTGGATCGCAGGGTGAGGGCTAGGGCCATTCCCCCCAGAAATGTCCAGGAACTTGCAGGTGCCGTGGTGGAAGAGTGGGGTAACATCTCACAGCAAGAACTGACAAATCTGGTCCAGTCCATGAGGAGGAGATGCACTGCAGTACTTCAAGCAGCTGGTGGCCACACCAGATACTGACTGGTACTTTTGATTTTGAGCCTCTCTTCATTCAGGGACACATTGTGAAACATTTTTAGTTTATGTCTTATGGTGTTGACTCTTTTAGTGTTCATACAAATATTTACACATTAAGTTTACTGAAAGTAAAAACAGTTGAAAGTTAGAGGACGTTTCTTTTTTTGTTGAGTATAGTATTAAGTTAGTGGACTACAGTTGTCCCTGTCCTATAGATTTTTCGACAACTTACTCCTCCAGTACAGACGTTCTGGTTGTCATTCGCAATCTACTTAAGCAGTTGGCTTCTCGTCATTTTGGTATATGGAGGCATGGTAATCTAAAATCGCAAATGAATGACACTGCATTATGTCTTTTTTGTATACTTTGGCGTCGGTGAGCGCTTCAGAGTCGTTCGCTCATTTTCAGTAATGGCTCAGAAGTTTCCACTCGAGGGAAAAAAAACAATCATGATTCTCGAGAGTTGCCGGATTCATTTGAAGTCAAAGGAGGACAGAGGTTGGGCTGGACGAACCCCTTTGGTGGATCGATTGCGCGGAGATACCCTCAGTTTCATCGAAACCTATGATGGATTGGTTTTGGGAGGTGGGGGGTTTGTGCTTGCTGCTATGCCCCTTGGAGTTTCGTGCAGGCTGATAAAACGTGAAGTCAGGCAGTCAGTCATTTTCTAACCCATATATTCCTGAACAAGGTCGCGAGGGGTGCATGATCCTGTCCCAGCCATAATAAGAGGAAAGGCTGGAACAAAATCTGAACAGGGTGCCAGTCCCTCGCAGGGCGAACACACACCCAACCACACACGGGGCCAATTTATTATCGCTAATCCACCTAATCTGCATGTGCCTGGACTAGGAACACCCGGAGGAAACTCACACAGACATGGGGAGAACATGCAAACTCAACGCAGCGACGACCTGGGATGTGAAAACTGGTCGTCTCCTTACTGTGAGGTGTCGGTGTGAACCAATTTATTGCCTGTACTTAATCTCATTTACTGGAACGGTGCAAAAACGGGACATTTTCCAGGTTTTTATCCTTGCCTGCTGGATGAAGGACATGAGGCGGACATTCGGCAAAACCATATGTGGTCCATAATAATTAAAGCCTGCTTGTACATGTATGTCTAGCAATGGCCTAGAATGATATATAACATGTCTTCAAAATGTATTCAGACCCTGCACTCTGACCCCAATGCGAAAATTAACAAATTCCTAATACAATAAATTGTATAAAGCGAAATAAAAAAAAAAAGAGTGAGGCCACCTACCCATTACCATCAAGGGACTGCTCTCAGCCCTATAAAGACGAAGTAAAATCCACAGTTCCTGGCATTTCATTAAGTGCACTAGCATTGGTGATTTTCCTTTGGGATCATTCTGTGCTTTTGTGAATTTACTGGATTTTTGATCTTATTCTCTGTTTTTAACTTTGTATTCTGGATGTGTGTACTTGTTTACCTTGGATTGCCTTTGCCTTTCCACTCATAGTATCTGTGCCTTTTGTGTTCCGTGGAATGTCTCTATTTTAAGAACTTTTTTGTGTTAATAATTCTTTCATTTATTAAGATTCTGTGTTTGCCTTTTTTGTGACTAGCCATAGTCCGATGCCTCCCACCCTCCAGTGGGCATTTTTGGAACATATTGTGCTTAGAAACCCTAAGTTCATGACACTCATTAGTTATAAACAGGTACCTAAAATCCTCTCACTCAGTTTATACCTTCCTGATGTCTGCATCTTTTTAAAAATTTCTAGCTGAAGGCCAGTGGTTTGTATCAGGGCATTTGTTCTTCTCTGCTCCTCTGCTTTTGACTTTTTTGAGTTCAGCTGAGCTCAGCAAAGCTAAAATTAAATCACGTTTCTTGTCTGACATCATCTAACTTAAAGTAAAGTGCTTATGTCTATAACAAGCTAAGTTCCCTTATCTACTATATTATAAAATGCCAAGGTCTTTGTGTCCAGTCCTTCTGTCCAATCTGATTTTTCAGTTTGTCTTTGATGACACAGCAAAACAGGAAGAGGAAGTGTGAGACACACGAGGAAGAGTAAAGGCGTATGCTGAGAGAGTTGCTTTCAAAGACAGAAGTATAAAACCAAGCAGGAGGTGAGAAAAGCATCTCAAAAACAATGACAGAACGTGCCTGAAAGATGGGGCGCCAGTTAAGAGATCTTCACACACCAAAATACAGAGGAAACGTGCTGAAGGAACATATAGGGCAAGGGATAGCAAATATTTTTAAATAAATCTACCTGTCTTTGACAGAAACCATGGCTAGTTTATTTATATATAAATGTAAGCTAGGTTTTAAATATGTATATTTTCACACATGAGGATCAGAGGATGTCCTCACAGGCTAGATCGAGGTATATAATAACCTGCCAGAGTGAGAGGGGGTGCTGTCATTAACATTCTCTTCTCCTTCTCTCCCCAAAGTGGTGAGAATCCGCCCAGTGAGGGCATTTAGGTCTACCCCTTAAAGTTCATCAGTTATAAGAAACCAAGATTCCTGGATAGGAGGCATCTTTTACAAACAGAGCAACCCACCAGACGGAGCTCCTGAGATTGACCCCTACTTCTGCGGCTGAGAGCCAAATCAGTTTTGTTTATATTTTCACATAATTCCAAGAGGCATTTTCTTTTGTTGGACTTTTTTGTTGAATAAACAGGACGATCCGGGTTGGAGTCCAAACTTTTACCTTTGCGCAACCTGTCATTCCTATAACCGGCCACAGTTTATCCATATATACATATGTAGCAAACCTCTGACTTCTAGAAAGTGCAGAGATTGCCACCCGGTTTACATATCAAAGAAGCTGTTACTGTTTTAAAATGAGGGATGGATAGAATCAGGCCAACACCAAAGTCCTATAGTATTACCACCATGGCTCTCTAATATTTACAACACCCCATATAGATTAAACCCATCCAACAAACAAATATATAAATATCCCTTATTTACTATAACTACTTATAAACACAGTAAAGAAAAATAATGACAAAAAGTACCAAACACCACAAACAAACTCCCATATGACAATATTTACAGTCCTGGAAAAAAGTCTTTACTGTAGGTGATGAAAGTGGTTCTGGAAACATAAACAATAGTTAAAGGATGGAAGGATATGCGGAATACTCCATTTTAATAAACTGCTTCCTGGAACTTGGATAGTGAATAAAGTCCTACCACCAGAGTCCAGAAGAGAATAGTCTTTGGGGGCACGTGTCTAATCAAAAAGTGCATCAGTGGACTGCATTGGGAGGTAATAGAATCCACCACCATCCTTAAATCTGGTGGCCATGCATCACCCTTCTCCTCTATGAACACCCAGTTAATACAAGATTTAGGTGCTGCTGATGATGAAGTAGATCGGAAAATGGTATAATCAAAAAGTCCTGCCGAAACCTTCTCTTCTGGTTTTATCTGTACAGTGCCTACAAACCACAAACTACAAATCCCAAAAGCCCCTCCGCATCCATGCAAATCTGTTTAAAGACACAGACGCCAATTTACAATCAGGAATCTGTGTGACCAGTGTTGTCATTCATGTTTGACAATCACTCAACAGGACGTACGTACACAAAAATAAAACCCCCATTACACACAAACAGCACAATACACTGCATATGTGCAAGTTAAAAATTAAAAAAAAAATCAAACACTTCCGCATGTCAGAGTGACATATTAATCGAAATCTTTCCAATATTGCTATACCATCATCTAAATCTGGGGTGTCGAACTCAGACTGCTCTGTAAGAACAATGATCACATTTTGTGTAATCCTAATAAATCAATATTACAAAAACTAACACTGTGCTATGCTTGGATTTTTTCCCTTGGTTCTGAGCATGTGAGTTTTAAAATTTCAGTTAGTTAATTGTCTCTGATTTAAATCTCAGTTTTACTAAAAACCAGCAACTGCTGGATATCCAACAGGAAGAGAATCAGTTGACCAATGGCATAACAAGTTTCTTTATTATCTTTCCAGAATATTTATCACAGATGTCAAAGTCCAGGGCTGGAGGGCCACAGTGGCTGCAGGTTTTCATTCTAACTATCTTCTTAATTAGTAACCATTTTTCTTTCTGCTAATTAACTTCTTTTGCCTTAGTTTTAATTAATTTGACTCATGCATGCCCCTTAGTTGTTTTTTTCCGTAATTAGCAGTCAAACAATAATGAGACACGAAACAAGCCACCCACATGACCAGCTCAACTGTGACCATCACACAATATCTGAAAATAAAGAGGGATGAAGGTCTCAGGAAAGTTGCTCTCTCAGGTCACCTTGGAAGAAAAACGGAAAATCAACAGTTTTGGAAATGTCTGATGTGGCAGAATGAAAGCAGCAACAAGCCATGGAATTAAATAGCAGGTTTAATTACTAGCAAGAATTGGCTTCTTATTAAGAAACTTGTTGGAGTGAAATTGGTTGGAGTTTGAAGTCCCAATTTTGTTAGTCATCTGTCAGTGTCTCGGTTCTGTCTGACTGTCCTTTAATGAAGAAAAGAATAAATTCAGAGGACTGAATCCATAAAAACAGGGCTATTAAAATGAAGGGAAAAGAAGTTAATTAGTGCTAAAACCTGGTCACTGATAGGAAAAGGGTTAGAATAAAAACCTGCAGCCACTGCAGGCCTCCAGACCAGGGAAGTATTTTCCATACGTCGCTTAAATCATCTGAGATCAGATGCCTCATCTTGGATGAGTTAATGCCGGTGAAGCTCATCCGGGATCAGTCAGTTTTTCAAACGCAGTCATGTAGTAGATTAGTCTAGCTGGATCTAATCATCCGAGATGAATGCACACCCGTGCTGACTGAATAGGCCATATATATTGGGTCTAGAAAACATGATCAGCAAGTCATTGATAGGCTGCAACAAAATGACAAAAGAACAGGTGCATTTTTTCACACGAGCGAAGCAGGACCTTTCATTCGAAGGATATGAAGAATTTCAAGATTTAATATGCACAAGGGGTAACACTGCAAAAGCAGTCCAAACCAGAAAATATGGCTAGCAAAAAGTGGCCGACAAATTAAAACGCCAAGTAGTGTGCATTGTACTTACTGAATGCAGTGTTTCATTTCCTATGTGTCAGATTAATTATTATTTAATATGTCATAATTCCAGATCAAACATGAGCACAAGGAGAACATGGGAACAGATTAAAGTGAAGTACAAAAATATACTTCAAACTGGTAAATATTGGTATATAGCTAAAGAATTGTTGGCATAAAGAATCATATATAATATAAAAAACATTAATTTTAAAACTAATAAGAAGGCAGACAAGCAAAAAACAGGTTGAGGTCAACGCGGTCCAGACCTAACCCATGCAGAAGAGTTGGCTCTCCAGCAAAATGCCCATCACCCTGCTTCTGAGGGCATTACAGGGGGAAGCTCCTCAGCAGAACCAGTAGCAGGATGCAGTGGTCACTTCATTTCAGGTAAAGGATGGTCATTGCATATATTTGTCCTCAGTGTGTGCCATGGGTATGTTCCATATAGCCCTCTTTTTTGTTGGGTCAGTTGCAGGGAATGTCATATCCCTAGAACTTGTGTCTGACCAACAAGATATTGACGAAGGTCAAATATTTGATGAAGACACTGTGTCTGATTATTCATCAGGAGGAGAAGTACATTTTCCAAATAATGTTTGATCAAACTCCACTCTGATCAGTCCCATGTGCCCCAATCACATTTGGAAATCCTGGGTAATGAGAATGTTAGGCTGATTGTGAGATTCTTTATGGAACTGTGGGTGTTTTTGCCTGTGTACCTTCAATGGCATGAAATGCCTCTTTTACTGTCTGCACACGCAGGTGTCCAGGAAACACTATGAAAACCCGAAGGAAATATTTCAGAGCCAAACAGACTTTACGAATTGCCTGGCAAACTACTTTTAGACAGATTTTCTGCATTGCCTACAGTATATAAAAAAGGTGCCGTTTGCAAAAAACCTCAAAGCAATGCATACTGCCTGTGTGGTTGTGAGAGCCCGACTTCGCCTAGTTTGACTTCGAATATAAGGTGCTAATAAATCTTTTGAGGTACAATATTCCCCCTCTGCTAAAGCAGTATCTTTCGAAAAGAATTTCCTCCAGGAGCAATAAAGGATCTTGCCGATCGTACAGAACCCTCTCTATATGAAATTCTCTTCTTATAATTTGCACACCGATATCAACTGGTCGCTCATTCATGAACAATGAAGCCATGACTGAATGAATTCCATGCGCGGACACTGATTAAGTGTGTCAGCTAATCCTTGTTTACACAGAACAAACCTGCTCCGAGCAGGTTTGAGGATTTGGATGTGCTGGTATGACAACACAGCCAGCAAGAGTTTCAAAAAACCGACAGATCCAGGATCAGGCCAAATCGTCAACAATTACATCCAGCTAAACGAGTAATCCACGTACAAAAAATACCCTCCTGGAGTTTGACACCTGTGATAAATATTGTGGAAAGGTAATAAAGATAGTTGTTAACCATTGGTCAGACTCTATTCCTGGAGGACATCCAGTAGTTGCTGGTTTTTACTCATACTGAGCTTTAAATCGGGGACAATTAACTAACTGAAGTTTTAAAACTCACATGTTCAGAACCAAACAGAAAAAAATCCAAGCATAGCACAGTGTTTGTTATATGATATTGATTTATTAGGATTGCACACAATGTGATTGTTGTTCTTGCTGAGCAGTCTGCTCTGTTAGTTCTCTTAAACAATTGTATTTGAAAACAATGCAACACCTTCCAGATAAACACACACACACAAACAAAGGGCAGATAAACCGCACATCATGCCCACTTCACTCAGTGACCAAGCATGCTCATACACATCAGTTTTAGCAGCATTTTAGATTTATTGGCAAATTATGAACATATTTACATATTTTAATGAAAGTTTAATAAGTCAAACTCAATGCATTTCAAAATGTCAATACATGTTTCAAAGATCCCCAATGTGCTACATTTATCAACACTAAAAACCATCCGGTATCACATATCTACATTTTTGTGTGAAGACATTTTTAACATTTATGTAAATGTACTCATAACCACCTTCCATCTCTGCCCATGGACAGAGAAGAAGAGAAACTTCCGAAACATTTAAAATGTGGTGTTGGCACAATTTACACAATTAGCTCATGGAATAATAAATGGAAAAAAACAAGCACTGGATATGTTTGGAGAAGAGAAGAAAGGTTACTTGTCAATATGCAATCAGGAATAAGCAGAAGAACTGGACTGGACACATTCTCCACACTGACTCCCTTTTTAAAGAATTCATATACTGCAAGCTGTACTGGGCAGCAAAAAAGAGAAATAGGAATTTCCGTCAGCATAATCAAGTCAACATCAATCTGGGAGACTGTTTTCTAAATAGCATTACGGGACAAGGTTACATTATATATATATATATATATATATATAGTGAACTATGGCCAGCCGTTTATCCTGGCCAATACCCCCACGCCGCTAGATGGAGGTGCCCCAAATGCCAGCAGGGCATCATGGATATTGGAGTTTTTCTTCACAGCCCTGCTGGATACCATGGGGGCCACAAGGGAACGATGCAGGGAGTCTCAAAGACTTTTATGTACCCTTTACCCCGGAAGTACGTCCTGGTTACAGGGACAGAGGAAATGACGTACTTCCAGGATGAAAAAGAGGAGTTTTTGATCTGACCCGGAAGTGCTAAGCAGTCACATGGACTGAGGGTTCAAAAGCACTTCCGGGTCACGGACTATAAAAGATTGTGGGAACTCTCAGACGAAGAGCTGAGCTGGATGGAAGGGTGGCAACGCAACTTGGAGTGGAAGATTGTTTATTGTATTGTTATTGATTGGTTTAATGAGTTTTGTGGAGAGGAGGGTGCTTTGTACACTACTGTTAATTAATAAAGTCTACTTTTGGACTTTTATTTGGTGTCTGACGTATTGCCTGAGGGTTCAAGGGAATGATAGCACCCCTAATCTGTCACTATATATATATATATATATATATATATATATATATATATATATATATCCATCCATCCATCCATTATCCAGCCCGCTACATCCCAACACAGGGATAGCACATGACAAGGCTAATGCCTGAACCAGATGTTCTTCTTACCACTTTGTCAGTCATGGCCTGATCTTGCAGATGTTATACAGAGGGAATCTGTATGAATGAGACACACTTGCAGTGAGGTCAAAACAGAAATGTGGAGACCTTGAAGACCAGAACCTTTTAAACAACAGTGAACAGTGGTTTTAGGACTTCAATTTAAAGGATACATTTGGTATTATTGAAGCTATTTCTTCAGAATCATGGTAATTATGGTCTGTATTAGTTTGTTACATGAAATTGCATTCTAAAGTGGAGCATATTTTATAACTTATAAAAAACAACTAGCCTGCTCTTGCTTTTTATAATGGAGCTTATGAATAATGGGGTCTCAAAATAAAGAAAAGCCTTAACACGTTCCGAATACTGTATGTCCAATTTTCAAGCCTAAAATGTTATTGAGTATTGACCTGTATCTTGAGATCACATAGATATTGCAAAATAACATATCCATATTAAGAAGGTAAAAGGTGAAAGGGAAAACACAGTTGTGAGATTCAGCCATTTTAAAAAGAGACCAGGTGGGTGCTTCACTTCACCAACTATCCCATTTATCTTACACCACAGACTCTTTTAGACTGAGGGCTGTGGATTCACCTGAAAGGCATCACCAAGTGCCATTATTGACATTACAGAATGTTGATTCCCAGGTATGAAATGTTCTGTAGACAATAATAACAGAAAAAGGCATATTTATTATCACTTATATTATTTCAATAAGCTTATTTTTTTATTTTGCAAAAATAATGTCTGCTGCCACAGGATTGATAATGCACATACGAGCATCACTAAGAGAGACTATTGAGCACGCATGTAGGATGCAATCAAGTGACAAGAACTGAACATATTATCCGTCTATTCAAACCACTTATTCAAGACAGGGTCATGGAGCAGCTGGAGCCTATCCCAGCAATCATTGGATGCAAGGCAGCAACAATTCCTGGATAGGGTGCCAGAATACTCTAGGACCACCTTAGCAATGCCAGTCCACCTAAACTGCATGTATTTGGATTGTGGAAGGGAACTAAAGAACCCAGTGGAAACTCAGAGTTTACTGTGACACACAAGCCATCTTGTTGCCCAGTACTATTACTATTGATAATAATAATTACTGTCCACAATATTTCCCATCCATTAATCTATATCGTGGCCAGGTGCAGGAACGACACACTGCCAGAAGAAAATTTGGGGTGCCAACTGGTTTGTCCCGTGTAATGAACAAGCCAAATAAACAAAAGAAACAACTGTTTTTGCGTTGTTGCTCTTGTCTTTGGGCAATAATTTACAAAAGAAAGCTTGGATTCTTAGCTGTCGGGTCAGTTTGCTTGGGAGAGCCAAAAATGACAACTTCTTTCAGGAAGCTGGGGTTTTTATTGACGGGGAACAGAAAGGAGCAGAGTAGAGTCAGGTGCTCTCACTGGTGGTTTCTCTGTGTTGTGGGGAGACAAGTAGAAGACAATGTTAGCAATAGTGCCCTTTCTTTTCTTGGAGGGTTATTAGATACCTCAACAGAGCCAGTAAGGAGATCCTCCAAAACACGTGCATGACAATATTTTTATTATGTTGCCGGTCCAAATCCTGTTACTGCCAAAAGGGATCCTACTCTGTTAGTTTCTTGAGCAAGGCCACTAGCCCGAAAATTGCTCCAGGGGTGCTGTACAATGGCTGATCCTGCACTTTGACCTCCAAAGTTCATGCAAAAAGAAAATTTCCCCTCAGGGATTAATACAGTATGCCAAAATAATAGAATTTTTGTATGTCTGTGTGTATGTTTGTATATTACCAATACAATCCTAAACTCTTGGACCAATCTGAACCAGATTTTGCATAGTTCCTCTTTAGGACCATACAGACAAGATACGCTTCCATGAAACCTGGACAGCTCTCCGGCCCCCAACCCGGTTTCATCCCCTTGACACATAATAAATGTGGTAATGTTTCTTTATTACCCATTTCAACCAAATTACTACCTAGAGGTTTTCTGGGTTGGAGACTACAAATACAATTTTTTTTTTCAAAACTCAAGATGGCAGAATCAATATGGCTGACCAAACTTATTCCACATGAAAAATGTAGGTACTATATGAGGAGGGTCATTACCTTTTTTTTAATTTGACCATTATTTCATTGAAATGTTTTTTTTTTTTCATCAAGGCTCTTGCCTTTCACACCACTGGACCCTGAACATGCAGCAGCACTGCAGCTACTGATCTCCTTAACTCTCCTTCTTCATCTTCTTTCGGCTACTCCTGTTAGGGGTTGCCACAGCGGATCATCTTCTTCCATAACTTTCTGTCCTCTGCATCTTGTTCCATTACACCCATCACCTGCATGTCCTCTCACCACATCCATAAACCTTCTCTTAGGCCTTCCTCTTTTACTCTTCCCTGGCAGCTCTATCCTTAGCATCCTTCTCCCAATATACCCAGCATCTCTCCTCTGCACATGTCCAAACCAACTCAATCTCGCCTCTCTGACTTTGTCTCCCAACCGTCCAACTTGAGCTGACCCTCTAATGTAGTCATTTCTAATCTTATCCATCCTCGTCACACCCAATGCAAATCTTATCATCTTTAACTCTGCTACATCCAGCTCTGTCTCCTGCTTTCTGGTCAGTGTCACAGTCTCCAACTCATATAACATAGCTGGTCTCACTACTGTCCTGTAGACCTTCCCTTTCACTCTTGCTGATACCCATCTGTCACAAATCACTCCTGAAACTCTTCTCCACCCATTTCACCATCTCTTTTTCACCTCTCTTCCACACTACCATTACTCTGTACTGTTGATCCCAAGTATTTAAACTCATCCACCTTCACCAACTCTACTCCCTGCACCCTCACCATTCCACTGACCTCCCTCTCATTTACACACATGTATTCTGTGTTGTTCCTACTGACCTTGATTCCTCTCCTCTCTCTATCTCCACCTCTCCAGGGTCTCCTCAACCTGTTCCCTACTATTGCTACAGATCACAATGTCATAAGCAAACATCACAGTCCACAGGGACTCCTGTCTAATCTTGTCTGTCAACCTGTCCATCACCATTGCAAATAAGAAAGGGCTCAGAGCTGATCCCTGATGTAATCCCACCTCCAACTTGAATGCATCTGTCACTCCTACCGCAGACCTCACCACTGTCACACTTCCCTCGTACATATCCTGTACAACTGTTACGTACTTCTCTGCCACTCCAGACTTCCTCATACAATACCACAGCTCCTCTCAAGGCACTCTGTCATATGCTTTCTCCAGGTCCACAAAGACGCAATGCAACTCCTTCTGGCCTTCTCTAAACTTCTCCATCAACATCCTCAGAGCAAACATCGCATCTGTGATGCTGTTTCTTGGCATGAAACCATACTGCTGCTCACTAATCATAACCTCACATCTTAACCTAGCTTCCACTACTCTTTCCCATAACTTCATGCTATGACTCATCAATTTTATTTCCCTGTAGTTACTGCAGTCCTGCACATCCCCCTTATTCTTAAATATCGGCACCAGTACACTTCTTCTCCACTCCTCAGGCATCCACTCACTTTCCCAGATTCCATTAGACAATATGGTTAAAAACTCCACTGCCATCTCTCCTAGACACCTCCATGCTTCCACAGGTATGTCATCTGGACCAACAGCCTTTTCATTTTCATCTTCTTCATAGCTGTCCTTACTTCCTCCTTGCTAATCCATTACACTTCCTGATTCACTATGTCCACATTATCCAACCTCTTCTCTCTCTTATTCTCTTCATTCATCAGTCTCTCAAACTACTCTTTCCATCTATTCAACACATTCTCCTTGCTTGTGAGTACATTTCCATCTTTATCCTTTATCACCCTACCCTGCTGCACATCTTTCCTAGCTCTGCCCCTCTGTCTAGCCCACTGATCCTTTTCTCCCTCTTTAGTGTCCAACCTCTCATACAACTCATCATACACATTTTCTTTAGCCTTTGCCAACTCTCTCTCCACCTTGTGCCTTATCTCCTTACACTCTTGTCTACTTTCTGCATCTCTCTGACAATCCCACTTCTTCTTTACCATCCTGTTCCTCTGTATACTCTCCTGTATTTCCTCATTCCACCACCAGGTTTCCTTTTCCTCCTTCCTCTTTCCAGATGTCACGCCAAGCACCCTTCTTGCTGTCACTCTTACTGCATCTACTGTAGTTTCCCAACTGTCTAGTAGCTCTTCACTGCCACCCAGTGCCTTTCTCACCTCCTCCCTAAACTCAACCTTGCATTCTTCCTTTTTCAACTTCCACCATTTGATCCTTGGTTCTGCCCTCACTCTCTTCCTCTTCTTGATCTCCAACGTCATCCTATAGACCACTTGTACGTAACCCTATATTCCTCCCTCTGCTTAAAATACGTATTCACCACAGCCATGTCCATTCTTTTGCCAAAATGCACTATCCTCTGACCTTCTTCATTTCTCTTCTTGACACCATACCTACCCATCACCTCCTCATCTCCACGGTTCCCTTCACCAACATGTCCATTGAAATCCGCTCCAGTCACCACTTTCTCTCCCTTGGGTACACTGTTCATCACTTCATCCAACTCACTCCAAAAATCTTCTTTCTTGCCCATTGCACACCAAACTTGCGGTGCATATGCACTAACAACAGTCATCATCACACCTCCAATTTCCAGCTTCATAATCAGTACTCTGTCTGACACTCTTTTCATCTCCAAAACACTCTTGACATACTGTTCCTTCAGAATAACTCCTACCCCATTTCTCCTCCCATCCACCCCATGATAGAACAATTTGAATCCACCTCCAATCCACCTGGCCTTACTCCCCTTCCATTTAGTCTCTTGCACGCATAATATAGCAACCTTCTTTCTTTCCATCATATCTGCTAACTCTCTCCCCTTACCAGTCACACTGCCAACATTCAAAGTCCCTATCCTCAGTTCCACTCTCTTTACTTTCCTCCTCTCCGCCTGCCTCCGGACACTTCTCCCCCCTCTTCTTTTCCTTCTTCAGCCAACAGTAGCCCAATTTCCGCCAGCACCCTGTTGGCTAACAGTACTGGTGGTGGTCGTTTTTAACCCGGGGCTCGTCTGATCCGGTATGGAAATTTATATTGAAATTTGTATTGTTGTCCGCATATTGATTTGGCAAAATTTTACCCTGGATGCCCTTCCTGACGTAACCCTCCCCATTTATCCGGGCTTGGGACCAGCACAAAGAAACTCATTGGTTTGTGCATCCCCTGTGGCTGGGTTCTGATCTCCATAACCCTGCGACTATGGAATTGCTGCTGCCCTACATTCAAAACATCTGGACACTTGTACAGCATTTGGAGAAGACAACAGCTAGAGCACCATGTGGCTAACTCCTGCATTCATCTCCATCAACTATTATATTGGGTCTCTCTGTAGAGGATTCTATAATACAAGGTATGAACATATTATTTGTGTCATAATTAATTTGCATTGCCATTGTGGCTTTGAGGCAGCAATGTAAGCAGAACAATCTTTTCACATTGTGATTTCCATCATTGAATAGTCTATTCCATGGTGCTAACAGTTTGTGCTGGGCACAGATGAAAACCAGGGATGCTAAAGGTAACTGGTTCCAGGCACTAGCAGAATATGCCAGCTTTACACAGACAGTGACCATGTTCTGTAGATGAATGATCCATGAAGCAACAGTACTACCACTGAGCCAAACCCCCATTTGTGTTACAGAGACAGCAAACAGAAATCAGTATTCATTGTACTTTTTACATAGACAGTATTAAGCAAAAGCTTGAAATTTATTATTAAAAGAGAAATAATTTATACACATCAAGCATAAGAATCAACAAAGTTTGTCTCTATCTTGCATAAAACCCTGGAAATTTCTAGTTCAACAATTTGTGAACAAAACAGACAAAAGAAGACAAAGAGCTGGGGTCCCACAGGATATCCCGTTTCATGTCTGGTGGAAGATGAAAGGAAAAAGGTGAAAAATACACCAAAACAGAAAGGTATAGGCAATTAGGCCACCATGTGGTGCATTGGTTAAGGAATTAAAACCCTGAGTGTGTAGGTTCAAATTCTGCTACGGTCACTGTGTGACTGTGAAAAAGTCACTTCACTTTCCTGTGATCCAATTGGAAAAATGAAAAAAAGAAACATAACCAATTGTATCTCAAATGTTGCAAGTCGCCTTGGATAAAAGTATCACTTAAATAATAAGTAATAATTAGGTGCTATATAAATAAAATAGGTTACTATTAATTAGTTGCAGGTTCAGGAACTGCTGCCTTGAGGTATGACTCTGGAGTCAGTCTGAATGCCGACTTCTGGTCCTTTTTGAGGTTATACAGTATATGCAGGCAGGAGGAGGGAGGGCTCCTTCTCCCGGAAGTGACATCAAATGTCCTCCTGCTGGTGTTCCTCCATTCTACAGGAAGAAACAGACAGGTGTTTATCTCCTATGTATGGCTGCCAGTGGCACTGGGACACTAGTGTTTATTGATGATATGACACAGGACAGAAGCAGCCGAATGAATTCTGAGGTGTTCAGAGACATACTGTCTGCTCAAATCCAGCTAAATGCAGTCAAATTGATTGGGCGGCGTTTCATGATACAGATGGACAATGACCCAAAACATACAGCCAAAGCAACCCAGGAGTTTATTAAAGCAAAGAAGTGGAAAACTCTTGAATGGCCAAGTCAGTTACCTGATCTTAACCCAATAGAGCATACATTTCACTTGTTGAAGACTAAACTTTGGACAGAAAGGCTCACAAACAAACAGCAACTAAAAGCCGCTGCAGCAAAGGCCTGGCAGAGCATTAAAAAGTAGGAAACCCGGCATCTGCTGATGTCCAGGAGTTCAAGACTTCAGGCTGGCATTGCAAGCAAAGGGTTTTCAACCAAGTATTAGAAATGAACATTTTATTTCCAGTTATTTAATTTGTCCAATTACTTTTGAGCCCCTGAAATAAAGGGATTGTGTTAAAATATGCTTTAGTTGCCTCACATTTTTATTCAATCTTTTTGTTCAACCCACTGAATTAAAGCTGAAAGTCTGCACTTCAACTGCATCTGAGTTGTTTCATTTAAAATTCATTGTGGTAATGTACAGAACCAAAATTAAAAAAAAGTTGTCTCTGTCCAAATATTTATGGACCTAACTGTATATTAGGATGACCTGGTAATTCCAATAATACATTTTTTCGCAAACAATAATATGGTTGAGTGCTTCTTTTTTCCCATTTATGTATATTTTGTGTGATGTACTGAAACGACTGAGATGCACAAATAATACAAACAGCTGAAAACAGTGAGCCAATATGAACGTGCAAGGATTTAAATACACTTGTGACTGCGTTTCTGCTGATCCTGAATAGTGCACTTGTCTCTGTGTGGGTGACAAGGATGTACCTGATTGTTTTTGCAGTAAAACAGTATACTGCATTGTTTAATGTTTTTACTTTTGGGAAGCCAGAGGCTGTACCAGGATATAGTGAATAAGGCCAAGCAAGGATGGAAAAAATTATTCATGCAGATGGTTGTCAACCACAGGAATTTGCCACTAGGAAGAGTCTTGGATGTGTGACACTTATGCATTTTAAGCATTGGCCAGACTTGTAGTCCATGGTCAAAAAAGCTGAACGGGGATCCATTAGTCATGCAGTTCCAAACATTTGCCACAGTGAAACTTAATGCTTGGAATATAAGCAGGAAAAGCCTTTTTAAACTTAGTAGTTTAGTAGTAGTTGAACATTTTGAAAAACAAAAGGTGGAACAGTGCATATACTGAACCTTCAAAAAGTATTCAGACCTTGTGCTAAAATCATTTTGGTTTATTTTTTCCCTCATCATATTATATTCCCCAGAATGACAAAGTGAAAACAGGACTTTTGAAAATTTTGCTAATTTATTAAAAATTAAAAAATGAAATTCTCCTTTGACACAAGTATTCAGAACCTACCCCCTTTGTTGAAGCCCCTTTGGCAGTGATCACCACCTGGAGTCATCTTGGGTCTGATGCAGCAAGCTTCACACACCTGGATTTGGGGATGTTCTGCCATTCTTCCACTTAGATCCTCTCAAATCCTATCAGGTTGGATGATGACCATCAACAGACAGCTTCTTTCAGCTCTCCGGAGATGTTCAGTATGGTTAATGTCTGGACTCTGGCTGGGCCACTCAAAAACATTCACAGAGTTATTCCTAATCCACTCCTGCGTTGTCTTTGGTTTGTGCTCAGCATCGTTGTCCTATTGAAAGGTGAGGCTTCAAGGTGAGCGCTCTGAAGTCCAGGGTACTCTGGAGTAGGTTTTCACCAAGGATATTTCTTTACTTTGCTCAGTTTAACTTTCCCTCAACCATGTTCACTATTGTAATCGTATTGCACAAATGATGAGTAGTCCTCGATTTCCTCCAGACGTGATGCTTAGAATTGAGGCCAGATAGTTCAGTCTTGGTTTCATCATAACTATAGAATCTTGTTTCACAGTGTCTGGGTGTCCTTTAGGTGTTTTTTATTTTTTTGCAAACTCCAAGCGGTTTTCATGTGTCGTCTGTCCACTCTGCCCCAAACCTCAGATACATGAATTGTTACAGTGGGTGGTTGTCCTTCTGGAGGTTTCTCTATCTTCACATATTGTCTGGAGCTCAGCCAGAGTGACCATCTGGCTCTTGGTCACTTCTCTCACCAAGACCCTTCTCTCCTGATTGCTCAGTTTGGACAGGTCTAGAAGTCATGGTGGTTGTTCCAAACTTCTTCCATTTAAGAATTATGGAGGGTACTGTGATCTTGGAAACCTTTAATGTTGTGGGAATTTTTTGCAGCCTTCCTCAAATATGTAACTCGACAAAATCCTGTTTATAGCTCTTCAGGTAATTCCATAGACCCCATGGTTTGGTTTTTGAGCAAATATACATTGTCAACTGTGAAACCTTCTATGGACATGTGTGTGTGTCCTAATCCTGTGCAATCAACTGAACAGACCACAGGTGGACTCCAAACAAGGTGTAGAAACACCTCAATGAAGCTTAATGGAATGAGATGCACCTGAGGCAGATTTCAAGCATCATAGTAAAGGGTCTGAATACCTGTGTCAGTCTGACAATTCAGTTTTTTGTGTTCATAAGAATTATTTACAAACACTTTGAAATCACTTCAGTTTTTTGTCTGACACCTCTTCACTCATCAGTACAAGAAAACACCCACGTATGAGATGCCGTTCAACTAGTCTTGATGTCAAATTATGCAAGGCATCAAGCTTTTTGGGGTTCCTAATGCTTCTGAAAATTTAGCTCCAACAAAAAAAAAAAAGCCAATTTCTAGGCCATTTTTTTTTTACCATATTTTGCACCAATTACATCCTTATGATAAAGGGTAAATCAGTGGGTGCCTTCAGCAAACACGATCAAGATCTGAAGTTGTGCACACCACATCAAACAACCTCAGGGGTTCACGCAGTAATGGGACACAAGAGGTCAAAGTTATTCCTTTTTACAAAACTTCAAAAAACAAAATGGTGGTAAGCTATACAGGCATGTCGAGTGTCGTTTTATGCTACTTCAAGGGTACTAATCACAAATATATTTTTGATATTTACTTTTTACCGATGGTCCTAGGCCTCTTAAGAGCCACTCTGAGAAGGTCAAAAGAAAGACAAATCTCAAAAATAAGCATGTGGGGTATTGTTTTGCACTATTTAAAGGTCAGCGATGTTATTTTGATCCTTTACTAGGTGTCTAGACCTCTATGGACCTCCATCAGGGGGTGAAAAATTACAAATTTTGATTACATCCAAGAATATTTATACTTCTAAACATTTCATTACATATTGTATTATATGCATAATTTGTGACAAAATTTGACTTAACTTTCAACATTAAATTGAAGCACTCAAATTCTGAAGTAACTATTATTGTTTATTATGTACTTTTACCTCATAAAGTTAATTACAATTCTTAAAGAAACTCTGAATTAAGGTAGCTTACTATAATTGAGCTTTTTTTATTCTTAATAAATTTGCAAAAATTCCTAAATACCTGCTTTTGCTTTGTCCTTCTGTGATACTGAGCATGATTTGATGAGGGGGAAAATTAAATGTTAACGATTTTAACATAACATAATGTGAAAGAACTGAAGAGGTCCGAATACCTTCTGAAGGCGTTGTAGTTATTGCTTAAGTGATTGCTGATCAGTTGGATGTTCGGCTTATTCTCCTATTTTGTAATGCTGTTAGATTGAATGACTAAAAAAATAATACTTTGTTTTTATTAGTTGTTATTATTGACACGTTATTTTTATTGTTTGATACCGGCATCTTGGCCATAACAGCTTCCTGCCTTGAACTAAAAGCTGAAGAGACGGGTTTCGGCTACCGCGATCTAACACTTAACTCGGTGACGATTGGGTAGCTTTAGAGAAAAATACAAATGAGTAGTCGTGTGTTTTAATAATATTTTTTCAGTGCTCAAAGGTAGGAGATCGCACAGGATCCTACGTTAACAATTTAGCGTTTGTTTTCCCAGCAGATTGACTCTATGAAATCGCGAGCCAACCTTTGTTCCTGCAGCCTTTCCGAGATCTCAACCCATCCTGTCAATCAAATGTTGTGACTCCACCCACTTCACCCTTCCTCTGCGGCGGCTCGTGGTCTCGGCTTCTCACTCAGGCCGAGAGAGACAAGGGGGGCAGGCGGATGTGTGTCTTCAATGCTTCAAGGATGCCCTTTTTACTGATCGTATTCGCTCATCACCCCTAAAAGTCGAGGCAGTACGTACAGAAGGTAAGCTAGGGTAAGGGTGACAGAAAAACCACTGCATTATATAGAAAAAGGAATTAAAAAAATCTTTTAAAACGGCATTGAAACCGTTTTGTATGCGGAAGTGCCCGCGCTTTAGTTTTTGTTTTATTTATCAGTCGTATCTTGATAAGTCGCGCAGACAGACCTTGGCGAAAGCAAGTAGTGTATGGGTCATTTTACAGTTGTTTCGGATTATTTTTGTTTCGATTACGATTTAAAGGAAACAAGTAACTGGGCGAGAAGGAGTTAGCAATTCCAAAATGGCTCCGGTCCTTGTCGTCTCTACTCCTCCCCGGGCTTGCCCACGCGCGCGCACGGGGGCGCACACGTCTTCTCCTGCTGGTTGGCAAAACGCGGAAGCAGCAGCGTTCGGGAGGATTGTACATAAAGGAAACCAGTTACCCACACCTCATTTTTGTGTCTTGGTTTGTGTGGCCCACTTTTAATTTTTTTACGTTTAGCGTTGTCCACGTATCGAATGGGGAAATACCTTTGCGTCACCGGGTCGTGGGGGATGGGCTGGAAGGGAGCTGTGTGGGCGGAGCGTGACTCCCAACCGGTGATTTCATTCACTGAAGCATCTTGGACTCTTCGGTGGGTTAGAGACCGCTAACGAGGGAGTCGTGCTTCTCTGGTCAAGATCCGCGTGAATTTGTGTTAGTCGTCAGTTGATGTGGACTTGGAGTAAAATTGGACCTTTTAAAAAAATGTAACCTGCTCCACATTACTGTATGATAACCAAGTAATGTTTTTAAAGGTTAATAAACCATATGAAATGTATTGCTGTGGCACCCTGTGTACTAAGTGTGATAACTTAGACTGTTCGTCTCACTGTTTGCCTGGAAACTCCCATTAAGAAGGGGAATCGTTTGCGAGAGAAAGGAAATCTGGTTTGTAAATGTAAATGCAGAGTGATTGTTTTAAAGTCAATTTAAGAAGAGACATATTTAGCTAATATCAAGTTTACATTTTTACGTTGATCTCCTGCTGTCACTTGTCGTTTTTCGCATTGTTCTGCGTGTCTTTGTCACCTCTTTTCAACTTCCAGCTACAGTTCAAAGATGTGCTCTCAAGTGGGCTGACAGCTCCAAATTGGCTTGGTGTAAGAGTGGGCAGGGTAGCCTAGCAGCAGAGACATAGGGTCTGCAAATAGCAAGATTATGGTTTCACTCTTAACCACCCACTGCCGTTTGTTTAAATTAAATTGTTAGTTGCACAAATTTGTGTAACAGTAGTGTAGAAAGGCAGTACATTTAATAAGTAATAAATATAACTTGGAAAGTATGTAATTTTACAGTCATATCTATGAATCTTTATTCAACAAATATGCTCAGGTGTCCTAATATTTCATGATTTTTTTTCTCCCCAAATTCCTCAAATTTTCAACCTCCTCCTCCATTTTGTAGCTCCCACTAGAGGCAGAATGGATGGTTCTTGGTAGTCAAAAAGCCCAAGGAGATATTGTGTTGTTTGAATGATTTGTTCACATAATCCATACATTGAGAGAGCAGTGTGCCATCTAGGAAGACTTTTCTTTGATCCATCAGACTGCCTACACTTTCTATATAGCATTTGCAAATCTTTTGTGCATTTTTATTTGAGACTTTTGTAATCTGATAGAACTGAGACCACTCTCATCAAAATGCACTTCACCGAGTGCTCCATTGGAAAGCTTAGCAGTCATAATTTCACCTTGCACATTGAAAGAGGAGCGAAATCTGCTGAGATGGATGTAGGTTTACCTAATAGTGTAGTGGGTGCAATCACATTAGCATTGTTCTCACAGATAAAACTTCCTTTACGTTTTAGTTGTAGTTTTACAAATAAAGCCAAAAAGTAAATTAAAAGGCTATGCTTATGTTTTATTCATCGATCTGTTAAGCACAACCAAAGTTGGGTCATTATGAGCTAAATTTTTTTTTTCTTTCTAGATTCTTAAGTTACTTAAATTTCCAAAGCGGTATTTTAAGTAACTGTATGAAACTTCAAAAATAAATGTATGAAAATTTCAGGATTTTCTTTTGAAGTTGAATAAACCAGCAACACAATATAGGCAAATACAGATTGGTCAAGTTATCAATTTGTTTAAAAAAATGAAAATGTAAAAAAGGCCCTCAACAATAAATATTTAGCATTTACATACAAGTGTACTGGAGATTAGACACTAGACCAGCAACTGTAGAAGTGAATCCACCTCTGCATTACTACAGCGGAGTCTTAAAGCGGCGTACCATAATGTCCACTGCATTCTCCTCCATCCAATGTGACAGAAGTGCTAAAGCAGGGTGTAGGTGTGCTCATCTGAAATCATTCCCAGGTAAGTAGGTAGAGAACTAGATGTATAGATAGTGCTTCTTTTGTAGTTTAGCTTTTACAGATGCTTGCAAAATATACAAACAACAAAACCTAGCATCTCATACACACACAAAGTACAAAAAAAAAAAAAGTAACGTGTTTTCTTGGAGTGCCTCCTTTGAAAGACCTCAGATTGGTCACCTTTCACCAGCTCCCAGCAGTTGAGTAAATGTTTTGCCTTTTAGAAGCCTAAATTTACATTCATATACAATGCACAACTAGCTGAATACAGAATGTGCAGAAGTGCCCATCCAAATGTAATGAAACATTTCACTCAATCCACGAATATGAAAAGTTTTTAAAACAAGAGCAGGTCATTTTGTGGCTATTTAAAAATGGCTTTGTGCTTCCTTATGTAGTCAAGCTGAGACCTGATGTGCCCAAGGTGCTACATTTAGTTATGCCATTTGTTAATTAGTTTTGTACATTTACATTCCTGTAGGCTTTGTGAGGCAATATTTATTAATATAGCAGCTATAGAATAGAAGTATGAAGATTTGAGAGGTGGACAGAATATTGCATGGGCTACATGCTCTCTGAAAAATAAGTTCACTTATTTATTTTGCAGACTTAATTGCCTAAACACCTCAACCCAGGCAACAGAAGGACAAAAACACACAAAAAATGAAGGTAAAACATTGAATTAACGTCTTAAGAATAACAGTTGTTGAGCCACAGGAGAGTCTTATTTTACCAAGGAAAAAAAAGGTCTGGTACAAATGTGAAAGTATAGTCATGGAAGGCATTAGTGTCCCTGCATTTGTGGCTCCTCATCTATGCCCAGGTAACTTCGTTCCAAGTGAAGTTCCACAATTGCATTAGTAAATATAATGGTGAATTCTAAATGGAGTGAACTTCCCTCTATAATCATTGTAATGGACAGCCAGCCGCAGATTGTATTTGTTGTTTTGTGATCATTTTCATCCAATATTGTTTAAGGTTTAATCCAATAAATTATGCTGTTGTCGTAAACCCCACCTATTGTCCTTGATTCTGTATGTGACCAAAATATTTTGGTAAGTTCTTTATTAAATAAAAGGATCTTGGGTTTTTCCTTGACCTCTGTATTGTTTTGTAGATGTTCTCTGGATGTTTACATTCAAAAAGGAATTTATATTTTTGGTAAAAAAAAAACATACAAAAATGTGTTGGTGTATTAATACTGCTCTTGATATTTCGTTTTTCGAGGAGAACCATTATGACTTGTTCAGTTAAGATAACATAACTGTATATGGCTTTATTTTTCTTACTGGTTTGACAGTATTTTTTAATCAATTTACATAAAGTACAGCCTTACTAAGAGACAAATAGGTTTTCAGGCTTTTCCCCCTTTTTACTGTGTTTGATCCTGCAACTGTTTACTGAACACCTCTTTCTTTGATCACAGCTATGCAGAACAAGCCATATTGTTATTGAAATATCTCTCAACAACAATATTTATAGAGCACATTTTCATACAACCGATGTAGCTCAAAGTTCTTTACATGATGGAGAGAGAAAAAACACAAAATAATTAAAATTATGGAACATTAATTAACATAGGGTAAAAGTAAAGTCCGATGGCCAGGGAGGAGAGAAAAAACCATCAAAAACTCCAGACAGCTAGAGAGAAAAAAAAATCTGCAGGGGTTCCAGGCCACGGGACCGCCCAGCCCCCTCTAGGCATTCTACCTAACATAAATGGCCTCAATCAGTCATCATTGTATTCGAGGTTCTCATGGAAGAAATCTGATGATGGTCATGTGGACTTCTGGCCTTTAATCCAGTGTAAGAACATCACAGTGCTTTGATTAGGTGGTGGTGGCGGTGCAGATCGCCACCACAGAAAACCGGAAAAAGAGAAGAGAAAGTAGGGGTTAGTACGGATTTTGGAGCCACCATAAATAATAATGATAGTTAAATACTGATGCTCTGTATATTCAATTAATTAAGATGAAGCTATGAGAAAGCCATGTCAAAGTAATGTGTTTTCAAGTGCTCCATCGTATTAGCCTGACACATTCCTATTGGCAAGTTATTCCAGATTTTTGGTGCATAACAGAACGCCACCTCACCACTTTTAAGTTTAACTCTTGGAATTCTAAGTAGACACTATTTTGAAGATCTAAGGTTACGATTTGGAGTGTAAGGTGTAAGACAATCCAAAATATAAGATGGAGCGAGATTATTTAAGGCTTTTTAAACCATAAGCAGTATTTCAAAGGCAATTCTAAATGACATAGGTAACCAGTGTAGTGATGTCAAAACTGGGGTGATGTGCTCAGGTTTTCATTTCCGAGTAAAGAATCTCAGTATTGTGACATACTACCCTGAAAGAAAATGTGCCATGGCTTGACAGTGTCACCATCTCCAGTGTATGCTGGCATCTGTTTTATACACAAGCATCATTAATAATTCTTATGTACCAATGTACTATTTCTTTATTTCACTTTAGACAAAGTAATACAAACCCTAAGGGGTTATTATGGAAATCATATTTGGATTCCCTTTGTTGATGCAATTTGAACAACAAACATTCTAAATTTGCATGATCTTTTGCTGCGAGTCTGGTAGAAAATTACCCTCATGCTTAGGACAATATGGAGTACAGCCACTTTAGATCTCAACTGTGGAAACCGTTTTAGATGGCTACTTTAGTGTAACCACCATTATCCATTAGATGGCGTATCAATATGTCTTATTTCTTGAACCTTCAAGCTGTCAGTAAAAGAGTTAATACATTTTACTTACATATTTCAGTAGTATTGCTGATGCACTTTCTTGATAGCAAGAGTTTAGATCACCCAAGACCACAAGCAGTAACCAGGTGTATAATGTAGTAGAGTAAAAAGCCAAAAGAGTTGGTGGGTTTGGGCAAGGCAGGTTTTTCAAATAGTATTTCAGAAACAATCATGCAACTAATGTTTTAACTGTCTAATTACATCAAGTTATAGGGACATGGCACGCATAGCTAAAGACAATCTGATGCGCCCAGTTTCTCCAGTGTAGCATTTAACATCTGTAAAACACACCTAGGATTAGTACAGGAGACAAAGGGTAATTTTAATCAACAGTGATGCAACCTTCCTAAGGGAAAAAAAAGTGTAGTAACTGTAGAGTTAAGTTTGAGTGTTCACCAAGGGTAATGTACCAAGGCTTTGGCAACACAGACAATGTTGGCAATAAAAGTCCTTGCATGTTTGGCAGGACGATAATGGGCAAGCAGTGATGAAAGGCTTTGATATTAGATTTTATAGTTCACAAAAGAAGAATTAAAACTATAAATGTAACAGTTTCAACCTAGGGGAAATTTTCCCACATTCAGAAAAAAGCAGGAGCTGCAGATTCAAGGAATGAGCCATCAATGGAAAGGGGACTGGTATACTGTATTTACATACTAGTATTAGAAACTCGCACACACCACATTTATTTGCTTGCTCTCCCATGTTGATGGCATTGCGGTTTCTCCTTGTCGGGAGGGCTCAAGGAGTTTTTGTTTCTTCTTGGCAATTTAAACTTGGGTGGGGATGCATGTGCCTTGGCTGCTCTGGGAGCAGAAGTCGATAGACTTTAGAGAGATTCCAAAGTTGCATGGATAACTGGCTAATTTTCAATTCATTGCCAATGTGTAACTTTAACACCAGCAATCAGAAAGATGACAAGCTTCTGAAGTTCTGTCAAAGTGGGATTCCTGTCCATTTTCAAAATGATACCAATGACAATCATGATTTTGATGGTGGAATTGAGGTGTTTAATTGTACATGAGAAAATTACATTTAATAATTTGCAATTCTTTTTGCAGTACTAGTTGGCTTGGATTTTTTTTTTCTTTCCTGCAATTAGATACTGGTCTATTTGGAAGCCACAAAAGAATGAATTGTTCAATGTCTTGAAGTAAGTGATACCATCTGTTAAACAGAAACATTAAATACCTATTTTCTTTTCCCATTTACAGAACAAAATGTTTCCAAAAGGCACAAAACGCAAGTTTTCTGACAATGAAGATATTGTTGAGGAGAATTCAGTTAGTATTAAAGTCATGTCTTCTTACAATCTGCAACGACAATCGCTATTGGATATGTCATTGATTAAGCTCCAGCTTTGCCATATGCTTGCAGAGCCTAACCTGTGCAGATCTGTACTCATTGCCAATACAGTGAGACAGATCCAGGAGGAGATGACTCTGGATGGTAGCTGGCCAGTCATGACAGAAACCCTGAATACAAACCAGAACCCTTCTGATCGCCTGATTGCAACAGAAATTTTGTGTCGAACATCAAAGGACGGTGAGGAAGAAAAGACATTTTCTGTTGTTACTTACGATAACTTGCATACTGAAGAGGTATTAGAGGACTCTTTATGCATAACATCAACTGAAGAAGTCCCAGTTTTTCTACCAAGTACTTTTGGTGCCTGGGAAAGAGAAGATCTGAAGAAGAATTCAGATGATCCCAAGCCAACAGATCAAGTGTTTGGAGCTTTTGAACTGAAAAGTCCAGTAGCAACACCTGACCCATCTATTGACGAGCTCTTTTCAGACGTTGACACTTCGTATTATGACCTTGACACCATGTTGACCGGAATACATGGCACTCCAAAAATGGGGCCTTATGACTTGTTAGACAGCTTGTCATCATCTCACAGCCCTTCATCAGTTACTTCAAATTTGAGTTGCAGGTCTGATCTGAATGAATTAGATCATATCATGGAGATCATCGTTGGCTCTTAAACTGTATAATCATTCCAAGACCTAAATAGACCTTGAGAGTATGCCAAATAGCCTTTAACTAGTGTTCATTATTTTTTATTTCTGTTTTGTTACACAATCTGAAGGACCTTTTTTCTGAAAGCAATTCAGAAGTTACCCGTTTACTGTACTTTTTATTTATTGACATTTAGTCCTAAATGTCTTTACACTACATGCTTTTGAATATACAAAACCATTCTTAAGACTAAACATATTTTCCTACAGAAATACAATATATATTTTAAACCCACTGCTGGAATATATTATAGTACTTTTAGAACTTTTTACCTAAAAAAAAAAAAAACATAAATTCAGTATAAATCTATATGATGTCTTCCTTTTTGAATGACTGAGATAATGAATATGTGCCTGAAATGGAGATTTGACCAACAAATTTTGCAAATAGTATACAAAATTTACTAAAATGTAATGTGTATATTCATGCTTATGCAAAAAATGCATGGCTTTAGCCTCAGAAAAATTAACAAGGAATATACTTGAAGGTTTCATATAAAAAATGATATCCTACATGCTCTTGCTTTTGCCGGTTGAAAACATATTGTATGTTTTTTGTTACAAAAAATGAAGACTTTGGGTGAAACCCAGTTTTAAGTTATTGAGAGTATTTATTTTTGTATTTATTACAGTATGCATATGCTGACTTGGGAGTTTATTTTAAACAATATTAAAGTCTGTCGGCTTATAAAGGTTATCCAACCTCCTTCCCACTTTTGACGTTTAAAAATTACCAAGGTATACGCGTTAACTAAGCAGTATTTTCTTTTTTTATTTGCTCTCACTTTTAGCATAAAACATATGGAATGTTATGGAATAACATGAAATGGTTATTAAAAAAAAAACGTACAGAAAAAAAATACCTTTTGAACATGCAGGTGTATGTTTGTAAACTCTTCTTAATGTTTGGCATCATTTAAATGTTTACTGAAAGTTCACTCAGGCAATGCAATCCTGTTTATATTTAGCAACCAGTGTTAATTTGCATAAATCTCTCTGTTGGGCAACTGCAGTTTCAAAGCATTGTGTAGGTCATTCAAGGAGTGTACATGAGTGGCAATATAGAATGATATGCATTTTCTATATTTTGAAAAATTGTAAACATTTTGTAAATATTTTTAATAAAAAGTTTGCTAATGTACCTTATGAGTCCTCCGTAAGCTTTCATAAGAGCAAAATAAATTCAAAATGTCCGCATATAAGTGCCACAATGATTTAGCCAGAGTGCGCCTTAAAATTTGGGGGTAGGCAAAGTCAGTGTTGGTGTGCTGGAGTGGCTGCACGTTTTTGTTCCAACCCAATTCCTTAATGAGTAGTCAGTTATTGCTGTTGAAGCACTTATTGATTAAGCAACCTTTTCCTGTTTCACTTTAGTGGTCTTGAGTCTTTAGGTTCCCCATCCTTTATTTATTCCTAAACTGCTGGCTTCATGGTTAATTGCTCCTTATTAGTAATGGGATGCAAAACAAGAGGGCTGCAGTCCTCCGTCTAAAGCTTCTGGCACATTACACACCTTCTAGTCGTTTGGTACCCCAGGCTTACCATCTACAGTCACTGGACTGTGTCAGTTTACAGGATTGAAAATTGATGTCCATGTCACATTTAGTTGCAGTACAGAAGTTGTGTAATGTGGCATCAGCTGCAAACTGTACACACTGCGTGTCTTAGTGCAATGCGTCTGCCATACTCAATGACTGGAGGTAGTGAGCAAGCTAAGCCGATGTCGCCTTACACAAAGTAGTGCATCTGCAGCGGTTTATTTTAAAGAATTAATAACAAGGTTGTCCTGTCAAACATCAGTACACAATGTACCAACCGCAAACATCGACTAGTCTTACAAGAAAGATGCAGGATTAATAAAAAAATCAAGGAGTGGCAGACTACTGTAGGTAACTTTTTTTAATGATTAAGAGCTGATGAAAATTTTGCCACATCTGTATTAGAGCTATAACTAGGTTTTAAAGAGGAAAAAAAAAAGTGTTAAAAGGAGGCAGTCAAGTCAAATTGGGGAGCATGCAACCCCCAGGCAGACACGCTGTCTAGTCCCACCAGCCGGAAGTAACCCTCTGTCTGCCGCAGCCAGGTGTTACGTGGGCGGCCCCTTGGCCTGGTACAGCCACTCTGGTTCCCAACAATAAGGATCTTACAAGCTGGATCACCCTCTGGGAAACGCGGCACATGGCCGTAGTGCCATAACTGATGCTCCCTCACAATGCAGGTAATGTGCCTCATTCGACACAAAGTCAAACCAAACGGTACCCAAGGATTTTCCAGAGAGACACAGTACCAAAAGGAGTCCAGTCTTCGTCTCAGGTCACTGGATAGTATGGGAAATAAAAATAGTATATTCATGTATTAGCATAAACAAATATCGAAAAATATATAAGCAATAACCTTAGTGCAAATATTAATACAAGTTCGGCCTTCTAAACAAATGGTTAAATAAAAGGCACATGCCATATTTCTTTTTAATTAAAGCTTTGCTCTAGCTACCAATATAATCTAGCTAGAGGACCCAGGAAGGGAGGATGATGAGATAAAGACAGCTCAAGGATGGAAGGAGGGAAAACACCTGTTGGCTCTCAGCCGACCTAAAAATAAGCAAAGCAGAAAACAAATAACAAAATAAGAAATATTGGTGGTTCTAATAAGAGTTAGACTGACTGCGAAAAGGGAGTCAGGAGAAAGCAGCGAATAGGCCGCTTCTACCAAGGTCAGAATGATAAAATGATTATATAAGCTGTGAATTTTGAACTGATTAGGGCGCGACTTGATTTGGCCGAATTGGGTCGAGTCCGTGTTATTGTTTTATTGCAATAAAACTATTCTGTTTGCCCATCCTCTGACTCCTAAGAGCCTTCATTTCAGGTGAAGACCTTTCGGTGCGTCATTTGCTCCTACGATTTCGCTTCGTCAATAGCATCCATGTCTCGCAACCATATAGCAAGACAGAAAGCACCAGAACTCTAAAGACTTGGACCTTTGTCCTTTTGCATAGATAGCGCCACACACCCCTTTCCAGCCACCTCATGCGTCTACAGACTTCATAGGAAGAGTCACCAGAGACATGAATGTCACTGCCAAGGTAAGTAAACCTCTCAACAAGGTCAACGCTCTTTCCGCAAACAGACACACTGCTGATGGCTGTGCACAAGAGGTCATTAAAAGCCTGGATCTTGGGTTTTTATCCAGGACACTCACAAGCCCAGACACTCGGACTCCTCACTTAGTCTCTCAAGAGTCCCAATCAGAGCCTCCATTGACTCCGAAGATCACAGCATCGTCAGCAAAGTCAAGATCCGTGAATCTTTCTTCACCAACAGATGCTCCACAGCCGCTGAACCCTACGACTTTGCCCAACGGCCAGTCCATACAAGGATTGTACAGAGTAGGAGCAAAAACACACCCCTGATGAACCCCAGAATCAACTGGGAAAAACGCAGAGGTCCTGCCTGCACTCTGCACAGCACTCACAGTACCAGTGTACAGGCTAGCCAGGATGTCCAGCAAACTCGAGGGGATCCCGTGATCCCTCAGGATGTCCCACAGGGCAGCTCGATCAACGGAGTTGAACACTTTGTGAAAATCAACAAAGGCTGCAAAGAAACTCTGCCGATATTCGCGTTTGTGCTTCATGAGAACCCTCAGTGCCAGGATGCGTTTGATTGTAGACTTCTTAGGCATAAAACCAGACTGTTCTGGTCACTGGTAGGTGAGCAAGCAATCACAGATCCTATTGATGACCCCAGCAAGGACCTTACCCAGCACCGAGAGCAGTGTTATCCCCCTGTAGTTGCTGCAATCCAGGCGATCACTCTTCCCTTTCCAGATAGGGACGACAAGTCCCATTTTCCAGTCAGTTGGGATGATGCCAGTCTCCCAAATGGAAGCAAAGATTGCTTGCAATACCAGGAGGACAGCCTTACCACCAGCCTGGAGAAGTTCACCCCGGATACCACAGATCCCTGCAGCCTTTCCCTCACTCAGCTGGTTCACCACATGTGCAATCTCAGTGAGATTGGGTAGTTCACAGCTAATTGGAGGATCAGCCCCAAGAACTGTGGAGCCAGAGATATCCAACGTCCTAGCCGGAGGATCAGCTTTGAACAACTGCTCAAAGTAGCCAGCCCAGCGGGTCACAACTACAGTGTCATCCATAAGGACCGTTCCATCAGCTGCCCTGACTGCGACTCTCCAAGGAACAGATTCAGATGTGCGCAGTACTTCGATTCCTCTGTAAGCAGGACGTGGGTCGCTAGACCACAGATGGTGTGTCACTTGCTCACAGATTCCTCTAACAAACACCTCTTTATCTGCCCTCAGAGCCCTCGCACCCATCCATCTCAGTTCCTGGTACAGACCAGAGTTGCCATTGAGCCGTGCGCTGCGACTCCTCTCGATATCCAGGGTGCCCTGCAAGATGAAACACCTCCTTTTGGGAACACCGGTAACACCAACACAACCCTCAGCAACCTTCATTGTCTTGTCAAGGAAGGCCTCCCACATCACATTAGGATCGGCAGTTGTACCCAGATCTGAAAGTTCCTCACACAAACTGCGTGCAGACTCATTAGATACAGCCTGGTCTTAGAGTCTGGCCAAGTCCAGGCTCATTTTCCTAGTAGGTGGTAACCTACTGGACCTAAGCTGGATCCTAAGAGTAGCAACAACAAGTCTGTGGTCAGAATTCACAAACTGGGCACTTCTGTAGACCCTGCTGTTCTGCAAGAGCCTCCAGCGTCTGCCCACGAGGGTGTGATCACTGTCCTTCACCGCACCACCAGTATTCGAGTACCAAGTCTAACGAGGTGGTTCAGGGCATTGGAACCAGGATCCAGCGATTCGCAGCCCCTGCCTTTTTGCCAAGTCAAGGAACATGCAGCCACTTTCACCACGGTCACCAGACCCATGGGGGCTGAGACAATCTTAATAGCCAGCCCTGTCAGTGCCAGTGGTTGCATTGAAGTCACCCATGACCAGGATTGTCAGCTTGTGGGCACCCATCAACCACCGAGCGAAGCTGCGAATAAAATGTCTCCCTCGCCGAGACATCACTCACCGCGGTCGGAGCATACACTGAGACAACAGCCAAGGCACCCAGGGAGTGCCATAATCTGAGTCTCATAATACGCTCGTTGAAAGGAAGTGACATCGGATACCATCAGAAGAAGCCAATCAGCTATAGCAACAGCTACTCCCCAAGTAGGACAGCCATCAGACCAACCAGACCAATAAAAGGTGTATCCACCTACAGAGATCTGGCCAGTCCCCGGTCTGCGCACCTCAGAGAGTACCGCCACTGAAATTCGGAGTTTATGCAGCTCCTCCGACAGCAGAGGAAGATGATCTTCTTGCCAGAGAGACAAAACGTTCCATGCGCCCACCCATATGGGCTGCCTCAAATTGGGACCCAAGTGCTGCCATGCAGCGGGCGATGCCTTCAGCACCACACCAGTTCCGATCCCCAACAGACCAGACCCTATTGGCTCTCCAACGGTTTCGACTCTTCCAGGGATGGGGCTCCCGAGGGCTTCCCCCCCATCCCCTTCATGATGCGAACAGCCTTCCTATGGGCAGCTGCAGCAGAGCTACTCCCGCAGAGAGCAAAATGGAGTTCTTTCTGTAGTCTCGGAGCTTTGTGAAGTTTTTTTACTGTGGCTGGAGTGCCAATCCTGCCATCCCCCCATATGATTTCCCAGCAAGTTGGAGGACCGCTTGCAGGGTCGGATGCAGTTTAACGTCATACCCAGGACAAAGGCAGGCAGTGTTGGATAGATTTACACTTCCCTGTAGGGTGGCCCAGTGTTTGTCCTTACTGTGTGGAGTCTGCATGTTCTCTGTGTGTCCACATCCATGTGCAAAGACAGGCAGGTTAGGTGGACCGACGATACTAGATTGGCCCGTGCGTGTGTGTGTGTGTGTGTGTGTTCACCCCTTCCAGTGGACTGTTCCTCCTTTACATTCGCAATGCCTTCTGGGATAGGCTGTAGCACCAGCAAGCCCCTTACTCAGGATTAACCAGGTTTAGTATGTGGTAGGGTTCACAATCTGTAATGCCTGTTCTTTGAATTTTTCATCTTATAACAGCGTTTCTCAACATTTAAGTATTTGCGACCCGAGTTTTCATAACAGTTTTAATCACGCCCCAACTTTTTTTTTTTGAAATGTAGATGCATATTTTATTATACCGCCTTAACTTTTATCGACATTTATCTAACTCTATATTTATTGTTCTAGTATCAGAATGTAATTTAAGTTAATTTGTTTTGGTTTCAACATTTTTTTTCCATATTTTTGATTCTTGTTTTCTTTTTTCCACGTCTTCGCATCCACCTTTGTTACTTCGTGCCCCACAGGTTGAGAACCACTGTCTTGTAAGCTTGTCCTACTAAATTATTGACATATATGTGCCTTCTCAAAGCTGCTCGAAAGTTTGGCCATATCTAAAAGGCCCCGGCCATTTTGAGTGCCTTCACACTTGGAGGAAGACATGGCAATGGTGTGACAAAATGTTCAGTTCTGCTTTTCATTTTCAAATCAAGAAAGAAGTGCAGCTTCAGGTGGTGAAAAGACTCTGCAAAATATTTCATATTAAAAATTATGGACGACCAGTTTTCTAGTTTGTTTAGTCAAGAGGGAATGACATAAGGAAATGTTTAAAACAACTTTTTTTTTTTTTAAACGTAATATTCTTGGTGATCTAGTGGCTGTGGTAACGTAATCTTCACACTTCCCAGCTAAACTCAACTCCAGATCACGAAAACTGCCGACGAGCTCCTGTGCCAAACATGTTCTTTGCACACCAAAGTATTCCAGGCACAGAAAGAGAGTTTCTTGTGTAAAATATTGTAACAATTTTGGTAGATCAATTTTATGCACCATGATCTAAACTACTGCGTGTGAACGGAGACAGACAGTAGTAACCGTGTTGCGAAAGGCATGTAACTGCTTGAAACGCTAACAGGCTGGAGCACGTCTTCAAAAATGCACGGAATCCCAACAGGCTGGGGCATGTTAGACGCTTGTGGCTACAGAACATTTATGGAATTTTAACTGACTTTAAATTTAGGTCTAGACACTTAAAGTAAGAAGGGTCTTTAAATAATTGGCCAATTGTGAGATTTAGCACTATAAAATAGTGGGAACTGCCCCAAAGAAGGTTAAAAGCCTGCAAATGAACAAAGATGGAAAGACAGCTGAAAGTAAGATGGCCGTCATTACCATTTTCATTCCCCCAATGGGCTTGTGCTGGCTTGACTTAAAAAATAATCAATCAGCACTAACATGAACTAAACAGCAAAAACTAGTCCAGCAGTAATGGCCCGGTTTAGAAATATTAAACAGTAATGTGTACTAAACCCAGAGCAAAGTCTTAGGACCACCATACTAATACAGTGCAGGACCTCATTTAATGGCCAGAACAGCCTTAAATCTACCAGTCATGGATTGCACAAGATGTTGGAAACATTCCTTTGAGGTTCTGCTCCATAATGACAATTTCTGCAGATTTCTCCGCTGTACCTTCAATGCAGAGAATCTCCTGTCCTACCACATCCGTAGGCGTTCTGTTAGATTCAGATCTGGCGACTAGGAAGGCCTCTGAAGAACACCAAACTCATTGTCAAGTTTATGAAACCAGCTTGAGATGACCTTTGCTTTGTGACATGCTACAAATACAATTCTCAAACAGCCTGTGACATTCAAGTGAAGACTGATTGGTATGAACAGGCCCAAAAAGTGTGCAAAGAAAATATTCATCAAACCATTAGACCATCACGAGCAGCAGCCTGGAGTGTTGACAGTGGTGAAGTTTGTCCCAAATTCTGACCCTGCCATCTGTGTGCCTCAGCATAAATCAAGATTCACCAGACCAGACTATGGTTTCTGTTGCCCGGTTTTGTGACACTCTGCCCACTGCAGCCTCAGCTTTCTGTTCTCGGCTGACAGGAGTGGAATCCATTGTGGTTGTGTACTGTTGTAGCCCATCTGCATCAAGGTTTGACGTGTTCTGCATTCTGAGATGCTTTTCTGCTCACCACACCTGTACAGAGTGGTCATCTGAGCTACTGTAGCCTTTCTGTCAGCTAGAACCAGTCTGGCCATTCTTCTCCTTCGTCAACAAGGACTTTCCATGCCAGTTACTGAAGGGATTTTGATTTTTCATCCTGCTTTTGATGTGAATACAAACTGAAGCTCTGGACCCCCTATCTGCATGTTTTCATACATTGCGCTGCTGCCACATGATTGGCCGATTAGATCATGGCACGGATAAGCAGGTGTACGGATGACCCTAGTAATCGGGCCAGGAGTGTGTATTAAATTGAGTGACAACATTAAGTGTAAGAGAATGAGGTTGGTGTGGTTAAAGTCAACCTAATGAAGAAATGAGAAACGGTGACATAAATTGGTTTATTAGTAAAACAAGTGGTTGGAATTAAAACAGGAACAGTGTGAACTCTTCTTCATGTCAGTGGAAAAGGTGCACTAAATACATTTATAGTAAGTTATTTACGTTACAGGATCTCATTTATCCAACACCAGAAAAACCTCTAAAAAAGATGACGACATTCCTTATTCAGTTTGTCTCTTAATGACACACATTCTGAGATTATTCATATATGAGTGAGAGAGAGAGAGAGAGAGAGAGAGAGAGAGAGAGAGAGAGAGAGAGAGAGAGAGAGAGAGATTGGTGAGGGTGTTCTCCTCACTAGTGACAGTGCCGGAGAATGTCACATTACCTGGAACACGTGACAGTAATGACCCTACCGAGTGTTTTCATTAAATCTAAGTGACAAATGCATTATTCATGTGTTTACTCCCAAGTTATAAAACTCTGACTGACATGAATTCTGATTTCAGGAATTTTTTTTTTTTTTTTTTGAGTTATGGTGACATCAAACAAGCAAGTCCAGTGGTGTTTAGCGGAAGCCAGGGGCTATTCTGAACTGATCATTGTAGCATTTGTATGGACTCAATTCCTATTTGAATACTGGGCTTGCTTTTGAACATGTGGATCAGACTATAAAATTCATTGACCGTATTACATTTTTTTATACATTGTGGCAGACGGTTGGGTAAGGGCCCAGGCTGGGAAACCTTTATAACAGAAGGACCTGGGGATAGAGCGTGCATGGGGCATTATATCCCCTGGATCACTAAATGGCAGCACCTCAGGCTACAGCAATGCCTCAGGTTCTCACCGGGCACCCTGGGAGTTGGAGTTTGGTGGCTCAGCCCTGTAAGTGTTTCCAGACCATTCTGAACGGGCCACTGAAATACTCCCAGGTGCAACATAAAAGAAGCCTGCTGCCTTCATTCATGGAGTCAGGAAGTGGAGGACAATGCTTGCTGTGAGGAGTGGAAGAGGCAGAGAGGAGGGGGAAATAAAAAAAGAAAAAGAAATGAAGTATTGACTGCTGTGCTTATTGCATTTGTTTGGACTTGTGGCTGTGGTGGGAAACACTTACTGAAGAGTTTCGCCACAAATAAACTCTCTAGTGCTTTTACACTGGTGTCTGAGCCGGTTTGTGTCAGGTTTGAGAAGCTGGTGTGCCCCCTGTAGTCCACAATATATAAACCCGAACTGGTCAAAATTAAGAACGTTACAAACGTTTACCTACAAATGCTAATTTACTACTTGTAAATACTCAAAACATTTTTTGACGGTTCCATGCAAAAGGTCTGGATACCTCTGGCCAAACTCATATTTTATTGATTATAAAGTAAAAAAAAAAAACCAACAAGTACAATAATTAACAACAACTTTCAGAGCAAACTAAAACAATTGTATTTTTATGAAAATACCAATTGTGGTTTGCCCCTGGCTTGCTTTGCTCGCCAACCCCCAGGCTGGTGCTACGTGCTAGCCTCTGTGCAGTTCTGCCGCAGTGTATGGGGAAGCGGATGTACAATTTAAAACAGATTGTTATTTTCATGGGAATTGTTAAATATGCATAATAGAACTAACTATTTTACATTACAGCAAGTAATTAACCACATTAAAGAGTAAAACGTAACAATTTGAAATTATGTTACAGATATTTGTTGAGTAATACGATTTTGTTCTGTTTGGCTTTGAAATTAACATGCAAATACTCTGTAAACTTGTAATAAAAACAATTTTTTGAATTTAATTTTCGTCAATATCGCATTAAATTTTGATTCTGTGTTTGGACTTTCATCGTGATAATGCAACGTATAACTGCCCGTGATTGGATTTCATTTTTCTCTCTATTAAATAAAACTTTTTCAAATGTTTGGCTCTGAGATTTGTTAATTGTCTTTCCAAAAGCTATTCTAACAGGAAACTATGTTTTAATACGAATAGCATATCAAGATCTCATTTGGTGTCCAATGTTATCCACTTGAGATGTACTACATTACCTTTCTTGGATACATCGTTCTTTCAAAAGTAATTCATGTAGAGGAAGACCGGACGGTGATAACGGTTGAAGATATTCTTTGGGATATTGCAAGTTGAGGTTTTCATCTTCCACATAATCACCACCAACTGTTTCAGCACAGTCTATTGATACGCATTTAACCAATCTGCCGTGTAACCAATCGACAATTTAAGTTAATTCATTTGACTTCATTTCTTGGTGCTAGGATTGTCCGTGTACTCATTTTTCTGTTGATAACCCTTAGTGATGAAATTCTTCAATAAAGTTGAACATAATAAGTCTTCTTTATTTGTGAACTTAAAGTGATGAAAATGTTAAAATTTATAAGAACTGAGAGAGCAGGAACTGTGTCTGTTAAAAGCATTCACACGAATGAGAGGAGAGAGGACCGAGGGAGTGGTTAAATATGGTTGAGAGGAGGGAGTGACCTGAAAAAATCTTTTGAAAAAGTCTTCTCGTCCCAGGATTTTTTTTAATTTCCTTTATATCTATACTAATAAAAGGCAAAGCCCTCACTGACTGACTGACTCACTCACTCATCACTAATTCTCCAACTTCCCGTGTAGGTAGAAGGCTGAAATTTGGCAGTCTCATTCCTTACAGCTTACTTACAAAAGTTGGGCAGGTTTCATTTCGAAATTCTACGCGTAACGGTGATAACTGGAACCTATTTTTTCGTCCATATACTATAATAGACTTCTGCTGGATGCTGTGGGAGGCGGAGTTACGCCTCCCACGTAATTTAGTGCCTGCCCATATAAGGGCAGAAAGACAGATCACCAATTGAAGCTTTATGAATAATGGATACTTTATTCGCCATCAATGATTGTTTTGGTAAATCCATACTGAGTATAATCATTAGATGAACGGTAAAAAAGTAAGAGCGAGGGGAGGGTGACTTATTGAGGCACGCAGGCGAAACCACAATAGCACGCGAGCTTGATGTAGTGCGCGTCAACTAGATCTGAATTGCACGATCACATTCGAAAAAATAAATCTTTAAGTTCTATTTAGTCAACACAAATATCTTTGATTGGAATGTAAGGCGAGTTTACTCTTTGCATAAATTTTTCTTCACCATGCAAATGTAATGATGCCTACATTTAACTTACATTCCTACCAAATATATTTCTGTTGACTAAATAAAAATTCCTTGTATTTAAAATTTAAATAGAACTTGAACAGAAACGATAGTTCATAATATCCACGCAGACTTGCACGTAAGAGCGGGAGTCATCCGTTTTAACAAGCAGCGAATTGCACCGATACAAAATAGCCTGCCCATTTAATTATTTAGGAATGGATAAATAAAGATTTTGTACAAATAATGGATTCTTGCACCCCCAGCAACAGTTGCTCGCACCCCAAAGAGTGTGAGTGTGTGTGTATATATATATATATATATATATATATATATATATATATATATATATATATATATATAGTGTCAGGGATGCCAGGGGCCAGGACCGGATGTGGGTCTGCCCTCACCCTGGATCACGTGGGGGTTGCCTTCCGGGTTACTTTGGGGGCCACGGGTACAGGGCATGGAAGCCCTACCCTGTAGGGGCCCGTGGTCACCGCGAGGAGGCGCCCCAATGCCTGTGTGGCGGAAGTGCTGGGGGGGGAGGGGAAGATTTATGACGGCGCCCGGAGAGCAGCTGGCACTTCCGCCACGCTGGGGCGTGGCCAGAGGAGGAATGCCAGGAACACCTGGTGCTCATCCGGGTACCATATAAAAAGGGGCCGTCTCCATTCGAGGCTAGAGTCGGGTGGAAGGAGGACGAGGCAAGAGGAGCTGTGGAGGCAGCCCAAAGACAGGCATTTGTGGCCAGGACTGTGATTGTTTTGGGGTATTGTACACGTGAGTGAGGTCTGAGTGACCATTGGCTGGGGTCTTAGTGACCTTTATTGTAAATAAACGTGTGGTGTTTTAAACAACATGTCCGCCTGTCTGTGTCGGGCCAGGTTCTATATATATATATATATATATATATATATATAGAGAGATATAGAGATATAGAGATATAGAGAGATAGATATATATATATATATATATATATAGAACAGCAACACTCATCACTCACAACAGTGACAAAACAATTACATTGACAATCATGCTTCATCCTTTTCTTTTTCATTACTTCTTTAACACACTACTTCTCCGGTGCGAAGCGCGGGTATTTTATTTTGGTAGTATATTAACTATCTCTATATCTCGATAAATAGATAGATAGATATCTCTCTCGATCGATATTAAACAATTATAAATCTGATGAAATGAAAAAAAATATGTATTGATGGAGAAAGAAAAAAAAAAGAAGAAAATATGGCATTTGCAAATTTTTGGGCCCCCTTTCACTTTTAAAGACCTAATCAGTTTGCAAACCTTTGTCTTGTCCAGAATTGTCATTAAGACTATCAGCTGATGACAATTGCACAGTGGAGTAACTTCATCAGCTCTTCACGGCTCTAAGAGTCTCTAAGAAACAGAGTAAGGAGCTGAAAATGTAAACGACTAAAAAGCTACACAAGGCTATAAAAAGAATATCAATGGGAAGTTAAGGGAATCCGTGAAAGTCAAAAGAAGACCAAAGAAAACCATCTGATAGAACAGGCTAAGCAAAACCCTCATAGGACCTCAAGAGAGCATACAGGCATGTTTAGCTTAGAAAGGGCTGGTGGTGCACCACTCCACAGACAGGACCTTCACAGAAGAATCATCAGAAGGAAACCTTATCCCATCACAAAAATAATCTCTTAAGTACGCAAAACATCAGGAGACAACAGAGGCATTTTGGAACAAAATGCTGTGGACAGGTTATGTTAAAAATCAAACTCCTTGGCCATAACCACAAAAGATTTCTTTGAAAGAAATAAGTCTGGTTGCCAACTGTTAAGTACGGGGATGGATTTCTTAAACTTTGGGGTTGAGCGACAACTAATGACACAGGAAACATTGTGTGAGCACAGACAAAAATGAATTCCACTAAATACTAACAAATCCTTGAGGAGAAGATCAGTCAGTCAGGCAACTGAAGCTGAGAAAAGGAGCCAACAATCCAAACCACACTCGGAATTCTACCATGAAGTACCTCAAGAAACGCAAGGTGTAGGTGTTGGAATTGCTCTCACCGTCACCGGACTTGAACATCATTAAAAATCTGCAAGTAGATCTTAAAACATGCAGAGCACATGAGACAGCCAAGAATAAATCACACAGCTGGAAGCGATCTGTGAGGAAGAATGGGGAAACATTTCCTAAACAAGAATTAAAAAAAAAAAAAAGTCTCATAGCCCGCTATAAAAAACGTTTGTGTGCTGTGGTTTCTGCCAGAAGGGTGTGTTACTATGACAGGGATGGACTCAGCAAGGTGCCCAAACTTTTTCAAATGCCAGATTTTTGTTTTTACATTTTTTACTTCAAATTAATGGTAATAGTGCATGAACAGTGTCATTAAAATGCCATTATCTTAACTGGTTTGCTGTCAAAGTTGTACTTACTATTGTGTTCCTAAGAATTACTTGTGAATGCTTTGAAATGTTTAGCTTTTTTTTTTTTTGCACCCTGGGCCTACAAGTCACCAGTACAAGAAAAGCCCTGTATAGATAAAATTCCATTTGTCTCATCTTGATGTCCATTTATGCAAGAGTCTGGCTTTTTAGGGTTTCCCCCTATATATGGCCTTCAAGACCTTCATTATTTGGCCATTGCAAACCAGATTTTATGCAAGAAATTGCACCCCTATGATAAGGAGTAAAGCCATGGGGCAGTCTGTAGCAAAATTGGCCAGAAGGACTTGAAGTTATGCATACTAACTCAACAGACCCCAGGAGTTCACCCCCTAAAATGGGATACAAGGGAGTCATACAACACTTTGAAAACTGGGGATCTGTAATTGGGACCGCCTTAACAGCATTATAGGCACCGGCCCCCCTAGCTACACAACCGCTCAGTAACTGCCCAGCGTGCCCATGCGTTAACACGGCCTGGTCTGGAATACGTGGAGTGATTAATGCTATGGAGGTTGCAGATCACGAATATGCTAATATTTTTGATATTTGATTCTTTATTGGTGGTCCTATCCTTTAAGAGCCACTTCCACATGATTAAAAATGACAAATTTCAAAATACGGCGTGTGGGGTTCTCTTTTCAGACTTTTTCCAAGGTCGAGTATGTTATTTTTGATCATTTATTAGGTGTCTATCCCTCTATGGACCTCTATCAGTGGGTAAAAAAGACATTTCTATCACAATCGAGAATATTTAGACTTCAAATATGTAAAGTTGCAGCTCACAAAGTAAATCATTACATTTCTTACGAATACGCGAATTAGGGAGACTTGGGTTAATTCACAAAAACACACAACTGTAAATGTCAAATTATGATGATATCTGACTAGGGATATCCAAACATGTGTGGAATTTCATTCCCTCAAGTGTACTTTGGGCACCTCGGCAGCGCAGATCGCTTGTGCGCCCCTCTCGGCGGGGATTTTCTCCATCACGTCTCAGAAGCTCGTGTGTTGATCTAAACTGGCGTAGTGTTCTGAGGTCCGGCACCCTTTCTACTACCCCCTTGTTCCACATAACGACAAATGGATATACCTGCATTGTTATCACTCTTTAATTTAATATTGTTTTTTATCAGTATGCTGCTGCTGGAGTATGTGAATTTCCCCTTGGGATTAATAAAGTATCTAGATCTATCTGGATTGTCGTATGGGACATTGGGTGTCTCTGTGCAATACACCTTTACACACCGAACTCGCCGTCATTGTCTGTGAAAACGAGTCCGGATTAACAGAGGGTACGCTGCCAGTCCATCGGAGGATGCAATTTATGATCTATACAAAATAAAGATAAAAACTGTCTGCACGTGTTTAATATTCTTTTTGATAAAACGGGAATTTCTCCTCCTCTTGTCCTCATGAGACACCTCCAGTCACGCCCATCTTCGATTGTGAAAGCCCCGCCCACCACATTGCCCAACTTTTTAAAGGAGGCTGAACGTCCCCCAAAACACGTGTAGTGTTCGTGTTTGGGTATTTTGAATTGAAAATGCAAATGTTTTGAATTCGCACTGTACAAATCGCGTGCATCGGTCTTAAGCCGCAGCAATTTTCCTGCACAAACCTGACATTATCTATTGGAGGGAGGAAATCTACCTGTCTGATCGACACGGAAAAAAATGCGCACGGACTTTGGAACGCCGTCGCATTAAACGGAAGCTTGGCAGCTTGCCACCTCGGGGAGGGGTTTGGGCTCACAGTGTTACACTCGTGGCGGATGTCAAATTTACAATCCGACCGCCACTTCTCTTACTCCACTTCTTGAGAATATCGGCAAACTGGTAGGTGTATGGCAACACTTATGGAGGAGTCAATTTTAAATCATCTTCCCACACACACGCTTCCTGCAGTGTTTCAAACTGGCTTGTGTGCGAATAGTTGGAGTTGTTAGAAGGAGCCGGGAAACTACAGGAACTCCGAGGAGACATTCTACACATGCGCATAAAGCTCAAAGAACCAAATGATTGGGCTCAGATGTTTCGCCTCTTCTGGGCATCTTTAAACGTACAAGACGTAAAATGAAGAAATTAAAAAAAAAAAATCTTAAATAGGAATTTACAAGCAAGTGGACGGAGCATAAAATCATCTTAATGTGCGGTCAGTCTCGGGACTGGAAAATAATAAAAAAAAAAAAAAATCTACAAATGATCCTAATGTGCACATGCGTGGAAATACCCACAGGCACACAAGAACATGCAAGTCCACACAAAGGGACGGCGCCAGAAAACCACCGCACGTGTCTGCAGTGCAAACTGCTCCATACCAATCAAAGAAGCAGGTACAGTTTTACAGGAAAGGTCTGCAATATTAAACTCCTAAAAATGGTTTTAACTGTATATATTTTTATTTGCATTTGTGAATACAAAAAAATGTTTTCATCATGTCAGATTTAAATACAAATTGTTCACCTGCTTATAGCTTTGCACACGCTTTAAGCAGCCACGGGAAGAAGCGTCCATATGAGGCAATCCCATTATTCCTTCCCCTGGATGAAATCTCAATATTTCAGAAATCATTAAAAGGTATGTACATAAATTGAATGAACACGGTTAAACTCAGCAGCACAATCTGGGGAGCAGTGTTAGGGGTCACACGTTAAAAAAGTTACATGTAATCGGACTACATAACACTTGTTAAAGTAATGAGTAACCCCTAACGCAATACTTAACGTACTGAAGTAAAAATACCTGCCACACTGGGTACAAGGCAAGAAGCACACGTACCAGTATGCCACTCAATCGTACAGCAGAGCAGAGGGGTGGAAAATGTCAGGCGGTGTTGTGTAGTGCTTAAGGCTTTGGACTTCAAACTCCACTACCGACACCACTGTGTGACCCTGAACACCAATTGGAAAACCAATAAAAGAAATGGAACCAATTGTATCAAACGTTGTAAGACATCAGGGAAATAAGTAAATGTAAAAAGTGTTCTGTGTGCAACCCGGTAACAAATCGATTAATAAAATATAAATTTAGGTTGGATCCAGCTATTTCCTAATCTGTTGAAACAGAGAGATCAGGTGACACAGCAGCCAGTGTTCATACTGCGCATCTTGAATCGGTTCAGGTCGGGGATGAATGGAATTTACTTAACAGCCCAGGAAAGACTAAACGGATTTATAAAACACAAAGCAGTTATCATGGGCACTGTGCTTATTTTTCAGAGTTATGGCAGCCAGTGAATTTTTTTTTTTATATATATATATAAATATAAAAAGTTTAATGACGGTACATTTGGCGAAAATAGAACTCCAGAAGCGTATTGCACGAGTAAAACGGGGGCTTTCAAGAAAGCACTTCTTGCCTTAACTGGGTCACTCACCTTATTCTGGTTGTGTGTGTGCGCATGTAAAACGCACTGAACGCGGCTGCACAACTCAGAGTGGGCGTGACGTGGCGATCATCCCGACACCTCCATTTGCGGCTTATGACTGGCAGTTTAGAATTAATCAGCACCACATCCAGGACTGGAACTGTGATGTATTTTTTTTTTTAAACTTGATTAACTTCGAGATCCTTTTAAGATTTAATTGTTAAAACAGTTTGGAGTCATTGAATTCAATTTTTGCAATTAATTTTAGCGAAGGCTCGGTTTTAAAATAATTAAAAATTATTCCATGCTTCTCTCCACGATTTAGAGTGCTACAATGGCACTAGGGACACAGTGCAGACGTCATAGATGTGACAGTATAAAAGCCAACGTCAGGTACTTCCTGGTTATTCAAGCTTAAGGATATAGTAGAGAGAAAAAAAAAACCTCCTGGTGCATGGTGTGTCAATTTATTTTCCTGGTATTTGGACTTAAGACCTCTTATTTACAACAATGAGTTTGGGATTGTGTTTAAGAATTGGCAATAGTTACGACAGAATTATAATTTTCGCAGTGTTTTTCCTGGTCACCTCCGTAATTTCTTACTGCCTTTCTCTTCATTTCTTTGCCTGCACTGCTGCTAGGCTATGGCCTTCCGCAGCTCCTGGTGAAATAAGCAGGTTTAGGTAATAAATGAATGTTCTGTCCCTCAAACATTTTCCTCATTGTGTTATTCTAATGCAGACAGGCATTTTAAAGCATAAACGAGTGAACATTATAGCAAGCAAGCAAGCATCGTGGCCATCTCTAAAGCAGGGGTCCTCAATCCTGGTCCTGGAGGGCCGCAGTGGCTGCAGGTTTTTGCTCCAACCCAGTTACTTAAGAAGCACTTATTGCTCCAGTAACACTTCTGCATCACTGTAGTGTCTCGCTCATTAAGATTTTGACCCTTTATTGCTTATTTTAGTCTTAAACAGCCGTATTCTTGTTTTTTTAATTGCTCCTAATTAGCAATAACATGCATATGACAAAAGAGACCAGCATTTCTCCATTTAGCTTGTTACAATTTACACCTGTGTGTATTTATTATGCACTACTGGGTTTAATTAAATACAAGGAAGGGAAGTGAAGAGAAAAACATGAAAGACTGAGAATTACTCCCATTTTAGCCTTCAAATCATTAATTTGGATTAAATTATTGGCAAGAATTGCTTTCTAATTAAGCAACCGGGATTGAACAAAATCCTGCAGCCACTGCAGCCCTCCAGGACGGTGACTCGAAAGTGTCATCTTGTGTAAACAAGAGTGTTTGGAAGTTTGGGAACGTGTCATTAGGTAAAGGAAGGAAACCTGATCAAGGTTGAACAACGAGAGTTTGTGGAAAAGGAATCTGGTAAAGACCATAAACATTAGACAACTTCTCCAGCGATTTTCTGTCATAGCTTCCATTTACATGCAGTTAGCACCGTGTTCCTATGGCCGCCAGCCATGTAGTCTGACATGCCCAGCGACTCCCTCCAGCTAGTCCAAGACTGGTTGGATCTTGTGTTTAGTCCTAGGGGCAGGCTTTGTGTGAATGAGAGCGGAAAACCAAGGAATGTTCATCTGGAAGGACAATGCATAGAATGAAGTATTTTCTGTTAATTCAATAAACGTAATGTCACTGCTGAAATCCTACTGTTTCCATAAGGCAGGTCATCTATTAAAAGGAAGTTGCTACTTTGAAAGCTCAGCCAATGATAAACAAACTTTTTCATACGACTGTATGGCGGCGATAGACCATGCATATACACCATGTGGCCATATTTCAAATAAAAATCTTAAACTATGTGACATAAACCAAACTTTCCCAGAAACTTCAGCCTTAAGACATTGAAAGTATGAGGGGCATGTATTGAGATTGGCACCATCTAGAAATCCCCATGCCTGCAACTTCTTGAAACCTCAATTTAGATGGAAAAAGACCTCAAAGGGGGAGCGCACCTAAAAATGAAGCGGCAGCTTTAAAAAAAGCATCAGGTAAAAATTTTATTATTATGGTCCTATTGGACTTGAGCATAAAGAACTATAAGAAGACATGGCTACCGCATGGCGTGAGCTGTCCTGTAACGCCATCAAATGATCAAAGGATGGATGAACTTGATATACAAAAGACTGCAAAATCTCTATGGAAAATCAAAGAATGCGACATTACTTTAAGATAGAAACTTAACCAGACAAACCTGGTAAAATCGAAGCTAAAAAGTATTTTCAGTACTACTTTTAAAAAAAAAAAAAAAGAATTGAAAGTGAGCAGCAAATAGTAGATGAACTAAATCGGTGGTCCTCAAACTCTGTCCCGAGATCCAATTTTTTGGATTTTTGTTTATCATTGGCTGAGCTTTCAAAGTAGCAACTTCCTTTTAATATCTGACATGCCTGATGGAAACAGTAGGATTTCAGCAGGGACATTAAGTTTATTGGATTAACAGAAAATATGCAATATGCATCGTAACAAAATTAGACAGGTGCATAAATTTGGGCACCCCAACAGAGATATGACATCAGTACTTAGCTGAGCCTCCTTTTGCTCCTTTGAGCCTCTAGACGCCTCCTATAGCCTGTGACGAGTGTCTGGATTCTGGATGAAGGTATTGCTGACCATTCTTACACAAAAAAAAAAAAAATAATCTCTCCAGTTCAGTTAAGTTTGATGGCTGCCCAACATGGACAGCCTGCTTAAATCATCCCTTAGATGATATTCAAGTCAGGGGACTGTGACGGCCATTCCAGAACATTGTCCTTCTCCCTCTACATGAATGTCTTTGTAGATTTCAAACTGTGTTTTGGGTCATTGTCTTGTTGGAATATCCAACCCCTGCGTAACTTCAACTTTGTGACTGATGCTCGAACATTATCCTGAAGAATTTGTTGCTATTGGGTTGAATTCATCCGACCCTCGACTTTAACAAGGGCCCCAGTCCCTGAACTGGCCACACAGCCCAACAGCATGATGGGACCTCCACCAAATCTAACAGTAGGTAGCCGGTGTTTTTCTTGGAATGCGGTGTTCTTCCAGCATGCAAAGCGCTTTTTGTTTTGACTAAATCACTCAATTGTTGTCTCATCAGTCCAAAGCACTTTGTTCTAGAATGAATCTGGCTTGTCTAAATGAGCATTGGCATACAACAAGCGACTCTGTTTGTGGCGCGAGTACAGAAAGGGCTTCTTTCTCATCACCCTGCCATACAGATGTCCTTTCTGCAAACTGTGCTGAATTGTAGAACGATGTACAGATACACCACCTGCAGCGAGAGGTTCTTGCAGGTCTTTGGTTACAGAAACCCACAGATAACCTCCATTCTCACAATCCTGTCATATGCCGCTCCTGTATTTTTCTTGGCCTGCCAGACCCGCTGGGTTTAACAGCAACTGTGTCAGTGGCCTTCCATTTCCGGATTCCATTCCTTACAGTTGAAACTGACAGTTTAAACCTCTGATGGCTTTTTGTAGCCTTCTCCTAAACCAGGAGACTGGACAATCTTTGGTTTTCAGATCTTTTGAGAGTTGCTTTGAGGATCCCATGCTGTCTGTCACTCTTCAGAGGAGAGTCAAAAGGCAGCACAGCTTGCACTTGACCACCTTAAATACCTTTTCTCCTGATTGGACACACCGGTCTATGAAGTTCAAGGTGCAACAAGCTAATCCCACCAATTTGGTGTTACAAGTAATCAGCATTGAGCAGTGACAGGCATTCAAATCAGCAAAATTACAAGGGTACCCAAATGTTTGCACAGCCAGTTTTTCACATTTGATTTAATTTCATACAACTAAATACTGCTTCACTAAAAATCTTTATTTGGTACTCAGATGTTCCTAGGAAATGAGACATACCACTGATCTTTTTTTTGTTGAAAGTAGAGTAAATTATGCAGGCTGAGAGGGGTTCCCAAACTTTTTCATAGGACAATATCCTCAGATTTTATATGCATAGCAACATTCTATACTTCTGGGATTTGTAATAACTAGCCTCTACTTTGGTCCAATTTCTTTTCTATTTTTCCCCCATCACTGCTTACTTGACCATAGGGGTATCTGCTTTTCTTTGATCAACGAGACCCCCTGCTTCATCAGATCGTTCAGGACAAAGTCATTCCTCCGGATGGAGGCCTGGCCTTGGAGTCTCCGCAAGTTGTTCGTTTTCCTCCTCCCAGCAATCTGAGCACAGCATCAGACTTTACAACACATCTCTATATAAAGAGGACTCCTCATTTTCTAATAATTGTATCGTTTTGTAAATGCATATTAATTCATCCTTATCCACTATTTTCAGCATCTCATTTGTTCGTTCTCATGTCAGTTTGTTTTGGTTCTGTCTTGCATCTTTTAGACATCTTGACAAAGAAACCTTTCAATTACACTCTTTGTACAAAAGTGTGCTATAGAAATAAATGTTGTTGCTTTGCACCCGATACTTGCTGGGTAGGCTTCAGCTTCCACGAGACCCTGCACAGGACAAGCAGGCTTGGAAGATGGATGGGTGGACAAATGGAACATTCAGCAGGGCTCATGAGAACATCATCCTGCCGAACCAGTCTGCCAGAGTTAAGTATAAGATCTGATTTAGTCAGCCTGTCAAAATGCTTCATATGGTTCCCACCAAAAAATAAATTTTTGAAGCCATCAGCATCAGTGGTTACTCATGAAACAGGATTTCAAGTTAATTAGACAGAGATTCTAGATGAGAGGGTATTATAGAGCGTGTGTTAATACGGTTATCAGCAGTGGGAAGTCTCTGGACCACCCTCACTTTACATTACCAATGCCCAATTTAGAAAGGGGTCCACTCAGATTTATACTCTGCCCAGCCAATCGGTCAACTATATTCTGCATCATTTGAAAATCCATCCATTATCCAACGCTATATCCTGACTACAGGGTCACGCGGTCTGCTGGAGCCAATCCCAGCCAACACAGGGCGCAAGGCAGGAAATAAATCCAGGGCAGGGGGCGCGCGCACACGCATACACTAGGGACAATTTAGAAAATGGCAATCACATTTATGTCCTCAGCACGTGTCACAATTTCCTAAATTCTGGTTTTCTGACTGAACAGAATAGATAAACGGTGCTGCCTTGACCCTCCAACTTCATTTTGTGGGGGTCTATTATTTGGAGGTGAACATTTGTTTATTCTTAACTTTTTTTGGGGGGGGGGATAAAATTTCTGTTATTGTTGCTATAGTTGGTATTAGAGTTGCGATGAATTAGAATATTAAAGTTTTAATGTTATTGTCAGGTTACTGCTGGGCGTCCCGTAAAAGCCATAAACACCATACAGCGATTTGCGTTTCCCACCCCGCCGCTGTTAACTCCCACATCCGGGCTTCAGGACCGACGCCTTCAGATCAAGCGGGCAGTTCAAGCAGTGATGTTGCACTCCCTTCTCTGCCCATTTACTAAATTGTGTACGGTGTGACATGGTGCCCATTCAAAATTTCTTATTACCCGCCACCCTTTTCTAAACCTGAGCAGTCTAGATCCGGGCCCGTACATTGCGATCACCGATTTTACAGAGTTATCCAACTTGTAAAACCTGAAGAAATACCTGGAGGCAGAACAGCCGATGAGCTCTGCCGGCCGCGGAAGGAAGCCCGTCAGGTTTGTGTGTGGGCGACGGCTCGAGGAAGTGCGGAGCGGAGTGGCAGACTGCGTGATGTGCGCCAGATATTTACTGTTAGTGCCCAGTTTTCCGCATTCACAGTTGTCAATACAGAGAGGCGAACGGAAGCCGCGCCAGGTTATTTCAGTTCCGATTTACATACGTTGAAGTTTCTGTTCTAATTCGATGGATGTGCCAGTGAGACGTGTACAGTTTTAACTGTCTGAACGCTTCATTAGCGCTTCACTAAAATGATCGCAGCGCCAGCTCTGTGCCATTCTGTAACGTTCATCAAATGACCCTATCCTGCGGATTTAGCGAAATTTTACGTGCAACGGGGAACAAGTTTACGGCGCAATTTAGAAGGATTTATAGAGAAATCCGCAGTGGAAAATAAGTCGAAAGACACTGTATAAGGCACACAGTCAACCCCCCCCAATGAGAATGGAGTTCAACTTAAGAGGAATCAAGGTGCATGATTAGAGAGTATCAATTGTATAAAACGTCTAACTGGCTGATCCAAAGAACATTAACTAGTCAGCCTAACATGCATTATGAGCAAATCAAACCATTTAAGTAAAAGATAAAGCATCAAAAGCAAGACTAGGTGGGCTAGTATACAATCAGCAGGTGTTTAAATGGGGATTCGTTTCACAAACACAAATGTGCTGGAATACGAAGACGCAACTGAAGGATACGATCAGAGAGGTGCAGACAATAGGTATACGGGGTGGGGTGGGTTAGATTTCTTGTGAATTTATAGATTGTGGGCTCTGGATTCAAAAACGAAAACCATCGATGTTCAAAGGAAAACGGCTATTTTAGCTGATAAAATTAACTACAATTGAGCACTGTTGGTTCAAATGTGGGGACCTCAAAGTTCGGTTTATTCTGCTGGGTCATTTGTCAGAGCATACAGAGTCCTACACTTTCTGTGGGAGTAGGGGCAACACAGCCCAGAAATTACATTGGACTCCGAAGGACTGACCAGCAGTGTGTAAAGAGCAGTGTGAAAAAGATTAAGATATCAAGGACATAGAAAGAAGGTACCAGAGACGCTGATGGCGGCAGACGACTGCTGGAAGATTTAAAAAAAACAACAGTGACAAAAACTACAGTAGTGGTATATGTACAGATTGGCCACTTTATTAGGTACAGGTGTTCAACTGTTTGTTAACACAAATATCTAATCAGCCAATCACATGGCAGCAGCTCAATGCATTCAGGCCTGTAGACATCATCAAGATGACCTGCTGAAGTTCAAACTGAGCATCAGAATGGGGAAGAAAGGTGATACAAGTGACTTTCAATGTGTGTGGTCTATGGCCGGCTTGTCATCCCGGCCAATATCGGCAGGCCGCCAGGTGGAGCTCTCCCTGCAGCATGGAGGTGCCCCCGAATACCAGCAGGGAATCATGGACGATGGAGTTTTCCTTTACAGCCCTGCTGGATACCACAGGGGCCAACAAAGCATGCTGCAGAGATGCCCAGAGAGTCGTATGTGCCCTATAACCCGGAAGTACGTCTTAGACAAAGCGACAGGGGAAATGACGTACTTCCGGGATGAAGAAGAGAACTTTTTATCTGACCTGGAAGTGATAGGAAGTCACATGGACTGAAGGATTGGAGACACTTCCATGTTAGGGAACATTTAAGTGACGATGGGAAATCCCAGATGTCAAGCTGTGCTAGGTGGAAGGATGGCAATGTGTCTGGGAGTAGTGAAGGATTGTATTATTGTGATTATTGGTTATTTGTATGAGTATTGTGGAGTGGAGGGTGCTCCGTGCACTGAAAATTAATAAAAAGTCAACTTTTTTGGACTTTTACCTGGTGTCTGGCATATAGTCTGAGGGTTCAAGAGAACGATAGTGCCCTCTATCTGTCACATGTGGCATGATTGTTGGTGCCAGATAGGCTGGTCCGAGTATTTCAGAAACTGCAGATGTACTGATATTTTCCTACAAAACCATTTCTTGGATTTATAGGATGGCCCAAAAAAGGGAAAATGTCCAGTGAGTGGCAGGTCTCTGGGCAAAATGCCTTGTTGATGCCAGAGGTCAAAGGAGAATGGCCAGACTGGTTCTAGCTAATAGAAAGACAACACTAACTCAAATAACAATTTATTACAACCGAGAAGAGAATCTCTGAATGCACAACACATCAAACCTTGAAGCAGGTGGGCTACAGCAGCATGAGATCACATTGGGCGTCACTCATGTGACCTAAGAACAGGCAACTGAGGCTACAATTCACACAGGCCCGTCATAATTGACAACAGAAGATTGGAAAAAATGTTGGCTGGTCTGACAAGTCTTAATTTCTGGTGCAACATTCGGAGGGTAGGGTTAGAATTTGATATCAACAAACATGAAAGCATGGCTCCATCCTGCCTTATGCAATAGTTTAAGCCAGTGGTGATGGTCTAATGGTGTGGAGGAGAGTTCCTTCACACATTTTGGGCCCCTTAGTACCACCAGAGCATTGTTTAAATGCCACAGCTACCCGAGTATTGTTGCTGACCATGTCCATCCCTTTATGGCCGCAGTGTACCCATCTTCTTCCAGCAGGATAACACGCCATGTCACAAAGTTCAGATCATCTCAAACTGGTTTCTTGAACATGACAAGGACTTCACTGGACTCAAATGGCCTCCACAGTCCCCAGACCTCAATCTAGTAGAGCACCTCTGGGATGTGGTGGAACTGGAGACTCACATCATGGATGTGCAGCCGACAAATCTGCAGCAACTGTGTGATGCTATCAGGCCAATATGGATCAAAATCTAGGAGAAAGGTTTCCAACACCTTGGTGAATCAATGCCACCAAAAATTACAGCAGTTCTGAAGGCAAAAGGGGGTCAAACCCGGTACTAGCAAGATGGACCTAAAAAAAGTGGCTGGCAAGTGTAGGTTTACAAATATTACATGGATATGAAAATATTTAGGCAGATCGATTTAGAAAAACATTGGTTTTCATATTTTGAATGTTTTACTTAAACGTGACGTGATGGAAATGTTTGTGTGCTCATGAATACAAATAAAAACTACTATTCACAATTAAAACTCTTTGTAGGAGTTCAGTTTTGCAGATCTGTGATATTATTTGGATTTTCAGAAAGCTTTCAATAAGATCCCACAGGGGAGGCTAATGATCAGACCTAAAGAAGTCGGAATTCAAGATGTGAGGAGTAGAGGAGTTAAAATCCACCTAAATATCAGGACCAAATGGTTCAGTAACAGGAAACCTTATGGAATTGGGTGACATTTAAAGTGGTGTCCCTCACTGGAGCCGCTGCTCTTTAATACGTAAAGATGAGAGTATAAAGACAAAGCTGGTAACATTTTCAGATGGATGCTTAACTAAGTGGAATGATGGAAGATTTAGAATGAGCCAGGCCATTACACAGGGAGCTTCACAGGACACGGGCTTTGGCAGATTAAATTTAGACAATTGTAAAGTAACACACATACTGTATGAAGTAAAAATATTTGAAGTTATGAGATGGACATAGGAATCGTAGTGGACAGACTTTCTAAATCCAGACATGGTGCTGGCACGATTAAGAAGGCTAATGTTTGGTTATAAAGCACAAAGTGTGGAGTGCAAGTCAAGAAGCATTTTATAAAACGCACTGGTGAGGCGACAGTCTTATCTAGAGGGCAGTTGTGGTCTCCATATTGTAAGAAAGACATAGCGACACTAGAGGAAGTCCAGAGAACAAGAAAATGGGTTGATCACAGGACTGAGAAGTACAAACTTTGGGGGCAAAACCAAAGAAACTGAAACATTTAAATAGAAAAGGAACAGATTAAGTGGCAACAGAATTGTAGGGTCCAAAATTAAGGGAATTAGTACAGTTGACCAAATCAGTTACATTAAAACTCTTCAATGGGAACACAAAATAATTGAGACATGGATTAAGTTAGCAAAGCTCGCCAGTCCTTTCCACTGAATTTAAACAAAAAACAAAACCATTGTCGAGTTTTGAAGGTCCCCAAAGTCCTCCTGTCTACCACACTACGTGGTCACTTATTCCATGCGTCTGCGGTACTCTGTGTAAACAAAAACGTCCTGATGTCCGTGCAAAATTTACCCTTAACAAGTTTCTAAATGTGTCCCTGTGTTCTTGCTGATCTCATTTTCAAGTCACCATCTCGATCCACTGTGCGAATTCCCTTCATAATTTTTAAACACTTCAGTCAGGTCTCCTCTTAATTTTCCTTTTGCTTAAACTGTAAAGGCTCAGCTCTTTTAATCTTTCCTCATAATTTATCCCCTGTAGCCCCTGAATCAGCCTAGTCGCTCTTCTCTGGACCTTTTTTCAGTGCTGCTATGTCCTTTTTGAAGCCTGGAGACCCAAACGGCACACAGAACTCCAGATGAGGCCTCACCAGTGTGTTATTAAGCTTGACTTTGAGAACCTTCAAAGCGTCAAGTCTTCTTGGAGAAACAAGATGAAAAGGATTGACAGACCTACTGCGAACAATGGCTTTTTCTTGCTAAAATTGTTTCCATGTTTTCCAGCAAACTAGTCAAACAGTTTATGGTGTAAAGGATGTGTAGTCAGCGGTGAGCACGTAGCCAGCGCCTTTTAAACGACACTAATGCTTTTCCACCAACGCTTAGGGACACAAGGTGGCAGATAATGGAGCTTCACAGGTTTCTTTACAGACTAATCTGTTCTCTGCTTCATGTTAATAAAAGGTATGCACTTTATGGTCAAATAAAAGACAGGAAGGAGGGGGGTACCCTTGCTGAGAAAAGATGGGATACTCGTTCCGTTCACTGCAAAGTTAGTTACCATTAAGTTAATTTGGAGTTTTTGGATCAGATTGGAATTTTTTTTTTTTTTTAATATAACAACGACCATCTATCCATTTATCCAGCCTGTTTAGTTCAATTCAAACATCGTGAGGGATCAGGAGTTTTTATTGGTGGCAGGGATGATGCAATCGACTCATAGAATTAGTAACTGGTCTGATCTGAGCGGTCAAGATGAAACGTTGCGTATCCTGAAGAACAACACAGGAGAACATGCAGACTGCGCAGACAGTGGCGGCGATCTGAACTTAGTCTTATGGAACCCTGGAAAATTAACCATTCAGCCACCAATAGCTAAAGTTACTTCAATCTGTCCATTCGGTTATTCATTTTGTATTTCTCCCCTGTATCCACTTAAAGATGAAAAACTCATTTGAAGCCAAAGAGGTTCTGTACACGTGGCAAAAAATAACTCCATAAATATGTTTTGCATTTAAGAACTTTTCGCTCAAATGTTAAGAGTTTCCATAATTTTGATAGTTAATTGTGTTCATATGCACAAATGTGCCCGCATACTATAGAAGGCTGAAAGGAGCGGCGAGTGAAACGCTGCTACTCGAACACGCCCAGTTTCTCTCTCGCTCTCTGCTGACCGTAAGTGGAGTTACAGAGCGATTTGTCAGCTTCAAGCATTGGAGTCAAGGAAGCAAATGCTACGATCTACGCATGCGTACAGCCTTGAAACGCTCGGCTTAAAAAAATGCTTTGTGCGCATGCCTCAGCCCTTTCGCGTCCCTCACTTTGCCTGTTCTTTGTAGATAGCGGTTTAAAGTGCCCTAGTCCTGCAGCAAATTTAATATGAAATGAATGAATTGTGTGAAAACCGGAAAAAAGTTAAGAGCCCAGGTATCAACAGACCTATTTTAGAATCAGCACAAGTACCAGGATTATTTCTGAAGTGTTCAGGGCTATACCGTCTTCTCAGATTGACCATTTTGGATCAGAGGCTCGAAGAAAATATACTTTATTGATCAGGCCAATGGTCCAGGGTTAGTCTTAGCGTTTCAGCTACGATTGAACATCTGCAGCGGCGGTTTTTACACGTATTTAGACGGAATACTATCGCTATAAATTTGCGAACCAAAAAACATGACATTCAATTATCCGCATTAACCAGAAAAGAATCGCGAGGGTCAGTGCCAATCTCGGGAGCAGGAACCATCCCCGGACAGGGATGGGGTTAGTTAGATTTCGGTTATTAATATTTGAATCGCTTCTCATGGGTGTTTAGAAAGCTCAGTATGTCTAAATTTCCTCATGGAATTAAACGTGTGTAGCGGTAGTGAAAATTGCACCGGGGTAGTGCAGTTGTGGGGGCAAAGAGCGGATTTTATAAAACGGTCACGTATTCTCGGTCTATCGGGCCAGCTTTTTAGAACTTGTTACTTCCCAAACATTAGAAACTTGAACTCTTCACTGTCTAACCTCTGTAATTCTGACACTATGTGCTTGCTACCTCAAAATTAAATAATCGTGATGCTCTTTATTCCAGCAATTCTGTTAAACATATAAACACGGAGCAGAACTCTGGACAAACAGCCCCTGATCAGCTCACCCTTTCCATGTAATCGTCACTGGCTTCCAGTTTAATTCTTATTACACACTCACTTATCATCTGGACTTTCACGTTTACAGGGTTACACACCGACTCACCCACTTCATGCGTCTTCTGGCCTTTGTAATCCTATCAGGTGTCCAGGTGTCCTCCATGGAGGGGTCGGACTTTCAGTTGTACTGCGGTGTAGCTCAGGAACAGATGCCCTCTTTAGATTCATGGATTCTTGCTAAGGAAAGAAAGAAAAATGATTTAAAAACTCATCCCTTAATTTGCCCCCCAATTCTCATACAGTCAGGTCCATTAGTATTTGGACGATGACAATTTTCATAATCATGGCTCTGTAAGCCACCAAAATTATTATGTGATTGAAGTGCATAAACCTTCACCTTTAAATTCAAGGGATTTAACAGAAATATCATACAAGCGGTTTAGAAAAGACAGTAATTTTTTATACATAGTCCCCTTATTTTCATGGAATCAAAAGTATTTGGTCAAACTAACAATCATAAACCTGCTGATCATTTTCAATAGTTGGCTGAAAATCCGACAGTCAATCGTGTCCTGAAGTCTGAGCTCATGGCCATCTCAACTGCTGGATTTGCACTCCAGTGATGCTTTGCCAGGCCTTTACTGCAGTGGTCTTCAAGTGTTGCATATTCATTAGACTTTCTGCTCTCTGTTTTGTCTTCAAATGAAATACATGTCCAGTTGGTTTGAGGTCAGTTGATGGACTTCACCACTGAAGAATATTCCACTTCTTTGTATTGAAAAGCACTTTGTTTGCTTTCACAGTGGGTCTTGGCTCATTGTCCATCTGTACTGTGAGGCATCGCCCTATCAGTTTTGCAGCATTTGGCTGAATCTGAGCAGACAGTATAGCCCTCCTGGACACTTCAGAATCCATCTTGCTACTTCATCAATAAACACCAGTGATGGAACCATGGACAGCCATGCATGATCATCCTCCACCATGTTTCATAGATGATGTGGTATTCATCAGTTCATGGTACATGTTAATCTTAGCTTTCTTCATCCAAAGAAAGTTGTTCCAGTACTGGACAGGCTTTTAAAAAATATTTGCTGGCAAAGTCTAATGTCCTTCCTATGCTGGAGGTCTACCAGTGGTTTGTACTTTGTGGTACTTGCTTTCATGAGGCATTTTGATTGTAGACTTTAGCATTGATAGGTCTACCTCCTGGAGAGTGTTCTTGGTTTGGCTAAATGTTGTGAAGGGATTCATCTTCACCAAGGACTGAATTCTGCAATCATCCAGCATAGTTGTCTTCTGTGGTTGTCCAGGACTTCTGGTGTTGCAGAGTTCACCAGTGTGCTCCTGCTTTATAAGAAATCTACCAAAATTTCCAGCTGTCTGGAAATTAGTTTTTTCTGTCCTCCCTGCCCATCGCACCTTATTTTTATTCTATATTAATTAGTGTTCTCCAATTTTAAATTCTTTGGCTTTTTTCTCTTTCTTCATCACGTAAAGCACTTTGAGCTACATTTGTATGAAAATGTGCTATAGAAATAAATGTTATTAGGTTTTTAGTCATGCAAGCCGTATGGGATGGTATTATGGGCTTGTCAAGCAGATAGAAGACATCTGTACACTGTTGTTGAACAGGCAAACATCAAATCTCAATTTGCAGCAATGTCCAGTTCTCCGCAATGTAATCAGAGCGGTCGACCGCACACACATTGCTATGAAAGGTGCCTTCACAGAGTGAATTTATGTAAATAGAAAGCATTTTCACTCTATTAAATGTGCAAATCTATGAAGCAAAAATGCACCTCACTAATGTCTCAAAATGGCCTGCCACGATTCATTCATCCCGAGAAACAAACGTGAAAATGGTGCTGTATGCAATAACTGGCATCTCTTACAACTCACCATAACCTGCGATGGTGTCAGAGTCTCCTTCCCCGCTGGCAACAAAGGTATTGCCAATAACTGCAGCAACTCGCTGCTCAAATGGTGCGAGCCCTGGGAGTTCACTACAGTATACCCCCCTAAAGACGGTGGGCTGAGACTCTCCTTTTTTCGGCGACTTTGAGGTTTGACCGTTTTTTTTGTGCTATTTTCTGATCCTGAACTTTTGAGCGCATCTGCCATGCTATGCCACTCCATCAAAATTTCCTTGAATTGCTTATTCCACTGACTAAGCAATCAAGTAGTACATTTTTCCTTGTCCCCACTTCACATAGCAGGACCTCCATTTTGCACTCGCTAAAGTTTCCCCCCAGTCCTTGTGCCATTCTCTTTTCATGAAACACTGAAGGGAAGGGGCTATTTATATTGATATGCATATTCAAAGTGGCATAATTTTGGGAGGAGTTGAGGTGGCAGGCATGTGCATTACATTTCACACTGACCAGGACTTACGGAGCGGAAGAGCGTGGAAGATGGCATACGCACAGATGTGCGTACACACAAAAATATTCAGATGCATACATTTCCACTTTTGTTCGTACACCATGTTTTAGTGTGAATTCTATGCATGGAGTCATACATGAAGCCCTTGGTGTTTCTGTTTGCTTCTTCTCTCTAAAGAGTTCGTTTTCTCTTTCCTTACTTGCACGGACAGCTTTTTGTACCTCATATTGAGAGTTCACAGGGATAGCTTCCAAATTTAAGTCCCACACTTGGAATCAATTCCAGATATTTTACCAAATTCATAGTTAATCAAATAATGAGGGAACTGCTCCCACTTGACTATGAAACAGTTTGTCAGTCAAAAGTCCAAATACTTTTGAGCCCCTTGAAATGGGGGTGTTATTCCTAAATGGTTCACGATATATTTTTGTAAACCACTTGAATTAAAGATGAAAGACTACACTTCAATCACATCTTGATTGTATCGTTTCAAATCTTCTGTCATGGCGTGCAGAGCGAAAACTATGAAAATTGTGTCACTGTCCAAATACCTATGGACCTGACTGTATATTTTTACTTTATTGTTCTTTATACACACACACACACACACACACACACAAACATACTGTATATACATATCTCTCCATTATAAAATAAAATCCTGGAAAAGGAAAAGCAGGGTGACGATACGTGATCTTCTCAGAAGACACTTAAGACATAAAAAATATCAAATAACACTCAGTCGTGTAAAGGCACGTAGCACACACAAAGCCTGTGCCTTCAGCACATGTAAAGCGTATAAAGACAATACGTTCAAAATTAAACATCAACGACTATGCAAAGAAGAAATAGCAGCCCGGAGAAAGAGAGACCCAAAAGTGTTTTAGAGAAAAAAGAATAAGAATTTATGAAAGCAGTGGAATTTGAAAGGCTCAAACAAACGATGGCGTGATACACATGCAGAGAAAGGTAAAGAATATGAAAGCAGTAAAATTCAAAAGTTTTGTAGCGTCCCAGCCAGGTTGAAGCCTTTTTTGTTTTAAGCGACTGTTAGGTCCGATTGAGGGAGGGCAGAGTACAACACAGAAGACTGATAGCAGTGCGACAGCAGATGATCCGACGGAACCTCCTTAGTATGCGTTCAGCCATCCATCAACACCCCCGACAACACGAGCAGCATTATACGTCCCGAGAAATAGATTTAACCATACCTGGGGCCAGAAATAAAGGACAAGTATTGTTTTTACAACGTCACGCGAGACAAGGCAGTGAGACAACATTTAAAACAAGTCCACGGACATCTAACCTAGCAGTTGTTGGATTGCTGTTGGCAGACGCGCTTCATGTGCTCCCAGCTCTTAAAACAATGACATGAGACGAGCAGAACACACAGCTTGCCAGCAGCAGAAAGCCCGCAGATGATCAGAATGCTTCTCCTTAGCGTGCATTCATTCAAAGTAACCCTCATCCCCCCAACCTCACCTCGCCCCCTTCACAACGCGAGTGACAGAGATGTGAAATGGCAAAAGGACAGCTGCTGTACAGGCTTTGATGTGATCAGGCATCGAGACAAGCAGAACAGGCAGCTCGCCAGTGTAATGGGCTAGAATTCAGTATTCTAAAGAAAGGGCATTTGTGTGTTGCTTAGTGTAATGGCCTATAAACCAGTGTTTTAAAGAAAAGGCAGAATTTCTGGAAAATACTGCTACAGGTTATTGCTGATGGCCATCTACAGGACATAAATATTTACCTGTTATGCTAAAGAGTCACCTGCTTTGAATAGTCACACTGCTTTTATTTAGTATCTCTCCTACATACAACGTGGGGATACAAAACTGTCTGCTGCCAGCAGATGATCCGACGGCATCTCCTTAGTGTGCGCTCAGCCGCACCCCCTTCACAACGCGAGCAGCGTTGTACATCCTGCGAGAAAGATTTAACCACGCCCGGGGACAGAAATAAAGTATTGTTTTTACAAAAGTTTTAAAATAAAAGTGAAAATAATGCATATGTAACAATTCCCATGAAACTAATCTGTTTATATTGTATATCCGGTAAACCAAACCCGGGGGCGGGCAAGCGAAGACAGAGCCCCCTAGTTTTTATATCTATCTGCAGTGGGTTGGTTCCTGCCTTGTGCCCTGGGTTGGCTCCAGCAGACCCCCCCGTGACCCTGTGTTCGGATTCAGCAGGTTGGAAAATGGATGGAGATTAATATACTCACACACATTATACACATACACTTCTCTACACTACTGGTTAAAAGTTTGGAATTTTCATGTTTTTTGATAGAAATTACCTTTAACAAGACACCATTGAGACCTGTTAATTTGCTCAAGAACATAAGTAATTTTTCTTTCCATGAGTGGGATAATACTTGTATTCATAAAGTTCAGTTGTGGGTTTAAAAAAGGCAAAAATGGTAAAGTCCCTTAGGTTCTCCTTCATTTGCTTGTATAAATGCTAATCAGTTATTAGAGAAACCTTTGTAATTGCATTAGCAACTGAGTGACGGGTCCGAGTGTTTGGGTTTGCAAGTGTACTGATAAAAGCCAAGATCCAGGCCTTTAATGACCTCTTGGACACGGCCATCAGCAGTGTATCTGTCTGCGGAGAGAGGGTCGACCTCACCGAGAGGTTTACTTACCTCGACAGTGACATTCATGTCTCTTGTGACTCTTCCTATGAAATCAGTAGACAGATTGAGAGAGCATGGCGGGTCATCAGGCCCATGGAAAGGGGTGTGTGGTCCTGCCACTTATGCAAAAGGCCGAGGGTCCAAGTCTTTACAATCCTGGTGCTTCCTATATGGTTGCAAGACATGGATGCTATCCAGTGACCCGAGATGAAGACTGGACTCCTTAGGTACTGTGTCTGTTTGGAGAATCCTTGGGTATCGCTGGTTTGACTTTTTGTCAAACCAGTGGTTGCTAACAGAGTCCTGAATGAGACATTACCTGCATTTTTGAAGGAGTGCCAGTTACGGTACAATAGTCATCTGGCATGATTCCGGCTCTCAGGATCCTAATTGTTGAGGACCAGAGTGGGTGAACCAGGCGAAAGGGATGCCCATGTAAGACCTGGCTGTAGACGGATGGTCATTTACGGAAGGTGGGACCTGGACCAAGTGTTTGCCTGGGGGGATGCAACCAGATCCTGAGCGATTTCATCATGTGGTGGGTGCAGCAACATGTTGTACCAGTATAAGCTCTCCAACCTGACCTGATCTGTATGTCAAGGTACTGGCATTTCTAAATTTTAGTTGCGAGTTCAAATAGCCAAAATGAAACAGTTTCCACAAGTAACATGTCAGTCTATTGCTATGTTTTTTGCAGACCGAAGGTTATTTCATGTGACAGACTGACTGAAGATTTCATATAAAAAGGTGTCCATCACCGTCTTCAGAGAAGTGGGCAAGCAGAATCAGAACAGGAAAGAAGGGAAACTACACAAGATAAGGACATTAGAGACTGTAGTCGGTGAAACACACACCTTACATGTCTTCATTTGGCTTCTTCGTTAAATACACACACCCAACACCAGTGTCATCTACAATGATGACAAGACAACTCTGAGATGCTGGCCTAAGAGGAAGAGTTTCAAAGAAACGGCCATTTGTAAAAGTGGAAAATACAAAAAAACTATTAAAATGGGCAAAAGTACACAGACATTTCAGAAACAAGCCAGCTGAGGACCTGCAAAGTGTTTGTTGCTCAACCTCCACACCCTTATGTCATTATCTGCTCTAAAAGGAACCATACAACCCAGAAAAGAACCAGCATTTTTTTTAACAAACAGATTATAAATAAACAGATTTCATACATACACAGTTTATTATCTAATAATGCAAAGAGTACGCGACACGTGCATCCCTCCCAGGGATCGAACCTCGGACATCAGCGTCAGAGACGAAGTTCCTTTACGCTGCGCAACGGCGTTTGTTTCGTTTATTTGACAGCCTGGAGATCCGAGTAATTACATTCATAGCATCAATAGTCGGAGTCTCGATCTGATTGTATGGGTGGGGATGCTATGAATGTAATTACAAACGAAAACGCCATTAACATATTTGGACATAAACCCAGCATATGCAAACTTAAGAACATATTCATAATAAATAAAACTTTACGAACAATACACAACACCACAATAGACTGACTGACAGGTTTCTTGACAGTGTGCGTTCATTTTTGCCATTTCTTTTAAACTCAGAACTGAACTTTAGGAAATCCAGTACTTTGCAAGCAAAGTGAACAGAAAAAAAACAGATTGCAGTTAAAGGTTTCTCTAATATTCAAGTAGCATTTATACGTGGCAAATGAAGGATAAGCTAATGGAGTGGAGCACTAGAATCACTGGGGAAAATGGCTGCCAAGTTATAGGTGACTAACAAATTACAAAGAAGTCCTCATACGCAGCAATAGCCATTAATATTACTAGTAACGTCTTGGCTGTATTTCAAATCAATTGAATGATATTTGGGGTGTGGAGAAGTTTCTAACAAAAAGCAAAATTTCTTGGAGGAGATTCCAAACTTTTACTTTTCACCAGTAGCGTGTGTGCATATTAGGCCTACATTCATACACCCCCCGCATTGTGACCTTATGGGTCGGACTGTGTTTGAGCGCTAAAACTGAAGTGCGCGTTTTTTCTCAGGCTCGGTCTCTGCGCTCCCAATGGCAAATCTCATCTCTATGCGGCTCGCTGGGCTTGTTCATTTAAAAACGTCCTGTGCTCGTCCTTAATTTGCAGCTTAGGAAATTAATTGAATTGATAATTCTTGGCGTAATAAATAAAAATAATGTCTTGCGTTTTACATGAATTCATTTTAGTTATCTAGGATTTTTAACCCTAAAAAAAAAAAAAAAAAGATTTTTCTCCCTATTGGCGCATAATGCGGGCCGTTAGTTAGGGGTTATCCGGCACTTTCGCTCATGGGCACTAGATGGCGACCACATCACGCGACGAAGTTCAGATGTGGCGGGTAGTGTTTTATACATTTTTTTTTTATTATTTATCCGTTCGTTTGTATTGCGTTACATTATACACATTTTCATTTGCCCGAAATCGGTTTTACATATTTAGCAAGTATATTAACCATATTGCAGCTTCGTTGGAAAGGCAGAAAACATCCCCGTTCAGGTCCCGTTTTTGTTACGTAGGCAATGATAACTTTACATTTTAGTACATTAGGTGGTCTCCCGGTGACCCTGGCCTGAATTGGGAGGATAAGGGAAAGCAACGTTTATTTATTTATAATTGAAAAAGAGTGCAATTTTCTTTATAGATGAAAACAGCCCATGAATATAATTTTCTACACAAGATGTATATCGTATATGCAATGTGTTCTATTGCACGGACCGGAGACATTTCATTCCGTTTTAACGCTTTTAACTACAGATTCCGGACTGGCGAGCTGGTGTGAAATGAAGGGTGTCTGTCACAAATGAACGTGTTTGTTAATAACACGAATAGGCTTGGAGAATGGTTAAGCTAACTTAATGGCGTCATTACAAGTTAAGGACTCGAAACACCAAAAAAAAAAATCAGCCTGCTAGTCCAAAGAAGGAAGGAAAGCCTAATGACTTGAAAAGCTTAAAAAAAAAAGGTACGAGAATACGTTTTATATTAAACAAATGCAGTTTAAAATCGCCGAATTTTGAAAAACATTTAAAATCCCAAACATTAGCACAGCTTTTACAAATCCAGTACTAAGTAGTATTTTATCCAACAGATTGTACTGTATATCACAAACATGAAAACTGCTTTTACGAACCTTGTACCAAATGCCATGTTATCTAACAGATGGCGCATCACAAACATTTGCACCGCTTTTACGAATCCTGGGCCAAGTAGACTGTAAGAGACACAGCAACTGGACGGGCACGCCGCACTGCCAACTTTAACGCGGAAGTCTACATTAATTACTTACAGGGTGGTCCAGATCTAATTATGCAGGTCCAGATCGTCTGGATGACTTTGATTTATGCAGGGATGATTACATTCTGGTGCAAAGACGATTCTTCATGTCGTGAGTTCGCACACTTCTCGATCGTCCGGGATTTTTCGGGTGAATTTCTGTGTAATAAACTTAAGTTATAGCGTAATGAAAATTGCATAATTAGATCTGGACCAATCTATAGATTTCGGTCTTAGACGGGTAGCACAGCTAGTAAACGAAAAAAATACTATTAGAGAATATACCAACATAGAATAGTAGACCACTACCAACAGTCGCGCGTGTCTTTCTAGCGCCAAGAGCCCCCACCGGGCAGAATACCGACAGAACAGCCGGAGACAGTGAGGGGCATGCGACGTATATGAAAGTATACAGGAATAGAGTAAATGCATGGCGTTATACCAAAAAATAACAAACAGTCTAAAAGCGAAATAAAAGAATAATCGTGGTTGGGGTCGCACACGCAGCTTTACGCAACAAAAACATTCTCAAACCGGTTCAACCCATATTGGGGTCTCTGCCACGTATTCCGGCAACGTCGAGTGCAATGGGTTTGGGGGGTTAGGAATAGTACACAAGGACAAGGCGCCAATCCGCCACAAGAGCCACTCACTCGCGGTGCTCGCCCCCGAGTACATTTACATTCTCCAGTGAACCTACACGCGTATTGGGAGATCCGCAGCACTCTGGGAGCGGCGACGTCATGCAGGTTGATCAGCACTTGCAAAGATGTCACTTGACAACAAGGGCCCCATAATCCAACTTACACATTGGGAGAACGTGCAGACCCCATATGGACAGCGATCGGGCGCGGGATTTGAACCCACGACGCTGAACGTGTCCGTGAAGGAGCATCGCGAACTTATCTGAACTTAAACATAAACCAAACATACTTACACCGCAGCATTTAACTGCACCGTCCCGAAAAGATCGATCGACCTGATGAATCGTGCAGTGAGGATCGAATTTTCAGTCAGTTGGGTGCAATTGAGCTGTCCGCTCCTGGGCCGCCTCCAATTAGAACAGGGGGTGTCAAAATGAGCGTCGGGGCTTCGCGGATTCTTTTCAGCTGCATTCTTAGTTACAACCCAATTAACATTTGCTAATTAAGCAGCCATCAGCTGCCATCATGTTAATTGGCCTTCTTTTTCAAAGATTCCAAACGCATAATTGTTTCTTTTTTCCTTAACCAGCAGCTCATCAGTAATACACAGTAAACGCTCCAGTGTTAAATTACTACTTTAAGTGTTCATAAGGACCATCTAAACAATCAAAATGTTAATTTAGTCCTTTAAACCTTATGTTAACACTGGTGGGCTTTTGCAAAGCCAATTAACAGACCACTATACAGTTGGTATATTCAGTTCCCGGAAGGCCATCAATTTTCAGTCCATCCTATTTATTTATTAAGACCCAATTCCTGGTGTTAACAAAACCTGTTATTTAATTATATGGCTTCTTAATGAATGGGACAATTCCAGAACTCTTTTTTCTGAGAGCACCCTCAAAATGATTTGTAGAGCAGAGTTGATCGATATATCATCTCAGACCTTTGCCTTTTTTCTTTTTAGACATCTTATTGAAGCTGATAGTGTGAGATGGACACCCAAGGGATCAAGGGCCAGTTTGAACTGACCAGTTAACCTAAACTGCATGAATATGGGATTGTGGGAGGTCTTGGGAGAACATCTACAAACTCTACAAAGATGGCAACATGGCACAGGGTTCAAAACCAGGATGCTGTAGCTGAAGTGACAATGACAGTTAGGCTGTCAAGCTCAGATAACAGGACTGCTTGATTTATGCTTTGTGTGTTGTGCATGGCCAAAGCCTCATCTCACCGGTCTTGAAAACATCTCTTGGAAAAAGTTTTATCTCATCCCAGGATTTTTTTATATAATAGAGAGATATATACGGATATATGATATTAATAGAGTTCAATTCAAAAACTATCCTCAGATACTGAAACATGCTGCAATGAAAAGCTGCACCCCTCCAGGTCTGAAACTGACCACCCATGTATTACAGAGTAACAAATCAATTACAGAATTGCAGTGGATGGCAAGGTGGCACAGGGTTAGCACTGGTGACTCACAGCTACAATGACAACAACAAATGTGTTTCTTCCTTAGCTCAAAAATCACACAAAGAATGAACTGAGTCTCTAAGAAGACAAGATAAAACTCCCAAAACACCTTGCAGGAAACAAAGGAAGAATTCTTGGAAAGGGCAATCCAAAGAGAATTCCCTCTTCCAGGTAGGTTGATGTGTGTAATGGGGGTCAAAAGGTAGGATAATGAGACTGTTTCAAGTCACACCCTCCACTCAACGATATTCAGCCACGCACACGGCCCTCTCCCTCCTCATTCATGTGAATGCTTTTGTCAGACACAGTTCCTGCTGTCTTAGCTGTTAAAAATGTTAACGTTTTCCTCACTTTAAGTTCACAATTAAAAAAGACTTATTAAGTCCAAATCTAATTAAAGAATTTCATCACGAAGGGTTATCAACTAAAAAAAATGAGTACACGGGCAATCCTAGCAACGAGAAACGAAGAAGTTAAACGAATTAACGCCAAAAATGTCAATTGGTTAAATGCGAATCAATAGACTCTGCTGAAACAGTTGGCAGTGATCGTGAGGAAGATGAAAACATCAACTTACAATATCCCAAAGAATACAACTGTTCACACCGTCCGGTCTTCCAATTCACACGAATTACTGTTGAAAGAAGGATGTATCCACGAAAGGTAATGTAGTACATGTTCAGGGGATAACATTACACACCAAAGGAGATCCTGATTTGCCATTCGTATTAAAACGTTTACAGTTTCCCATTAGAATAGCTTTTGCAAAGGCTTAATAAATCACAGAGACAAACATTTGAAAAAGTTAGTTTTTTAATGGAGAGTAAGAAACGAAATTTAGTCACGAGCACAGTCCAAACACAGAATCAAAATTCAATGCGATATTGACGAAAATTTAATACAAAAAATGTTTTTACTGATGTTTTACAGTAAAAGTGCTATAAGTTTAAAAAGTATTTTTCGTGTTCATTTCAAAACCAAACAGAACGAAATCTTATTACGCAACGAATAACTCAGCATCATTTTCTTTCGATTTATTACGTTTTACTAATATAACATAAAATAGTTAGTTCTATTATGCATATGTTGCAATTCCAATGAAAATAAAAATCTGTTTAAATTGTACATTCGCTTCCCCATACACGTGCGACAGAACTGCAAAGAAGGTAGCGCGTGGCGCCCGCCCAGAGGTTGGCAAGCGAGGCAAAGCCTCCTAGTATATATATACGTGCATATCGTTATTTAATATATTCTGTTTATCTTAAGATTTAAAATGTCTTTGCATTATTTCTTGTCTTTAAACAAAATGTCACACAAAATTAAATAGACAGGTGTGAAAGGCACTACATGATAGATAGATAGTTTATTTGTCCCCAGGGGGGTATTTGGATTTTTACAGAAGCTCTTTAAATAAATAAATAAATATTCCCACATACTATGCTCTGAACACACACCAGAATGGCTTAAAAGAAAGAAACTTTTAAAGAAATGACTCCACTCCACATCCGCTGTGAGCTTAGAAGCGAGCCAGAAACGAGTAAATTAGCAGCAGGAATCTGTGATAAAATGTAATATTTCCAGTGTGATGTTGTTGTCACAGTCATACCTCCGAAATGCAGAAGGCAGATCTTCTTAAATCAAAACCCTTGCTACTTCAAAGTGTACATACTCGGTAAGCTTAAAGGATTTGCTTCACATTGGGACCCCAGTACTCATTAGCTCCATTATAAAAATGCAAGGGTGGGCTAGTTATTTTTTTAAATGTATAAAATACGCTTCACTTTAGAACGCATTTTAATGTAGCAAACCAATATCTAACATGTTAGTGAAGAAACAACGTGAAAAATACCAAATGTATCCTTTTATCGTGAAATAAAAAGATGGCGCAGTGGTAGTGCGCAGCAAGGAGACTGTGGAAGATTGTGGGTTCGCTTCCCGGTTCCTCCCTTTGTGGATAGCGCTTTGAGTACTGAGAAAATTGCTATATAAATGTCATTTATTATTATTATTAAAGACAATACACATTTCAACCTGCAGATGGCAGCAGCAGATCACAGAATTTGGACAGGGTGGGTGACACCCATTGATCAGAGACGGCACACCTTTCCTCACCAATATGATCAGATCTTTAAGTATGTACAGTATATAATAGTTGTCAGATGTATTTTTGTTTAAATTACTTATTAATCTCTTTATGTGGGGTGACATGGTGGCGCAGTGGGTGGCGGTTTTCTCCAGGTAATCCGGTTTCCTCCCACAGTCCAAAGACATTCAGGTTAGGTGCATTGGCGATTCTAAGTTGTGCTTGATTTGTGTGTGTGTGTATCTGTTCTGTTCAGTCATCCATCCATCCATTGTCTAACCCGCTGAATCCGAATAGGGTCACGGGGGTCTGCTGGAGCCAATCCCAGCCAACACAGGGCACAAGGCAGGAACCAATCCTGGGCAGGGTGCCAACCCACCGCAGGACACACACAAACACACCCACACACCAAGCACACACTAGGGTCAATTTAGAAACACCAATCCACCTAACCTGCATGTCTTTGGATTGTGGGAGGAAACCGGAGTGCCCGGAGGAAACCCACGCAGACACGGGGAGAACATGCAAACTCCACGCAGGGAGGACCCGGGAAGCGAACCCGGGTCTCCTAACTGCGAGGCTCTGTTCAGTCAGCAAACCAGAATTTAGGAAATTGTGACATGTACTGAGGACATAAATATGATTGGCATTTTCTAAATTGTCCCTAGTGTGTGCTTGGTGTTGGGTGTGTGTGTGTGTGCCCTGCCCGGCCTTTATTTCCTGCCTTGCGCCCTGTGTTGGCTGGGATTGGCTCCAGCAGACCCCTGTGACCCTGTAGTTAGGATATAGCGGGTTGGATAATGGATGGATGGAACTCTTTACTCTGTCAATTTGATTTTTGAAACTTTTTTAGTATAATTCAGAAGTGCCCTTTTTTCAGAAAGCCTTCTAATAGGTGCTGGTTTAAACTACAGCATATAATCTGCACAAAACAAAAATCATTTCCATTAAAAGACCTGTGATCTTCAAAAGCAAAAAATAAGTCAGGACGTTTTTTAACTTGCCTTAGCTTTTTAAGCTGAGTGTGGTGCAAGCAGTGATTTCAGTCATTACATCACCCAAAGGAGACATTTCAAAAGGGGTTGCATACACTTAAAAAATAATGGTTCCTGAATAGCATTTTGCTGGACTATGTGGTTCCTTGTAGAAGTAATTGTGAAGAATATTCTCAGTCTCTCTCAAAGTAAACACTTTGGTGTCTTGAGAAGGGCAAGCAGAATCGACTTTATTGCAAAGATGCACCAGCTGGCTTGGTTCAATGAAGTGAGTGCTCATCGTTGGGCGAATCTCTCATTTATTACATTACTTACCAGTATTAATTTTCCATCATTATCTGATTCCAAAAGCACAAATCCTCCATTCCTAAAACTTATTTATACCACCAATATTTTCTTCTGCCACCTTCTTCTTCTTCTTCTTCTTCTTCTTCTTCGGCTGCTCCCGTTAGGGGTTCCCACAGCGGATCATCTTCTTCCATTTCTTTCTGTCCTCTGCATCTTGTTCTGTGACACCCATCACCTGCATGCCCTCTCTCACCACATCCATAAACCTTCTCTTTGGCCTTCCTCTTCTCCTTTTGCCTGGCAGCTCTATCCTTAGCATCCTTTTCCCAATATACCCAGCATCTCTTCTCTGCACGTGTCCAAACAAAGGCAATCTCACCTCTCTGACTTTGTCTCCCAACCGTCCAACTTGAGCTGAGCCTCTAATGTCCTTATTTCTAATCCTATCAATCCTCGTCACACCCAGTGCAAATCTTAGCATCTTTAACTCTACCACCGCCAGCTCTGTCTCCTGCTTTCTGGTCAGTGCCACCGTCTCCAACCCATATAACATTGCTGGTCTCACTACCGTCCTGTAGACCTTCCCTTTCAGTCTTACTGATATCCGTCTGTCACAAATCACTCCTGACACTCTTCTCCACCCATTCCACCCTGCCTGCACTCTCTTCTTCACTTCTCTTCCACAATCCCTATTATTCTGTACTGTTGATCCCAAGTATTTAAACTCATCCACCTTCACCAACTCTACTCCTAACATCCTCACCATTCCACTGACCTCCCTCTCATTCACACACATGTATTCTGTCTTGGTGGTCCTACTGACCTTCATTCCTCACCTCTCATAGAGCTTATCACCACCTCTCCAGGGTCTCCTCAACCTGCTCCCTACTATCACTACAGATCACAATGTCATCAGCAAACATCACAGTCCATGGGGACTCCTGTCTAATCTCATCTGTCAACCTGTCCATCACCATTGCAAATAAGAAAGAGCTCAGAGCTGATCCCTGATGTAATCCCACTTCTTCTGCCACCATTACTTTTAAAACCAAAGTATAGTTACCACCCGTACCCTAGGAGTGACCTTTCCTCTGTGACTACTAAATGACTTCTCACATAGGTAACGGTGACCTTCCATGCATTAAGAAAAGTAAAAATTACTGGTGTAGCCGCCGAAGTATAAGGCACGTTTAAGCACGGGTAAAATGCGTGCCGAAAGAAATCTCTCAGTCCAAAAGTTTGTTTTAAACATATTTAGTGAAAATTAAAAGGAAATAATCCACACAAGAATAAAGAAAAAAGTTGTTATACATGTAGAATAAAAGACAATAAAAGGAAAAATGTATTTTCTCTAAACTTAGCTTTTCTTGAGAAACTTTAGTTATTTCTGTACTTAAAAGTTCTTTACTTCTTTTTCTATACTTAAAGATTCTTAACTTCTTCTTCTGTACGCTTTAACATACAGTACAGTACTTAAATAAGTGTGTTGTCTTACATATTACTTCACACACTCAAAAGGCCTGTAGGCACGGTTTAAAACCATGTGCCCTCTACACCTTACACATGGCAAGGCTGGTGACTAACTGAGAATAATGTTTAGTCAGAGCTGTTAGAAATGGCTAGAATATACCAATTCAGTTCTACTTATGGGTGTTATAGGAACCTCCCATAGATTATGCATTGTCATCTAGTAAAATATTTATGAATCTTATGTAACTAGGAAATGGCTCTTACAACTGGCATGAGCCTTTAATGGTGTAACTCTTTCATAACCTAAGATAGCTAGTACAATATGTTCCATTTTAATAGAAATTATATTAACAGTTCCTGAATGGCATTTTGCTGGACTGAGTGGTTCCTTGTAGAAGCCTTGCTTGAAAAATAATCATTTTATCATGGCAAGGGTTCTCTTTGCTTATGAAATTGGTCCTTTGTGGTTTCAAAAGGTTCCTAAATATGTGGAGAAAGCAGATATCTTTAATCTATGGTGGGCTACATAGCAGGATGCTAACAGCTCAAGAAAACCTGAACTTTGCCCGACCAATTTTATGCATTGATTTCGTTAAAAATCTGGAACCCACTGGTATTTCACAAATCTGCTCTCATCGATTCATTGTGTTACCTGTTACAGATCTACATAAATAAAGGTTCTTTCTTGGACCTTCATGTGGTTGATTCTTCTGTGAACCAAATCTGGTTCCCCTATGGTAGGGGTTCCCAAACAGATGGCATTTCAGGGGGTGAGACAAAGGGGAAGGATGTGTCACGATTTGCCAAACTTGAGTGAGGTACATTGTCCGACTTTATTGTGGTGCAATCGGTGTCTTGCAGTGTGCGGTCATTTGTAGGTCATTTATTAGTTGGTGCTCTCATTCTATGATAAGAAACAAACATTGTACACGCAATTGTCACCTGTGAATGAGCCATGGAAATTTGCTCTGTCATGGATCCCTTGCTGCAGGCAGAGCATTAGTAAAGGTGAATAACTTTCTTTAAGAGAATAGAATTTGGACCTTCTGATGATCTGCAGAGAAGGATGAGGTCTGGTATTAATTTTTGTGCAAGCCCTGGTCATGAAGCATCACTGATTTCGAGGTTTGATTGATATTTTTGCCAGGGGAGGGACAAAGGGGGTCTGAATTGGATGCAACACCTGATCCTTACACTCTGTCTATCTCTCCTGCTGGCGGTCCTGGCAGTAATGCAGCAAGTTTAACTGTGCAGTGTGTCTGTTTTTGAACTGCAGAGCAGGCTTTATTATGGGACAAAGCTCATTGACTCCGTTTCATTGCTTAGCAGTGCACTGTCACCCATTGCTTCACAGGGGTCTCCAATCCCCCAAACCCTTCGATTGTTGATCGTGAGCCAATTCCTCGCGCTGCATAATTCTTTGCGGGTTTACCCCAAAATCCCTGGATTACGAATTGAGGGCCTAAGCCTCACTAGAGTAACATTTACAACATTACTAAGTTTTTTAACTGCAAATTGCTCAGTTTTATTGAAATTTTATGCACTTAGTTAAAAGCTTATTTTTTTTAGTTCAATTTGTTCATCTGCTGTACTGTATGTGGTTCAATTTATGGTTCAAAAATAAGAAATTTGACTTCTTCTTCTTCAAATATGATATTACTTTTGTATGGGGTGAAAACATAAATCAAATATTTTCTAAGGGTGTGGGACCAAGAAAAGGATGGGAATCCCTGCCCTATGGAATCAGTCTGAAGAACCACTTTGGCACCTTTATTTTTAAGAGCATACAGTATATAGGACCCTTATTGATCTGTACATATTAGGAATCAATATAATATTTGAAATAAATATAGTGAATAGCTAGATCTAAGTCTTTCTATTATAAAAAAAATTTTGGAAGGTTGGAAGGAGACGAGACGTGATTTTCTCAGACAGATACATTCACGTCCTGTGAGACGAGTCTTTGTGCCAAGACGTTTAACCATTTCCAGGGCCGGACATAAAACAAAGAGTAGATGACAAAGTAGAACATCGTAAAGAGGTTCAAAAACTTACGGTGCAGTACACAAGCAGAGCAGGTTAGAGATAATGGAAGTAAGAAAATTCGAAAGTCTCAAAAAAGGGGTAGTAAAGATCGCATTAGTGCAAACAAACAGAAATTATTACTCGGTGAAATAACGGAAAGCAAAAAGAAATCGAATATATTGTTTAGATTTAAACTTGAAGTCGGAGATTTGTAGATCGTCTGATTCGTGTTGCCATCAGTGTTTCTTCCCAATGAAGAGGCGTATCCGCTAGAACTAAAAGATTTGTTGTTTGGTGAAAGTGAAATTCGGCGAGAGAAATCATTTCTCATTTGTGTGAATGTTATCATCAGACACATTTTTTGTAGAGAGAAAGAAACGAAATTCACTCACGGGCAGTTATATATTGCGTTGTCACAATGTAATTCCAAACACGGAACCAAAATTCAATGTGATATTGATGAAAATTTAAAACCGAAAAGAGATCGAATATATGGAGATAGTTGATATGACAGAAGTGCGCCATGTGAGATGCAGATCACGCGGCATGGCAGCAAGCCAGCAGCTGATCGAGCAAAGAGGAGGTAAAAAAATGAATTTGTTTCCCATTGTATCACCGTTTAAGAGGGGGTTTCGGAGGAGCAACCGTGTCTCCTTGGGTTGCTTTCAGCACCCCCTCTTCGCAACGCAAGCGGCAGAGACGCAAAGTGGTTGGTGCGTAGCACTTGTCAGGGGGAAAAGCCCCCTAATATGTTAAAAAAATGAACTGCTAATAACATTAAGCCTCCACCTCACTTCTTTATCAGATAATAAAGAAAAATGAAAAGAAGATTTTGCTAAAATGCTGGCTGAAAGGTCTATGGTGGTTATATATGACAGATAAATGGAGGGTTTCCGAAGTTTCTGAAGTAAATCATAGGCTGCAGCAGTGTCAACCAAAGGGTTGTATGTGTAGAATGCATTCTGTTGAGTGGTCGACATTGTAAAACAACGTAATTGTCAGATTATTTAGAGGTAAATTTTTATTGAAGGTACTGTGCAATAAAGGCCATGTACTTGATAAATGGGAAGTGGTTAGGGAAGTACACCATATTGCCTTCTGAGTGTTGCATCATTTTTTAGTGAAAAAATAACAGTCTTCTCTCATGCTGTTTATTCAATTCAGGGCCTAGCTGCAATAGGCACAAAGTGAAAACCGACCCTGGACAGGGCGCTGATCCTTCAGAGGACCCCACTCATGCACACCCTCACACTTGCTCATACAGGGCAAATTTGGAATTAACACATTAGACCAAACTACACGTCTTTGGGCACGGTGGAGAAAAGCCTACGCGGACATGATGAGAACTTGCAAAACCAACACAAGCAATGAACAGGTACAGGACCTGAACTAAGAGGTCTTGACCCTTGATGGTACAGCACTAAATGCCAAATACAGAAAAGATAAAGTCAAATCTTTATTTGATGTTTTCCACCTAAGGTTATCTCATTTTAGGACTAAATGATTGTTAGTTATGGCCTCATGTTTTGCTTTTGTCTTGTTATAGGATCACTTGTGACATGAACCTAACATGAATGGCACCAGCTAACTTGTTTGGGTTTTTTCTGAATGAGGGATTGGTAGCACGTCAAGACCAGCTGTACAACTGTACCCTCTTACCTGCTTCACTCTCTGTTTTGTACTCCACATATTCAGCCATATGTACCTTTAATGGTGGGTTGCTTGTCAACTGGGGCTGCCTTTTATTTTCACTTCTTTTCTTCAACCCAGTTTACCACCAATAAAGGATTCTGCAAAGCCTGCATTGTACCCTTAAGGAACCACAGCTAGAAAAAAAATGACAATAATAAAACAGATGGAGACTGGCCTCAAACCTGTGGAAAAAATATTTAGATTACAAATCTAAAGTTATTTACATCAAAACCAATACTTGCAAATATAAGGCATGCAAAGAATTATACAACCGGGTGGGCTCATTCAGTCAGTTTTCATGTAGTTGCAGATGACATTTCCCAGGTGGTCCAGTTCCTGTGTTACAGATTATCTATATATATAATTAACTAAGGCAAGACACCCATGGAAAACATGCCGGAAGGGGCGTGGATTCACTAAGCTGCCGACAAGTAAGACACCTATGGCGCACGTAGGGAGGAGCCACGCTCAGCAACTCCAAGACCATTGGATACGACGACAACTTGCAGAGCCACGCCCACGAATTCGGACACGACGACACTGAAAGAACAGCGTCATTTATATTTGTCTGTCGTGGAGGCCTCATGTACTTCCGAGCCACCTTGACTGTTCATAGAGGCATGTTTCTCGCGGAGGTGAGTTGCCATATGCAGCGTGTAAAACAGTTTGCGAGGGGTATCCCATGGAATCCTTAAAACAATCCTTTACAACTGAGGTTAAAACACAATGAAGTAAGCAGTCTTTTCAGTTACGACGCACAACCTCGTGCACCATAGCAAACTGTTTTACACGCTACATACAGCAATTCGCATCCGCGACAAACATGCGTCTTCTTCACTCACTCAATTATATGTTGCTCTCTCCAGAGTTCCATCTTTTCATTCACTTTCTGTTGTATTCTCAAACCCTCCCTTTTTAGACAACTGTGTCTTTCCAGAAGTGTTCAACCATCAATAAATAATTATGCGCCGTTTGTTATGCCGCGGGTTCACTATTGTGTTGTATTTTGCTCTCTCCAGAGATCCATCTTTTCATTCAGTTACTGTTGTATTCTCAAACCAACCTGTTTTAGACAACCGTGTCTTTCCAGAAGTGTTTACCATTCAATAAATAATTATGCATGAGATTGAGCGTGTGTCTAGGCGTGGGTAAGCCGTTGAACCCCATTCGGGCTGCAAACCGTGGAATTCCCACTAAGTGCGACTCATACACTCCCACTGTTTTCGTCCCTACCCTTTGTGTCTTGTTGGATTATATATAGACAAGCAGCCAAAACCGCACAGAGCAACGAAACATCTACGTGAGTCACAGGTGCCTAAGTGACGAGTTGGAGGTGGGCACATGAGCGGGCAGTGCATACTGAACGAGAAATCAGCAGACTAGCATGACGGAGAGAGCTGAATGGACGTCCTTCTCTCCTCCCATTCCACACTTCGCGACTGAGTGCTGTGCACCCCCATCCCTCTGTCTGGCAGGAGAAGGCGTGAAGGTGGTCTGCCAGTTTGGTACGCCGCGGGTTGGCTAGTAATGTATAACCCTAATTGAAAAATGAAAAGAAAGATTTTGTTCCCAATGAGAGAGTCTGTATGCAAGCATATATTAAATTGTCCGTGTCTCTTCTCAAAAGAGATGAAAGCAACTAAAAGTTCCGTTTTTGCATCAAGCACCAATTGAACTAAAACTAAAACTGAGAAAAAAGTTTTGGACAAAAGTCTAATAAAAGGCAGTCACTCTTTATCACTTCCCACGTCTCGCCTAAGCTGAGCACTTGACTTTCTTTCTGCTAATATTTTTACAGTTTCTCAAAACCAGGAATGGTTTGATGACCATTTAGTACAAGATAAGGTCGTGTCCCATGGGATCAAAAGCTGCTTGAAGCTGCAAACAAACTGGCTTTGCAAAACAATCAATGGCCCTTCTACACTTCCTAACATGTAAAATACCTAGAGTCTGGCTTTAACCCTCAGCTTTCCCAGAAAGCACAGCAGGTTTTGGCCATTTACCTGAAATCTGTCAGTGAAAAGAGCTGCTCTCCTATACAGTAGGTATAAATCCATAGAATTGAAAGGAGGTCTAATTTACTTTGCATGTGACTGTACATTGCCTTCAGAAAGTATTCAGACCTTTCAGTCTTTCAGATTTTGTTATTTTGCAGAATTGTGTTAAATTGTTAAACTCAATACGCCAAAATGACAAACTGAAAACATGTTTTTAGGAATTTGTGCAAATTTATTAAAAAAACAAAAACCTGAAATATCCTGTTGACACAAATATTGAGATCTTTTGCTATGACACTTGAAAATTGTCACAGGTGCATCCCATTCTATTGATCATTGAGATGTTTCTACTTCTTGTTTGGAGTCCACCTGTGGTCAATTCAGTTGGTTACACATGATTGGAAAAGACACGCATGTGTCTATAGAAGGCCCCACATTTTAGCAGAAACCAGTGCTGCTGGAGTATGTGAATTTCCGCTTGGGATTAATAAAGTATCTATCTATCTATCTATCTATCTATCTATCTATCTATCTATCTATCTATCTATCTATCTATCTATCTATCTATCTATCTATCTATCTATCTATCTATCTATCTATCTATCTGAAGGAACTACCTGCAGAGCTTTGAGATGGGATTGTGTCGAGGCACAGATGGAGTAAGTCAGGAACAACTACTACTCTTTCTAGACCTGAGCAATCATGGAAGAGAGGCCTTGGTAAGAGAGGTGACCAAAATCCCATTGGCCACTCTGACTGAGATCCAGAAATTTGTGTGGAGGTGGGAGAAACTTTCAGTAGAAGAACCCACAACTGCAACACTCTGCCAATCTGGTCTTTACGACATGAGTGGTTAGATGAGACATGAAAGTCTGCTATGAGTTTGCAAAAAGGCACATAAATGACTCTGCAGAATATGAGAAACAAGACTTAATTTGATGAGAACAACATTGAACTGTTTGGTCTCAATTCTAAACAAAACATCTGGAGGAAAGTAGGCACTCATCCCCTGTGTGGTACCATTCAAGTGGTGAAGCATGATGGTGGCTGCATCATGCTGTGGAGATATTTTTAGCAGCAGGAACTGGGAGACTAGTCAGAACTGAGGGAAAGCCAAACGGAGTAAAATACAGATTTATACATAATGAAAACCATCTCTGGATCGCTCCGGAATTCCAACTGGGCTCAAGGCTCACCTTCCAAAAGGTCAATGATCATAAATATTTAGTAAAGACAACACAAAAGTGGCTTAGGAACAACTCTCAGAATGTCCTGGAGTTTCCCAGCCAGAGCCCCGACTTGAACCTAATCGAACATCTCTAAAGAGACATGAAAACAGCTGTCCACCAATGGTCTCCATCCAACCTGACAGAGCTTGAGAAGATCTACAGAGAAGAATGGCAAAAATCCCCAAATTCAGGTGTGCAGAGCTTATGGCATGTGAAATAAACACAAGAAAAGTTCATAAAAAGTTTGGGCACCACAGGTGACCCCATGCAATTGATGGAAAAAGGGCAAAATAACAAACACACAAAACAGCAAAAAGTCTTTCAAATTGCTGACAATGGAGCCTGTTATGAGGCAGGGCAGGCAGAAGAGTTGAAGAGGTGATCTGTGATCTTCATTCATCAATCTTCTGCTCTGCAACGGGAGGAAAAGGAGAGAAATTTAGAGACCACACCAATCTGCGCCTGGGAGAGGAATTACTGGGCCTTGAAAATGACCCCAACCACATGTGTGTGACAGGCAGCAGACGCAAAAAGACCCCAGGCTGGAATCATCTCTGCTAAAGGGGGCTTCAAGAAAATACTGTAAAGGCTCTGAATTACTTGTGTCAATGTGATATGTCAGGTTTTTATCTTTAATAAATTTGTAAAAATACCTAAAATCTTGGTTCATTTTTTCATTCTGGGATATTGAGTGTTTGTTTGGGAAAACAGTGAATATTAAAAAAAATGTAGCATAAGGCTGTAACATAAAAAAATGTGTAAAAAATGAAGGGGTCTGCATATATTCTGAAGGTCCCGTATGTATACGGTACACTCTCCCTGACTTTCCATCAGCTTGTCCTAGGGAGGGTTCAGGTGGCAGCATGCCAGGATGGCCTGCCCAGACTACTCATATCCTAGCAACAGTTTTCATCTCCTCCCGGGGAATTCCCTTGCAGTGTCTGGCATGCCAAGCGTTCTAATTCCTCCAGCCTTTCCTCAATGTGTGTATGTAGAAACACATTTAAAAGCCACATTCACCCTTTGAAATACGTCTTCAGTTTATATCATTCTATGTATAAGTGAGCACTGAAGAGGAAGGAAACATATAGACCATTTTCATTTGAAAGAAAAAGACTTCAGTTCTTTAGAAGTCATTTGTCTACATTTTGGCGGGGGCGCGAAGCTCATGGGCATCTGATGAAGTAAGCGTGGGTGTGTGTGTGGTGAAGTGGTCAAAGCACAATTTCTTTGTGCAATTGTATTAATGTTGATGGATGCACAAATGTATCCTCTGTCACAGTATGCTCCTCCTCCTTGTGAAATCAGAGGACTGGCAAGACCCTTAGGGGTGTCTGGGAAGGACTTCCAGACACCTCTGAGTGTAATGTTCTCATTTCTGAGGACAAAAATACCTCATAAAGAACATACACAGAGTGGCAACTAGTGACACTTGGGAGCGGAGATATCCCTGTTAGGTCAAAAACGGTCACAGAAACCCTGCCTAATCTAATCATGTGACATCAGGAACCCACAAAACAGATAAGCTGGATGGAGGGCTGTACTTCACTTCAGAAGATAACAGAATAAGGAACTCCACCTAAGACTAGATGTACTTTCGGAAAACGGGACCTTAATTCCGACAACTCACCCTAAGCACAAAGCAAGGACAGCACAGCAGTCGCTTAGAGACAACGCTGGGAAGGTCCTTGAGTGGCCCATCCAGAGCCTGAACATCTCCAAAGAGACCTGAAAATAGTTGTCCACTGATGGTCTCCATCCTACCTGACAGAGCTTGAGAGGATCTGCAGAGAAGAATGGTGGAAAATCCTGATATCCAGTTGTTGGTTGTTGTGTCAGACCCAAGAAGACTCCAGGCTGGAATGTCTTCTAAAGGGGCTTCAACTAAGTGCTGAGTAAAGTGTTGGAATACTTGAGTCAATGGAATATTTCCATTTTTTTATTTTTAAGTAGACTTGTTAAAATGTCTAACATCCTGTTTTCACTTTGTCATTCTGAGGTATTTGGTGCTGCTTGATGAGGGAAAGAATGAATTTAAATGTTTTAGCACAAGACTGCAACATAACAAAACGTGAAAAAGTGAAGGGCTCTTCATACTTTCTGAAGGCATGGTAAATACTGTACTGGCAGTAGTGAATGTGCACCTTCTTGTGTTCATGTGGGTTTCCTCCAGAAGCTGCAGGTTTCTTCCTAAATCCCCAAAATGCGTCAGTTAGGAGCCCTGGTGTGGGTGTGTGTCCTGTGAGTGACTGGTGTCGTGAACATCTGTAACGGCGCACAAGTTGTCTTCTTTTGGCTCAGAAATGACGCATGCTTGAGAATATTTGTTGTTCAATGCTATCGGCAGCAGTATCAGAATTTGTTACACCTCTGCTTCTTCCTAGTATTAGCCAGTGACAGGAAATTGTGGGGAAGAAAGGTAGCCTCAGACACTGAGTGTCTGGGTTTTTCAAATTAAAGCAGACAAACAGCATGGTGTCACTGGCCCACGTGTCTACAAATGTCACTGTTTCCAGACGCTCGAAATGAATGGCCAAAGCCTGTTCATTCATCTGAGGATTCGGATTATTAATAACCGAATGCCGCGCTGATATTTCATTCTTGTCAGCAGAGGCCAAGCACCGCCAGCCTTGGGGACAGTCATATGCTCTGCCGTTTCTTTTACTTATTTCCTATGCAGATGATTACATTTCGTTCACTTTTTGCAATTGGATTTGTCTTTTGGGATGTTGACTGTCCACTCTATATTCATGGTGTTTGGTGCTGCTTACCCGTTGCGTGCATATCATTGTGCTTCTTTTATTACGAAAGCCACAGGAGTTTCTATGGTATAAGATGCCTCTTCATAGCTGCAGATATTGCGCTGTTGGAGCCCGGATATAGCAAGTAAAAAACAGAAGGGCGTCACTTCAGTGGGGGGCCCACGGGCACAGAAATAAGAGGCCAATTAGAGAAACGTAATTGCACTCCAGCAGGGAGCAGACAGGTGTGCCCTGACAGAAAGATAGGAAGAGAATGAAAGAGCTCCTAGGGCTCCGTGGTTGCACTGGCTGATGGAGGTGGGCCGCACTTTTGAAGTGCTAAGCACCTTGGAGTATGTGGTTCATTCTGCTGGTTAAGCCTGAGGTTTCTTATTGTTCTCAGTAATGCAACAGACAAGTTCTTGGATATGTTTAGTACTGAAAAGGAAATTGGACCCCTTCCTCTGAACAATGGTTAGCCACCACTGCGTGGAGTGTGTATATTGCACAATGCTGATAGTGTCACCTTATAGGCCTGGTCTATTGGATTCCATATTTCAAAACCTGGGACATTATTAAGCAACATCTTCAAAGTGACAGAAGGAGAATATTGTAGCGGCTGAAGTGGCACCCTCATGGTTTAACGTCCAGTGCTATAGCAGCACACTTGCTGATTTTTTTACAACATACACTTTATGGCCAAATGTTTGTGAACACCTGACCATTTCACCTATGATCTCTTATTGGAGGTCCCATTCCAGGTATATGATCATTAACCTGGAGTTATCCATCAATGCTGTAACACCTCTTCTGGGAAGCCTTTTCACAAATATTTCTGTGTGACTTTGTGACCATGATGGATGAGATGACCTGACTTGATGTTCCAATTCATCCCAAAGGTGTTTAGTAGTGTTGAGGTCGGTGCTCTGTGTGGGCCACTCTGGTTCCTCCATGGTTTTCTGGGCCTGGCTTTGCGCATAGTTTATGCTGGAACAGAAAATGGCCTACACCACACTGTTGCCACTAAATTGTCTAAAATGTCTTTGTGTGATGCAGCATTAGCGGGACCAATAATTGGAACCAAAAGGGCCTAGCCCAAAACCTGAAAAACAGCTCCCAATCATTATTAGAGTTGGCACCTTATAGTCCAGATGGTAAAGTTTTCCTGGCATTCTCCAAAGCCAGATTTGCCCCCCAATTTTTCCAGTTAGCGTGTTTCTTCACTCCAAAGAACTCATTTCCACTGCTCTAGAGTCCAATAGCGGCGTGCTTTAGGACCAGCTGATGAACCTGGCATTAGCATAGAAATCTTAGGCTTGTGTTGAGCTACTTGGGCATAGAAACCCATTTCATGAAGCTCCTGACACAACAGTTCTTGTGCTGATGCTGCTTCCAGAGGCAGTTTGGAGGTCTGTTGTGAGTGATGCCACAGAGGACCGCTGATTTGTACACACTATGCACTTCAGCATTCGCCGGCCAAGCTTTGCGAGTCTGTGTGGTCTACCACTTCGCGGCTGAGCTGTTGTTGCTCCTTGACACTTCCACATCACAGTAACAGCAGTTACATTTGACTATGGAAGATCTAGCAGAGCAAAACCTCCATATAGTAACTTGTGGCAAAGTTGGCATCCTATGACAGTGCCATGTTTAAGGTCACTGACCTCTTGAGTATGACCCATTGTACTGCCAGTGTTAGTCAGTGGAGACTGCATGGCATTGGATATGTGCTTGAGTTTATGGAAATTATCCACACATGCATGGTGAAACACCTGAATCCAATAATTTGTAAGGCTGTCCATGTACGTTTTGACATATAGCATCCAATTAAAGTAATTGCCTTGTCTTATATTTTGGCATTCCATCGAGACTGCATTACCACTACAAAACCAACATATCACTTATGAAGCTGGACAGCAGCAACCTATAATAATATGTGGAAAGTAAACTGATGGCCGGTGGTCAAGGTAAATTTCACAGAGGATGTGTGAAGTGATAGAACAAGACACGTGCTTGCAATGGAGTTATTTAGACCACCTAAAAGCATGTCTGTGGAACGTGAGAGGGCAATTGTGTGAACATGGCAAGAGCATTCATACATGCACCCTGGGTCCAGAAGCCACAAGAAGGTAGAGCGACCTGCTGCTTCAGGCTAAGGTTAAAACAACTGATGTTAAGATGCAGATAAACTCCTCATTGTTCAATTCATTCAAATAATATTTCTTTAATTTTTTTTTAATGAAATTGTGTAATAATTACAATTAATTAAGAGGAACTAAGAATGGCCACACTGAGGAGTGTACATGGAGTACTTGATAGAACTCATTCACATTTTGATCAAAGCCTAAAGGAAACAGCCAAAGTGCCACCAATCAGTAAACCTTGATCATCATGGAATTAAAATCAGACCTAAATAACAGGAAACAAATGACCAAAACTCAATAGGGATATTAATGACGAAAGGCCATATCACATCACACAACTTTTCTGGCAAATTTCAGCCACAGACTTTATATAATCTTAGTGAGTCAGGGACATTTGTGGTACTTTCCCATGATCGCTGGTTGTGTAATGTGACATCCCCAGTGACTCAGTCCAACTAGGCTCAGCTCACATCACCTTCACCAGAGTTTATACCAAACAATCTTATCAGTTATAATTTAAATTTGAACTGGGACATTTGACTTGAACCTGGTATATATAGTTCATTTAAACTGATGCATGCTGGCCATTTAAATTGACACATGAGGGTAACGCCTAAGAAACAAGTGTAGCGGTCAAATGCCGCTAAGATTCACACCGTCAATGTGACGGTGATTTATTTATTTTAGTGGAGGATTACCAGGGACAACCCCAGCCTTGGAACGACACACACACACACACACACACACTACTACAGAGACCAAATAAAGCACGCTGGGAACATTAAACAATAAAGAATATAATGAAATTAAATTATCTAAATGCAAACAATAATACCACCCCTGACCCGTTTGGCGATATTACATTTAACAAATAAACACAAACACCACACAGCAAAGTCCATGTGAAAAACCAAACCAGATGAAATGGGAAGTGACGAGATTAAGTCCAGAGATCTGTATGTTGAAAGGGAAGGGAAAACACAGTCCTACCAGTAGTTGCTGAAAGGGTGATGACAGATGGATGGTTCTGGAACGCTCCTTTTCTTGCGGGAAAGCCAATGAAACCAAACACAGTCCTCAGAATACAGGTAGACAGACGATCCAGACCCCAACAAACGAATACAATCCAGGCCACAATGATGAATTATGGCAGAATTAACAGCAGGCAGTCCGACAGATAAATGCAACGTACAACAACAAAAACAACTTTTCTTCTTCCTGACACCTGCCCTCCTTTTAAACCTCTCTGGCCACCTTTGACCCCAACAGCCCCTGCAAGGACTGCTGGGAGATGCAGCTCTAACTACTAGTAGCATTGCTACACAAGTGTGTTCATTTAACATCCACAAGCAGAATCCATGCCTTCAGAAAAAGTTAATATTGATAAACCTAGCTTCGACTGTTAACATTTTGACTGAAAGGGTAAAGACGTTCCCTGTAACCTTTGTAATACTGTGTAGAAACAGAAAAGTAGCACATCCATGATGCATTACCACTACAAAACCAACATGCCACATGTGCGAAGCTGAACTGCACCAACCTGCAGGAAAAACCGATGACTGGCAGTCAAAAGAAATTATTCAGATCGTTAATCAGTAAGGATGGCAGTAATTGCTTTTGGCTGCTAAACAGTAACCTTGAGCCAGGGTGCCAGATTCCATTTTAATGCACTGTCACCAGCCACATATAGAAAAACATGTCACAGCACAGAGCAACACCAGACAACTCAGCTATCCATAGCCAGTAAGATCACGCTAACAACTCACTTTTAAATTGTGGTGACAACAGAAAACTATGACAGTGTCCCAGTGAGACATACAGCTGACAGCCTTGCTGAGAAGCAAAACATAGAAAACATACATTTCTATAAAAACATCAACATGTATTGGTGATTCCAGACTTCTGAACACATATATGTTATTATGTTCTATTAGTATATAATATTATAAATGTTATTCTATCAAGGATGCAGTAAGGTGGCTGCTGCAGCACCCCTTGTGTTTGGGATTATAATTGAGTGGTAACAGCACAGCCGGACTTCTGCACAAATTTACACCCAGGGACCCCACAGGCTACAGGGGACGTGAAATTTATTAACTATGGAAAAAAAAGCGTACTTTGTTTTTCTCAAAAGTATTTCTGCCTCTAGACTGGCTGTTTGTGTCCTCTTTAGCCTCACTACTGTTATTTCCTGGAGACAACTCATCTATCGCTATAGTCACTTGCACGCATGAAGCCTTCCCTGAGTTTACTCGTCTCAAGGGCTCAGCAGCTGTTGATGCAGCAGTAAGTGAGCAATATGGGCTGTCAGAAAGTGAAGCACATGAAGTAGAAAGTGATTTGTTGTGTTAATGACGGAAATGGTGACAATGAAGCACACAATGGACTTTGAAACCTCAAACTCCGACACCACTTCTGAATGTTACACCTATACTGCCTGGTCTGAAGCTAAAAAAAGTTTGGGAATTGCTGGCCTAGACTATGATCAGTGCATCCCAGGTCTAAATACATCTATTCTTGATAATTCAAGTTGTAAAGTCAGACCATGTCTTTGATTTTTTAAATAACTAGCAGCACAGTGCAGTACATTTTCTCATATAGTTTTTCCTGTTATATCATGTGTGTGCTGGCTTGATGGCAGACGGAGTTAGTCTGGGACTTTATATTTACTTGTAACCGGGCACATGTCTGGGTTGTGCTGGCGCTGAGTGGCACTCGCTGAAAGCAAAATCCAGGCTGCTCCTAAGGTCTGATGTCATGAAAATCTGCTGGATTTCTTTGCACTCCATGTATAGAAATCAGAAAGCTAAGGTTGAGATGTGCTGCTCAACAAAATCATCCTTTGAAATACGTTATGGACAGCAGATCACGACTGAAAAATGTTTCTGTTTACTTGCCAGGTGGTTGCAATTTATCACCTGTTACTCTGCAAAATCATTTTTGAAAATAAAAAAAAAGTTTCTTGACTCACTGATAGAAAGAATCACTGATGTCTACATACCTGAGCAGAATGTTATAGATGACAACCATTTATGTTTTGGAGAGGTCGTTTAACAATGACGTGATAAATACATCGGGCAGTTACTGAGTTGGCATCATGTCCACTCAACCGAACAACAGGTAAAGTCTTCAAACTTGCAAAAAACTAAGCCTGCTGTGTTTGTATTTTTGAAATTAGGGTTATAAATACATTAAATGGTGGCCTTAGATGCTTTAGGACAAGACGCAGGAACTCATTTCTCATGCATGTACTGTATGTAGGTCATGCAGGTCTATGTGGACCATGAATGTACATTATAGAGTCTTTGGAGTCAGCAGCACCCCTTGCCAAATATTTGCTCCCATGGGCCTGTACTCTACTTATTCTTTGTATCTTACTATGTGTGGTCAGATTTAGTTTTTGTGATGCCTTAAATTACAGGATATGTTCACTCTGATATGTTTAATATAAATTTCCTTTTTTCTGTTTGTCTGTGAATGCCATACATGTTCTGAGATTCATCAGGCAAGGAAAACAGATATTTTACAGTTCGGATGTTCTACTCACTAATCATGGCATGCTGCATGTTGGTTAGTCCATGCAAGTCAGTATTTCACTGTACTTTGTGCTCATGGCAATAAGGGCCCTACAAACTGTCATGCAAATGTGCCAGGGGAACAACTTCCTGGCTCTGGAGAGGTAAGCAGTTCCACCTCTGGACAAAAGAGTGCACGGGCGCGCCGCTAATGGTATCTTCCCCTTCCCTCATAGCATTGAAAGGATGATGCCCAGCTCCGACCTCAAGGCCTTGAGAAGACTTTACCTTTTCTACTGAACAGTGTCATCTCCAGGCAGAGGAGTAGCTTCAGTGACAGACTTTTGTCACCGTCCTGCTCCACTGACAGACTGAGGAGATCATTTCTCCCCCACACTATGCGACTCTTCAATTCCACCCAGGGGAGTAAATGCTAACATTACTCAAAGTTATGGTCTGCTTTTACATGCATTTTATTCTCTTTAATTTAATATTTTTGTATCAGTATACTGCTGCTTGATTATGCGAATTTCCCCTATGGATTAATAAAGTATCTATCTATCTATCTATCTATCTATCTATCTATCTATCTATCTATCTATCTATCTATCTATCTATCTATCTACTGTCGACAATATAAAAAATGGCCGACCAGGGAATGTGGTGTCAGAGTTTGACCTAATAAAGATTAGGACAGACCTTCAACTCCATAGCCAACTAATGCTTGCTTAGAAGAGGTTCTTAAAAGCCATTTTCTTGTTTTCACTTTCACTGTAGCACAGCATTTTGTTATATTTCAATGGGGCGACCCAGCTGGTACCCCCAGCCTTTTGGCTCTCTACAGGCTCTCTGCTTCCCAGCCAGCCATGTTGACAAAACCTATAAATCTCTCTGTTTAACAGTATGGCCTCATGAACGATATGTGCAACTCTTAAAACTTTCATAACAGAGTTGTTTTTCTGGACTCTCTGAAGCTGTGTAGCTTAGGAAGCCGGCAAAAACAGCAATTCAGTAATCTATTCTTCCAGACACAAAGACTGGGACAAGTTTCTCACAGTCAGTAGTCATATAAAAGTTTAGCAATTCAGAGATGTTATGCAAGTGAAAAATAAGTGGTCTGACAATCATTGCTAATGTGGACTCGAAAACTGTTGAAGAAGAGTCCCAGATTCTTGGCCAAGGTTTTAGCTTCCAGAGAGAACATAGCAAAATAAGCCTGTAAACGTAACCCCTAAATCTCCAGAATTATATGGTGGCCCACTGTACCCCAAAGCAAAATGATGAACTGACAAGTGGAAAAAACTATCTGAGATTGATTATGCAATCAATGTCACTCATTTTTAGCTTTCCCTCAAGGCTGGGGACATTGGTTTGAAGTATTTCTAGTGTTGTTTTGCATTGTCCTGGCATCACAAAGTCAGCTTTGTTACAGAAGACCTTCTGCAGCTTAAAATGTAATAAGGTGCACTCACAAGTGGATAAATTATGAGCTTCCTGCAGCTCTGGCACTTCAGCAACTTTCTGATGGCAGGCAGGCGGGTGCAATCTGAAGTACGTTTCCTGTATGGAACTTCTTTGCTGCTACGGAACTTGGAGCGATTTGAGAAAAACAGGAAATTGTCAAAAGAGTCATTGTACAAGCAATACAGTGTATGTAACAAGTGACTTTTTCATGGAGAAGGTTTAAAAGACAAAAAGCCGTCATTTGAAATGAATTAATTAATTATAGCATTTCTCATTATCAGGTCATTCATGGAGCTGCACACTTCACCAGGATGAAATAAACAAAAAACAAAAAAAAAAAACAAAAGAGACATTTAATAAAAAGTAATTCAGCACAGAACCTGTAAATTACAAACACACAAACCTACAAGACAGGGTTTGCTACTGCAAAGACAGCAACAGAGAAGAAGATAACAAAAGCACTAGTGTAAATAAATGCACTTCTTATTGTTGACAGCCTTTTAAGAAATTAAAGTGCTGCTATGCCATATAATACGTACATTTGGAGGCCACCATGAGAGAATTGTGCCTAAAAGTGGCTGGGGACAATTATGCGGCTCACTTAGTTTGAAATTTCTAAACTGAACCGACACCTCATGAGGGCGGAGCTCAGTAAAGGGGCGGGGATTAAAGCAGTAAAGAGTAACGGTGCTCTTGTTAACCTGGAATTACCGACAGCAAGCCTGTGGTAATGGCAGATAATCCGTCTACAGCTGAAAAGTCTCCTAAAAAGTCCTCTGTTAAACATAAATATGTTTCACTTATGTGGAGAACACTTAAAAATAAACATAACCTGCTGCAAGCCTGGTAACTGTGAATGATGCACGCTGCTGGCAGTATGTGGTGTCTGTCACTCTCACCTACAATGATGAGGCTGAAGGAATTGGTGGCTGCGTCTGCAAAAAGATGAACTATAAAAATATTTAATCAGATTATACAGAGTCAAAGTGAAGGGTAGTTGTCCTGTCCAGGGATTGCTCTTGGCATGTGTCTGTTGATAGACTCCCACTGCCTTGTGACCCTGCTCTGGATGTGTAGGATTAGATAATGGATAGATAGGCTAAATGGTGTGTTGTCACCCTGGGTTAAAGGAGGTGAAAAGAACGGCCGTTATGCAAGTTGTTATAGAAGAGCCATGGGAGACGTCATTTTCAGTCCTCAGTACACCCAAAATAGTAGATGGGACTATCAACATTGAGACAACTTCAGCAGGACCACACACGAGTCTGCACCCACCACCACCAACAGTACACCACACATCTAGATAGACAGAAAGATAGAAATGTATTTCTCCCTGGGGGATATCTGGCTTTTTATAGAAGTGTTTTAAATAAATAAATGCATAATTAGATAAAGAAATACATATACACCCACATAACTCAACAATTGACTAAAGCAGAAAAGTTTTAATTAGCATTAGCACCCTAATTCTGGGTGTTCATAAGAAATGTACTGATCACTGACCTTGAAATAATCTAAAACGATATTCCACATGCTTATGCTTGAAATCCATCATGTTTAACCTTCTGGGAGTGGCTGTCAGAGGGCTTGGACCACCAGTAAATAATTATATTCATATTTATGTCATACTACGTCAAAATAGCATAAAGTGACACTCCACATGCCTATATCACTGGTGCTCATTCTTTCAGAGTCCTGTAAAAATTAGTAACTTTGATCCCATTTGGTTGTGAACCACAGGGGTCGGTTGATGTGGCATGCACAGTTTCAAGTCCTTCTGATCATTTTTGCTGAAGACACCCATTACTTTACTCTTTATCATCCATCCATCCATCATCCAACCCACTATATCCTAACTACAGGGTCACGGGGGTCTGCCGGAACCAATCCCAGCCAACACAGTGCAAAAGGCAGGAAACAAACCCCGGGCAGGTCGCCAGCCCACCGCAGGGCACACACACACACCCACACACCAAGCACACACTAGGGACAATTTAGAATCACCAATGCGCCTAACCTGCATGTCTTTGGACTGTGGGAGGAAACCCACGCAGACACGGGGAGGACCTGGGAAGCGAACCCAGGTCTCCTAACTTCGAGGCAGCAGCGCTACCCACTGTGCCACCATGCTGCCCACTCTTTATCATAAGAGTGTAATTTCCTGTACAAAATATGGTTCAAAATGACCTAATAATCATGATTTTTTTGGTATTGTGGGTCTAGAGAGGCCAAAAATAGGTGGGAACCCCCAAAAAAACTCAATGTCTTGAATAATTAGACATCAAGACTTATTGAACGGTACACCATATGTGGGGGTTTTCTTATACTGGGGAGTTAGAAAGCACCAAACAAAAACAATGAAAGTGATTTCATAGAATTCAGAAGTAATTCTTATGAACACAACTAGCTGTGTTACTGGCTTTGCACAGGAAATTTTGTAAGATAATGGGCGTCAGTTATGGTGCAGTTGGTTAATCAGTTGTGTGAGAAGCACTTTGTAACTAACTAAGAGCTTTCCTGTATACAATATTTGTAGGTTTTGTTTTACAAAGAGCTAATATTGGAAGGCAGTGTCTTGTAGTGGTTAAGGCTTTGGACTTCTGGACACTGAGGTTGTGGGTTCAAATCCCACTACTGACACTATGTGACCATAAGCAAGTCACATTACCTGCCCCTGCTCCAAAAGAAATGTATCCAGGTATATCTGAAATGTTGTAAGTTGACCTGGATAAAGGCATCAGTCAAGTAATAATAACATTAATGGATCACTGGAGCTGCTTACACATGAACATGCTATACATAATTGTCCATGAGGAAAACATTCCTGCATTTGATTGATCTCTGCGTTCCCTAGTGACTTGGCTTTTGTTGGTAGTCATTGCAAAACACAATTGTACAAGAAAGTGTATTCTTTTGAATTGAAATGGGTAATTAGTAGGAATAGTATGAAATTCTGAGCATATATTATTATCAACAGATTTTCATTTGTTTACATGTTCACTTGAGTACAGTATTACTTTTCCTGTTTGTTGTCAATTGTACATGGTCCCCATTTTAAAGTACACAGAATGTATATTGTTGCTCAGAAAAAGAAATGAGAGAACTGGGCAAAGAAACTTTGATTCTGGCACTTGAAGGAACAATATCGGAGCTTTATTCAAACACACAGCAAACTTGACAAATGGTGTTTCCTTCATATTAAAAAACAGCTCAAAGCTTGGCCCTAACAGATCAAGTCACATATGCTGTACCTTATTCTACACTCATTATTTAATTCTGAGACATCTCTGGAAGAAGAGATGGTGAGGCCGTCAGGGGTGCTTATCCTGTTGTCTATGTGTGGATCCCAATACCTTTGTGCAGTGATGGGGACACTGTACTTAAAAAACTGGATGAGACATAAAACTGGGTCCTGACTCTCTGTGGTCATAAAAGACCATTGGGAATTTTTCAAAAAGAGTAGGTTGTTCCACTACATCCTGGCTATATTGCTCAGATAAAGGAATGAGCTCCTAGCTGATCTTTCATCCTGCAGTGCTAATAAACTGGAGGTCACAACCTCTTGTGCCAAACCCTTATAAATGCAGGGCATAACCATAATGATGGACCCAAAATTTAGTCCAAAATATATCATCTTTAATTAGATGTGAGCACAATCCTAACAATTGTACTTGATCATGACAGGTCAGGTCAGATCAGGTTGGGGAGCATGCGCTGGTACAGCACATTTCTGCCCTCTCCACACAACAAAACAGCTCGGGATCCCAGTTGGCAACCCCCAAAGCAGACAAGTGGTCCAGTCCCATGCTCTGAAAATGATCGTCTATCTGTTACAGTCAGATGTTACATGGGTGTCCCCTTGGCCTGGTCCAGCCACTCGGGTTCTCAACAATGAGGACCCTGCGAGCCAGTTCACCCTCGGGGAATTGTGCCACATGGCCGTAGTGCCATAACTGATGTTCCCTCACAATGCAGGTAATGTGCATCATTTGGGACTCCATGAGCAACTGCACGTTCAACACAAAGTCAACCCAGCATTACCCAAGGATTCTCCGAAAAGACACAAGGAGTCCAGTCTTGGTCTCAGGTCACTGGATAGCATCCATGTCTCACAACCAAATAGCAAACCAGGAAGCACCTGGACTGTAAAGACTTGGACCTTCGTGCTTTTACGTGATATCGGGACCACCACACACCCCTTCCCAGGGACCTCATGACCCCCCCATACTCTCCCAATTCATCTACTGACTTCATAAGAAGAGTCACCAGAGACATGAATGTCATTGTCGAGGTAAGTAAACCTCTCGAGAAGGTCAACACTCTCATTGCAGACTGACACAATGCTGATGGCTGTGCCCAAGAGATCATTAACAGCCCAGACACTCAGACTCCTCACTCAGTCTCTCGAGAGCCCCAGTCAGAGCCTCCATTGACTCCGTGAAGATTACCATATCATCGGCAAAGTCAAGATCAATGAATCTTTCTTCACCAATAGATGTCCCATAGCCACTGGACCCCACAACCCTGCCTAACATTCAGTCCATGCACACATTTAAGAGAGTAGGAGCAAGAATACACTCCAACGAACCCAAGAATCAACTGGGAAAAACGCAGAGGTTCTGCCTCCACTCTGCACAGCACTCATAGTACCAATGTACAGGCTAGCCATGATATCCAGCAATTTTGGGTAGATCCCACAAAGTCTCAGGATGTCCCACAGGGCAGCTCAATCAACTGAGTGGAATGGTTTCTGAAAATCAACAAAGACTGCAAAGGATCTCTACTGACTTTCACGTTTGTGCTTGATGGGGACCCTCAGCAGTAGGATGCAGTCAATAGTACACTTCTTAGGCATAAAACCAGACTGCTCCACCTGCTGGTAGGAGAGCAAGTGATCACAGATCCTATTGAGGAAGACCCTAGCAAGTACCTTACCCGCCACCAAAAGAAGTGTTATCCCACTGTAGTTGCAGTAATCCAGGTAATCACCTTTCCCTTTCCAGATAATGATGACAAAATCCCGTTTTATAATGATGTCCATCTCCCAAATGGAAGCAAAGATTGCTTGCAATGCCAGGAGGACTGCCTTACCACCTGCCTGGAGAAGTTCACCCCGGATTACACAGATCCCTGAAGCCTTCCCTACCCTCAGCTGGTTTACCACCTGTGTGATCTCAGTGAGACTGGGTGGTTCACAGTTAATTGGAGGATCAGCCTCAAGGACCATGGACCCAGATATGTCCAATGTCCTAGCTGCTCAAACAGCTGCTCAAAGTTGCCAGCCTAGTGGGTCACAACTGCAATGTCATCCGTAAGGACCATTTCATCAGCCACCCGGTGACTCTCTGAGGAGCAGATTAGAATGTGCATAATGCATCGATTCCTCTGTAAGCAGGATGTGGGTCACTGAACCATAGATGTTGTGTCACTTGCTCACAGATTCCTCTAACAAACGCCTCCTTATCTGCCCTCAGAACCCTTGCAGTCATCCTTCTCAGTTCCTAGTACAGACTGGAGTTGCCATCAAGCTGTGCGCAGTGACTCCACTCGATGATATCTAGAGTGCCCTGCAAGATGAAAAACCTCCTTCTGGGAACACCAGCAACACCAACACAACCTTGTCACAGAAGGTCTGCTATATCACATTAGGATCAGCAGTCACACCCAAATCTGCAAGTTCCTCACACAAACCGCATGAAAACTTGTTAGAAATAGCCTGATCTTGGAGTCTAGACAGGTCCAACCTTATTCTCCTAGTAGGACCTAAGCTGGATCTTCAGAGTTGCAACAAGTCTGTGGTCAGAATTCACAAACTGGTAACTTCTGTAGACTCTGCAGTTCTGTAGGAGACCACAGAATCTGCCCACGAGGATGTGATCAGTCTCCTTCACTGCACCACCAGTATTGGAGTATTAAGTCCAACGATGCATCTCAGGATGCTGGAACCAGGATCCAGTGATCCGCATCCCCTTAACTTTTTGCAAGGTCAAGGAACATGGAGCCACAACAGAGAGTGCCTTATGCTAAGTCTCATAATATGCTCATTGAAAGGAGTGACACCATTGGAAGGAGCCAATCCACCATACCAACAGCTACTCTCTGAGTATGACAGCCATCAGAGTGACCAGACCAATAAAAGGTTTACCCACCTACAACCCAATGCAGTTGGGCTGAATTCCCACCATGTCTGTGCACCTCAGAGAGTGAAGCCAATGAAATACAGAGTTCACAAATCTCCTCTTGACAGCAGAGGAAGATGATTATCATGCCAGAGAGACAAGATGTTCCATGTGCCTACCTAGATGAGCTGCCTCAAACTGGGACCTGAGTGCTGACGTGCAGCGGACGATGCCTCAGCACCACACCAGTTTCGATCCCCAACAAGCCAACCTCATTGGCTCACCGGCGGTTTAACAAGGCTCTTGAGGGCTTTCCCACATTCCCTTCATAATGCAAACAGTTTTGCTATGGGCAGCTGCAGCAGAGCTACTCCCGCAGAGAGAAGAACAGAGTCTTGTCTGCCATTTTGGAGCTGTGTGAAATTTTATGTTGGCTGGACTGCCAATTTGGAGGACCACCTAGAGGGCCAGATGCAGTTTAACGTCTTACCTAGGACAGGACAGGACATACCCAGGACACCTACATGTTATACTGTACATTTACTTACATTAAATTTCATTTGCCATAAATCTGCCCAAGTCTGTATGCTGTCCAAGTCCTTCTGTAATAATTCAATGGATTCCAGATTATCTGCCAATCCACCTACAATAGTATATCTGCAAACTTAATCAGCGTGTTATTTATATTCCAAATCAGTTATACAGTATATATTAAAAATAGTGACAGCCCTAGCGCTGTCCCTTGAGGGACACAACATTATCATCACCTAATTCCTTCCCTTCCTGTGTTTGAGCCAATTTTATAACCACCTACACACTGTGCCCCAAATGGCCCCTGTGTTTAGTTTGATCACTAACCTTTCAAGTGGTGTCTTATCAAAGTCTTCTGAAAATCAAGTTAAATATGATGTGCATCTCTATTATGTATCCTTTTGTTGATTTCCTCAAAAGAGTTCTAGCATATTCGTGAACTACGACTTTCCTCATCTGAACCCATGCTGACTGATCTTTAATCCTCATGATGTTGCTATGTGTTGCTCCATCATTTTCTTAATAATTGCTTCCATTTATTTAACCTGTGATGCATGTTAGGCTTACTGGCTCATAGTTACAGTGGTGCCTCGTACTTCAAACTTAATTAATTTCAGGAGGCTGTTTGAACTCTGAATTCTTCAAAGTCTGAATCAGTTTTCTCCATTAGAAATAATGGAAGGTGAATTAATCCATTCCCAGACCCTAAACAATACCCATTTAAATAAAGTTAAACAGCAAATACACATAATTTAAGGTAAAATAACACAATTAAATTACCTAAATAATAAATTAAAACATGAAAACAATAAATAAAATACACAAATACTGTATAAAAAATGAAAATTGCATATACTGTACCTTAGTGTGGAGTGGTGATGTCCCATGTGGATGCTGTGGTTAATAGATTGGGGTTATATATAACCAAACACCCCAAAAATAAAGTCAATAAAGGTCTGAAAACACACAAATGTAACGCTTGAGATGCTTTCACAGCAAGAGCCAACTTTTGCAGAGAATAGATGACGTTTACACTCGCTACGTAAGCGCCGTCTATGGCTGGATTTTTTCACTGCGCACTCTGTTTGAACATAGAAGCATCATTCGAACTCCAGATTATATTTCTCTCAAATTTAGTGTTTGAATTCTGATGTCTGAAGTTAGAAATTTTCGAAGTACGAAGCACCACTATACTTGGATCTGATCTGCCTACTCGGCCTTTTTATCCAGCCATGTCCTGCCTTTGTCCTGATTGTAATCCCCATTACTGTAAGCAATCACACATCAGTGTAGAGTTGTGCACAGCACCATCTGCTGACATGCAATGCGATGAAATGTTACATTGTTACATTGTGAGACATTGTGCCAGTTACATGGTTTCAATAACAGGATGTTAAAGAATGAGTTGTTCTCTTTAGCGAGTACAGATTTGATGCACACTACTACAGACTCCTTGTTAGTCTCCCACTCCCATCAGGTGACTGCAGCTTGATTAACACTGTTGTTGTTGCATAGCCCCAGACACTAACAGAAGGGGTAAAAGGAGTGGCCAGGGGCGGAGCTCCAGACACATCCTAACAAAAGAACAGGGTTCATATAACCAGGGACGTGCGGTCAGGGGAGGCAGGGGCCATTATGAAAAGTAAAAAAACTAATAATCATAACATAAAATAAATATGTCCACTGGTCTGTGCTATAATTTTGTTTTCTGTATGATTCCAATAATTTTGATCATTTTATAGTCAAAATTGCTGAACTGGAACATTTTTCCTGTTCAAATACAGGGGAGAAATGCGAGGTGCGTCAGCAACAAGCCTCACCTCAGACTGCGCTCTCCCTCACACACAGGGTTGATGCCTGCAATTGGCGCATGTCTGTTACTGTCTTTCTGTGTGTCGCCAATATAAGGTTTTCAGACACCTTTATTATACATCCTGACTTTCCACAGTCTGACTAATATCTTTAATGAATGTGTGTGACATTTTAGTTTTGCTGATCAGACAGTGAAAAGGCACAAGGTGAGGCAGACAGTACTGTGGTACACCGAAGGAGCCGCATGTGAATCCAACAGGTGCTTGTTGCTGCTGTTCTTTTATGCAGACGCTCGGCTTAAATAAGTCAGCGATATCAGAAAGTCAAGTGCACTGCAGCGGTCAGTTTATTTTTATTTTTTGTTCCAACTGACTGCCAAAATGGAACATTAAGATTTTTAAAATTAAAGGAAAATAAGGAGGACTTTTAAAAGAAAGTGACGTAGATTTTCGTGGAGAATGATAGGCGCATGGACTTCATTTACAAATAAAGGTAACACCATAAACGGTTTTCAATTTTATAAAAAAAATTGGATGACACTAAGAAAAAAAAAATCAATCCAACATTTAAAAATTAAATTTTGACCTTAAATAAAATATTCTTTTGTTTTTCTTGTTATCCTTTTGTTGGGCAGTCTGTTTTAAAATTGATTAAAGCATCAGAATTAAAAGCTTCTAAAAACAATCAAACATTTCAATTAAGGTCAAAATTGAAATCCGTTTTTTTGTACACCACTCAACACTTTCATTTGTATGGAATGAGTATGAACTGTGGAATTGCAACGGCAAATTTAGAACACATGGAGAGCGCAGAGCAAATGCACTCTCCGCTCTCTCTCGCCGCTATAAATGTAACGTTCTTTCTTAGCCAAATATGCGCCTTACCTGTGTGTAAAGAATGCTGAATAGATACGAAACATAACCAGTAGTCAATGCATGCTGCCAAATGAAAAGTGAATAAGCTTCTCTTTTGGGATCATTCATGTATTTGTAAATCTGACTCTATAAAGGAGTCAGTGCCTCACCAGCCTTGATCCTCACCGCACATCCCTGCATATAACCGAAAACACCATGGAGTTAGCACAAGAAACATGAGAGAGTAAGAAATAATGTGAAAAGGGTGTAAAAAAGAAGTAAAACGGATCAATGCACAGAGCTATAAGAGGTGCCAAAACATAATCTTTACCAATTGAAAATTAAAAGGATATATCATATAAACTTTTAAATTGCTGCCTACTGAGGACCAATTGCAGTTTATTTCAGGGCACCTGTCAGGAAATATTCAGGATGGAGGAGAGGAGTTGTGTTGTGCAGAGAGAACTGCTGCAAGCGCTGTGTGCTCTTCTTAAGCGCGTGCAGGCAGGACTCGCAATTTGCCTCTTTTGCTGTCTTGTCGTGGGCGTTCTGTAAAGCAGCAAGTGGACTGAAGCTTCATCAGGATGTTTCTCTTTTCTTTTGTCATAGCTTTCTTTTTTTCAGAGGTTCATATTTAAAATGCATAAAAGGTAACACCTTGGATTTTAAAACATTGCACAATACACTGTGTGGTTGGTTCACGTGGCATGAGCTTGGGGGGTTTCTGCTGAACTGAAATACAAGTTGATCTGATTTCCCACCAGTGTATCTGAGATAAATCAGCCTTCGTGTCCGTTTTTACAGGAAGCACCTAAAAGACTATGATTTAGCAGCAGATTGAACTTGTCATAGCTGAATGTTACAAATAGGCTTACCAGTCGTGGGTATTTGACCGGTGCGGTTTACCCCGAGGGCACTAAAGGCGCACCAAGCAACTGCATCGGGTTTGAAAGTCATCTTCGATAAAGGTGTTTGTTTACCAAATACACATTGAGGGTTTGGTGTGTTCTTTTTATTTTTATTATATTTGTATGTACTGTGTATTATATTTGGTGTAAAGTTGGAAGTTCTTAGGGAATCTACAAATGTGATCAAGCTTGCATCAAATTCTTCAAATGTTTTATTTCCACTTGAATCTTTCTGAAGCGACAGGTTTTTCAGTTCTTTAAAACTTTGACATTATCTTTCTTTTCAGTCTAATACTCGCTGTTAGGCCACATCAATATACTCGGTCTTCACTTTTGGGGTGATATTCTTTATCTTTCAGCTTGTTGCGTTCACAGACTGACGTCTTCTAATAACTCCGCTATTTGAAAGTGCTCTTCTCAACTTGTGATTAAGTAAATAACAGAACCCTGAGACCTTTTTTTCCAGTAGCAGGAATAATCTAGTTAAAACCCCAAAGCGCACTTGTTGATACATTTCCTGTCTGCTACGTGCTGCAGGCTGTGTCTATGGTTTCCTGCGCCGTTTACAGAATAGCTGAAAACAGCCTGCGAAAGAAACCCCGAAAAATAATCAGCGAAGAAAAACGTTTTTAAGACAGCCCACGATCGATATTTCTAATAAATTTCAATTGATTTGTAGGATACATTTTTTATCTGTTTAGCCACAATATAAGAATTACAGTAAGTCAGTCACGCCTGATTCGTGATAATGAAGATTAAAGTTTAACTGCCGGAGAAATTACTTGGCATAACCTTGAAACTAACAAGTGATCGGGCCGAGAAAAAGGGGCTTTCTACAAGAAACTGACACTCCCTTTACTCTTATAAATTATACTGTTCTGCCTGTTAATTAAAAATAACACCATCATGGTTGCGAAATAACTTCTTGTTTTCTTGGCTCTCTTCTTCAGCTCTGTTGATGTAGTGATGCTCTGTTGTCTGCGCTGCCCCTTTTCATTTATTTTTCCATTCAAACATCAGATTAATTTTGAAATGCAAAACCAACAGAGGCATCCGAGAAAAGACTCAGAACTGATTTATATTCGTATCAGTTTTGGTTCAACGTTCATAGTTTACAAATATGTTCGACAGCAACTCCAGCTGCCAGTGAGTAATACGAAACACTTCTTATATACTGAAAATATATTGAGAATGTATTTACTGAATTAGATATTTTTTTTTAAATGTCGTAGAATAAAAACAATTTTTATCTTCTTGTTCCATTTCAATTTCCATATATTTCTTTCCATATGTTGATGACACAACAGAGATTAAAAACAAAGACAACAATTAACGTTGTGCTTTACTGGTCGTGAGAACAAATGCTGACATAAAAAATTAAGAGAGATTTGAAGTTGACTTCACAACTGTGCTGTGAGTGCCTGTTTAGTAGACATTTGTTATACACAATACACACCATATACAGTATGTGTGTTTAAACTGTACGCAAATATACATCTTATTTTGTGACTAAATCTGAATAAATTAAATCATGAATCTCCAGTAATATATATATATATATGCAGTATTATAAATAATTTACATATTTTCATATAAAAACATAAGCAGAAAATTAGAAACACATTTCATTTGCATCAGCTCTATCTTCATTTATCTGACACATCACTTACTTCCTTTTATTAATTTATAACTTTTTTTTTTTTTAAAGTTCTTTTTATTTATATATGTGTGTGAATGTATACACACGCACACATTGTATATATATTATATATATAAATATATATATACACACACACATATATCACAGGTATAGTTATATAGTGTGTGTATGTATAGCCACTTCATTTCTTTGACAAAAACTTCATTTTTTATAATGTCTTGTTATATATATGTGAATATAAATATATATGTGTGTGTATGTACGGTTTTTCTCACACTACATTTATTTGACATAGCCTTTATCTTCTTTCTTTTATAACTTCTTTTTTATTTATATATGTTATTTCTTTTATAACATGTAATTTTATTTACTGTATAAGTTTGGACACTTCACTTCTTTGACACAGGCTATAACTTTATTCATTTATAACTTCTTATTTATATATATGTGTGTTTGCATATACACATATATGTGTGTGTTTGTATATACACATGTATGTGTATGTATTATATATATATATATATATATATATATATATATATATATATATATATATATATATATACAGTATATATTACACTACATTTCTTTGACACAGCCACAACTGATTGCATGTATTTATATATAACTTCTTGTTATTTACCAGGATTGGTTCCTGCCTTGTGCCCTGTGTTGGCTGGGATTGGCTCCAGCAGACCCCCGTGACCCTATTCGGATTCAGCGGGTTAGAAAATGGATGGATATATACTGTATATAGACACTAAATTTATTTGGTAGAGCCAGTTCTTTCTTTTATAACTTCTTTATATATATATATATATATATATATATATATATATATATATATATATATATATATATATATATATATATATATATATATATATGTGTGTGTGTGTCATGTATAGCACTTGACTTTTTGTCGGCACAGGTTAGAACTTCATTCCTTTATGACGTCGTTATTTTATTTATACCTTATACTCTCAGTGTTTAGACGCTTCATTTCTTTGACATCGCTATGCCCATGCCTATAGACTGCAGTTATATGAATGCCTTTATTCAAAAAGGATTTAAAAGGGTGTGCTAAGAATATTTAGCTTTTTATATAAATTTAGTAACATCCACATTGAAATAGCTAATGCTGGGTGGTTCTTTTAAAAAGACAATGCGTTTTCAGGCGTTGCTGTTAAATGCTGAGCAAAGAACAAGAGGCAGCTCTGGAGTGCACGTTGCTTGTACTCGTTTCAGCTTCAAACAAACACAACTAACCATCGAGTTTTATGTGAAGAGTGACAAGAAATGCAGACCACAACTTACAGAATTTTCTGTTTCTCCCTTCTTGAGCGTAATTAACTGTTTAAAATGTGTGTGTGTGTTTTAATTATTTCTTTCCAGGTATTATTCATCCCGATCTGATTTTTTTGTGCTGCTCTGAGTGTCATTTAACAGCGCGATGGACGTTTCAGAGTATCAATCAAATCTTCATGTCCTCTGTCTTTCCTAATTTTTATATACTGTTGTTATATTTTGGTTGAGAAGGTACTTTGGTATTTTTTGAAACACTATCACGTCACGAAGTGCACAAGTTCTCCAGGTGCAGAAGATGCAATAACCAAAAATAAATGAAGAATTGCATGTTGCTCCTGCACCCTTTAAAGTTCTCCAAGATTTAGCTGACGAGGCATGGCAAACAATTACGAGATGAGTCTCGTGCTGAGCAGTAACTCGACAGGACACGACTGCCTGCATATATAATACAAATATTGAACGCCAAGGTGCAATACAGTAAAGCCTCTTCACATTTTACTCACATTAGAGCTGCTCGATAAGAACATTCGTACTAATCAGCTTTTGCGGTGATTCTGTTTATCTTTGTGCTTATTAAAGATGGTAGAATAAATGATAAGCAGTAAATGAAAAGAGCATTTTATCAATCGGTGCATCACCGGCGGCGTGCGCACCGAGGCAGGTGGAGGATGAGAAGCGCGTGCACGATGTTGTCACGTGAAAGTGCGACTTCGGTGCCTGCCGAGAGGCTGCGCAGATGCGGCCCCCTGGTGTCTCCATTGTTCTCTCTATTGTTAGCCTTTTTGACTTCTTCCACTGAATGGCCTGCTTCGTTTTGAAATATAATAGCAAGGATATGATAAGGACTGACCACGTGTTGTAAAAAATATGCTTCAACAGAGATTCCATAAATTTTGTAGTATGCATATTTTGACAGCATATTAGAAATCTGCATCAGTCTGTAAATGTGATCATTTTATTAACCTCTTTAACATTTGTTTTTTCAAACCAACAAATGTTTAAAACAGTATTTAGATAATGAAGTCTGAAACATCATATGAGGCTAATATTCATCCATTAAAGGCATAAGAAAATGTTCAGACAATGCTTGTTAAGGTAATTCGTTATCTTTTATGGATTTACTACAGAAATAAATGTATTCTTGAAGAGCAACCACATTTTATAAATGAAGTTACAAGTTACAAAGAAGCAGGAACATCCGTCCATTCGTTTTTTACTTCAGCTTGGGTCGTCACCCACTTTGGCTTCACTGGTGGTCCCTCACCCTTCAAAAAAGCTAACTCGTTTTTAAAACTTTCAGAGTTGTTTCCTGGCTTTAACACTTAAGTATTCTTACATAAATATCCACCAGACCTTGAAAAGGTCATTACAAACATGCGTAAAGAAAGAGAAGGAGTTTCTGTAATTGACACAACACACTCTCACCTTCCAAAATGAAATCAGTTCTGAAAGACACTTCTGCACGTCCAGATGAGCTCAGATGTCTGCTTAGGGCAGACTGGCCATGAAGATCCACTCATCCAGGACTTCCAGCTCAATTATCCAGCTCTCCCTGTTGAATGAAGGGAATTTGAAGCAAACAGCTAAACATGGCAAAAAAACTCCTTTTATTATACACAGACTGGAGAAAGATGGCAAAAAAAAAAAAGATTTCAGTGTTGGTTGGCTGTCCTGTGGGTAAACATCCATCCTATCCATCACTGTTCAGTGCAAGCTGCTTGGACATCCCTTGGACCCCGCAATCTAATGGTATGTCCTTCCGGAATCAGTGACCCTGGAACACTGAGATATGACATTACGTCTGGAGGAGCCATGGTGGTTTGTGACTGTAATTGGAAAGAAATGTAACTGCATGAAAATTTCAAGATGACTCCTTAGACATGGCCCTCTGTGGGTGGGGGGAGCAAAAAGAAAGTACCTAATTAAAAAAAAACTCTGGCCAGTGACACTCAGCTTTGCTTTAATAACTTGGTGGCAGGGGTTTGTTGTAAAATGAGAAGAAAAGAGGAACATTTTGGACAAAGTGCCCTGTGTTACTTAAACCAAACACAGCACTTGTGCCATCCTGACATTAAAGTGTGTTGTCGGTGAGGCAGGTGGAGGGATTTGAAGCAGCAAAGAAATTAAATTCTTCAAAGGATGAGACAAAGACAGATGAGGGTGTCTGAGGAGCAGGCATGAGGAGAAGATCAACCTGATAGCCAGCAGGGCGGTGAGCCACTGGAGAAGCTGTGAGAAGACAACAGTCTTCAGGTATGTCAGGCACAACAGAAAACCTGTGGATAGAAGGTCAGGAGACCAAACATCCTGAGAGATTCTAAGATAATGTGCAAAGAAGGCCATCTTGTCACTCGACAACTCGTGGACATCAGTGCTACACAAATTGACTCCAGTGATTCAAGAGCTAAGGACTTTTTTGAGGACTTTCATATTTGTGCATTGCATGCACCAGTAGAATAAAGACAAAAGCACCGAGAAGGCAACAGGATGTGAAAAATGTATACGGGTGTGAAGAATTAAAAATAGGTCTGGCAAGCAGAATTGTGTGCTCCTTGTATGAAAATGTAAGCTCTGATTAAAATGTGTACAGAATTTATCAGAATTTATTTCTTACATGGAATGTAGCAATTTTACACACAGCATGAAAATAAATAAACAAGACTGCATGGACTGACAGTGCACAGGTTCTCAAATTGCTGAAGGCATTGGCGTTACATTATATTTTAGTACTGTTATATATTAGAGTGCAGTAGAGGTGTTATGGTCAAGCCAGGGCTCCTCCGCTGGCTTCTGTTTAAAGTGCTTCTTTTTATCATCTTTGTTCTTTTTTTCATTCTTGTTCATTTACCATTTTTTATAGTATTGTCATTTTCATTTAAAATTTAATCATGTAGTATCTGTTATTCTTATTCTGTTTAGTTATTATTTAGTATCAATGTGAGCCTTGTAATTCCCTCATGTTCCTCATATTTTGTGGGGGAGAGAGAGGCTGCATGTACTGATTAGATAGATAGATAGATAGATAGATAGATAGATAGATAGATAGATAGATAGATAGATAGATAGATAGATAGGAAAGGCACTATATGATAGATAGATAGATAGATAGATAGATAGATAGATAGATAGATAGATAGATAGATAGATAGATAGATAGAAAGATAGATAGATAGATAGATAGATAGATAGATAGATAGATAGATAGATGCCCGGACACCATCAGACTGAGGCCACATCTTTATAAAACACACACATTTATTAAGGTCCAATAAACACAGTCCCACACAGCACACTGTGCTCCCAGCACCAATCACCCCTACTCCGGGCTTCTCTCTGACTGTCCATGGGCCGCCTTTCCTCTCTCCACGCGAGCCTCATCCTGTTCTCACTCCCGATTCTAGCTCCTAGACTGTAGGGAGGCGGCCCCTTTTATTCCCACCCGAATGTGCTCCAGGTGCTCCATCTGACGACATCTCCTGGTGTGGCAGAAGTGTCAGGAGAGCACTGGGAAGCACCCTAGGTGTCCCTGGAAGGATCATCCTCCATGTTCCCAGGTGTGGCGGAAGTAGATGTTTCCCGGGCCCTCTGAGACTCGGGGCGCCCCCTGGCGGTGGCCATGGGCCCCCATGGGCTTGAGCCTTCTTGCTCCTCTCCCACGGTCCTCTCCCGATCCAGGGCGGTTGCCCCCTAATGGCCCGGAGGACATACACGCCACCTCCCGGTCCTTACAGGTGTCCCAGCTGGGTTTGGCCCCCAGCCGCTTGTGACAATAGATAGATAGATAGATAGATAGATAGATAGATAGATAGATAGATAGATAGATAGATAGATAGATAGATAGATAGATAGATAGATACTTTATTAATCCCAAGGGGAAATTCACATACTCCAGCAGCAGCATACTGATAAAAAACAATATTAAATTAAAGAGTAATAAAAATGCAGCACATTTGATTACAGTGCATTGCTGCAGCCAACACCTGATGAACTACCCGGATTGAGGACCAAGAGGAGCAGGTGACACCTCAGCACCACACTGAACAGCATGAGTGTTTTTACAGTGTCTGGAGTGCCAAGCCTGCCACCAACCCCTGAGTTTTCCCTGCAAGATGGAGGTCCTTCCTTCCATAGCCAGGACAGATACAGGTTAAGGGCCTTGCTCAAGGGCCCAATACAGTGGAGTCACTTCTGGCGTTTATGGGATTTGAACACCAGAAGTGACTCCATTGGGCCCTTGACTGAGGACGATTCCCCAAAATTGTTTAAAAATTGTTTCTTCTTGCAATTCACATCATCTCTGTATTGTGAAGGCTGTTATTCTAATTTTGCTTTTATTAAAATGTCGTGTATTTAACTTGTAATATTTAATTGTTATTTGTCATTAAGCCATTATACCATCTTTGTTTTAGGATGAGTACCATCACTGTAAGCGCTGCAGATGTCAAGGCTCAACAACTTGTTGTTAAGGAGCAGATAACACCGACTGAGCTCAGCCAGTCATTTTCCAACCCGCTATATCCTAACACAGGGTCACAGGGGTATGCTGGAGCCAATCCCAGCCAGCACAGGGCGCAAGGCAGGAACAAATCCCGGGCAGGGCGCCAGCCCACCGCAGGGCACACACATACACCAAGCACACACTAGGGACAATTTAGGATCGCCAATGAACCTACCCTGCATGTCTTTGAACTGTGGGAGGAAACCGTTTTACTGTTCTTCTAATTTTGTGGGCATTTCCTAAACAAAAGATCAGCAATTGTTTTGTCTTTGAACTCTGAAATTTTTGACTTTGATTTTTAGCTTGTGTTTCAGTTTGGGTGCCTGTCTGTTTTGATCTCCCAGTTTTGACTCTTTCTACGATTTTGTTTTGATTAACGGTCATTTCCTGGTCCTCTTTTCTTTCGATGCACCAACACTTATGGCTAATCCTAACATATTCACACACACGCGAGTCATTACTGAGTTGTGCTCACGTATGTCTTTTGACCTCCAAGTTGTTCTTAATGTTGTTGTTCATTTCGGTATTCTGTATTGTTGAAAGGTCTTAGATAATGTGCTGCCTGCAAAGAGAGGCGATGCAAGTGAGGAAATGAACATTAATCAAAACGAAGTTGTAGACGGGCATGGTCAAAACCAGGAGATCAAAAGAGACAGGCACTCAGACCAAAATGTCAGCCACAAATCAAAGTCAAAAATGTCCGACAAGATTTGTGGTTCAAAGACAAAACCATCTTTTATTTAGGAATTGCCCCAAAAACTTGGGACAATAGTGGAACTCACTTATCAGTTTCAATACCATCATGCTTGATGAGCTCAAACTGGCCTGATTTTGTTTTTCTGCTCCTTAGCATCGAGTAGTTGAGCCTTGACAAAAGCAGAGCTTACAGTGACGGTGCTCATCCCAAAACAAAGATGGAGTTCGCTGCAGAATGATAAATAATAATCAATTAAACATTTCAAGTTATAAATAACCCTCTGTTACACTTCAGACTTACAGCAATACACAAAGATGTCCACTTGTCACAAAGACTTTTACAAATGAAGTAATTTTAGATTTTATTTGACTCACGTCTGTCTCTCCACTACTGTATTCCTTTTTCACTGCGTCTTGATAGTTCATTCATTTTCTGAAGCCACTCATCACAGTTCTGGGCTGTTGGGCCCCCAGACTTTCCAAGTGTCATTAGATTCAAGACACAGGAGAAACGCTGGACAGAATGCCCCTCTACACACACAAATCTGAACTCTTTCAAAGCTGAAAGATAAAATGTCATGCAGAAAACAAATGGCTACAATTACAAAAGCAGGTTCCTGGATCTGGGAAGTGGCAGCACCACCATGTTGCACCAATCACACCTTCTAGATGGCAGCTGCAAGCTTGGAGACAATGGAATCTGCACGGATGATTCAGAGAAAACCTAAAGAGAGCTAATGGGGTCCTATTAAATGCATAAATTAGTAAACGTAGAGTACCACTAGGCAAGCGTGTCCATGGTGAGCTCAAAGAAGCCTGACTACAGGAACACCTACTACAACCTCCAAGAACAGCAACCCTGTAATTATACTGAATATGTCAATAAAATATCAAATCTGCTCATAAAATACTAAAGTTGTCTTGCAAATGGGATTAAAGTTAAAAAAGCTAATAAATAAAAAAAAATGTGGTCACCATACTCTCTTTTTCATTTCTGCATCAGGCCTGACCCACATCATTCCACTATGGACGTCTCAGTTCTGCATTCATGCTCACCATATTTATTTTTCACTTGCTTCAGCCATTTGCACACATAGTTTGCAGGCTACATACGATTTGAGCAGACGACAACAAAACAACTCCGGAATCTGAACAAAGCCGAGTTTGCATTCGGGACTGCTGAGGGAAAAATAAAGAGACGTTCTTCTCGCGCGCTCAGCTGGTTCACTCCAAGTAGGGGTGGGTGAGTGGGCAGCCATAGAGCTGAAGATATGGTATGGAAATGTGCAGCCAGTCAAATCCACAGGACATGTACATGTAACAGAACACCAAATAACAAAGGGAAAACCTCCCATGTATTTAAAAAGAAACTCCCCAACGACTGAATTGTGAACCACTTTAACCCTCCTCTGTCCTGTTTCTCTTCTTGGTGTCCTGCTCTACTTCCAAGCTCATGGAGAGCCATCTGAGATACTGGGAGCACTGGAGTCATCAGATGGAAAGTCTGAGTCATTAAAGTAGACAGCCACCTCAGGCTCTACAATAGAATGACCAGGAGGGGTGGCCTGAGGTCTCCAGAACTGACTGTGTTTGAGTTTGTTTATTATAACGGACTTATTATAACTTCCTAGGTGGTCTCCTGTTCAAGTACTGGCTGGGCCCAAACATGCTTAGCTTCAGGCCGATCACGTGTTCTGAAGTGCAGGTGGTATGACGAATGGCTGTTTACAATTCATAAAAAGCTTCCTGAAATTCATCTCTTCAGCTTAGAGATGTTACTACTTTTTTCAATAAAGAGTCCTAACTTTACAGAAAAAAAAAGTTTAAAAATGTAACATTTTTGTACATCTGCTACACATTTGGTGTCAAGTTTGACTACCATATTTCTTTTCTATTTTCTTTTGTAAAAGCTCAGCTTCCCTATCTATCTATCTATCTATCTATCTATCTATCTAATGTGAAGGCTGCTCTATATAGCACCTGACCCGGCACAGACCACGCAGAGGCACGTGTAAAATCAACAGGATTTATTGCACTTCTTCAGCCTGTGGACGCACGTCTTCCCCGTGTTCCACAAGCCCAACGCAGTCCCACAAACACTTACAATAGAGCACCAACAACTCTTCCTGGCACCTCCACTCCTCCCAGGCAACCTCGTCCTCTACCTCCCGATTCTGGCCTTGAATGAAGGAGGGTTCGTCCTTTTATGGTCCACCCAGCAGTGCTCCAGGTGCTTGACCAGCTGGTCTTAATTAAGCCTCCGGGTGGGGCTGGTAACTTGTCCATTGCGGCGGCTGGCTCTCTGCAGTACCCCCTAGCGGCCACCCCATCTCCCAACCAGGCTGTGATGGACTCCATGTCCCATGGAGCCACGGGGAAGACTGAGGAAGGACCCACGGCCAGGGAGGCTGCCCCCAGGCGCCCGGGGCGAGACATTGCACTGCCCATGGTGGCTCCCCCGGGACATATGTAGCAGAGGCGTCCCGGCCGGGCATGGGACCCGGCTGTCCGTCACACTATCTATCTATCTATCTATCTATCTATCTATCTATCATATAGTGCCTTTATTATCTATCTATCTATCTATTATATAGTTCCCTCCTTATCTATCTATCTATCTATCTATCTATCATATAGTGCCTTTATTATCTATCTATCTATCTATCTATCTATCTATCTATCTATCTATCATTTAGTGCCTTTCATTATCTATCTATCTATCTATCTATCATTTAGTGCCTTTCATCTATCTATCTATCTATCTATCTATCTATCTATCTATCTATCGGCTGTGTGCTCTCCGACTCAGAGTTTGATTTTTCCACCCTGCCTGGATAATTTCTCTCTTCTTGTCTTTTTAAATTCTTATGTCTCACACTGAGTCGACTGCACCTTTAGTTTTGTTGCTCCTTTGTAAAAGTGACAATGACAATAGAAATCTATCTATCTATCTATCCAGAGGATTTTACCTTCAATGTAGGGTACTACTTGTTTACAACCCATAAACATGTCAGCCATATTTCATTTCATTAAACACATAGATAAAATATGGCAGTCAGACAGGCTGGGAAAAAATATGAATTCATATCCTGATCAGCCTGAATTTGCAGAATATATTAAAATAATGTGCCATCAACATGCTACGCACATTATGTATTCTTTATCTTCAATAATCTCCCATGCTGCTGCCATTATTTCAATTTTACATTTCTAATAATTAATTTATATTTAAAAGAGAACAGCCAAGAAGTACTGTATCTGGTTGTGGTAGAGCAGTTGTAAGTGGATACTATCTAAAAGGTCGTGTGGCTCTAAGAAGTAAATCATCCTTTTTTTTTAAACATTACATTCCAGTTATGGTGGTGAATATCAAGAACATTTCTCAAAATCTAAAATCCTGGTTTTCCTTGGTCATTTTGGGGTACTGAGTGTTGCTTAATGAGGGAAAAATGAGTTGAAATGATTTTAGCACAAGGAAGCAAGGCAACAAAATGCATAATGAGTGACGGGGTCTGAGTACTTTCTGAAGGCGCTGATTGTTCACGTTAACCTCAGCAACTTTCAGTGACATATCAAAAGGCCCACAAGTCTGATATATTCGAGTCATACTTTTTCGTTTCCTTTTTTTGAACAATTAATACTTCAGGGGAAAGAAGAAAAACTTGGATGAGAATCACAAATCCTGCCTCCATAAAAGGCCTGCATTGTATGTCCACAGCAGCTAAGCCTTCATCACACGTGAAGCACAGATCTGTTTGTGCCGCATGTTAAGGCAGAGAAGCTCATTGCCAATACACACAAACTCCGCAGGTGTGTGGATGTCATCTTCTCGCCCCAGCACTTTCCCAGACACGTGGGCTATGACTTATGTTCTGGTAACCTTTAGGCTTTGACTGCTGCTGTGAGTAAGTCAGTCGCAGTGGGTTTTTTATTGATCTTTGTGAACTTTTCACCTCTGAGATTTACTCTTACAAACATGTTAACAGTGATGGGAACGTATAACTGGAACTGGTGCCATGTTGCCGCACCATCAGGCCTGCCTTAAGTAGATCTGCACCTCCTTCTTGGGTGTCGTAGTGAACCCTTTGAGTGTAGAAGCGTTAGCCTTGTGGAAGGACTGAGACATGCATTAGAGGAAGAGCTTAACGACAAAGTCACATCAGTGAGACTGAGAGCGTTTGGATGAGGGTGAGGAGTAACTGACTAATTGAAAAGTACATAGAAGAAAGAGTCTTGTAAGACAGCTGCAGAAAATGTTTAAGGGTTTAACATACATTTTTTCTCTGTGCTTGTGCCACCAGAAGCTACAGTTGGAGATGTCAAGTATCCCATGCTTCCCTGCACCAGACATTTGCTTTACTCCTTTGAGCTTGACCTGTTATTTTCATGTTATTTACTCTATGAAATGTCCTGTCACAGAGTTCAGTTTTATATATTCCTGCTAGATTAGGTAAGACATGTTAACAACAGTTGTCACATCATCAGAAAGCTGTCAGGGTCATCCTGAGTTGTATAACACTGATAAACCAACCAATACACAAAAATATAACCAGTTAAACTCTACGTAGTACTCCACGTCACAGTGCAACTTATACAATTAAATGTATCTAATGTCGAAAAGTTCATGAGTTACCTGAAACATCAAACTGTGGAGACACCATCCTTCAAAAGTAGAATACAGACTGAGGTGATCGTTCCTACCCCACACTATGCGACTCTTCAGTTCCACCCGGGGGGGTAAACGTTAACATTATTCAAAGTTACTGTCTGTTATACCTGCATTGTTATCACTCTTTAATATTGTTCTTTCTCAGTATGCTGCTGCTGGAGTATGTGAATTTCCCTTTGGGATTAATAAAGTATCTATCTATCTATCATTAAATCAATAAAATAAAATGAATGAATAACGTTTTTGTTATCTAAGTGATAGCACTGGGTGGAGTGGTGGCTCTGAGGCTAAGGATCTGCACTGGCAATCAGAAGTTTGTTGGTTCAGATCCTGTAAATGTCTGAAGTGACTCTACCCCATTGGGCCACTGAGCAGGGCCCTTAACCTGCAATTGCTCCGTCTTGGGTATGACGTTAACCTGCATCCAGCCCTGCATGTAGGCCCTCCAACCTGCAGGGAAAACTTGAGGGTTGGTGGCAGAACTGGCACCCCAGCCACCGTAAAAAACCTCACAGTGGACCATTCCACCTGAACTAGTGTGGTGCTGAGGCTGCACTCGGGTCCTAATCTGGGATCCCAGGGTGGTTTGTCATGGGGTGTGTGTGACAATGCGCTGTATCAGCACATGCTCTTGACCTCTCTCTAAGTGATAAATCCAGAAGAATGGGAGTCTGATTAACACCACTCATCTAGTAGTCACATTCATGCAGACCTCTGGGTGCACAAGTTGTGCTACTTGTCTAAGATGCATTGAAATCTAAGCAATCAATGTGGACTTCAGGTTATTCAGCATTAACGTTTGCAGTGCACCATCTATTGAAATGTATTTTGTAATGCATGTAGCAATAAAATGCTTTGCATTTTTCATTTCAACAGATGACGCATCACAAACATTAGCACTGCTTTTACAAATCCCATAAATGGCATGTAAGAGAGACGTAGGAACTGGATGGACATGCAAATACACGTCCTTTTATGAAGGTGGATAATTCATTATATTATCAATTTCAGTGTGCGGAGAAGACAAAGACCTACCCTTATCCAATTTAAATGGTACAACACATAAAACACAAACAGGTTCGTTACAAATCACACTGTGGTATTAATAAGTGGGATGAGACAGAGGAAAGGAGTCAGATGGAGAACTTGGTGCCGAGAGAACTGTCTGCAGATTAACAACTGCAAAACCGAAGAAGACTGCAGAACCAAAGAACTGCTTATTGACTTTCATCACACCAAGAGCCTCTATGTCAGGTCATTTTCTTTCTTTTTTGTGATTCTGATGTGTGGTCAGACCATAGTGTGTGTGTGTGAGTATATATACATATCTTATTTATTTATTTAAAGAGCTTCTGTAAAAATCCACATTTCACCCTGGGGACAAATATAGTTCATGGGGACAAATAAAGTTCAATCTAATCTATCTATCTATCTATCCATCCATCCAATTGCATTGCTGAGGGTGAAGCGTCCCATTATTTCCATTACCACCAATAAAGTATCAATACACAGACTGCGGCACCAAACCCTGCAGCTGTAAGAAGCTGTGGTTCAGCAGGTCACTTGCAGTGAGTCTCCATCCATCCATTTTCCAACCCGCTGAATCCGAATACAGGGTCACGGGGGTCTGCTGGAGCCAATCCCAGCCAACACAGGGCACAAGGCAGGAACTAATCCTGGGCAGGGTGCCAACCCACCACAGGACACACACAAACACACCCACACACCAAGCACACACTAGGGCCAATTTAGAATCGCCAATCCACCTAACCTGCATGTCTTTGGATTGTGGGAGGAAACCGGAGCGCCCGGAGGAAACCCACGCAGACACGGGAGAACATGCAAACTCCACGCAGGGAGGACCCGGGAAGCAACCGGGTCTCCTAACTGCAAGGCAGCAGCACTACCACTGTGCCACCGTGCCGCCCTGCAGTGAGTCTGTTGGATTATTTTGTGCCAGTTTCCTGAGCAATCATAGAAATTGTTTCATCCTCCTGATTTTCCCTCTTTAATTACTCAGATTGATAATCTTTTTTACAGTCAGTACAGTAAGTTCAATGTGAAGCACTTCTTATTATTCATATTGCTATTACTATCAACTATTATTGAGTTTTAAAGGCCCATAAGGTCCTGTTTGTGTGCAAATCTACCGTTATTGAGTTTTCATCTCTGTCCCTGCGGTCTTGTTGAAGAATTTCTTTTAAAGTAACAGCTAGGACCCACTCTACTAATGCCCTTCGCAGTTTGTTTGTGAAGGACAGTCTAACTCAGCTTAAAAGTGTGCATCACATGCCTCCCCCTTGATTCTGATTATCTGAAATGTTGGCAGTTGTCTCAGTGGGTGACATGTTTTTAGAATGCCCTACACTTGGAACTTATCAGAGTAACATGTTTGGATTCCCAATAACCCCCAATCCTCGAACAGCTCTGATTCAATACTTAATGAACAATTTATTGAGGTATCGTATACTGCATTGCTAACATATTGCCTTATTTTGCTCAGCTAGACAAATCCTACCCCACGTATCATCTTCATCATCATGTGTCTTGTTCATTTGAGATCAGCTCATGAGGAACTCTCCAAAACCTCCTTAGAATTTTGCAGAATTAGTCCTACATTAATTATGCATGCAAAATGCACTCACCTTTCGGGTGGCTCACTATCTGGAAGTGATTTCTTCACATTAAATCTGATTTCATACTCGCCAGGTGGGCAGTGGAAGGACTTTCAGACTGGATTGGCATATTTTACAGCATTGTCAGCCTGATCTATTTCTCATTAATTTTTTTTAACATAATTTATGAAACAAATTTTAAAAAAATGTTCAAAAGAAAACTGTACACTCAATCAACGTGTCATTGCGTTTATTTGTTGCAAATATACAAAATATGGTACAAAAACAGATAAACATTTGCATATGAATAAAATCAAATAGCCACTTTACATACAGGTAAGGCCCTGCTGATCTACTGTGGAGTGTCTGGACTGGGAATGGCGCTGGAGTTAAAGATATCAAAGACATTTCCACGGACAGTGCATGAATATGAAAAACAAAAAAATTACACCGAAGAAGCAGAAAGGCTGCTCAGGAGGAGTTGTTTTCTCGGGATGGAGTTGTATCCAGTGAGTTTTTAGAGCAGTGCTGTTTCGGAAGACTGCTATCAGTGACTCGGTGTTGCGAGGAAGTTCGACTCCTGATGCTGGACAGGCCACGTCGTAACTCTTTTCGGATGTTGTCGCTGGCCAGGACGTACAGTATAGGGTTTAAAGCACTATTGATTGTAGACAAGCCCAGAAAACATGTGTATGGCAAATAGATTGTTCTCTCAAAATTACAGCTGTCATTACCGTTGCCCAATACATGAAACATCACGGCTCGGAGGAGCAAAATGATGTGATAAGGGGCAAAGCAAACTAAAAAGAGGATGATCACAGCACGGGCCAAGTATTTAATCTTCAGCTTCTGATGCTTTTGCAGTCCACTGCTGGCCTGGATGTTTGCCAAGATGCCACGGTTTGTGTAAATCAAGATACCTAACGGTATCAAGAATCCAACACAGACACGGGCATAATTAAAACCCGCCACTTTTGCCGTGGAATTGCGCGGTTCAAAGCATTTGTGGTGATTCTCGTTTGTCTTCCCTTCATCCATTATAAACACAGGACTGTGAATTATAGCAACTGCTATACAAATAAAACAGGTAATTAAACCGGCCAACTTCTGTTGTCGTATCCCCCGAGACTCCAGCGAGTACGCCACAGCCCAATAGCGGTCGGCAGAGATGCAGCACAGGAGGAAAATGCTGATGTACATGTTATTGAAAAACACATATCCAGTAATCTTGCATGCCATGTCACTCCAAATCCAAAAATGTTCATAATACACGTAGACCAACCACAGAGGTAACGTGCACAGGTACATCATATCACATAGAGATAAGCTCAGCAGGTATATTCCCAACACATTTTTCCTTTGAACTTGTTGAAACGTCAAAACAATGGTTATCAAGTTAGCTGGGACTCCAATAATGATGGCAATAGTGTAGACAGTCATTAGGGGGATCTTGTCCTTTTCATACGGTAGAGAGCAGTTGGACGTATTCTCAACCATGGCTTTCCCGGCTGTCTTGTAATATATTCAAGTGGAGGTTCCTAAACCATAGAAAAGAAAAACAAAATGGTCAACAAAACAGACTTAATTGTGATTTCCAGTCATTTAGTACGAAGTCAACATTTAATTGAAATGTGGAATTAATTAAGTTAGGCGGACCTCAGGCAAGCAAAACATTCACATGGTACCCAATTCACTGTCACAGTCCTCGTTTTCCAGTGCACAGTTGTGGAGAGGCAGAGACCACTCTGACAACATCTGGTGCAAGAGAAGGAGCCAACCCGAAGTGGGCACACTTATACTGTACACATAGAATACCAGTTACACATTTGGACACTCTAGTGTTTTTCCCGTTGATGGAAACAAAGACGACACCGTTCATTCATGAAAAAAATAAGCACTTTATTACCTAAATGAAAAATATTTGAAAACTAGAACAAACTTCAAACAAGAAAATAAAAATGAAATTAAAGCTAGCTTTTGTCATTTTGATTTTCAACATACTAGCTTTTGTACATAATATAAATATGATCTTACTGTTGCCAGCACATTTAAAAGCACGTAGACGTAATATTAGCTTAGAAGAGTATTGATTCATGTGCATGTAGAAGTAACCCACACATCTCTGCAGCCCACACTGGAGCTCTAAGTAGGTACCAATGGGCGCTAATATGGTCAAGCTGCAGACCTCTACAGCTCCGCCATACACTACTATGGTTAAAATTAGGGTCGTGGGTTGGTTATCTGACTCAAATAATGATGGCAGTCCATGAAGTCAACTCGGTGTACTTGGAGCTCCAGGGTGGTGCAACCCAGAGCCTCCACTCTGTAGACCTCCTGAGTTCCTCCCTGTTACACTGTGGTTAAGATTAGGGTTGTGGGAGTGTTATCTTACTCAAATAATGACGACAGTCAACTATGCATGCTTGGAGCTCTGCGGTGGAGGCTCCAAGTATACATCTGCTGGAGCAGGTGGATATGACTGCAATGGGCACCAAAAGGGTATAACTGCAGACCGCCATACCTCCTTCCTGTTACACTAATGGTTAAAAATGACAAGAGTCCATCAAGTCAACTACACATACTTGGAGCTCCAAGTATGCATCTGTGCAGCCCAGAACCTCCACTCTGTAGACCTCCTGAGTTCCTCCCTGTTACACTGTGGTTAAGATTAGGGTTGTGGGAGTGTTGTCATACTCAAATAATGACGACAGTCAACTATGCATGCTTGGAGCTCTGCGGTGGAGGCTCCAAGTATACATCTGCTGGAGCAAGTGGATATGACTGCAATGGGCACCAAAAGGGTATAACTGCAGACCGCCATACCTCCTTCCTGTTACACTAATGGTTAAAAATGACAAGTCAACTACACATACTTGGAGCTCCAGAGTGGAGGCACCAAGTATGCAACTGTGCAGCCCAGAACCTCCACCCTGGAGCTCCAAAGCAGGTGGATGTGACTCCAATGGATGCCAATATGGTCTAACTGTAGACCTCCAGAGCTCTGCCTAGCTACACTATGGTTAAGATCAGGGTTGTGGGAGGGTTATCTGACTCAAACAATGACGACAGTCCATTAATTTAACTTTATACCTGAAACTCCATGGTGGATGCTCAATGCTGCAAAGATACCAGAATTGCCAGACTCATCTTTTCCCTTCTTGAACTGAAAGTGAACACCAAAGCCTCATCACTCACCACTGGTTTATTCTATGGATATTATTGGCCATAATGGACAATCAGTCACAGATGTTCTGTCCTCAGCTTTTACAAAACATCAAGAAAAAAGTACAGAAATCATGCCACATATTACTTTGGAAAATAAAGTTAAGTAGTTTGAGAATTTTGAGCCATGTAGGATTTCCCCAAGTTTAAACAGGCACCCCAGCTATTCAGACACGTAGCATGCAATCAATGCTATCAACCAAGCTGACAATACAAGTATACATTTAGTTTTACTTGGGTTATTAGTACTGATGTTTCAGCGTGGCTAGTGAGGTGCCACAGAGCACATTTTTGTCACATTATCTTGATGAATTTCTCTATGTTAAATGCTCCATCACCAGCAAATGGTCAGACTACAATAATCTTAATATACTTAGCATGCGGCAGTATTGCAAAGTTTTTAACAGGAGAGTGTGATGTCACCAGGCTGTGCTTGGAAGATGATCAGCACTCTCCAACTTAGGGTTTATTTTGACAAGAGTAATGTAATCAAATCTTCTTTATATTAAAATAAACTCCAGTGATGGATCTGTGTGCAGCAAACGTTTCTCATCCAAGCCTACCATGCTTAACATCTTCGTCTTGTTCATTTTTTATCGAGATACCATTAACTTGATTTTATAATACAGCCAAGAAATTCCAAGTGCTGCTAATGGCTGTTACTGCTCGAAATGATGGATTTTTTATTATTCACATAGGACCACAGAGCCCCATTTTCAACAGCCATTCCACCAGTGTGCTAATGGTCAACTCCCTTAGCTTATCCTCAATTATTCATGTTTAAATTCTAATTGGTTATTAGAGAAACCTTTGTAACTCCATTAGCACTGCTGACACCTGTTATTCTGTTCACTTGGGTTACAAAGTACTGACATTGTTAAAGTTCAGTTCTGACTTCCAAAATGTCCGCTCCCTCTAGAAAAGACAAAGTGGCTCTAACCAGAACAGAAGAAGAAGAAGGCCCAGATGGACCACTGCCTATGAGAATAAGGACATGAGAGCGTGTAGTGAGAGAAACAGCTGGCTTCTTCAAAACACACCAGACACCAGTGTCATCTGCAGCAGTGAAAAAAGATGATTCCAGGATACTGTTTTTCAGGCTTAGAAAATGAAAGAGAATTTTAAATGCTAAAATAGCAGAAGGAAACAAATGAAAGGGAGATAAATGAAGGAATGAGCGAAGACTGTTAAAAAAAAAAAAAAGAACAAGGGAAGGCTGTGGAGGAGGAGGAACTGGGAGACCATCACATGAAAGGTCGATGTTAAATCTAATGGGATGCTAATTGAAACAGTGCAGAAAGAGTAAAAAGAAAAGGTAATCCAAAAAAAAAAAAAGAATTAATGGGAAATAGAAAAGATCTGGGCCAGGAAAAGACAAATGAATAAATGACAGGCAGATGAGCAAGGAAAGAATTCCTTTAGCATGAACAAAGTCTGTGGAATAGAAATGGAGAAAACCCAAACGTTAGCAGTTCATTTATCCATCCATTCATTATCCAGCCCACTATATCCTAACTACAGGGTCACGGGGGCAGTTCGTTTTGGCCTTGTTCACACGGGCGTTAAAATCGAGCGTTTTTTTTTGCGTTCGTAGCGTCCGGTGAGCGCGGATCAAGCGCCGAGTGTTTTCTACACGTAGGAGTCAATGAGAGTGTTCACACGGGCTTTGGTGACGTGCGTTTGTCCGGCTGCGCGTTTATACGGCATCAAAAAAACGTTGTATGCAGCTTTTTCTTGGCGTTCAAAACCCAACGAACGCAAGGAAACCGCTTCTAGTTCGTTTTCTGCGCGTTTATTTTACGCTTAGGAGGAGGGGGGCATTTCAGTGCATAACACCGGTGTAAGCGCACACTCGACTACTGTTTCCTTACCTCAAAGTGACAAGTAGTCTCTCTCCGGGGCTAACACCAAGTCGCAAATTGGTTGATCGGCGTGCAATGTGGCATTGCACCAGCTGCAGCAGACAATCAAAAGTGGAAACCGACATCCGACAGTAATTAAAAAAACTTGTGCGGAAATTTTCGCATTTCTTCATAAAGCACAAAAAAACTTCCTTTAACCCGACGTTGTGCAGTCAGAGGATGAACCCAGTAGCGGCGGCGATTTTTCTCTCCCTACGTCGCAGTATTACGAGTATTTTTAAAACAAGAAGATTAATATCTAACATAGCAAAATGGTCCATATCGAAAGGAGGCACCTCAAATAAAACGACAAGGGCTTTCATATCCAGTTCCCGACACTGCCTCGACAGGTTAACACACAAACTACAATTTGGGCTGCAGGCTGGCGTTAGACAGAGACAAACGAACGCCGGTGTAGAAGTCAATCGATCGCCACCACAAAATGCAACATAAACGTCTACGACGTTCAGAGCAAGTTCGTTTATCCAAAAACTTAACGCCCGTGTGAACAAGGCCTTAAAAGTACAGTGTAACAGTATATAAAAGGAAATATAAAGAGAAAAGAAAAAAATGAGGAACTTTACAAAGGCAAAAAAGAAATAACTAGAAACAACAGAAAAGAGGTAAGAGGAAGGAGAAACAAGTCCAAGTAATTATATCTGCTGAATTCAATATTCTGAAATACCAACTTAAAAGAAGGAAGAGCAGAAAAATGTATAAGGTGAAAAGGCAGAATTCAAGACAGCTGTAAATACTGGCGTACATGTAAGGTATCTCCTTTAAAGAGGAATACGAGGAGGAGGAGGAGGAGGTTTGAGGGAAAGGCCTGGCTGGGCTCAAACAAGTGTAGAAATGGCGGTGTTTATTAGAAATCCTGAAATTGTCGTTAAAAAGAGGAAACTATGGTTAGTGGGATGGCTACACTGCTGAAAATGAAATTTAAGAAAGGAGAAATATTAACGGTAATTCAAGTATACACACCTGCCCAGAGGTAAAGAAGTGGAAGTGCTTTAAAAAAAAAACTAAAAGCATTGTAAACAAAAGAATTAGTAACCATATTAGCAGGAGATCTGAACTGTTCAAAAAGAGGAAAAAGAAACAGGGACATACGTGACAAAGCGCCAAAAAGATGAAAGAAACCGATGGAAGTCCGAGCACTGAAAAAAAAAAAAACAAATGGTGGGGAGAGAGGGGCCACTGGAGTAAGGGGGCCGAGAATATAAACTTTATCTTCACAGTTGAATTACGGCATTCGTGTGGGCAGTGTCAGCTAAAGTCAGCGTTCTCTTCCATCACCTTGTGCTGAAATGGAGTAGCGAGAGTGCACTGATTTGGAAACAGCTTTCTGGAGGATGAAATAATAGTGAGGGAATCCAACGAGACATATTAAAGACAACCAATGGTGGGAGGCAGTCAAAGGAACTTTGGAGGGTTTTGATTCAGATGACAAATGAGAAAAGGTGGGCAGCGTACAGTAATTATAGGAAATGCCCAGAGAGAACTGGAGCAAGCATTAGACATAAAGAAACCAGAACAGATGATTAAAGAAAGACGAGATGCCATCTTCAAAATACAAGCAGAACGGAACAGAGCAAGGGAAGAACAGAGATAAAAATGGTCTTACTTCGTCTTTTAAAAAAAGGTAGGAAACTAAATACAAAAATGGTGCACAAATGAAGTGCCATCCAGGGTTTTGGGGGAGGCAGTGTTGAGAAGTAGCTGCCTTCCCCCATCCTTCCATTTTAGGGGCGTCCCGGGCCAGATTGAACTGTCGGCCATCTCCCATACTAGGAAATGCATATAAAAGCACTTTTATACATTAGGGAAAATAAAAATAAGTTAATAAAGCAGGCACATGCAAAATGATTTGCAGCCCAGCACTAAAAGCCTGAAGGACAGATCCATCCAACTATTCTTCTTCCCCGTTCATCTTTTTCTACTTCTATGTGGGGTTGATGGGTTGAGGGTTGACGTTTTATAGGTTCTTACAGCAGTTAATGTATATATAGAGTGACTCTAATTTGTATGCACTCCTGCAATAACTGAAAATACACCATGACAAAGAAAGTTAACATCAGACAGCGCTGTGTTCAGAAGGATTTAGATCATGTTGCTACTTGTATGGGCTGTCTTTGTATCCAGTATTATGTAATGTTATTACTTCTAATGACTGTCTGCAGGTCTTGAAATAGGAGGTCAATTTGTCTACTTCACTGATGTGCTAGGAAAGTTTACATGAACCAAACTCAACTATAAATGTACACAGTCAATAGAGAGGTTGGGAGCACGCGCTGGTAGAGCATTGCTGCACCCACCACACAATGAACTACCTGAATTGGGACCCGAGTGTGATGGGTGACACCTCAGCACCACACTGGAACAGTGCGAGGTTTTTTGCAGTGGCTGGAGTGCCAATTCTGCCACCAACCCCCAGGTTTTCCTGGTAAGTTGGGGGACCTGCTTGCAGGGCTGGATGCAAATTAACGTCATACCCAGGATGAAGCAATTGCAGGTTAAGGGCCTTGCTCAAGGGCCCAATGGAGTAGAGTCACTTCTGTCATTTACGGGATTCAAACCATCAAGCCTCAAAGCTACCACTCCTTCTATAGTCAATAGGTACACAGCTGTAAAATTATTGTTCTGCTTAGGCTAAGAATCCCCTTAGTAATTAATGCCAAAAAACCCTGAAGGATAGAATCTCCTTACCAGACAGCTAAAAAGAGAAATATGCTGTACATTAATAGCTGTTTGTCGACTGTTTGGCTGGCTCACATGCTGTTTAAGAAGCCAGCCCTGCACACACACCCATCTAATGTACCCCTGCTGGCAGAATTGTTTGATTCTCCGATCAAACTGACTTCATGTTTTTAGAGTGTCGATGAAAACTGATCTCTAGACATGTAAGCCAAAAACGTATTCACTTCTTTTGTGGGAAAAAACAAAACAAAACAAAACAGACTGAAAGAGAAATTTCATAATGCAGGAAACCTATTATGACATTTGTCTGTTGGTCAGTCAATTAAACTTTATATACAACTAGCCATATTACCTGTCATAGGCGGGCAAGTGACTAGATTTAAAAGTATTTGATATCTCTTGTCCAATGTATACCTTCAGGGGTTCACTGACAAAAGCGCGATAGGCATATGCGCCCCGACAAAACCGCAACGGACAAATGAGCGCAGACAAACCCGCTAACTGGTTTTCAACCAATGTGCGCCGACAAAATCGCGAGAGAGGCCAAGAGAGTGGGACGCCCTTGCTGCAATTCTTCCTACATATGCAGGGCGTGATCTTAAGGACTATCTGCGTGCCGTGCTGATGGCATGCCGCGTCTAATAATATTGACTTATAAAATATACATTATTATATATGCTTTAAACTAGTAATTCATATTTAATGAAACTTTCGCGATTTTGACGGCGCGTTTTAATCAGCGCTATTTTGTCGGCGTGCATATGTCTATCACGCAAATGCCAGGTCACACCTTCAGGTCCTTTCCTCCTCAAATGCATTACCGTAAAGCCAGCCTCTAAGATTTTTGTCATTTCTGAGGCGCCTTACTCACCTCCTGTCTGCTTTTATACCTCCCGTCTTTGAAGGCGACTCTCAGTGAGCCTCCTACGCCTTTACTCCTTCTTCATGTGTCTCACACTCACAATTCAACTTTCGATTGCTTTAGAAAAGCCAAACTGACCAATCACAAATACAAATGCCAGATTGACCAATCAGACTGCCCTGAGGGACGGGACACACAGACCTTAGGGTTCTATTATAGAGTATATACTGTAGATATGGCACATTTTACTGCCTACACAGAAGAACACACAAGAATACAGTTTAATGCAAGATTAGAAATGCTGAGTTTGTGCAAACTGATGCAGATATAATGTTATAAGTACACTTGAATTTAATGTATTACTTGGTCCAATGCTGATAAAAAGACTGGAGCCGCGAGCAAGCCTGGAAAGGCTGTCTCTTTTTAAAAACAAAAAAAAAAAACAACTGTTGTTGAACATTCAGCTTTTTGAAAACTGGTTGTACACATGATGAGTAATTAAACATATCTATCATTGTACAGTATGCATGTTTCTGAAGAACATCAATGTGAAACTCTCTGCTGCCTTTTGACTTGCAGGAATGACATTGCTGAGCGTCTGTTAGTGAATGTAGTGAGTGTCTTTTATTAATCATAATCTGATCTCCTGGTGTAACTGATTATATTTTCAAATGCATTAAATCAATGACTCTTACCACTTGTCAGGGTGTCTTCATTTCACAACTGAATATGTCAAGGGGAATTCTTTGAATGCAACTGAAAATGCAAGTGAACGCCTAAAGGGGCTCCGTTTAGCACTGACTCAGATCAAATGCAGGCGATGTAGTGAAGTGCTGAGCATTGTGCACTAAAGACCTCTAACTATGGAGCTAGACACACCAGAAACATCCTGACCAAAGCCTGTGCCCTAATCACTTGTTTCTGTCTATCAAAACTGCAGTTTCATCCTTGGTGACTCTGCTTAAAGACACCTGTCAGTGAACGGAAAGTAAAATAGGTTAGGTACAAGCAGCTCATCGGCTATGTCAGCTGAAAATGCAGATACCACCGCAAAGAGCAAATACGGAAATTAAGGTTAAAATTGACATAAGTCATAAAATGATATGCTTACTTGCAGAAAGTCAGAAAATTATAATGAAAATCAAATCATTTTCAGGCAGTCCATGTAGTAATATTTTTGGTTTTATACAGATACATTTTGGTTAAAAACTAAAAACTATTTGCACTATCTATTTACCAACATAGTAACAGAACCACAAATGTAAATTTCATTATAGACTTGCCCTAAAATTCTTCTTCTTTTGGCTGCTCCAGTTAGGTGTTGCGACAGCAGATCATTTTTTTTTTCCATCTCTTCCTGTCTTCTGTATCTTGCTCTGTTACACCCACCAACAGCATGTCCTCTCTCACTACATCCATAAACCTTCTCTGATGCCTTCCTCTTCTCCTCTTCCCTGGCAGCTCTATCTTTAACATCCTTCTCCCAATATACCCAGCATCTCTCCTCTGCACGTGTCCAAACCAACACAATCTCACCTCTCTGACTTTGTCTCCCAACCGTCCAACCTGAGCTGACCCTCTAATGTCCTCATTTCTAATCCTGTCTATCCTCATCACACCCAATGCAAATCTTAACATCTTTAGCTCTGCCACCTTCAGCTCTGTATCCTGCTTTCTGGTCAGTGTCACCGTCTCCAACCCATATAACATTGCTGGTCTCACTACAGTCATGTAGACCTTCCCTTTCACTCTTGTTGATACCCGTCTGTCATAAATCACTCCTGACACTCTTCTCCACCCACTCCACCCTGCCTGCACTCTCTTCTTCACCTCTCTTCCACAATCCCCATTACTCTGTACTGTTGATCCCAAGTATTTAAACTTATCCACCTTCGCCAACTCTACTCCTAACATCCTCACCATTCCTCTGACTTTCCTCTCATTCACACACATGTATTCTGTCTTGTTCCTACTGACCTTCATTCCTTTCCTCTCTAGAGTATATCTCCACCTCTCCAGGGTCTAAAATGCACCAGACAAAAACTTCTGGCCAGTATATGTGGAAATACTCAATGCTGTACTTCCTTCACAAGTAATCTGTAACTTGCCTGGGGAGGACACCTCATTCCTGCCCTTGATGTAAGCAATGGGTGAAGAAGAGCGGGGCTCTCACTTTCTATTGATGGGTTATTTCTGGGAGCTAAGATGAAGAATCATGGAGCATGCCTGTTAAAACCCTGACAGGTCACCTGTGAATGCATTACTCGCTAATATCTGAGCTTCTCAGGTTGGTCCTACTGGGGAATGCAGCGCTGTTACCCGCTAGTCAGATTTGACTTTTGCACACCTGGCTAAGCCTCACTATAATCGTGCACAAATATGATCTTTTCTGAATAAAGACAGGAATGCATTTTGAGTTACATTTTGGTTTTGTAATTGTCTTATTAGTTGTCTCAAAATAACAAAAATGGTCAAATCAAAGTGATTTGGAAAGGAAAAATAAGGCATATGCCTAGTTAATCTGAAACACTTTGTTTACTGATTGTAGAATCTGTAACGAAGAAATAAATAATACATAGCTCTGTCTGTGACACCAGTTGTTCTCAGTAAGGTTTAATGTTAAATTAATTGTAGTCTGGTGAACAGATGGTTCGGACAAAGCTAGAGCTGCACTAGAAATTGAGTCCTTCAATAATGGGGTCGGCAGTATCAAACAGTAAAAAACTGCTGGTGAGTTTACAAGAACAGGCCATTCAGCCCAACAAAGGTCACCAGCCCAATCCACTTAAGTCCTCTAAAGATAGATAGATAGATAGATACTAATAACATCAGCTCAAGTTCTGAAGGTCCCTAAAGTTCTGCTGTCTACCAATTTATTCTGTGTGTCTGTGGTTCTCTATGTGAAAAAAAAAAACTTCTAAATGTTTGTGTGAAAGTTACCCTTAACAAGTTAATGGTGTCCCTGTGTTCGTAATGAACTCATTTTAAAGCAAAAGTCTTGACCTACTGTGCTAATCTAATCCCTTTCATACTTTTAAATACTTCATCATGTCCATTTGGTTAAACTGAAAAGGCTCAGTTCTTTTAATCTTTCCTCATGATTTATCCGCCACAGTCCTGGAATCAGCCTAGTCGCTCTTCTCTGGACTTTTTCTAGTGCTGTTATGTCCTTTTTGTAGCCTGGAGACCAAAACAGCGCACAGGACTCCAGATGAGGCCTCACCAGTGTGTTATAAAGCTTAAGCAGAGTCTCCTTGGACTTGTACTCCACACATCAGGGCGCTATATAACTTATCACTCTGTTAACATTCCTTTTTAATGGCTTCTAAACACTCTGGAGGTTAACACGTTGTGGTGTTATGGGTCCACAGCTCGTTGAGAAAAGGCCATTTGTAATAAATAATTGATGTGCTCGCGGCTTAGCGAGGGACGTTGGGCCATAGTGAGCCGCGGACGATCCGTAGGGTGTGGGCGTTTCTCACCTAGTGCACAGGTGAGGAACTGCCCACATTCATGATTGTCCCGCGGCTAATGCTGCAGCTGCTGTGGCCCTCGTCATTTTAAAAAGAAGCGAGTCGGTGTGGAGGGGGAAGAAAGAAACGTTCGGAGGGAAAAAGAAATGGAGAAAGAAAGAAGGAAAGGAGAGGACGGAGGTTACCGGGAGCAGGAGAGGAAGCAGACGGTGCGTGAGTGTGGTGAGTGCGCGATCGAGCGCTCATGGACAGCTGCATGGAAGCTGGGTGTTAGGCCGACACCCACGTGTTGGTGTTGATGTCGCTCCCGCTGAGCGATCAGGTAGCGGGAGTGACCAGGGAAGGCGACTGGCCGCGGAGAGGCCATGGAAAGGCAGCGGAAGTCGGGAGACTTGGTGGTGGGAATCCCCAGCGTGAGCGACCTGGCCGTTGTGGGAAACCAAGTTCTCCGGGACTGGGATGAGTGCCATACCGAAGCCAGGGATCGGGAGGTCTCCAGTCTCGTGCGTGTGTTTCAGGAGGGCAGCTGCAGAGAGCGTCTTGCCTGCTGCGATGCCCAAATGGGATTAGCAGGTGAGACGCTAACAAAAGAACACCGGATTTGTTTGTTGTTGGTTTTAAAACTGCTTCCAAGAGAAGATTTTAACCTCAGATTTTAAGGATTGTTTTTTTCTATTTATTAGTTTTACTCCCACGTTCTTTTATGGATTATTTATTTAATGAATATGAAGAACTGCACTATTTATTTGAACACTGTTTTTGTTTTGTTGACTGCTTTTAATAAAAGCACTATTGCACCTTTTGTATACCACCCCTTGCTCAATTGTTTATTTGCCTCCATTGACTAGCTCACTCGGCAACATTATCGACGGTGTTGGGTTCATGTGCTTCCAATATCAAAGGGAGTGTGGAGCCTGAACCCACATCGTCACACACGTCCAATATGATTCTCAGGTTCTTCTCATAAGGGGTACTTTCAAGTATGAGGCTTCACAAAAGTGTATTAAAATCTAACATTTTTACATCCTACTTCCTAACATTTCCTTACATTAAATTTAATCGGCCACAAATTTGTCCCTCTGTAATGATTCAGCAGATTCTCGATTATCTGCCAATCCTCTTAGCTTGGCATCATCTGCAAACTTAACCAGCTTGTTACTTCTTTTCCTATCCAAATAATTTATATACAGAGAGAGTCAAAATTATGTTAGCTTCATGATGCTCCAACAATGATGGACGGATTAAAAGGAAGAAGTCTACGTGACCATCATCATCATCAAGCCCTTCCGTGAGAATCCTAAATCCAAAGAGGACTGTTTCATTTATGTTAGGTAGAATGCCCAGAGGGGACTGGGCGGTCTCATGGTCTGGAATCCCTACAGATTTTATTTTTCTCCAGCCGTCTGGAGTTTTTTTTGTTTTTTCTGTCCCCCCCTGGCCATTGAGCCTTACTCTTATTCGATGTTAATGTTGATTTATTTTTTATAATTATGTCTTTCATTTTTCTATTCTTTAATATGTAAAGCACTTTGAGCTACTGTTTGTATGAAAATGTGCTATATAAATAAATGTTGTTGTTGTTGTTGAATGGCGGAAGCAATTTATTCACAAAACATACTTCATATGTGCAAGATGATTTACAGGAAAGTCTCAACCTGTTCGCCATTATGTTCAACACATGTACCATATGTGGCACATAAATTATCCACAAAAATTGTAACTACGTATATACATAAAAGTACCATTAGTGTTAACATAATTTTGACTCGCCCTGTATATAGTAAAAATAGTAGCGCCAACAGCACTGAATCCTGCTGAACACTACTCTTAACTTCACCCAATTCTGATATGGTTCCTCACCCCATAACCCCCTGCTTCCTGTGTTTCATCCAACTCTGCACACATCTACACACAACACTCAGAACTCCCACTTTAGTCTCATATAGCACCTTATGAAATGATTTCCGAAAGTCAAGATTAATAATATCATATGCATCACTCTGATTGTATCTTTTTGTTGCTTCCTTACAGAATTCTAGCAAGTTAGTAAAACACGACATCCCCCATCTGAGCACATGCTGACTGTTCAGTAAAACTACTGTTCTTGTCAGGTGTTGCTCAATCGCCTGCTTAATAATTCCTTCCATTAATTAGCCTGTGATGCACATTAAGCTATTGGTCTACAGTTACTTGGATCTGCCAGATCACCATTTTTATCTAAATTATTAATATTTGCTATTCACAAGCAAATATAAAGCTCTTCTTCAAAAAAAAGAATTTGCTGTCTGTATGGAAAAACTTAAACAAGATGTGAATAAATGGTCCACCCTCCATCTTACACGAAGAAGGGAGAATCAGCATTATGAAGATGACCAATCTTCCCAAAATTCTCTTCCTATTTCAAAGCATCCCCATTTACATTAACAAATTATTTTTTAAGAAATTACATTCAATCATAACATCATTTATTTGGAATTCAACAAATCCACACATCCAACGGGCAAACTCTACAACATCCTAAATCAGAAGGGAGCATAGCACTACCTAACTATCAGTTCTATTACTAGGTGGCAAATTTACAAGCTATAAAGACCAGGACATTGACACAAATCGATGAATATACACAAGTCTGGTCTGCAATAGAAGTCAAATCCTGCAGTAGTTCTTTATATTCCCTGCTGTGTGCCTCAGTTAACACAAATTCTCATCAATACACTAATAATCCAATTGCAATTCATTCTCTCAGAATATGGAACCAATGCAGGAAGCACTTTAAAACAGAGAAGCTCTCACGTGTTGCACCTCTACATGACAACCACCTTTTTCCACCCTCTCAAACTTATACACTATTTAATGTCTGGATAATGTCCAAGATTAAAACACTCGGAGACCTGTACATAGATAATGTCTTTGCATCCTATGAACAATTATGGTTTAAATTCAACTTCTCATCAACACAATTCCACCACTACTTTCAAGCTAGAAACATTGCTAAACAGAACCTGGCCAGTGTTCCTCACATCCAACCTTGTTCTGTTCCAGAAGAAATACCGATTAGACTCGAAGAGTCAGATAGCACATCTACAATTTATAAAAAATATTTTAAAGTCCCATCCTTTCAAAGACACCAGAGTACATTGGGGAAAGGGTCTGTCACTTAATACTTTAGAATTTAAATGGAAGGCAGCCATGCACAGAACACACTTGAGCTCCATATGTGCAAAGCATCCAATCATTCAACTTAAAATCTTATCTTGTGCATTAATCTTATTTAAAACTATCCAAAATGTCTCCAGGACAAGATTCAACCTGTGAACGTTGCAATCGAGCTCCATCCTCACATGTTCTGGATGTACACCAAATTAACAACATTTTGGACAAAAATCTTTGCATGCCTCTCTGACAGCCTTGACATCACAATCACTCCGAACCCATTAACAACCGTGTTTGGTGGACTTCTAGATGGGCTTAAAGTGGAGAAGGACAAATAAACTGGAATTTCCTTTTCAACACTACTAGCACGTAGATTTATCTTGCTCCACTGGAAGAATCCCACCCCACCAGTTTTAAGTCGGTGGGTACTATTTGAAAATGGGAAAAGATCAAATTCTCACTTGGAGCATCTGTTCATAACTTTTTTAAAAATACGGCAGGATCTAATCAATAACATTTTAGAATATGCTTCCACTTTGGGGAAAAGGATACTCTTCCTTTCTTGTTCCTTTTACACAGGTAGAGTAGCTTTGGTTGCTGGCTCTTCTTTCAACCTCCACCCAAGAGAAAGAATTTTGCTTTGCTTTGTTAAGTTTGATTTGATTGTTTGGAATGTTATCTGCTTATAATTATTAACAATAAAATGTAAAAAAATATAGGCATCACCGGTTAACGATCACTAACCTTCTTAAGCACTTCAGGATAATTAAGTTTTCAGGTCTGGTGTGAACTGGTACTTGAATCGGCCTTGTCCAGTCTGGATCACAGTGCTGTTAACAGTCTAAACAATTTCAAAATAGATTCTTCAGAACTGTCTATCTTTTGATAAACCTGGCGCTATAATAACTTGTACAGCTAGAATAACTGGACATCTTGGTTCTCCCACAAAACGTATATTTTCAGGTTATCCAAAAAAAGGCAGCTGATGTTGCAGTTTCAATTAATAGCTGTGATTTTTTTTTTTTTTTAATTTTGAGAGCTACACTTATATTTGGTATTGTTATTTAATCCAAATTACTCTTCCTTTAGGTTTACTGTTTACCTTTTAGGCCAGTTGTCTGTTTATGGACATTATTCACATGGTTTGCAGTTCTACAGTATTGTTCATTATTGACTTCTACTATATCATAAAACTTTATTCTCTTCATTCTTCATGAAAACACGAGATTGAAAATTTTGCCCGGCCATTACAACAAACTACATGGGTACTTAACATACATGAAAACATATTTTTTGGATGGAGTATTCCTTTAAATAAAGCATGCTTTAGCCAAACCTATATAAATCTGCTCTTTTTTTCTCATACAACCAACTGATATGCAATGGCGAACTTCAAACAGTGCCAGTTTGTTCACTGAAAAAAAAAATTCTCCATGATGAAAAAAAGTGATTCTTAACTTGTCGCTAATTATAATGGTCTGCAACTGTCACCCCCCACTCATTTTCACCAAATGACTTTCTTCTTCTTTCCTTTATCTGTTAATAGCTAAAGATGTACTTTCTATTATGAAGTCAAATTCCTCACCAAGCTGCGAAGACTGGCAAACATTCATATTTTCCCTCAGTCAGACACGGGTCCCTGTCACACAGCTTTTCCTGTCATCACTGTCATTTGTGTGGGACTCTCTTCTTTTCTACAACAATAGTTGAACTGAAAGTAGATCAAGTGCCACAGACAGCATGACCTTTCGTATTCACTGTTCAAACAAATTCAATGGTTGGTGGTTTGGTGGGCATGTTAGGAAGCAAATAGGTATATAAAGTACTCAGAATGCACTTGATTTGAGCAAAAACGGCACTAACTGTAAGACCACAAGAGGAGAGACACTTCCAAGAAAGGTAAAAGTAGAAACTAAATTCAATGATCCAAATATTACTGTATTTCAAAAATGGTTCAAGAGTATCAAAAGTACATAAAAATGCTAAAGAAACTTGTGTGAAGAAAGTATTATACAAAAGCTGCGTTCATTATGCAGTTATGCCACAGGCATACGCTTAGCCCAAAGACAAGATAAAAATCTACACCATTTGAACAAATGCCTAATTCACAATAAATCCCCTACAGGACAGGATGAAACTTGTGAAAGGACTAACATTAATGTGACCCAAATATTTGCAGCATGGGAATTCCAAATATATCGTCTCCTTTCAGTGGGGATTTTCAAACTACTTCCTGAAAACCGTTTGATTAGAGAAGAAAGAAAGGGCAGCACACTTGAGGAACTGGCGTCACCACAGGCTTAGAAGAGAGGAAACCTATAGTGGGTGTACAAAATGTCAAAGAGGGTCTACTGAGAGCAGCAATCTGGAAACTGCCGTGTACAAAGTAGCCAGCTATTTGTCTTCTTATTCCCTCCACTAATAATTAGTTTACCTCAAGCATTCAGGTTTACAGGAAATCCATTTGCATGTTATCTTTATCCTTACTGATTTGCATTAAGTTGTATTTCCACCATTGTTAGGTTAACATGCCAAACTACCCGCTCATCTTACATTCCCATGTCAGTAAACTCCCAGGCAGTGGCAGGTGACCACTAAAGCACTGCAAGATATTATGAGAAGGCCACATTTTGTGCTATTAAATCTTAGCCCAAGAGAGCAATACACAGCTCCAGTACTGAAGACGTTAGGGAAACAACATGAATTTAATCTGCCAGCTATAATACAGCATCGTTTCACTTCTTGCTAACCCACTACGGATGCATTTTCAGGTCATTTACAGTAAACATGTGGTCTCTGTATTCATGTGGCCTCTGTCTTGGCCCATTATGCTTAGTGTGTACGTCTAGACAGGGTGACATTTTAAATGCTTACCCAGACATTCACCACTTTGTTCACATATACTGTATGTCTTGTTCTTCTTCTTCTTTTGGCTTCTCCCGTTAAGAATTGCCACAGCGGATTATCTTGTGGTATCTTCCTGTCCTCTACATCTTGCTCTGTCACACACATCACCTGCATGTCTTCTCTCACTACATCCATAACCCTTCTCTTAGGCCTTCCTCTTCTCCTCTTCCCTGACAGCTCTATTCTTAGCATCCACTTCCTAATATACCCAGCATCTCTCCTCTGCACATGTCCAAACCAACACAACCTCGTCTCTGACTTTGTCTCCCAACCGTCCAACCAGAGCTGACCCTCTAATGTATTCATTTCTAATCCTGATCATCTTCGTCACACACAAAGCGAATCTTGGTATCTTTAACTGTGCCACCTCCAGCTCTGTATCCTGATTTCTGGTCAGTGCCACTGTCTCCAACTGATAAAACATAGCTGGTCTCTGCTCTACTGTCCTATAGACCATCCCTTTCATTCTTGTCACAAATTACTCCTGACACTTTTCTCTACCCATTCCACCCTGCCTACACTCTCTTCTTCACCTCTCTTTCACAATTACACTGTACTGTTCATCCCAAGTATTTCAACTCGTCCACCTTCGCCAGCTCTACTCCCTGCATCCTCACCATTCCACTGACCTCCCTCTCATTCACAGACATGTATTCCATCTTGTTTCTACTGATCTTCATTCCTGTCCTCAATAGAACATATCTTCACCTCTCCAGGGTCTCTTCAACCTGCTCCCTAATCTCGCAACAGATAACAATGCCATCAGCAAATTATGTTAAAGGCACAAATATTCAAAGGTGTGGTGCTGCTACTTATGTTTCAGCACGCTACATAAAGCTGGCCATGGAAGAAGCAAATTGAGTATAAGTCAACACCTGCTTACCTCATAGGGCTGCCATAAATCTTATAAGCCCTTGACTGTCTGGATCAGTGTTGCTAAGACAGCAATTTTCTCACCTAATTGGGCTATTTTTGATCGCTGTCTGCAGGAAAAAAATGGGCTTTCATTGGTTGTGCTTATTTGGGCTACATTTTTTTAAAACAATGTAGTATTTTTGGGCTACTTTTCAAACCACTGCATTTTTTCATCCTGTGCTATTTGCCCTTGTATATGTTCTTTACTGTTGTAAAATCTCCAAGGGGGACCCAGTTATGTTTCAGTATATACCTCTTCTATGTCTCTGAAATATCTATGAAGGAACAAGGCTTAGATGGTATGTACCTAACCCTCATGCTCTGCCACCACCCCAAGGTTTTCAGTCTGTCGTTTGGTCTACATCAAGTACTGGGCTATTGTTTTGGGGGCAAATTTGCTATTTTTAGTCTGTTTGTGCGCTATAAATTTTTTCAGGACCTGGCAACCCTGGTCTGAAGTTCACACATTCTCCCAGTGTCTGTGCGGATTCTTCTCTTGGTACTCTCTATTATTCATTCCACACCCCATACATACTGTATGTAGGTTGGGCTAAATGATTAATCGGTTGATTCTGATTTTGTTAATTGGTTAGTTCTTAATTAGCCTAATTGATTAATTGATTGATTCAGATCTAATTAATTGGTTAATTCTCAATTGGCCTTAATTTCAATTTGAAAAATCACTTAGTTTTGACTAATCAAAATGTAATTAAATGACTGCACTTCAAATTACTGGTAGCCAAAGTCTAATTTTTAGATACCATTAATTAGAATTTTGACAAATCAAAATAGCTGTAGATTTAGAAAACTGCCGTCATCATAAATAAATCAGGACAGTACAATAAATAAGTACAAGACTTTACATGTTAAAATGGTTTCAACTTTGAAGACACTGATTCGGATTAAGAAACAGATTCATATCTCTCTATTATAAAAGAAAATCTTGAGACGAGATTATTGCCAAGAGATTTCCCGCCCTCCTCTCAATCATTTACAACCACTCACACGGTCCTCTCACCTCTCATTCGTGTGAATGCGTTTGTCAGACACAGTTCAAGTGTGCTCAGCTCTTATACATTTTTACATTTTCTTCATTTTAAGTTCCCAATAAAAAAAGACTTATTATGTCCAAATCTTATTGAAAAATTTCATCCCGAAGGGTTATCAACAGAAAAAATGAGTACACGGGCAATCCTAACACAGAGAAACGATGAAGTCAAACAAATTGATGCTAAAATTGTCATTCGGTTATATGGCAAATTGGTTAAATGCATATCAATAGACTATGCTGTCGAACAATTCTGACATGTAAAATTATAACAGGCGACAAGAAAGGTAATGTAGTACATCTTCCGTGGATAACATTAGACACCAAAGGAGATCTTGATATGCCATTTGTATTAAAACGTTTAGTTTCCCGTTAGAATAGCTTTTGCTATGACAATCAACAAATCACAGGGACATACATTCAAAAAAGTTGGTTTATTTATTACAGAGAAATAAACGATATTCACTCACGGGCAGTTATACTTTTGCATTGTCACAATCTGAGTCCAAACACGGAATCAAAATTCAATGCGATATTGACGAAAAGTTAATTCAAAACGTTGTTTTTACTAAAGTTTTACAGTTAAAGCGTAAGTTTAAAAAGTATTTACGTGTTAATTTCAAAGCCAAACAGAATGAAAACGTATAACAGAACAAATACCTCTAACACAACATGAAACATAATTTTCTTTCATTTTATTACGTTTTACTATTTTTTACTATGGTTAATTACTCACTGTAATGTAAAATAGTTAGTTCTAATAGGCATGTGTAACAATTCCCATGAAAATAACAATCTGTTTAAATTGTACAGTACATCCGCTTCCCCATATGGGAGCGGCAGGTCCGTGAAGTGGCAAGCCTGGGGGTTGGCGAGGGAAGCGAACAGGGAGCAGAGCCCCCTAGTTTTATTAAAGAACAACACTTTTAATTCTAAACCTTTTAACATGTCTTGCTCATTTTGATATGTTTCTGATGTTTACCATAAGTACTAATATAGATTTCTGAGGACTAGCAGATTTTCCGTCCTACTAGTCTGTCAGCATTTAACACAACATTTTTGGTTGTCTATCTCTGTTCTGTGTTAAAGTGACTGATAAATCTGCTTTGCTTTATTTGCACTGACCCAGAAGCCGTGGTCTGATTTGCATAAAAACTGACATGAGAGATCAGTACGACCATAAATGCAAATTATGAGGTTTGAATGTCTGTTACACTCAATAATGGGCCACTCATGGGGCCTGATGTAAGATAACAACTAGGTACACATGGTATGTGTATAGTGCCAACATGTCACAGCAGAGTGTTTGTCATTCTTATATTTGGTTATGTCTGAAACAGTCAGTTATTAATTAGTTTTTGTATCCAAGTATATGACAGCAAACATGTCAGTGGGACAATGCTGAGCATGATGGTTTGCATGAAGACTCTCAGTCCCATCAGGAAGGATATGGAACACCCAAAGTAGCAATGGCACAGAAAGACAGCGAGACTGTAAGACAGGCCATCATAATGCCCATATCACCACTTTCAACAATCACAGAGATGTGATGCCCCTATTGGTGGTGCAAGAACCAAATGCTCACAAAGGTGAGTCTTTACTCAAAATGTCTGTTTTAAACGTTGGCTATTATCCACTCAGCATCGGCAACTGTTGGCTTTACTGTAAGTAGTTTGGACTGATATGACTTGCTGAAGGGTAATCATTTGTGGTGTGTTCTGAGGGGACAACATGTACAAAGATGCAATCCAGATGGTACTGTGACAAAGCACACCAAAGTAAGAGCAAGTGTGAGGGTTGTAGGACATAAACAGGTCATCTCTGCTGTTTGTTAAGAGTAGGCTGATCCCAGTATAACAAGCCAAGATGACCCATTCAAATACGTATAACTTATAATGAGAAGTATGGTTGTTTTCACATTTTCCAAATGTAATTCGTAACTGTGCATACTGCTAGGAATGTCTGTGTGACATTTGCACCCTTCCCTGTCAGGGGACATTTTGAGATCCCAACTATACTCCACTCCTCACCTTCTGTGGACTATTGTGACATGTGTGTAATTGGAAGTGTCACAGGGCCACAACCAGCACCAGTATCGTTATATTCTGCAAAGCATCACCAACCAAAAGGGTTTTTTCCACCAATACTAATAATTTGAAATTCTCACATTGAAGAAGTAGGGAAAGGAATGTACAGTACAGTTAAAACAGCTGGTTATAGTGTTCACCATGGAAAATGAATTATGTAACTTACATGTTTAAACATTTTTAAGGGCAAAGTGCTAATTATGATATAGTGACGGTGGTGTGGAGCTGTAAAAACACAAGGATGATGATTCAGTCCCCAGAAATAATTCAATGTGTGACCCTGAAACAATCCCTTCAACTGACAGCACATTCGCTGTAATGATATGCTAAGCATTCTGCTATGCCAAAGTCAACTTGGAAATAAATGTTATAAACAGCGGTTTTCTTTATAACAATGGGCTAATTTAAAAGGGATGAGTGCTGCGAGTGCTGCAAGTCAATTTGTTACTTCAAACCTTCCATTTCTTCTTCTCTTTATAAAAAGGACACTAGTGGCATATTTTGTAAAATAAAAGCTTAAATTATCTACAAAGGTAGTTGCTGTGTTGTGCTTGTGTGTTTAAAGTTCATCAAGGCAGCTTGACTTCATCATGTCGGTGTCTCCAGCATTGCAACTTTACGAGTAAAAGTCATAATGGAATAGTCCATCCTATATGTTCATGTAAATTACACTTTAGTGATACTGCAGAAATATCAATGAACAGAAGATTTTACACTAATAAATAACCGACTGTACTGTACAGCAGTATACAATCAAGTGCATTAACTTATATAATATTTACTATGTACACAAATACACGTAGAATAAAATGAGCAGAAAATTGGCTCAAGTAAACAATGTGTGAAAATGAAGCTGCATAAATAGAAAGATTAGTATAGGGGTGGCTTAAAGCCTCTGTACACGTCGACCTTTATAGATCTATTGTGTGTGTGTGTGTGTGTGTGTGTGTGTTCATCTTCACTTATAATCTCTTTCAGTGAGCGTGTGCACGTGGGCTCTTGTTTGTGCCTCCATGTGGGTGTACATGCATTTTTAAATAACTTATCTGTCTCCAAAGCTATTTGTGAGTACGTTTTGTAGTACTAGGTTGTTGCACCGTGTTAGCCATTATGAATGTAGAGAAAAGCCAAGCAAAATGACACCTTTTATTGGCTGACTAAAAAGATTACAATATGCAAGCTTACATCTTGCCTGAAGAAGGGGCCTGAGTTGCCTTGAAAGCTTGCATATTTTTCGTTGGCCAATAAAAGGTGTCATATTGCCTGGGTACATTTTGCAAATGAATAAACCTGGCCCCACGATTAGAAGGAGCAGACTTTAAAAATTCTGGTTAAATTAAACAACTTCTATGCCATTTATCGTATCAAACTGTTTCCGAAAGATATGGAGATAAGTACTGCACCAAAAACAAGAGCCTGTAACAGTTGAATCACACGCTACTTGTTTTTGAAAAAATGAGTCGATTTGTTTTTCCTGACATTATTATTGTACGAAGGTCTCAGTGCTCATGGCGGATGTTTCGGAAACTGCTTGGGCTTAAATGATCTTTCTTTCTTAAGATGTTGTCATTCAGTAGTGTCATACAAGGCAAAACAATTTCCAATAAAATTTTTAACTTTTAGCATGTGAAGCTCATTTTCAGTTTTCCACTAACCATTCCCAGACACCATGCTACAAGCGTTTTGAACATGACAGGATCAGAAGCTGAACTTAACTCCATAGTGAATTTTTTTTGGGGATTTAATACACTTTATTAATCCCCAAGGGGCAAACTGTCTTTTCACATGACCTTTGGTGGTCCGAGCTCAGGGTCAGCCATTGTACAGCACTCCCCTGGAGCAATTTTCAGGTGAAGGGCCTTGCTTAAGGGGCCAGCAGAGTAGGATCCATTCTAGCAGAAAGAGGATTTGTACGGGCAACCTTCAGATACTCAGAGCCAACACTCCTCCATCACCAACCTTTCATTTACATGGAAGTAAAAACATCAAAGCAAATATATTTAGTTGTGCCATGTTTTGATTTCTTTTGTAGTTTTATACGATTGCTGTGCATGATCAGTGTTTTTATTACCTAACATTACACTTTTTATCCTAGCTGTTCTGGAATTGGAGATGTCATTTTTGGTGCTTGTTATCCAGTAGGTTCGATGACTCTCTGCCCGTGACATATGGTTGTTATTATTTTGTACTTTTCAATTGCTATAATTCATAATCTGATGACATCCTGTCACCATGTAAAGTTCTTTGTGATGGTGTGCCTTGTTAAAGATGGCCTATAAAATAAACTTTGATTGATGGCTCTACTGCCCACATTGTGCTTGCCAGCAGCGTCGTATCAACCAAAGGTCATGAGCCTTTGCCTAAATAACTGAAAACAAAGTAGTGTTTTGTTTTTGCAAAGATTCTAATCTAATTTTTCACAAAACAAACTACTATAGTATTCGAAATCAAGGTCATTTCCTTTTGTGAGCCACCAGTAAATGCACAGGAAAAAGAAGGAGAGGTGAGTGCTGAGGAGGCAGGCTATTTTACAAAGCATACTGGACAAAAATCATAAGAACAACAGGACTTTGATTTAAGTTGGAAACTTTTTAGTTTATCCATTCATTCCAGAACTCTGTACAAATCTTACCCACTGGTTATAATCCGTTCTCGAGGTAGATGATTGGTAGACTGGCTAAGAAAGTGTCAGGGACAGTGGCAGTAAACATCAATGCTCCGGCTCCCTCTGTCATCCTAAGATATACATGCTAGATTTTAACTTCATCTTATAATAAAACAGGCTTATCAGTGAGTCCTTTGAAGCACTTGAAACAGAGAGTTTGTTTCCAAAGGTCCTGCCATGGGGGAAAAAAAAAAGATTTGAGAAATGGATGGATGGATGTTTGTATGAAGTACGACCCAAAATGGACGGGAGATCTTATTCAGGTTTGGATGCTTGAGTCCATTAGTGCTGGTAAAGGCTCTAGTTTATTTGCAAACACATAATGGGAAAATGGATAGATGGGTAGATAAAAAAAGTGTGCTGGTATAAAAGAGTGTGTTGTTAAGTGTGCCCAGCAATGGAGTAGGTTACGGCTTAATGCCATGTGCTCCTAGAATAGCTTCTTGATGCCCACTCCATAGCAATGTCTAAGACTAGTATGGAGCATCACTTAGAGAAACAGCTTTGTAGTGGCAGTATTACTGATATGTGAAAACAGTACCGTGAAATTCTTACTTGCAAGTAAATTCTTGCTAAGAACTGGCTTAGTGGTCTTAGTGGTCTCAGACTGGTATCTCATCTACAGTTGGTTTCTGCCTTGCACTGAATGCTGTCTTAACCCTGAGATTTTGTAAGAGAGTAAGAAAAAAGGGCAATGCCCCATTTTGCCTTGGCTTTCAGTTGCAAACTGGACTGCTTCTTGACGGTAACACGCTCAAGGTCGCTCACTCAGGGATATCACAGGGTCAGATCTCTTAATGGATGCATAAGACAATACCTGAGGGCATTCGATGGTTGACTGTAGTTTTGCTCATGCACCTTTCTCATACGTTTTCAGATTGTATTTAATTGGTTAGGGTGCAGGTCATGATAACAATCTTTACCACCAAAGTCATGACCTGAAGATAAGGACATGCTACAAAGTTTTTTTTTCCAAAATGAACACGGACTCCTGGCTCTTGAACCAACCTAATAAAGTAATCAGAATCCTGTTAAAGTGAGCCCTCGGAATTGGAAGAATTGAGAAAGGTGCTATATATAAAGATTACCCGATTGACTGAAAAGCAACTGTGCAATTTCATTAAACATCAGTCCCATAGTTCAGCGTTTCTCGGCCTTTAAGTATCTGCGACCCGAATTTTCATAACAGTTTTAATTGTGCCGCTAACATTTTTTTGAAATGTAGATGCATATTTTATTATACCTACTTAACTTTTATCGACATTTATCTAACTCTATATTTATTGTTCTAGTATCAGAATATAGTTTAAGTTGATTTGTTTTGGTTTCAACAGATGTTTTTTTCATATTTTTGATTCTTGTTTTCTTTTTTTCACATCTTCGTGCCCCCCTTTTTGTTACTTCTCTCCCCCCTAGGGGGGCCCGCCCCACAGGTTGAGAATCACTGCCATAGTTCCTTTTGGCCATTATATTTTAAACTGAATAGCTCTACTCCCTTATCGATCGAGCAACCTGGGCTTGACAATTTTCTATATGAAAATTGCACTTTTTCCCATCTCTCTGTGGGTTTTTCTCCCCCACGTACAAAGTTGACTGACAACTCCAAAGTGGCTTCCCTGTTAGAGGGTGAGCGTGGGAGGGCCTCAATTACAGAAAAATAAAAAATTTGGACATGAGTGTAAGTAGGCTTTGCGCCCTAAGAACCAAGTTACCCAAACTATTCTAGAACATTTCAGTAATTAGTTACTGCTCCGATACTGATCTTTCTGATCATAAGATAGGTCATTACAATAGAATAATAAAAGTAGAATTCATAATTAACTGCAGAATTATGAGGGTTTCCCTAGATTGTCTCTTTCTCTTGTGCGATTTGGTTTAAAAACTAATCAGTACATCGTCATCTCATAACAGGCTTAAGTTTCGAGTTTCGTATTTTTCCGTCTAGCCGTTTTAGCTCTACAGTCGACTGTCCTCAAGAAGCTGTGACACACAGATGGACAGACACACACCCATCATTAAGATGTTGATGTTTTCAGTATCAGGGGACAATAAAATCATGAGATCCGCCAAACACTGGAGATCGAAATTTTTGAAGAGTCTAAAGCCATCACTCCTCCTCCATAGATGATAGGTTATGGTGGAGGAGAACGCAAAGCAACAATTACACAAGATCTTCAAAGCACCTCTCATTTGTATTCATTAATAAAAACAAATCCATTACATATTATTTTTAAAACACATAATCAATTTGCAGTGAGTACTGGTTGTGGCCTAGCTGCTGCAACGCTAGACTGTAAAACATAAGCTTGCTGGTTTAGCTAACAAGGGGGTAAACTCAGAGATATGCAGGTGGATGAGCCTATGGTGTCCTGCATGATGGACGACCTGTCAACAAGACTGCAACTTGTGAGACTCAAGCATTGTTCCTGATATGGATGTGACAAACGCAGGAGAACCAAAAGGAACAGGCCTGTCTCCTTTTCACTTCACTCCGTATACCTCCGACTATAAATAAAACACCAGCTAATGTTGCCTGCAGAAATTCTCAGATGATTCTCCACTTATAGTTTCTATTGATAAAGGGGATAAGACAAAGTATAGGAGTCAGGTGGAGAAATTGGTTTCTTGGTGCAAACAGAATTGTCTGAATCTTTACAACCGCAAAACCAAGGAACTGCTTATTGACATTCACCACACAAAATAGCCTCTATGACCAATCGCTATTCAAGGACTGAATGTAGAGGTGGACCATTCTCACAAGTACTTGAGGGTCCACACCAATGATAGGTTGGACTGGCCTCATAACACAGATGAACCAAATAAACAAAAGGCAGAGCAGACCTTAGGAGACTGTGTTCCTTTAATGGGGTCAGTGACATCCTTCACATCTTTCTACAACTCTGTGGTGGCCAGTGTGCTTTTTTATGTAGTTGTGTGCTGGGTGGGTCACATCACTTTAAGAGAGGCCCATCAAATCATCAAGCTAATTAAACAGGCAGGCTCAGTTATGGGACATAAATGAATGCCCTTCTGAACAAAGCTGCACATCTTCTCTTTGACCTACTAACTCTGGGGACTTTCAGCCAACAAATCAATCAGCAGACGTGTCTCAGGAAACATTAAGGGGGCTCCTTTATATCAACAGCAATATGTCTCTATAATGCCTCACTAGGACTGGGACTGCAAAGTCAAAAAGAAAGAATATTTCAGATTTTTTTGCTTTTTAGTGATTCTGGTGTGTGTTCAGACCATAGTGTGTGTATACTGTTTATGTATATTTATTTATTTTAAAAGGCTTCGATAAAAAAGGATTTGGTAAAAAGCCAAATTTTCCCCAAGGAGAAATAAAGTTCTGTCTATCTATCTATCTATCTATCTAAACGTGGCTCATTATGTCACTCTGTCTCTGAATGAGTCTTGTTACTTGGCACATTCACACTGTAGAAATACAGAAGCAAATTTAAAGTGTCATAAGATGATATTCATCATGGAAAGTGTTCTTGTAAACAGTTTGAGCACAGACAAGGCGCTATATAAATAACATGTTGTCACACACGTACGCATGGGACTCAGCTGAAGGGCCTAAACACTAGTAATTCTACTCCAGGCCAGGGGGTGGCGGAGTGTACTGACTATCTCTCTCAGTCCCTTGCAGACCTTTTCCGGGAAATCCCGCCTGTCGCCAGCCCCAAGGATGACGTCACTTCCAGGCACAAGGACACCACTCCCAGTCAGGGCAAAGATGACGTCATTTCCCTTCCAGCCCTTTAAAACTGCCATCTTGCCTCAGTACAGGCAGTTCTGTTCTGGACTCTGAACTAAGCACGTTGTGCTATTTAAAACTTCTTTTGCAGCCGATTCAATTATACGGGTGGCTGCCCCAAATCTTTATGATGTCTCCGACTCATTCTTATCACAGTGGCGTAGTCGGCAGGATGAAACCTTCCCAGAAGAAACCGGGAAGGAACCATGGATTTACTCAGGTAGGAGAGTACCGGGGCCGTGAATTTACTCTGGTGATGGACCATGCACCTCTCCAGTGGATGTCCCTTCACAGGGAGTCTAATCCGCGGGTCACTAGGTGGTTTCTTGACCTCCAACCATACAAGTTTTCGCTCGTTCATCGTAAGGGTACTCTCCATGCCAATGCTGATGCCCTCTCTCGAGTCCACAACCTCTCGGACAGGTCCGTCCGACCTGGTGGGTCTGGGCTAAAGGGGGCCCTTGTCACACATGTGCGCATGGCAATCAGCTGAAGGGCCTAAACACTAGTAATTCTACGCCAGGCCAGGGGGTGGCGGAGTGTACTGACTATCTCTCTCCCTCTTCCGGGAAATCCCGCCTGTCGCCGGTCCCAAGAATGACGTCACTTCCGGGCACAAGGACACCACTCCCTGTTCCGGCATAGATGACGTCATTTCCCTTCCAGCCCTTTAAAACTGCCATCTTGCCTCAGTACAGGCAGTTCTTTTCTGGACTCTGAACTAAGCACGTTGTGCTATTTAAAACTTCTTTTGCAGCTGATTCAATTATACGGATGGCTGGCCCAAATCTTTATGATGTCTCCGACTCATTCTTATCACAATGTATAATGTTATTCAGTGCAATCCACTCACGTGACTCACTTTGCCACCCTGAGCAAGTAACCGCCTGACAGTGCTGCAGGTACAGATAAATAGTAACAATTGTATAGAACTTTTAAAACACCTTTGAACTATTAAATCAAGCAATACTAGATTAGTAAACATGCACACAACAAAAACACATTTCAAAGCAAACCCACAGAATGCCTCAAGCTCATCTGCCACAAATGTAAAAAAAGAAAGAGTCAGAGAAACAGGAACCACTTTACAACGTGTGTGTGGCTGAGTGTGAGAGAGAAATGCTACACAACGTTGCTAGAGAGCAGAATTTAACAATCCGTTGGCCTCATATCAGCATATTAAGTAATTCTGCATCACTGCGACTTCTCCTATGGTGTTTCTAAGCAAGAATTCTAAGCATTTGGTAATTTGAGCAAAGAACAGAGGACTCTGAAGCTAAAGAAAGAGACAAAAATTAAATCATTATTTTCAGTTTCATTCAAGTGACTAAATATACTAAAGGCGTAGTAAAATAAATAACTGGTAAGCCAGCTATTGGTTGGATGAGAGCCAATTCTGGGGTGCATTGCAGAAGATCTTATGATAGTGAGCTCTGAGAAGACCCTATACAGTATAAAATAAAGATATAGCGTAAATTGGGAGTTTGTGACAAAGCGCTTAGCCTCAGTACTTGAGGGATTAAGGTTTGATTGCCAGGCGGGTCATTAATATGGAACTTGTATGTTTTCTATGTTACTAAAGCTTCTTCCTCCATCTCAAAGATATGCCTGTCAGTTTAATTAACATCTCTAAATATGCTCTGCACGGGTCTCTAGCTAACAAGTCAGTAAGTGATAACGTCAAAATAAAAAGCACTTATATATAGCACTTAATAATATGCCACTGGTTTAAGTGAATTGTGCCATTGACGCGGCTCAACTTCCCAGACGAGTAAAATAAAAATGAGACAAGCATCCAAGTAACCGTACACCAACCTAAAGACATTCAGGCGTCTTGAGATAACTATAAAATAACACTGCTGGTGCTTGGAGAAAATTAAACAACAAAACAACCATAAAACTAAAAACATTGACTTTGAAAATCTTAGGACAAAAAAATTTTCAGAAGTAAAGTATTTGAAACCAGGAACATTTTAACAAAATCATAATAGGGCCAAGCCCCAGAAGTACATCTGGGGTCAGTGATGGCCTTAGGCCTACATGAGGGATGCCAGCTCACATTTCCACTCTTTCTGCTCCATGGCCATGTACTTCAACCAAGGGCTTAGGGAAATGATTGGCCTCCTCCTAATCTTCAACTTTAAAAGGGTAACATGATTGCATTTCTCTGGTGCTAGTGGCACATAGGAAGTGTTTGATTTTCTTGCCAACCCTTTCAAACCTCATTCTGATCTTCAGAGGGCCAGACACCCCTTGTGGGTGCAGGACAATCACCCTTTATGGAGAGCACATCTGGATTTCTCTTTGTCTCTGTCTACCCTTCTCTCACTGTCTTTAGGTTTTCTTGATCTCTCTTCATGTTTTGCCCCACCTTTTTGACTCTTGATTGCAGGGAGACTCTTCACTGTATAAACTTAAACTTGTGAGCCAGGAGTAGTCCTGCCTGTTCATGTAGAGACAGGCTTTAAAAGAAAAAACAATGGATAGACCATTTCTTATACTTCTATGAAACTGGTAGCACAATCATTTTTTTTTTATTTTATTTGTGCACTCACATGATTCATCACAAGGCATCCTGGGAGTCAAAACTACCAGGCTAAATACTGGAGCCAGCACTGGACAGAAGAACAGTCCATCGCTGGACACCTCCATGGCTATGCAGACCTGGCCAGTTTAAAGATGCCAGTCGATGTAACAAGTACATCTTTGTTATTTAAGAGTAAGATGGACAACTGGAGAACTTTTTAACTTGAGACAGACAGCAGCTAACCACTGTGTTGCAATGCTGTTGAGATATAATCAAAGTATTCATCTTCCTCTAATAAGAATATATTTCACAATCAAAATAAAATTTAGAAGCACAAACAATTTTTATATTACTTGTATAAGAAAAACGATAACAAAAAAAAAATCACTTTGACTAGGGCTCACAGTGCCTCATTACTGAACATTTGGCAAGATTACAAATTCAATTATTGACTTGTTGATCATTGGCTCACAGTGCTCCAGTTTGTATGGAAAAAATGGAATTTGTTATGGATGGTCCATAGCACAAACATCCAATAACAACTAAACATTCGATGATGTTTCATTTACCATGTGCTCACTTAACTGTCCCAGTAAGACAACGGTATCAGTGCAGGGTACCATGTCACCCACCACAGCCGTCATATCTAAGGAGGCTGGAAACTCTGCAGATTTGCTCATAAGGCCGGTCCCAGAGGGAGCTCCAGCATATCTACTTAATACAATTTAAGTCAGAAGTATGCATACACTTAAAACTCACTTTATAACTCCTCCAGATTTTATACTAACAAACTATAAATCTGGCATATCATTAAAGAAGTCTAGCACTTTCTGGGCAATCATTTTACCGTCTGGTCAATAATTTCCTCCTGGGGACAAGTAAAGTTTGTTAATTCATTCATTCTATCTAGCTATGTATTATATAGATCTAACTATTATAAAGTGCCTTTCATATCTATCATCTATCTGTTATATAGTGCCTTTCATATCTACCTATCTAACTATTATAAAGTGCCATTCATTTTTATCTATTATACAGTGCCTTTCCTATCTATCATCTATTTATCTGTTATATATTGCCTTTCATATCTATCTATCTTTCTATTATAGTGCCTTTCATATCTATCTATCTTTCTATTATATAGTGCCATTCATATTTATCTATCTAACTATTAGAAAGTGCCTTTCATATCTATCATCTATCTGTTATATAGTGCCTTTCATATCTATCTATCTTTCTATTATATAGTGCCATTCATATTTATCTCTCTCTTCTACAGAGTTCATTTATGAGTTGTGAATTGATATTTGTGTTTGTTACACTGTATTCATGTAGCTTTCATTTGATACTCCTTGATCAGACTCAGCGTATAGATTACATTTTGATTAACATGAGGCTACTTTCTGTATTCAAGTCCATTGTTCAACAATTTCTTTGTAACAATTTTCTCCGCACTGTCAGCCTTATGTATACTCAAGCAATATGCTAGCATTTACAGGCATGTGTTAGTGTTAATAAATACATTTTTCTGTTTTTTTACCATGTATATAGTATGGGGCCTCTTACTTGCTTTCTGTAGCCCTCGATTTTAACCATTTGGCCATCCCTGGTCAAGTCCATCTGGATCTTTCCCACACCGGCCTGTCACCAGCTGGTGCTGCAGATACGCCTCAGCCCGGTTACTGCATGTGCAGGGTTTGCATGTTCTCCCCATGTCTGAAAAGAGGATTTTGTCCCTCGCCTCAAAGACAAGTGCATTAGACTAATTAATCAGATTGACAAGTTTCCAATAAACTTCCATCTGTCTATCTAACCAAAGGCTCTGAAGTCTTCCAGGGTGAAAGACTGTGTGGAGGTAACATGAGTATGTCCAGTTTAGTACTGTTATTGATTGCAGGCCTGCTTTCCACCTTGAGTTTGAAGCTGCCCAGGAAACGTCAAGCTCTGTGTTTACTATGAAAATGACTATAGTGGGCTCAGACAAGAGATGGGCAGACATAGCCATTTCCATTTTAAAGAATTTTAACAAACTAAAAGTCAGTGTGGTAGTAAGTAACACATATTTTTCTTCCAGTACAAAAAAAACTGCTGAAGACATGAGTTCTGCTTGTAGGTAATAATATCAATGCTTGAAGGCACAGGTCCAAATGCGTAGCACTGCTGTTTTGTGGTCCCAGGGTCCCGGGTTTGAGTCCTGGCCTGCTCAGGTTGTTCTCCACAGAGAGTTTGCATGTTCTCCGAGTGTGTATGGATTTTCCTCTCAACTGCTCCAAGATGTGCAGGTTTGTTTAACTCGCAAGTCTAAACTGACCCAGCATGTGCGTGAGTGTAGATGAGTGCATGAGAGGGCTACTCGTCGGAGTAACACACTGCCCAGGGATGTTTCCTGCCTTGAACCTAATGCTGCAGGGATACTTTCTGGCCTACACAAGTCTGAACTGGAGAACTCTGTGCTTTCAGAATTTTTATTTCAAAATTTTGTCAAAAAAAAAAATGATTACTCATAAAAAAAAACCAACTCAGCATAAATTCACACGGTCCCATTGCGCTTAAGTGAGAATATGAGTATAATGACATCAGATGTGTTAGGTTCACAAAGTCTTGAAATGTGTCACCCCACGCTTGCATAAGCCTTCATTTGAGAAAGCAAGGCCTACCTTTCAGCACCAGGTTTCGATGGAGTTGAGACAGCAGCAAACATTCTAATAAATGTGAGATTCACAGGCCCCTACAATGTCGCTGCATCTGAAACCACAAGCTTTTTTTCTAGAACATAAGAAATTTGACAAACGAGAGGAAACCATTTAGTCCATCAGGTCTGCTTGGTTAACTGACAGCTAAGCTGTCCCGACATCTCATCCAGATTTTTCTTAAAGGCTGTCAAGGTTTCTGCTTCAACTCCATGTCTCGGTAGCTTGCTCCAGAGTCCCACAACTCTTTGCATAAAGAAGTGCTTCCAGGCTTTGGGAAATGCTTACTCTTCTTTCGGCTGCTCCCGTTAGGGGTTGCCACAGCAGATCATCTTGTTCCATATCTTCTTGTCCTCGTCATCTTGTTCTGTTACTCCCATCACCTGCATGTCCTCTCTCACCATATCCATAAACCTTAGCCCTTCCTGCTTTTCCTCTTCCCTGGCAGCTCTAACCTTCTCGCAATATACTCAGCATCTCGCTTCTCTCTGACTTTGCCTCCCAACCGTCCAACCTGAGTTGACCCTCTAATGTCCTCATTTCTAATCCTGATCATCTTCGTCACACACAATGCAAATCTTGGTATCTTTAACTGTGTCACCTCCAGCTCTGTATCTTGCTTTCTGGTCAGTGCCACTGTCTCCAACTGATAAAACATAGCTGGTCTATCCCTCATCGTCACACTTTCCCTCAATTTCCACTGATGTACACAATTCACCCTTCAACCGAACGAATTCTACTAGAACTACTGTATCGATGCATCTGAAATTTTTTGAACACCTGAAATAGGTCCGCACGCCTTAAACAGGTTTGATTCTCTACGTCTGTCAGAGCAGGTATGTAGAGTAGAGTGTGGGGTGTGATGTCCCGTCAATGCCTCTTTTCTTCATTACATATTCACTTATTATATTATTCTTGAACATATGACTGTGGCCATGAGGTAGAACTACCATCATGCACTCTTTAAGTATGGACAGCTTATAGTGGAGGTGTCACCGTAAACAAATCAGGTATTTGCTTGAGATCCTGTGCAAAACTGTGGGTTTAATGCTCCTCATCTCAATCCAAAACGCTTAGGACCTAACAATTTGTATTCACAATTTTAACTCCTGTTACTTTACTTATTACATTACGCAGGTTTAAAAAAAAAGTATTGTTGGGACATTCTTACATTTTATCATTGTTTTCTTCCCCTTTATTAAATTGCCAGCAAAATTGATATGTCTACTTTTACACATGTATTCCTTTTTCATAATTTTTTTAAATCTTTATATTTTAAAAACTTGTTTGCTTTTCAAATGTCTACTTTAAACTTATATATAAATCAGCCAATTTCTAATCGCTTGATCCTGTGCAGGGTGATAGGGGTCTCTGCTGGAGCCAACCCCACCTAGCACAGGGTGCAAGGCAGGAACAAACCTTGGACTGGGTGCCAATGCATCGCAAGGCAAACACACACCTCAGCCACACACGAGGGCCAATTCAGGACTGGCAATTCATCTAACCTGCATGTCCTTGGATGTTGAGAAGAAACCCACACAGACACTTAAAGAACATGCAAACTCCATGCTGGAAGGTCCACGACTCAAAGCCTGGTCTCCTTACTGCGAGGTAACAGCGCTACCACTGTGCCAACACCTACATCTGTCACACTTGTCATGTTTCTGGCTTTGCACTTTCTACTTGTAACCGTGTTTGACTTCCGATGTAGCTTGTGATCTTTTTCTTGAGTTTTTCGGGTGAACTTTCAGGATTATAGTGGTATCCACAACAATCTGTACTCACAGAACCTGGAAAATTCCTGAGTTAACCTTCCAAGGGATTGATTGGAATGAATTCATTAGCACATCAGGATGACCCAGAAATTCCCAAACTCGAAAACAAACACTCTTGACATTCTGAAGTAAAGGGTGGGAATCTTGATTGTTGCGTAAAAACTCCATGACTATCAAAGTCACATGTGTTTCTGATTTTGTCAAAAATAAACTGTGGTTGATCAGTGCCAGCATTTA